>NC_090322.1:204081766-205281766 GCF_040869045.1 Eurosta solidaginis | reverse complement strand
AATTTCGTAATCTTTGAGTGGCCTACGAAGCATTTTAGATAGGGTTTTTGTGCAATGATATTGTAAAGATTTATTTTAATTTTTTTTTGGAATTTACTTTATTTATACACATATCAATTTTTTCGAGTATTTGGAGTATTAAATATTTGCAATTAGGATGGGAGGCTGAATGCTTCTTCTTTGTGTAGAGATCAATGTAAGCTGGAGGATTTATGATTTTTAAACATCTCTGCTCACGGTATTGAAGAATCCAGAACGTAAACGTAAGAGTAGTATTAACGTAAATGTTTCCTTAGAAGTGGTATGCTATGTGAGGGAATACACAATGCAAGCGTGAGTGTAGTCATTACAGTGAACCGTGAGTGCTCAGTAGAAATTATATGAGCGAAATCAGATATCAAATCAATTAATTTAAATTAACGAGGAGAGGAAAACAAGTCGATGATATATACATATATGAATAGAGGAGAAAGTGGAACGACGAAGCAAAAGAAGTATATGAAAAGACGATGAAACAGCAGAGGTCGAAAAAAATGTATCAATATAATAACCATGTCGATTATGAGGGGATGATATTATAGATACTAGGCAAGGCCAGTAAACGAAAGCAAAAAGAAGAGAAGAGAGGAAAGGAAATATAAGAGGTCAAAGTCGAAGTCGAAAAACCGAAACTGGAGGACTTTCTATGTATTTGTAATCGAAATGTTGACAGTTTGTTATCGACGAGTTATCGGTTTATTAACGATTTATTATCGAAAAGCTACTAACTATTCATCGAAAACTTATTGACATATTATCGATTTGTTGTCAGTAAGCCAACCAAAATTTTTCGATTTCCAAGCGAGAAGTTATCGACTGCTTATCGAAAAGTTATCTACACATTATCAAATATATATCGATTTGTTAACGAAAAGTTATTGATTTCTTATCAGAGTATTAAAAAAATACGTAAAAGTTGCGAAATACCTCCGAACAGAATTTAGACCGCGCTTCTCTTCCAATTCGCGTCGTCCTTCTTTTGATTTTTCCTACAAATTGGCGGGTCCTTTCTATGCGTATGATGTGTATTCACTGAGAAGATTTTCTGGCAGAAATACACTCCGTTAAATTTTTGAAAGATTGTATCCCATTACTCGAATTTCTTATCATAGCTCCAGATAGGCAGGTTTGTTTCAATTTCCACCTATATATTCAAGATGAGCGAAGGAAATAGTTTAAGCGATGGAAAGAGTTTATTGACCAGCCTCCCTGATTTAAAACAAAATCCTCTGCTTGCTACAAGCTTTCAGTTTTTAATATGTAAACATCTGTGCTCTTGGTATGAGGGAAAACAGAATGCAAGCGTTAGATAAGTGTAAGTTTAGGCATAGTATGTGGAAACGGTATGCTGTACGTGGGACTACCGAGTGTCAGTGTAGGGAAAGTGCAAGCATAATGTGTAGGTGTAATGTGTAGGAGTGCTGTGGGAGAAGGGAAGATAAGAGACCAAAACCCAGCCCTAAACCGAAACCAAACACGCTTATTATTGATTGGTGATAGAAGTGTTACCAGTTTTTATCGATAACAACCGTTGTCGACGAGTTATCTAATTTTAATTATTTATAATCGGTTTATTATCGGCGTTTTATTGACGAGATTTAGAATTTATACGCTTAAAATTTATATATTCGTTATCGATAACAAACTTATCGATAAGTTATGGATTTGTTATCAAAAAATTATTGGTATATTATCCAAAACCCGTGTCTTTTTTAAAATCTAACGGTTATTGAAATCTTAACGATTTGTTTTCGAAGTGTTACATGTTAAATATTGACAAGTGAACTATAGCATGACCAAACAAAAAAAAGTTTACTTGGAAAGAACAGACCAAAACCCAAATGGAAGAGATATCGAAATTAAGCTTTAAATTATCTTTGGAAGAAAAAATCGAAAAGAATACCAAAACTAAGTTTGAGCTGAATTTTCCTTCCGGATTCAAGATTTTTGAAAAACCTAAATCGAAGCAGAAATCAACTTGGTAGGACGGAATGCAATCAAAACTAATTTTGGAGAAGGACAGTTACCGGGGTCGGAACAAAAAAAAAGCGATACCGGAACTGGAACGAACCCGAAAGCGATACCAAATTCAATTTGATACAGATACCAAGACTCATGCTGAAAAGCGAGCACGGGCCCGTCACCAATACGAACCCGAACCTTTTTTTGAGCGAAACCGGAAAGGGAACGAAGCTAACGACAAAATCGAAAATTAAACCAATTAATTGTAGAGAGTGAGGCATGAAACCCTGGCAATTTTTGAAAAACAAAATTAAATCGAAACCGGAACAGATCCGAAGTTGACTACGCTGGACACCCGAGCCATGACGAAACTGATACCAAAACTAATTTTTAAGAAAACGGACCCGAAACCGGAACAAACCGGAGACAGATACCAAAATGATATTTGTGGAACCAAATCGGAACTGGTAAAAGCAAGGCAGATACCAATATTAATTTGGAGAACGAACCTGCAGCCGGAATCGAAACAAATTAATGAAAACATAATTCTTCAAAACGAAATTCTCGAAGCCATATGGAACCTTTAAGAACGAAAATAAAAAAATTTTGCAGAACAAATCAAAATCCGAGCCGGAAAGAAACCATAATGCATTTAGGAGAATGGTTGGTTGTTTGGTTGCTGTGCTGCCCCGCTATTGAGACGCACCCAAGTAGCGCTCTAGACGCAATTTTGATGCACTTTCTCCTGGAAGCAATTACGTTTTGGATTGATATACGCAGGGTACAGTTTTACTCAAACCACTTGGTTAGATCAATAAACCTACTGATGTCCTTGATTCGGCAGTTTGGCACCGCCCTTAAGTCCGAAAACACATAACTGCCTAGAGTTCGGGACCGAAGAGAATAAAATCGAAGCCGGAATCGGAACGGTCTCTAAGTACATTTTTTATACCAAAACTAAAAGCTAAATTAATTTTCAAGAATGAAGTCGAATCCGAAACCACAACGAAATCGAATAAGCACTTTATTTTAAAACGTTGTCATTCCCTTATAAAAAGTACTGCATACGCATGAAACTGACCTTCATTATTGGTTACACCTTTTTCGAATAGTCATTATTCGAGCGTAAACTCATTGCACATCCTACAATTGCAACATTACAATATTAACGCACCACTTGCAGCAATAATCGCATGAAACTCGTATTTTACAAATTTAAATAGAACGTCCCTTTGAAAAAATTTTAATTAAGCGTCATGCGAAAAATCGCTTGAAAATTAATTTTTCGTCGACTTTTGTTTTTACCACGAATTTATTGCATGAAAAAGGTGCGTCGCTGTTGTCAAACAATGTTGCAAGGGCAAATGTAAACAATTAGTGTTTCTTACACAAATTGTGTGACTTTTTGCATGCTGCTTTGTTGCAAATTGATTGGTTCATGTCTGCAGTGTCTTATCGCTGGCGAGCAGACCTAGCAATTGCAGCCCCTTTGCAAACTTTTTAATTTTTTTTTTTTTGCTTTGTCAACTGTTTCATTGAATTGTTGCATTTTGGGTTGCTGCTTGCTAGAACAATAAGTTTGAAAATGCGTTTTTATGTTCCAGTTTGAATGCACAAAGCTTTAATACGGGCTGATCCATTGGGTTTTTCAGTACTTCGCACCCATCTTACTGAGACCAAGATAATAAATTTGTTTGATTTCCATACAACTTTTTCGAGAAATCGGTGTACCGGTGTTCCATCTAACGTAACTTTGAGCTATGATGTCGTTTTCCCATTTCAGCGCTCAAAAGTATATAGAAATATAAATTTTCTCAAGGCCAAAATACTTATGCATCAAATTTAGGGGTCGGATGTCCAATAACTAGGTTATAATAAAGAATCAAATATAGTATATCTTTTATTTCGATACCTTCTCCACAAAAACTGACCTTTAGCAGAGGTTGTTGTTGTTGTATTAACGATAAAGACACACACTCCCCGAAGGCTTGGGGGAGTTTTATCGATGTAGATAGTCCTTTGCCGGTTATAGATCCGGTACGTTTCGGTAGCAAAGCACCATTAAGGTACTAGCCCGTTAATCTCGGGAACGATTTGTATGACCATGTTAGACCTTCTAGGCCATACCGCCCTCCCCACCCCCTAGTTCCATGAGAAACTTAGGATCGCCAGAACCTCGGCTGTTAATGAAACATGATCCGCCACGGGTAGGTGAGGTTGACAATTGGGTTGGAGAAGCTATATGTTGCGCTACACAACCCCTTGAACCAATTTGGTATTTTAGTCGCCTCTTACGACAAGTATACCTACCGCGGGTATATTCTAAGCCCCCTAACCCTCTGCGGGTTTAGCAGAGGTCTTTCGAATTTTTTGTTTGGATCCAACCAAAATTAAAAATTTCGATGTTTCGCGATGTTTCGATACCCTCCCTTAAATATCGTGTACGTCCGCCGTATATCGATACCTTTAACACCTCTAGTACATAGTTGTAACAATGGACCATATACACAAAAGTAGTGATGTCCATTTTTGAAATTTTAATAAAAGTTTTAAGTGATTGCTTTAAAAAAAAAGCATTCACTGGTTTCATGTATATTGCCCAAAGTTTGCAAAGCTCACAATTAACATTTTGGATTCCCCCGAACCGCTAGGCATTATGTTTGTGCTTTAAAAAAGGAAAACGTAAATAAGTGCCTTTAGCTACTGTAGACTCTCAGATATTAGGTACATAATGTATGTATGTCCGTCGCTAATTACTTAATACACGAAAAACTTCACAGTGTCTGGCAATGATCAAAAAAAAAATTTCGAATGTACAAAATAACCCTTAAGCGGCGAGTTATATTTCAGGTATTTTCACTTATCTAATATTATCTACATATGTACAATCGAATTGATAACAACGGTTATATCTTACTAATTTCTTTTAAAGCTCTCAGGTAGCTAACAGACCGTAGATATTTGATAAAAAATAAGCATTTCCCCAAACCTTAAAGATAACTTTGTAAACTACGAGAAATATGTATGTATAATAGGGCGGGTCGATTTAAAAATCGCTCATTGATCTGTGAAAATCGTATTCTAGGGATCAAATTAGAAACTTTGCCGAAGGAACCATACCTCTAAAACGAATTCTGATGTCCCCCCTTTGGGTCGAAATTTTGGGTAGGGGTAATTTCAATTCTACCTGCTGTGTTTTGTGGTGGCTTAAAAAAAACAACACAAGCAATTTTACGATCTGCAATTGTGTCACAGTGATACCTTCATTTTTTAAAACGGTTGAATAAAAAACCCACACAACTATGTTTACGACATGCAAATGCATCACAGTGATGCCTTGGTTTTAAAAGGGGGTTGTAAAAACGCTAATTTCTAATAATTTTTTTAATTTCTTTTCTAGTACTAAGTTAAATTAATTTTTTCATTTACATATGTTCTGAATAAATAAATTTCTAAAGAAAAAAATAAACTCCAAAAAAGAAAAAACATAGGCATTTCAAAGTGGGATTTTTCAAAATTTGCCCCTACGACCCAAAGGGGGAGACATCAGAATTCGTTTTAGAGGTATAGTTCCTTCGGCAAAGTTTCTTATTTTGATCCCTAGAATATGATTTTCACATAGCAATGGGCGATTTTTTTGCCTCCCTACAAATCGACCCGGCCTAATGTATAAGCATATGTTTGTTAAATAAAGAATGGGATACCCATAACGGTATCATTTAAACAAACTGTGTCGATAGTTAATTTAATACAATTTCTGTTGCTCTAACCGTAATTCCCCATTTTCATTTCATTTGTATATTTTATTATAGATCTCAAATTGTGCTTACCTAGTGGCCGCGACCGTTAAATGGGTTACTACAACTTGCATAATCTCGTTTGTTTTTGCTAAAACTTTGATAGCAGCAATGAAAATTACATTTTGTTTATATGCTGATTCGTGCGCTGGATTCCAGCAAAAGAACTTTTTGTTATTTTATTTTGATTGATTTTATTTTATTTTACAATTATGCACACATTCTTAGTGTTATTTTTATTTTTTTATTTAACCTTTTTATGTTAATTAATATTATTTTATCTTAGCCTTTTCTCTGTATTTTTAAACATTTTATTTTATTTTAATTTATTTTATTTTATATTATTTTATTTTGTTTAATTTAATTTTAATTAAATTAAGTTAACTTTAATTCATTTTAGTATTTTATATTTTACTTTAAGTTATTTTATGTCATTTTATTTTTGTTTTTATTTTATAATTTTTTATTTTTTATTTAAATTTATTTTTTTACTATATTTTATTTTATTCTTTTATTTTATTTTATTTTACTTTATATTATTTTACTTTATTTAAAGTTCTTTTATTCCATTTTTATTTTAATTTACTTGGTTTTCCTTAATTTAAGTTTACTTTATTTTATTATATCTAAATTTATTTTAGTTTATCTTATTTAGTTTTATTTTATTCTATTCAATTTTTATTAAACTAATTTTATTTCATTTAACTTTATTTTATTTTATTTTTTTATTTTATGGTACTTTTTTATTATATTTTATTTTTATTTTTTTACTTTATTTTGTTTTATTTTATTTAACTTTATTTCATTTTATTATAACTAATTAATTAAGTTTGGTTTATTTTCTTTTAATTTATTTTGTTTTATATTTTTTTATTTTAGTTGAATTTTTTTATATTATTTTTATTTTAAATTATTTGATCCTATTTTATTTAAATTGTTTTTTTTTTTAATCCGTTTAATTTAATTCAACAACCAACAAAAACCGGCCAACATATATACAAACGAAAATACGCGTAAATTGAACTTGAATGATCGCGATCGCTTTTGTTTACAATTTGAATATGAACAATGAAAATACACTTTGCTCCGCGCTGTGATTCAACAAAATAAATTTAATTAAACCGATTTTTAATCGACGAATTATCCATTTGTTATCGAATGGATATCAACACATTTTCGGAAACTTATTGTTTTGTTATGGGAGTGTTAGCATTTTGTTGTTGTTGTTGTTGTTGTTGTAGTTGTTGTTGTAGCAGTGCTTCGCCCCACCTAATAGGTGCGACCGATCACAAATTGTCATCAATATCCTCTAACGGGAGTCCAAGGAAACTTGCTGTTTCAACAGGGGTGGACCATAATGAAAGGGGTGTTAGAGGCGTTGGTTCCACATTGCAATTAAAGAGACGATTGGTGTCATGTGGGGACACATTTGAAGCGGGGCATACATTTTGTATGTCGGGGTTGATTCTGGATAGGTAAGAGTTTAGCCTGTTACAATATCCAGAACGAAGTTGGGCTAGAGTGACTCGTATTTCCCTGGGGAGTATGCGTTCCTCTCCGCAAGTTTTGGGTACTGTTCTTTGAGTACTGGATTCACTGGGCAATTCCTGGCATTAATGTCCGATGCCTGTTTTTGGAGTTCACTGAGGACCTGCTTGTATTTTTTTGCTTCATACGGCTGAGTTCTCAGGTGCCCTATTTCCTCATAATGCTTACGGAGATAGCTCCTTAAGCCCCTAGGTGGTGTTGGCTCATCAATCAGAAGTCTGTTGTGATGCCAGGTTTCTCGGTATTCAACAGGAGCTGTTTCATTAGCATCTTATTTCTCTCCCTGATGGGGAGTATTCTCGCCTCATTATGTAGATGGGGTTCTGGGGACATAAGAAGACAGCCCGTCGCGGTTCTGAGGGCAGCATTTTAGCAGGCCTGTAGCTTCTTCCAGAGAGTAGTTTTTAGGCTTGGCGACCATATAGGGGACGCGTAGCACGCAATCGGCTGGCCAATTGCTTTGTATGTGGTAATGAGCGTTTCTTTGTTTTTCCCCAAGTACTGTCAGCAAGAGATTTAAAGATTTTATTACGGCTCTGGATTTTCGGTACAATTGCGGCTGCATGCTCACCAAAATGTGCATAGGACAGTCGGTAGCGTAGTGCAATCGACGTGGATGTTCAAAATGGTCAACATTCGGGACGTCCAAGTTGTAAATAAGGTCGCGGAAGATTTAGTTGGTGATAATGCCAGGTTTCGCGAGGCGAAAAAACCAGAGAGATAAGGGAGGTAGCCGTTTATTCTGTTGTAAAGCTCATCGATCTGTGGGCCTGGGCCTGTGGCCATTATTGTGCAGTCGTCGGCGTAGGAAACGATAGTAGCTCCTTCTGGTGACGAAGGTAGCTTAGATATGTAGAAATTAAACAAAAGTGGGGATAGGAGACCGCCCTGTGGCACCCCTTGTTTAATTCTTCTTGGTTTTGATGTTTCGTTTCTAAATTGCACCGATGCCTGCCGACCACCCAGATAATTTGCGGTCCACATTTTAAGACATGGACGAAGGGTAAACCCTTCCAGGTCTTGCAGTAACGTGCCATGGTTGACCGTATCAAAAGCTTTTGATAGGTTTATCGCAACGAGTACTGTTCTATGGTGGAGGTTTTGATTTAAACCACATTTTATCTGGGTGCTAATGGCATTTAGCGCGGTGATCGTTCTATGGAGTTTTCTAAAGCCATGCTGATGACAGGCCAGCTGCAAATTTGCTTTGAAGTAGGGGAGCAAAATGGCTTCAAGCGTCTTGGATACTGGCGATAGGAGAAATATCGGATGATATGACTCTCCTATGTTAGCTGGTTTCCCAGGCTTTAGTAGCGGGACCACCTTGGCCATTTTCCATTTTTCGGGAATGACAAAGGTGGAAAGAGACAGGTTGAAGACATGTGCTAAATATTTGAAACCCTCTTTGCCTAGGCTTTTAAGCATCGGCATGGCTATGCCGTCCAAAGGCGATGGCGATGGAAACTTTGTCATTTTGCCTAGACGGATTCGATAGGGACTTTACGATGGAACAAAGTTTACCTACACCGGCAGAGAGGTTACAACCGCTCAGGTGCTCCTCCCATTTCGCCCGCTTGTGTTCATCCATAAGCAATCTGATGGTTGATTTATATCCCTTATTTGGGGGTCGCCGGGATCGAGTTGTCTTATAAGGCTGTGAATATAATGTCACATTCTCTCGCTAAATTTGCGGCCTCCGCCGGAAAGTGGGGCCGAATTTCGGGAATTCTATCGGCGGGAATGAAGCGGGCCGAGCCGGATTCATGGACATTGCGGAAAGCTCGCTCCCCTTGGCGGTCATCAGTCGGGATAGGGAGGGCAGAAAAGCGGTTGTCTGTATAGGATTTGTATTCGTCCCACCTTCCTTTTTTAAAGTTTATGAAAGTGCGTTTTTGTGTGACGATGAAGTCTGCGGTACGCTCGAGCGAAATATGTATAGGCAGGTGGTCGGATGCCAATGTTACCATCGGCTGCCAGTTGACCCAGTTTACGAGTTCTGAGCTCACGATTGATATATCCGGCGAACTGTGACAGCTTCGTACCATACGTGTGGGGGCGTCTCTGTTTATTGTGCAGAACGTCGTTTCTTCTATTTGATCCGCCAACATCTCACCCCTACTGTCCGCCCGCAAGTTTGAATACCATAGATCGCGATGGGCATTGAAATCGCCTAAGATAATGCGATTGTTGAGTGAGTAAGGCGTTGATATTAGGGCGGTATCCACTAAGAACAGGTTTGCAGAGCATATCTTGCTGTGAGTTTAGTCTCTTGAATCGCAGCAATGCGGCCTTCATGAAATCGACTATCTCCGTGATCTTCCCAGTTAATCCATTACAGTTTAACTGCAGAATTCTGAAGTGCATGGGGGGAGACGTCGTCACTGGGAGTAAGTGACGGGTGACTACACCTGGGTTGTGGAAGGCTAGGACGAAACTGTTGTTGTGGCCCTGGGACTGGACGTCGTTGTGTAAGCATTGGGGTACCCGGTGTATTTGGGTATGCGGCCTGGCAACATGGCGCAATGAAACCCGTCGGGGGGTGGCCGTCCCGGAGACCAGAACATCTAGGAAAGTGGCACCGTCCATGGCAGGAGCTGCATTGGGCGGATGTCGCAAACATATATATTCTGTTCTGGCAAACGGTGCAAAGGGAGGTAGGGACCAAGAGTCTGTTTCCCTGACCTACACAATTGCTACCGGAAAATAAGGGGGGGGGGGGGGGGAGAAGACCGGGGAAGGGGCTGATGCCCGGCATTGCTCCCTACTCTACTACGGAGATTGTAGGTATGCGTTGGAGCAGCGGGTACTAGTTGTGGCTTGCTGAGGAGCGGGGCTGCTGGAAGATAGTGGGGGCGCTAAGGCGTAGACTACGGGAAGGCCTAGGGCATGAACAGCAAGGAGCCACAAAAGATTTATAGAAGTTACGTGGACGTCTGGTTTTGGGATCTAGCCCAGAACAACCTGTCCGATGCATCCATCCCTTACACGAGACACACTGACAAGAGTATGACCGTCCTAAAAAGATTCTTTTCCGGCAGATGCAGCAAAACCATTTCTCAGGACCGGGGTCAGGAGACGGACCCGGATTGGGTTCGATACCTTCCCGGAGCAAGAGAATATGGAGCAGTCCCGCTGCAAGGAGCTGCTGGGAGGATGACAATTTGTGAGAGGGACGCAACAAATTAAATGGGGTTACACTGAAATGACAGTCCTTGGTCGGGAAAAATTTCGATTCGCTCCGGTACATAGAACCGCCTGCCTTGGGAAACGAGCATTTTGCTATCGACATGCTCGATTTTTTAACGTCAACTCGTGAGTTTTTTATGAAACACATACCTTTAAAACTTCAATATAAAATCGACGGCACATATATAAGCCTTCGATAGGTAGCCGTTAAAAAGAAAACAATGACAGATGATAGCAAATCGAAATCTCGAAGGTAATAGCTCACTATCAATTATAAACTGATAATAAAACAATAGCTGGTCGGTATCGTTTGTTCCCGATAAGAAACCGACGAAGCTCAAAAATACCGAAGCTAAGGTAGTTAAAAAGTATTTGCGAACATGTGTTAACATTGTTGCAATATCTGGATGTTTATAATACGTACATATGTATGTACATACATATGTAACAAAAAAAGAGTTTTTAAAATAAAAACAATCGAATATTTATAAACAAAACACTTAAAAAAAATAAAAAGAATATTAAATAAATAAATATTCAATAAAAAGATAATAGTAAAAAAATAAAAACAAATAAAATTAAATAACGTATAAATATCTATAAACATAAAACTTGTTCAAATAAAGTATTTAGCACTTACCTTTAATCAAAAAAAAAAAAATTTTTTTTTCAGCAAAATCAGTTAAAAATAGTTATTACCTTGTATATAAATTTGTTTAATATTATTAATAATATTCAATTTATGTTTTTAACAATTTTTCAACTCACTTTACTTTTGTCTTTTTTTCCCCAAACTTGCATTTCCACCACATTCGCCGAGCAAATACATTCACTAAACGGCGTTATTATGTATAACGCAAAGCGACGCAAGGAGTCACTTTCACCCAAGTGAAACCAAATTCGTATCATATAAGAGCATTCATTCACTTCAGTGACTCTCGGTGAATATCGGTGACTGCAGGTGATTGTCTTACGTTTTTTCGTATTATATAGCGACGCAAAGTGTCACGAACACTCATTTTTGCTGTCAAAACATTCACTTGCTTCTGGGTCGCGTTTGCTTCATTCACTTCGCTTTTTTATGGTCGTTTTTTATCATTTTTGAGTAAAAACTGAAGAATATTAACATTTCGTGAGAAAAATTATTCAAATATTCCATAGACAGCCGATAAAGCTTATATGCAGAGCTTCGTTCAATGTGAATGCATATTTCGTCAAATTTTACCGGAATAAAAAAACCTATAAAAATTATAGCCAGGGACCCAAACTGGTATTCCTTTTGTAATAAAAGTCCTTCAGTAAAATTTATTGGTGGTATGGCCTAGAAGGTTCAATGTGGTCATATTAAATCATTCCCGAAATGGTTGAGCTTGTACCTTAATGATGCTTGTTACCGGAACATACCGGATATATATCCGGTAAAGGACCATCAACATCAATAACACTTCCCGAAACCTTCGGCGAGTTTCTTTATCGCTACAACAACAACAACAATGAAATGAAATGCTAACCAAACTGTTTCTGTTGAATACCCAGAAACCTGGGCATCCCAACAGACATCTGATTGATGAGGCTCCACCGCCCAGGGGCTTAAGGGGTAATATCCGTAAACGTTATGAGGAAATACGGCACTTGAGAACACACCCGTATTAAGCAAAAAAGCACAAACAGATCTTCAGTGATATCCACAAATAAGCGTCAAACCTCTAAGCCAGGAATTGCCCGACAAATCCGGTACTCAAAGAAAAATTCCCAGAACTAGCAGAGGAGGAACTCACTTTCCCTAGGAAAATACGCGTCAATCTAGCTAAACTTCGATCTGGGTACTGTAACAGGTTAAACTGCCTATCCGGAATCATCCCCGACATACAGCTTGAAAGAACATTGAAGGAATTTTAAAATAAAATTCGATCACAAAATTATTGAAAAAAAAATTTGACATTTGGTAATATTCTAGAACAGGGGTCGACTACTAATACGCGTCCAAAAATATCGTGAGAGGTGTCAACCGAAAATAAAAATATTAACTCGTTCAAAATTTATTAACGAAAAACCGAAAAATTGCCCCGGGTCCCTCCAAAACCGGGGGTGGCATCCATAGTTTTTTTGCGCAGAACACCTTTCTGCGTTGGCGGTCTTCGGCCGCGCTTATAAAAATTACTCTGGCCGATCCACCAATGGGATGGGATCAAAATTAAATGCGTGCAAAATCCCTTTTTACACAAACCTTTTTTCAGTCCACAACATTACAACAACCACATAAAATGCCAACTTCAACTGCAATTATCTACGGACAGAGATACAATTTTTATTTTCCGCCTTCGGATTACTGTTATCGAGGTCAATACGGGTTTTTTGACACCTCTCTCTATATTTTTGGACGCATATTAGCAGTCGACCCCTGTTCTGGCCTTTTACCAGAAATTTTGTTTGTCGTGAAAAATTTCAGCTTTTATATTATGAGAAAGAACAGGTCAACATTACAGTATAGCGTTAACAACTGCAACGAGGCTGCAAATCGATTGCCGGCAGTACTTGGGAAAAAGATAAAGAAACATACAAAATTCATCCGCAATTGAAAAGTAAAGAAGCAACTGCTTTTAAAAATATTAACAATCAATCAATATTGCAATTTACACTATTTTCTTTTTTTGCAATTGTCAGGTGTTTCGCTGCAATATTGCCAGCTCGTTGAAACGAAGTTATTCCGAAAAATTGCACTGCAAAATTTTCCGAAATAACAAAAGTAATAAGTGACTATACTGGTTACGTATTGAAAATCATCAATAATTTTCTTCCATGTTCAATTTTCACCGGTTTCTTCAGAAACCATCACACAACAAATGCAATGCAACAACACCCAGTATATTCTATAACTTTCTTAATTTTAGAATGTAAGCTTTTTATTGCAAAGCATTTCATATAATTTTTTTTTTTTTTTTTTTTACTCAGTCTATTTCTTTTTCTTTACTCACACGTTTTAATTACACTTTTTCAAAACAAATTTTTACTTCACAAAGTGAATAGAAGAAAATCAACTGCACTCAACTATTATTCCAATGCATAAACATCCCTCTCAGTGAGTCGTACATCCACTCGTCACATTCGAACTAAAACCATTTTCAAGCATGATTACCGCATACAGTGAACGAACCATCTCATTGTGGATATCCAGTTGTGGACTGTGGTTAAACAAGCGATCACTAGATGGCATGTTCACAATAAATATATACACGTACAAGCAGGCGTTGGTTTTGTTCGATTTGTTTAGCTTTTGTTGATGTGCCTTTGCTCTTTTCTTTGTAGCGTAATGTGGGAACACATTACATGGTACAGTTGATATGGGCGAAATCATACAGCAACTCAAAGCACACACGTCACTTACATACATATGTATATATCAAATTCTCTGCGCATATACATATGTATGTACAGAATTGAAAATGCAAATGCAAGAGATTATTTATACACTACATTTTTGTTGGAAATAAAGAGCCAGAGCAAACACGAGCAAATGCGAGATTTTTATTACTGATACAAAAAGTGTTTATAAAAACAACGCATGTGGTTAAGTAGATAATTAGGTTTAGGTTGAAATTTCTTTCTTATTATGGTTTTGTTGGTTGTAACATAATTGCACATTATTTGGTTGGATTTATATGAAATAATAATTACACAAAGAAAATAATTGGAAAACAACAAAATCAAGTTGAACGATATAAGAAAAATTAAACTAAAGTAAATTAAATAAAAAAAATTAATTAAGCAGAAAGGAAACATTTATTTATTTTTACTTTTTTGTTTCATTTTATTTTATTTTCTTATTTTAATTTATTTTATATTATTTTTTATATAATTTATTGCATGTTATTTTATTTTATTATTTTATTTGAATTTATTTAAATTTATTTATTTTTCATTTTATTTTAGTTTGATTTATTTTATTTTATTTTATTTGATATTGTTTTATTTTATTTTTTTTTTGCTTAATTTTATTTTTATTTATTTTTTTCTATAGTTTTAATTTATTTTATTTAACATGATTTTATTTTATTTTATTTTTATTTTACATTATTTGATCCTAAATTATATGTATTTATTTTATATTTAGATATTTTGATTCGTTTTATTTCATTTAATTAAATAACCAACAAAAAACTGCCAAAATATATACAAACGAATTTTCGATCGTTTTTGTTTTCAATATCAACAATGAGCAATGTGGGTTTGCTCATATTTGCTGGTTCTCACGCTGTAATTCCAACAAAACAAATTAAATTTAATTAAATCGATTTTTAATCAACAAAGTTATCCGTTATCAAAAATCCCGAAGCTAATTGTTTCTGCTAGTTAAAAAGTATTTGCCAACATGCGTTAACATGCTGGCAATATCTGCATATGTATATACGTACATACATACATATGTAACACAAAAAAAATTTTAAATCAAAACAATGAAATATTTAAAAACAAAACACGTTAAAAAAATATTAAATAAATAAATATTCAACAAAACAATAATAATAAAAAAATATAAATTTCTCAAATTACATACACATATATATGTATAAACAAATAAACTTTTTCAAATTTAGTATTTAGCACTTACCTTTAATCAAAGACAATTTTTTCTTTCAGCAAAATCAGTTAAAAATAGTTGTTATCTTGTATATTTTTTTGTTTCTAAATAATTTTAGATTCAATTAAATTTTTCATTCACTGAAACCATCAATAATTTTCTTCCATGTTAGAATTTTCACCGGTTTCTTCAAAAACTTCAGAAAATGCAATGCAACAACACCCAGTGTATTCTATAACTTTCTTAATTTTAGAATGCAAGCTTTTTATTCGTTTTTTAACCTTACTCCATTTCACACAAATTTTTTTCTATACTCACACATTTCCATTCAATTTTTTTGGTTTTTTTTTTTCAAATATATTTAAAAAATAATTTTTTCATTACATAATTAGTTTTAGTATGCAACTAATTGACATAAATTTTTACTTCTCAAATTGAATAGTTAGAAGAAAATCAATTGCACTCAATTTCCATTCCAATGCACAAACATCTCGCTCAACGAGTTGTTTATTTACTGGATACATTCGAACTAAATCCAGATCTTGCATGATTACCGCATACAGTGAACGAACCATCTCATTGTGCACATCCAATTGTGGAGTGTGGTTAAATGCGCGATCGATAGATGGCATGTCCGAAATAAAAATAGACACGTACCAGCATGCGCTGGGTTTGTTCGATTTGTTTACCTTTTGTTGATGTGCAAACACATTTGCTCTTTACACTATAGTTTAATGTGAGAACACATTACATGGTACAGTTGATATGGGTGAAATCACACAGCAACTCAGAAGCACACACATCACTTACATACATATGTGTATATCAAATTCTCTGAGCATATACATATGTATGTACAGAATTGAGAATGCAAATGCAAGAGATGATGTATACACTGCATTTTTGTTGTAAATAAAGAGCCAGAGCAAACATGAGCAAATAAGAGATTTTTATTACTGATACAAAAAGTGTTTACAAAATCAAAGCACGTGGTGAAGTACATAATAAGATTTAGGTTGAAATGTTTTTCATATTAGGTTTTTGTTGGTTGTAATATATTTCTATATTAGTCGGTTGGATTTATATGAAATAATAATTGAATAAAGAAAATAATTAAAAAACAATAAAATGAAGTTAAACGATATAAAACAAATAAAATTTAATTAAATTAAATATATAAAAAAAAATTTAATTAAATAAAATGAAAAGAAAATAAAAATAACTTAAGTAAAATAAAAAGTAAAAAAATTAAATTAAACTAAATGAAGAGAATGAAACAAAATTTCATTAAATTAAAGAAAAAGCTTAATCTAGAGCTATGTTTAATTAGATTGAACTAAATTAATTTAATTAAATTGAAATTTAAGCTTTAAAATTTAAATCTAAATTAACTTAAATCAATATGTTTACAGAAACTTATAGATTTATCGGAGTGTTAGAAATTTGTTATTAAAAATATATCGATTTCTTATCAAAAATGTATTTGTTTTTATTGAAAAGTTGTTGATTTATTATCAATTTGTTACGAAACAGATACCGATAAAACTTAAATTTAAAATCGATGACAAACATAAAACCCTTCGAAAAGAAGCCGTTTAGAAACGAATAAGAAGACAGTGACAAGCTGTTAACAAGTAGATAGCCAGCTAATAGCAAATCGAAATCTCGAATCTTGTCGATATCGTTTGTTCCCGATTAGAAGACGATGAAGCCAGAAAATAGTTTTTTTGGTTAAGCACCCTTTGTTGTCGATTAACTTCAACCCATGGGTGATCTCTAGTTAACTTAAACAAGTAAGGAAGGCCAAGTTCGGGTGTAACCGAACATTAGATACTCAGCTGAGAGCTTTGGAGACAAAATAAGGGAAAATCACCACTTAGTAAAATTAACCTAGGGTAACCCTGGAATGTGTTTGTATGACATGGGTTTCAAATGGAAGGTATTAAAGAGTATTTTAAAAGGGAGTGGGCCATAGTTCTATAGGTGGATGCCATTTCAGGATACCGCCCTAAATGTGGACCAGGGGTGACTCTAGAATATGTGTTGTACGATGTGGGTACCAAATGAAAGGTGTTAATGAGTATTTTAAAAGGGAGTGGGCCTTAGTTCTATAGGTGGACGCCTTTTCGAGATATCACCATAAAGGTGGACCAGAGGTGACCCTAGAATGTGTTTGTACGATATGAGTATCAAATTAAAGGTATTAATGAGGGTTTTAAAAGGGAGTGGTGGTAGTTGTATATGTGAAGGCGTTTTCGAGATATCAACCAAAATGTGGACCATCATAATATCTTCACCGACTGCCAAATTACAGCTTGCAAAACTTTGAAATTACCTTCTTTTAAAAGTAGGCGGTGCCACGCCTATTGTTCAAAATTTTACTAATTTTCTATTCTGCGTCATAAGGTCAACCCACCTTCCTAGTTTCATCGCTTTAGCCGTCTTTGGTAATGAAATATCGCACTTTTTCGGTTTTTACGAAATTTTCGATATCGAAAAAGTGGGCGTGGTTATGGTCCGATTTCGTTCATTTTAAATAGGGATCTGAGATGGATGCCCAGGAACTTACATACCAAATTTTATCAAGATACCTCAAAATTTACTCAAGTTATCGTGTTTACGGACGGACGGACATGGCTAAATGAATTTCTTTTTTCGCCCAGATCATTTTGATATATAGAAGTCTATATCTATCTCGATTAGTTTATGCCGTTACGGATTACCGTTATGCGAACAAAGTTAATATACTCTGTGAGCTCTGCTCAGCTGAGTATAAAAAGAGCTTCCAGACCTAGGCCTGTATGTTTGCACATCGAACTCCACGAGTACTTGGTACTCACATTAATGTTTTATTTTAATTTATTAATTTTTATTTTGTTTTACTTTATTTTATTTCATTTTTCGTTTATTGTATTTTATTTTATTTTATTTTGTTTTATTTTATTTATCAACCAACAAAAAACGACCTAAATATATGCAAATGAAAAATACGATAAATTGAACTTGAATCTTATAGATTGTTTTAGTAAACACTTTGAATATCAGCAATGAAGGTACACTTAGCTCATATTTGCTGATTCTCACGTTGTATTTATATAACTAGTTTCTCATCGCTTTGGGTTCTATTAATAAGTGCATCTTATTTAGCATGACGGCCGCGGTGGTGTGATGGTAGCGTACTCCGCCTAGCGCTAGAAGATCCTGGGTTCAAGTAAGAGGCGAAACAAAAACAAAAATTTTGAAACAAGTTTTTTAATTAGAAAAATTTTTTCTAAGCAGGGTGGACCCTTCGGCATTGGTTTGGTAAACACTCGGAGTATATTTCTGTCATAAGAAGCTTTTCAGTGAAAGTTTATCTGCCTAACCTTCTTCAAATGTGTATAGGGCCTTGTATTGATTTAGCGCATTATTTTCCCACATTCTTTCCATTCTATTCGCCTATCACCAACCCGCAGATGAGCACAGGTATGTTGTTGCTATGAGATTATGTAACCGTATATGTAGTTGATCCATGATGAGTACTTTCTTTGTTTACACGTAGCGCCTGTGTGGGTGTCAATAGTCTCATAGTTTAAATAGGTGTTTGTCATTTGTAGTTGTGGCATTATTAAATTGATATTTTAGCGCTATAATGAAATTTTTTTAATGACTTGCACTGATACCATTCTAACTATAGTTTGGTTGTAAAGAGGATGCAAAGTTGTGCACTTGCCTGCTTATTCTATATACATATATACAAGCAAAACACGAAAAATGAAGTCCTGTTTGCTCGTTCTCTTGATTGCCAATAAAATTGAAGTAAATTAAAAAAAAGTGTATACATTAATTATATTTTGGGTTCTGTAATGGTCAATATCATCGAAACGTACTGAAGTATCAAAATAAAATTGGTCAACAAATGATACCAAAATAATCTCGAAAGCAAGCCTGAAATCGTACCGAAATGTTTCGAAACCAATCCAAAGATTGGGATATGGCCCCCAAATTGTTAAGAGTACAATCCCGATATGATACCCAACGCAATCTCAGAAAAGTCCCCGTTTTATATCAGAATAGCCCCTCTCGGATCACAAACTGAAACTGAGAACAATTTTAAAATGATCTGAGAACAATCCTGAGGTGTTCAAGAGTTTATCTCTATATGATTCGAAATAGCGCCGAACGGTTCCGTAAATAGTCCCAAAATGGTACCCAAATTGATTCGGCGATAAACATGGATTAATGTTCAAATCAGGGGCTGAAACTGTTATTCCTTTTGTAATATAATTTCTTGCAAAACTATTAATTTTGGACTTTTAATATATTTGGGTCAAGATAAATATTATTTTCGGATTTTTATTACCTGATTATACTCGGACTTTTAAAAATAAAAGCCCGGAAATAAAAGTTGAATCCAGTCTTTTATTTTTTAAGGCCAAAATTAAAGTCCGGCTTGATAACAAAGAAACGGCTTATCTGAACTAAAAAAAATGTTTGGCCTTAAAAAATAAAAGTCCGGATTTAATTTTTATTTCCGGACTTTTATTTTTAAAAGTCCGAGTTTAACTAGTTCTATCGGACTCAAAAAAAAAAAAATACAGATTTGACTTTTAATTGTGGACTTTTATGGAAAAAGTTCGAAAAAAAGTACGCATGCTATAGGGAACTCAAACATTTTTACCTAGGATTACCAGGACTTTTTCAACTCCGAAAAAAAAATAATTATTATTTTACGTCCCTGCAGTAATTGATTTCGAAACTTTTCCAGTAAAGTAAATCTACTTCATATGTAGATTAAATAGCGTGCCCTTATTGTAGATTAGCGGATGCATTAGCTGTCAAATTTTGGCTAACCGACACATCTTGTTTATAATTTTGTTTTCCTCTTTTCTTTTATTTCGTGCTTCTATCTAGGAAGAGATAGTTGTAGCTCTAGGAAAAATCTACTAAGGGTTAAGTATGAAAAGAAAATAATATCGTTATATGTAAATTTGGTATACGGCGAAGGAAGTCATGACACGCAGTATACTAGGCCAGCTGGTTATAAAAAATAGCTGAGAGGTAATACTGAATTAGATTATTTCTGATCCGATTTTAATAATATTTCATCATTACGACCCACTCGCCATTAATTTCAATACAGCTGATTTTTATTGTTAGTAATGTGTTTAAATTTGTAGTGGTTATAATTAACGCGTGTAACATTACTTAACTACATATATATATCTATTTTAAGATGTACGACAAAATACGTTATAGCGCATAACAATGTAGAATCAATGTATGCAATGTATGACACATAGCCTGTATTAAAATATTAATAAATTGCAAGCGATAAAAGTGTCAAAAATGTTAGACAACTATTTACTTTATATTTATCGATAGACACGTATGTACGTACATATATATGTATGTATATTCACCTTGTTTAGCGATTTAAACGTACAAACTAATACAAAAATATACATTATTTTTGAAGATGATAAAAAATGTTCACAATTAATTTGGCAAGAAAATCGAAGGTGCGAAAACCCATCAGTCGTTTTCGCAACTTAGTCGGGCTACAAACTTGAATGCAACCAAATAAAAGTAAAACTTTTAATTTAAAAATAAAACAGTGATAATAAATATATATTGTAGTGGTTAAAAATGTGCAATGACAAGAAAATATAATAAAACACAAATTACTGGTTAGTGTGGATTGCAGATACTTTTGTTTGAAGAGCCGCTGGAATATATTTTATAAAAACTTAAATAAATGCCTGCGCGTCCATTGACAATACCGTTACCAAAATATCAAAGAATGCCATTGGTGAGATTCAGGTATAAACCTTACATTTAAGCTGCTTATAACGAAGTGTACAATAGACTGGGTCGAAAAAAAAAGTTGCTATTCTCCACCCCTAAATTTGAAGATTATGTTGAGAGGGTTTCGGAACATTTTTTTTTTATTTTTTTTGATCCTTCGAAATACAGCCAAAACGGTTTTTTCGTTGTAACTTGGTTAGTTGACGTCCCCCCCCGCCCCCCCCCCCCCCCCTAGTGTATGTTTTTTTCCTCACCAAACGAAAGTACTTAAAAATGCAAGAAAATGTTGCTTTGAAACCATATTACTAAAATAATAAACAGGAAAAATTGCTGGGTGTGCATTGAATAGTTAACAAAGATATGCCAAATATCATGAATAGGGGAAGTCAAAGTAAATAAGTGAGTCAAACCTGTTGTTTCGTATTTATAATAATAACACTATGCGACAAAATCAACTTTTTTTCTGGGTATTGGACAAACCCACTTTTTCGTAGAGATGGAGGCTTAAGTAAACAAAGTGCTATCTCCCCTTTTCGAGCTTAGCCTCCAAAAAAAACTTATCGGCTTTCGAAATTCGAAATTCTACATTTCGAAATTTTATTTTATTTTTTTGTTAACGCGTTCAGCAAATTCAAAAAGTAAAAATTTGGGCGTGGTCCGCTCTTTTCCCTTATTAGAAGGGCTGGATTCTTTTTTTGAGAAATTTAGCAAACCAGCTGTTATACGAGGTGAAAGTCAGAAATCAGAGTCTGACTGTATTCAGAAGTCAGAGTCTTACTTTTCAATGCAGATTTTTGAACTTCGTAAGCCGATATCTATTTTTAGAGGCTAAGTTCGAAAAACGGAGATTTTGTTAGCTGACCTAATCATGTGAAAACGACTTCATAGCTTAAAAAGACATTAAACGGAAATGTGAAGCTTCTCAAGGCCAAAATAATGACATATCAATTTTAAAAATCGGACGTCAAATAACCAAGTTACAACGAAAAACCCGTTTCGGCTGTTTTTCGACGGATCAAAAAAAATTTTAAAAAATTTTTCCGAAACCCTCTCAACATAATCTTTAAATTTCGGGGCGGACATTAGCAACTTTTTTTTTTGTATAGGGGCAAACCCAGTCTAGTGTACAATAAGCATATATGTAATACTCCTATATTGCTAGTACCATGATACAAATATTACAATATAAAACCGTTGACAGACAATGACGTTTGAACAAATTTTTAAATTCTTTCTTCTTTTTTATACCCAGCTGTAATTGTACACAGCGTATTATAATTTTGATTAGATAAATGTTGGTTGTACAGATATAAAGGAATCGAGATAGATATAGACTTCCATTTATCAAAATAATCAGTATCGAAAAAAATTTGATTAAGCCATGTCCGTCCGTTAACACGATAACTTATGCAAATATTGAGATACGTATCTTCATCAAATTTGGAATACGGGCTTACCTGAATCAGAATAGATTTGTATTGAAAATGAGCGAAATCGGACGTTAACTTTTTCGATATCGAAAATTTAGAAAAATGGAAATAATTCAAAAACGTATACCGCTAAGCTAATGAAATTTGGTTGGTGTATTGGTTTTACGACGCAAAACAAACAAAAAAATGAAAAATGGGCGTGCCACCACCCACATTTAAATAAAAATAAATGTAAGGCGTGATAACCTCCGAAGAGATCTAAGGCCGACCTTCTCTTCCAATTTGCATCGTGTTCATATTTAATTTTTCCTACAAATTAGCGGGACGGGACCTACTTTTTTTTACGCCGATCCGAGCGACATCTGCAAATATATGAGTTTTCACTGAGAGCTTTTCATGGAAGAAATACATTCGGTGTGCTTGCCAAACACTGGCGAGGGGCGTCCCCGCTTTGCTTGTTCTTAATTCAAAAAACTTGATTCTAAAAGTTTCATGTTTCTTTGCCCAGGGCGTGAACCCAAGATCTTCGGTGTGAATGGCGGAGCCCGCTACCAACACACAACGGCGGCCGCCACCACCCACATTTAGATGAAGCAATTTTGGAAGTTTAACAAGCCGTAAATCAAAAGCCGTCAAAGATATTACAATGAAATTTGGCAGAGGCACCATACTTGCCAAATTATATAGACTGAGTGAAGATAATAAAAATCGGTTAAAGACCACGCCCACTTTTCCTAAAGGTCTAACCTTAACAAAGCTTTCTATAACTCTATCGTATTTAACTATATTTGACAGATATTCTACCTCAGTAGTGGTATAGTTGAGCTAAGAACAAAACTGAAACAAATTTTGAAAATGGGCTTGACCTTTTTTTGTGACTCTTTCCAAAATACTTTTATTGCCATAAGTTGAACAAAAATCTCCCAATCCGAACGAATTTTGGCATGCACATTTTTTCATAGCTACAGCCGTTACACTGCATTTTTACCCGCTCAAGTTCATTAGTGGTAGCTTCTGTATCATTTTTGCTTCTTTTGCACGAAAATGAGTGCAGTATAAAACCACATATGTATTATTGCACAGCCTTATAACACTATTAACCACACAACAGCATTTCAAGTGCAAAGCTGGGTAGGTATGTAATGTTCGGTTTCTCCCGGACTTGGACTTTCTTAATTGTTTTAAAATTGTAATACTTTCCCCTGAAAGTTACAGTTTTTATTCAGCAATATTCGATCAATTCACAATTGATTCACGTTGTCAAGGACTACGCAGACATTTATCTAGGTTTGGATATATACGCACTCTACATAGTCTCAATATTGACTTGCACAAACAGCTGATAATTTATTTTCGCACCCGCTCTCTGAGAACAACTTACGATCTAACGATGGAACAATAGTTCAATTGTTCAATAGGTAACTCATCTCTATAGCTACAACATATCCGTGTTAAGATTGTCAAAAATCTGCGTGTTGATGTTAGCAGAATGCAATGAAAGAATACATGAAACTTTCAATGTTTATGTGTTGTGGAAAAATAAAGCGCCAAATACTAAGATGCATTTACTTATAAAATAAACTACCATCTCCTTTTGACAATCCCTACGTCAGTACAATGAACAAAAAAAAAAGAAAGTTAATTTTTCTTCGAAGCATACTTTATAGTAAAGGGAAGCTCTCTGCTGAATTTTGTTAGGGTAGGTTTAGCGGTTTTTGACTTATAATTAATAACACAGGCCTGCAAAAATAGGCTTTTTTTTTTTTGTTTTGGATCAGGAAATCATTTCCGGCGTATTTTTGCGCGCTGAATCCGAATCCGTCCTCATATTCGGCCCAGCACGTCAGGATTTTGAGATATCCTAACCTGAAAGTGCGAAAAACACTGTTTTTAGCATTTTTTGAGTTTATATTTTACGAATAGGAAATTTTTGAATGACGAATGTGCTTACAGTATCTATGAGAGCAACTCTTTCCCCACAAAATCCATTTTCGAACGCCTCGATTTGATTTTTCTTTCGCTAGATATGGTCAATTCAAATTGGGGTCTGTTGTCGAAGTCACATATCATGAGGTCAAGGCCTGCAAGGTTTTTCTGTTTCGGATCAGGAGGTCATTTCTGACGTATTTCTGCGTGCTGAATCCGAATCCGTCCTCAGAATTGGTCCAGCACGTCAGGTTTTTGAGATATCCCAACCTAAATATGCGAAAAACGCTGTTTTTAGCATTTTTTGAGTTTATATTAGCTGTGTTTTTTTTCACGTCTATATACGTTTACGCTTAAACTTTATATGGACTGCTAAGCGACAAACTTTAAATACACCTCTGAAATTGCTACGCATAAAATTAGTACTGTAGTAACTGAAATATGTGTCCATGCTTCACCCTCTTCACTAATTCCATGTATTCTATGCGCGTCTACTATCTATCACAACTGATTCAGCTAGATGTTATACACAAAAATACAACAGAGTGTTGTATCTCCACTTGTCGGTGTACCCTGTAGCTTTAGCTAGTTGTTTAACCACAGCCGCTAGATGGGTCTCCTAAGAATTATCTAAGCGAGGATAGGCGTTTTTTTCACGCGCATACGTTTCAATTTTTTTAGTAGCACTTATATCAATAATAAATTCGTGACCCAAAGTGTTAGCGGCCACCTCATGATATGTGACTTCGGCCAAAGAGGATAAATATAATAAGAGCCGTCACTCGTTATTTATTTGGCATTTAATCGATGTAAACTGTGAGGTAGTCGCTACTTTTTTTTTTTGGGCGAGATGTTTATAAATGTCTTCTATAAATTTTCATGGGGTATTTGTGTTTATTTTTCCGACTGTATTCAATTAATTATTTAATTCTCTTTCCAAAAATCACGTTTGCATAAAGTGGCAACACCGCATGGATAAATGGGAGGCAATTCAAAAATTTCTCTCATAAAAAAAAGTAGCGACAACCTCACAGTTTACATCGAGTAAATGCCAAATAAATAACGAGTGACGACTCTTATTATATTTATCCTCTTTGCTTCGACAACATACCCCATCTTGAATTGACCATATCTCGGGAAAAAAAAAATCGAATCGAGCCGTTCGAAAATGGATCTTGTGGGGAAAGAGTTGTTCTCAAAAATACTGTAAGCAGATTTGCACAAAAAAAATTTCTATTATTAAAATATAAACTCAAAAAAAGCTAAAAACAGCGTTTTTACACTTTTAGGTTAGGATGTTTCAAAATCCTGACGTGCTGGACTAAATCTGAGGACGGATTCGGACTCAGCACGCAGAAATACGTTAGAAATTACTTCCTGATCCCAAACAAAAAAAACCTTGCAGGCTTGTGTAATATTTGTAAAATTGATTTTATCACAAGTGGGCGGTGAACCGTCAATTTTCAAAAATGTTTCCAAATTTCGACCAATAGCAATCCACACATACAATTTCAACATTCTAGGTGTATTATTTACTAAATAGTGGAGTTTTTTGTATTTTCCAATATGTTGTATATATAAAAAGCGGGCGTGGTTATCATTCGATTTCACTCATTTTCAATACCAATCGGTTCTGGGTCTAGATATCCCCGTATACCGTCTTTGGTGAAGATATCTCAATATTTACTCGTGTTAACGGACAGACGCACAGACGGGCGGGCATGGCTAAATCAAATTTTTTTTTCGATACTGATAAGCTTAGTTCAAAATTCTGTTAAAAATTAATAAAAAACTGCAAAACAAACTGAGTATAACTTGTACTGAAAAACTGGGCAGTAGAATCAAAAATTAACTACTCACCCTAACAAATAATTCGAAAGTCTTTTCTCTCAATCTCCACGTCTTTAGTTCCTGTTTGTAAATTTCGCTTAATTCGTGCTAGAGGTTTTATTTAGCCACTATCACTTCACTTACATACGCTCGCACTCACACATTTTTTTTTTGTGCACTTTTGCTTGATCTTTTTTTTTACAAAAAGCACCTTGAACAACATTTTTCTTATTCTATTGCACTTTTTTAACAGCAGCATGTCAACACTTTTATATACACACAAGTTTGTACATATTTAGATACATATGTGCATTAATGTACATACCTCAATACATACGTACACACACGCATGCTTTTTTCAGCACTCCTTGGACGTTTTGTCTTTAGCGAGCACTTGTTAAATTACCGCGGCTTGTGAACTTTGAAGTTTTCTAAATAAATAACATACACGGATATTGTTTTAGTATAGTTATTTTACTATAATAATTATTATTTCACACAATTGCAATCAAATTTAATTTATTTAATTTAGTAACCACTTGACGATTTATCTCACGTGTTGAAGACTGCGCGTCGCATTTGGAACTAGCAATTACGGAAACCAGCGTCGCGAATGCTGCCCGAATTTATTACGTTTTTTTTTAGGTCGCTGTATCAGGTTTTACGTATAACTTGAATTAGTTTTAAATTGCATACTTTAAGGCAAAAAAAATATTGTCGCAGTATTCAGAATCCTACCACAATATTGGTTTATCGCTTTTTTGATTTCTACCATGCACAAAATTCTAAAATTTTTCTTTAAGAATTTCTGAAGTAGAGGTTTAAGGGCCAATTAAACTTACTCGCCTTCCTAAACGCCATAGTCGTAACCATACCCATATCCATAACCACCTCCAATATGATCGATTAATGGTGCCTTAACCTAAAAATCGTGAAAATTTCATAAAAATGAAGAAAACGCAAAAAATTACAAACATATTCCACAAAAAATAAGGCTCTTAGTCAGAACGTATCCAAAACAATGAATAAAATCTACAAAAAGTTATTGAATTCACCAACTCAAATATTTTTAGGTTATGGATATGGCGAGAAACCAAAAGCCAATTGGTTGGCTATAATATGGTTATGGCTTTAGCGTTATGGTATGGCACCATTAATCGATTACATTGATTTGCATAAGGTAGGTTCGATTGGCTGTTTTATCCTGTTATGATTTTATGGTTACGCCGCCGCTGCTCCGATATTTGTGACATTCGATAGCGGCCATGGCGGAACCAAAGATTCGAAAATAAAGATGTTGCACGCGCAAACTTCGGTGGAAAGCAGCGGAGCGTAACAAAATTCTAGTAGGTCACTTTCACCACACCAAAAACTTTAACACAATTTTTAATATTATTTAAGCACAGAAATACACTGATTGGAGTTTTAAAGAGTAAAAGTTAAAATTCTGAACACATTAGCTGAATAAAAAGTGTACAAATAATTGTTAAATAACAAATACAGACAGTGGTAGTTTAACAAATTCGGCTGTGGCAAGTGGTGAATGTGACCTACTAGAATTTTGTGAAGCTTGCTTCACACGATTTTTCGTCCCTGCAACATCTTTATTTTCGATAATCTTTGGCGGAACCATACAAGGTTGTTTTTGCAATAATATTTGTAAAGTTGATGTATGAAATAATATTAAAATAGTACAAATCAGCTCTCACCTTTCCGCCACCTTGTATAGTTCCCCCATGGTAGCGGCGTAAGCCTGCACTTTAAAAAAAAAGTTAAAGCTAGCTAAGGTTTTCGTTCTCCTGAAGTCGCTTAACAAAATCAGGTCTCACCACCGATCTTATCCGCATCAGCCGCCCTCCAGTATTGGAAGAGGTTTAAAATAGCTCTGTAACCCCAACAAGCTGATGACATGTCCACTTGTATCGTCATATCGTCAATTGGGACCAACATAAGCAAGTCTTGGGCGTTGGTCAAACGTTGCTTTGTACCGTGTGCATTGGACCATCGTTACGTTGGGCCGTCGACGGAAGGCACTAACGAAAGCTTAAACTGTACGTCTAGCGGTACGTCCAAAAGTTTGGTTAATTAGAAAACGTGCTAAGTCCGCACACTGGAAGGAAACTAATTTATGTAGTTTATTTTTGTGCCGGCCAAACATTAGAAGAGATTTGTGGTAATGTTTTATATATGTTGCTGTTGTATTAATAACAGTACCTCATCCCGTTCAATAGGCGCTATATGCACAAATTACCATCAGAGTAATATTGCTCAAGGAAACTAGTTACTTCAACATTGGTATTGATAATTTTTCGTGTCATTCTAGCGAAACTTATATATATATATTTTTGGAGCTAAAGAGAAACAAAAGAAAGTTGCTGTTGTTGTAGCGATAAAGACACTCCTCGAAGGTTTTGAAGAGCGTTATCGATTTAGATGGTCCTTTGCCGGATATCGATTCAGTACATTCCTGTAACAAGCACCATTAAGGTACAAGCCCGACCATCTATATGACCAGATTGAACCTTCTAGGCCATCCCGTTTCCCACCCCCAAGCTCCAGGGAACTTGGGGTCGCCAGAGCCTCAGCTGTCAAGGAAGCGGGATTCGCCATGGGTGGGTGAGATTGAAAATTGGGTTGGAGGGTTTCGCTTACCTGCCAGGGGTATATTCTATGCCCCCATAGCCCGCTGAGGGCGCTCTTGCGAGCCAATGCGATTTGTTTTAAAGTCAAAAGCATTCTATTTTTAGGTTGTTTTAAGCATTTTTTTAAATAATTTCGAGATTTTAGAATTATTGTTCAGCTCTGAATTGAATAAGAAAACAGAGTAGTAAACTGAGAGGTTTAAAATGTACCTAGATGAAAAGACTTTGAAAAACGCATGAAAGGTTTAAGATTTAGGCTCAAATTTCTAACCGTGCAAAAAACTGTAAGCGAATATTAACTAGAGAAAAACTTGTCACCGCAAGCAAAATTTCTGAATTGGTGATGTTTGTAAGGTAAAATTAATTGCTACTGCTACACGATTTTGAAAATGTCAATACAACAAACAACAACAACGAACTTGCCCGCCAACTCCAAGTGATTATGTAAACAAAAAGTGCAATCATAAAAAGCAAAATATTTCCAATGATGCGAAGAGCAATTTTTTTAGGTGCTAATAACTTGTGTAATTAAGGAGTGAAACTTAGTTATCTGATCTCACTCAGACTCGTGACGCACACTTTTGTATCTACAGGGTGTGGCGAAATAACCGAAATGATATAATAAAGATATCGGCCGTGCAGATAAAGTTAGGCCAGTCCATAAAAAGCTTAAGTGCATATGTACATGGGCAAACAAAGAAAAAATACAGCTATTATCTTCTATATCTTGCGCCCGCTGTAGTGTGGTGGCAGCGTGCTCCGCCTATCACACCGAATATCCTGGGCTCAAGCCCCGGGCAAAGCAACACCAAAAATTTAGAAACAAATTTCTTCAATAAGAAACAAGCTTTTCTAAGCGTGGCCGTCCGTTGGCAGTGATTTGGCAAGTATTCTGAGTGTATTTCTACGATGAAAAGCTTCTCAGTGAAAACTCATTGGCCTTGCAGATGCCGCTCGGAGTCGGCGTAAAACATGTTGGCCCCGTTCCGGAAATTTGTAAGAAAACATTATAGGGAGCACGACGCAAATTGGAGTAGAAGCTCAGCTCAGAGCATCTATTATTCTTGTATCTTATTTTATCTTATTTTATATTATTGTATTGCTATTACCGCTGATGATTGTTGCTTTGATTACATTCCGAAGAAGCATTACTGGTGAGCCAATTTTAAAAGTTGATATATGCGGAGGAATTCCTTTTGGTTCTAAGGAGTATAGAAATACATTTGGATAATTCACAATTTTATCTTCATCTGTAACTGTGTCGATCGATTTATATTTCGCCACTTCACCAGGAAATTGATTTTGTTAACATGATAGATGATGATGGAGCTAAGATAGTTCTTTCGCATAGTCAAAAAACAAAAACATTTAAATTTAAAATCTGAAATATGAAAAACTTTCGTCTTGATGGAAGGAACCTCGAGAAAAGATTTGCTGCTGATCGAAGTATAGCAAACACGTTTTCATAGGGAACACACACACAGAATTTGATTTCAATAGAAGATGTAGATAGACTGAAGCTTAACAATCGTTTTAACAGCGGCAGATTACTAAACGTCCAAAAGGCATGACAGCTAAACTCAACAATGCAGTCAAACTTTAGGTGTTAAAATAACTTAAGTTTGTACGGCAGCCATAGTTTTTCCCCATTTCACATTTTACTGGAGGTTTTAGGATTTAACGTCACATAGCTCCTTACCAATTTTAATTATCCTACCATTACGACATCCAGATATATGGAGTATAATATATTTCATTTGTATGGGAGGTGCCACGCCCCCTTTTACCAATTCCATATTTTCTTGGTGGTGTTAAGGATTGACCTCAAATAACTCCTTACTGAATTTCAATGTTCTGGCATGTATACCTTCAAAGTTATGCGGTACCAAATATTCCATTTGAATGGGAGGTTCCACGCCCCCTAATTTCCCAATTCTGCATTTTCTTGGTGGTGTTAGGGATTGACCTCATATTACTCCTTACTGAATTTCAATGTTCTGGAATGTATACCTTCAAAGTTATGCATTACTAAAGATTCCATTTGTATGGGAGGTGCCACGCCCCTTTCTCCAAATTCCGCATTTTCTTGGTGGTTTTAGGGATTGACCTCATATAACTCCTCATTGAATTTCAATGTTCTGGCATGTATACCTTCAAATGTATGCAGTACCAAAGATTCCATTTGAATGGGAGGTTCCACGTCCCCTTTTCCCCAATTCCGCCTTTTCTTGGTGGTGTTAGGGATTGAACCACGCTACTGTTGGCAGCCATAATTTCGAAATAGTAAAAGACTTCGTTTATTTGGGAACCAGCATCAACACTAGCAAGAACATCAGCACTGAAATCCAGCGAAGAATCAATCTTGCCAATAAATGCTGCTTTGGACTAGGTAAGCAATTGAAAAGTAAAGTCCTCTCTCGGGGAACGAAAATCATACTCTACAAGTCACTTATCGTACCCGTCCTGCTATATGGGGCAGAAGCATGGACCATGACAACAGCAGATGAAGCGGCTTTGGGAGTGTTCGAGAGAAAAGTTCTTCGAAAGATTTATGGACCTCTACGCGTTGGCGATGGCGAGTACCGAAGAAGATTTAATGATGAGCTGTACGAGCCATACGCAGACATCAACATAGTCCAGCGAATTAAAACGCAGCGGCTGCGCTGGCTAGGCCATGTTATGCGAATGAAAGATGATGCTCCGGCCAAGAAAGTGTTTCTATCGGAACCCGCCTATGGAAGCAGAGGTAGAGGGCGGCCCCCACTCCGTTGGAAGGACCAGGTGGAAAACGATTTAAACTCCCTTGGTGTGACCAATTGGCGCCGGTTGGCGGAGCGAAGGAGTGACTGGCGCGCCTTGTTGGACGGCCATAACCGTTTAGACGGTTAAGCGCCAATTAAGTAAGTAAGTAAGTTAGGGATTGACCTCATATAACTCCTTACTGAATTTCAATGTTCTGGCATGTATACCTTCAAAGTTATGCATTACTAAAGATTCCGTTTGTATGGGAGGTACCACGCCCCCTTTCTCCAAATTCCGAATTTTCTTGGTGGTGTTAGGGATTGACCTCATATAACTCCTCATTGAATTTCAATGTTCTGGCATGTATACCTTCAAAGGTATGCAGTACCAAAGATTCCATTTGTATGGGAAGTGCCACGCCCCCTTTTTCCCAATTCCATATTTTCTTGGTGGTGTTAAGGATTGACCTCAAATAACTCCTTACTGAATTTCAATGTTCTGGCATATATACCTTCAAAGTTATGCATTACTAAAGATTCCATTTGTATGGGAGGTGCCACGCCCCCTTTCTCCAAATTCCACATTTTCTTCGTCGTGTTAGGGATTGACCTCATATAACTCCTCATTGAATTTCAATGTTCTGGCATATATACCTTCAAAGGTATGCAGTACCAAAGATTCCATTTGTATGGGAGGTGCCACGCACCTTTTATATATCGAAATTATTTTTAGCCTAAAACCTTCCCGTTGATCGAAGGAACCCATAACCAAAATTTGGTGATGGTTGATGTGTGGGAAATACGTTTCCATAGCGAACACACACACACACAGAATTTAATTTTTATATATATATGGCTAAACCAATTTGGGATTTCAAAATCAACTAACCATCATCTCTCCTTCCTGTATCTTTCCTAAAAATTGCATGGCAATCTGTCGAGCCGTTCTCGAGTTATGGAGTGACAATCAAAATGTACACTTCTTTTTATATATATAGATATCTGTAAAAAAAAAAAACAAATGTAAACCTATTTGTAAAGCTTATAAAATACGATAAGCTCAAAACCTTTTAAAATTTACAAGACGTGTTCAAAATCATCGTGTCGGAAGAGTTTAAATGGCACTGTGAACTGACTGATAATTTTTAAATAGGTTGCCGCCCAATTGGCGGATCTCTTCTGGGCCATTTTGAGACTGTTTCATTATTATTTCAGTATTGTTTCAATTAATAGTTCAGGACTATTTGTGGACCATTTCGTTATCATTTGTTGACTATCTTAGGATACAGAAAGCATTTCGGCATAACTTCATGATCATTTCCGGATAGTTTTTGGGAATAATTCGGAATTATTAAAGCTATTTTCAGAACTGTTTTCGGAATCACTTTGTTACTATTATGTTGCCATTTTAGGATTGTTTTCAATATCTATTCTGGATAATTTTGGCATCATTTCATGATAATTTGCGGATTATTGTAAGATCCTTTTGAGAATATTTCGAATGCACTTCAGGGTTGCTTTCGGGAATATTTCGAGAACCTCCTCAGAACAAATTCAGAAGTTATTTCAAGACTATTTTGGAAACATTTCATGGGTAGTTCTTTGGACTGAATTAGCAAGTGAAGTATCAATTCCTCTATCGTAATGGCTATATCTTCTATATCTAATTAAGTGAATATGTGAAAGATGCCTGAAGTACGACTTGCTGAATATAAACGATCTATTCAGATTAGGTTAGATGTATTAGAATCAGGCCGAAATGCACAGTGTAAGTAGAGTGCCACCTAATCGGCAGATCCCTTCAAAATAGTTTCGTGACTATTTCATTATCACCTATGTATGTATTGATTTGCTTATCAATTAAGAACTATTTCAGGTCAATTTCGGTATCGTTTGCGAATTTTTTAGGATTATTAAAAGAATATTTCGGAATCACTTGATGACCATTTGGGGATATTTTTGGGAACAATTCAGTACTATAAGATCATTTCGGAATTATTTTTCAATAACTTCGTGACTCTTTCGAACTATCTTCGGATAATTTCGAGATCATATTTTGTTACTATTTTATTGTCATTCCAGTATTGTTTCGAAATCTATTCTAGACTATTTCAGTAAAAAATTCGGAGTAATTTGCGGAATATTTTAGAATTGTTTTGAGAATATTTCGGGCTCTCTTCATTCTTTTCGACATCACTTCAAGGCCATTTGAAGGTGGACTATTTCAAGATAATTTCGGAGAAATTTCGGGATTATTAAGGAAATATTGAGGAATCTTTTCGGGACTATTTTGAAATCATTCATCAGTGGTTTTTAAACTGAAAAGGTAATAAATTCCTATTTGAAAAACAAGAAGATTTATGGTCTTTCCCTTCTCACATAGAAAGGAAATATCGACCTAAAATTCATCAAAGTTGGCCGTGGCTCCGTGTTGTGGTGGTAGTATCATCCTCAGCTGAAAATCCTGGGTTCAACTTTGGAGTGAAGAAGCGTTAAGAACTTAGAAACGAATGCTTTCAATTAGAAGCAAGTTTTTCTAAGCGGGATACCTGCTGTCATAAAAGAAAAGCCAGCTCATTCGCGCCTTGGTAATCACCCCACTGTTGGCCGCCATAATTTCGAAAGAGAACACTTCGTTTATTTAAAAATAAAATAAAATAAATGTAAGGCGCGATAACCTCCGAAGAGATCTAAGGTCGAGCTTCTCTTCCAATTTGCGTCGTGCTCCTCTTGATTTTCCCTACAAATTGGCCGGACGGGACTTTTATGCCGACTCCGAACGGCATCTGCAGGGCAGATGAGTTTTCACTGAGAGCTTTTCATGGCAGAAACACACTCAGAGCGCTTGCCAAACACTGCCGAGGGGCGACCCCGCTTAGAAAAATTTTCTTCTAATTGAAAAACCTTATTTTCTAAAATTTTGATGTTGCTTTGCCCGGGGTGCGAACACAGGGCATACGGTGTTGTAGACGGAGCATGCTACCATCACACCACGGCTACCACCCACATTAACACAAACTACAACATCGGCTTTGAACTAGGTAGGTAATTGAAAAGTAAAGTTCTCTCTCTGCACACGAAAATAATGCTCAGGCCATGTTGTGCGAATGAAAGATGACACTCTGGCTAAGAAAGTGTTTTTATCGGAACCCAGAGGAAGATCGCGGCCCCCACTCTGGTGGAAGGGCAGGTGGAAAACGATTTTAATTCCCTTGGTTTTACCAATTGGTGCTAGTTAGCACAGCGAGTAGCCTGGTTGGACGACCATTACCATTCATCGTTAAGTGCTTACGTGATCGGGGTAGCCCCCCGTCTCATCTGCCTTGCAGCTGCCGTTAGAAGTCGGCAAAAAATATGGGATCTACAAGCCAATTTGTAGAAAAAATTAAAAAGGAGCACGATGCAAATTGAAGGAGAAGCTCAGCCTAAATCACCTTGTAGGTGAATTACGTCAAGTATTTATTTTATTTATATTCACGCCAAATTACTATTATAATATATTTTTAGTCACCTTGTAAGTGCAAAAAGTTAATTTTTTTGAGCCGAGAATGTGGCTGTAATACATCCATGCAAATATACATATTTCTAGAGCATTTTCGGCTTTCGCAGCTGAAAAAATTGTTACACATTTATAAATAGATCCTACTACAATAGCAACTTGAATTATTTCTTAACTTAACCGCAGTTCGTCTTAAACTTTCATCGTAATATGTCACTAAGCGATCTCTATCGGGCACGTGAATCCTCTCTGACCAGCTACTGTTGGACCGTATCCGATTTTACTGTTGTTGCACCATTTGCAGCATTAAAACCGAAACAACGCGTTCGTTATCACAATGACATACCAGGATATGTGCCAAAGTTTGTTTGAATTAATAAAGGATATAAAAATGAAAATACAAATATACAAATGAAAAAATATTCTACTTACATATGTGCATAAAGACAGTAGTGTTTTGGTACTGTGCTCGCGGTTTCTGAAATATTTTTAAGAAACCTTCGAAATAAGAAAAGGAGCAGTGCAATCGTCCTACTTATTTTACCTATAAAATATATAAATTTTCAAGTGCTAGTGTACTGCATATAACAGTAATATGAAGCTTGCGAATCTGTTAATGTAATATTGATTAAGTTTATATAAAGCCCCTTAAATTCATTCTTATACACTGGTTTTCATGCTAAGTCCCTGATGATCATAATTATCCTATTACATAACCTCACATCTCAGTTGTTTTGTAACATCACTCGCCATTTACTAATTCAAAGAAAATCGGAAAAAATTCATGGTCTCCAGTATTGCTTCACAGAAAAGCATTCACTGGGCATATAAAAGACCTAGTGACACTGTGAAAGGGATTTCAGTCAATTAAGAATTCTCTTCAAATATCTGATAAGATACTAATATGCAATTTTGACAAAATGCTGTTCCTATTAAATGAACCTCAGTAATGGAAACGAATGCAAATCAAGGGTATTCTTTATGACTCTCATTATATATATATATTGCTGTCCTAAAATTTGACGGAAAAAATTTACTTTTTTTTTACTTTTTCACTCTACTTAATTAAAAGGACAGGTCACAAAGGATCATTGTTACTTTAGTCAAACTTACCACCAAAAGGAGCTAGGTTATTGTCGTTTTCGCAGCTATAATGGCACTACCGGAAGATTTTGGGGAGTGTTATCGATGCTGATGGTCCTTTGTGGGATATAGATCCGGTATGCTGCCCTAACGAGCACCATTTTGGGAACGATTTAGTAAGACCACATGATACCTTCTAGGCCATACTGCCCTTCTATCCCTACATCCATTTGGAACTTGTGGTCGCCAGAGCCTCGGCTGCTAAAGAAACAGGATTCGCCACGGGTGAGGTTGACATTTGTGTTGGAGAAGCTATAAATTTCGTTGGCAACCCCATGAAAGGGTTGCGCTACACAACCCATTTGAATTAATTTGGTATTAAAGCCACCTTTTACGACAGATATACCTTCGACGGATATATTATAAGCCCCCTAACTCGCTGGGGGTCAAAGGAGTTATGTATCTATGTTTTGACTAGATTTGGCCTTACCTTTAAAAGATCTCCAGAAACATGCGTCGTTTTAGGTAAGGTTAAACTGTCCGGTCAATAAAGAACTCACCTAGACTGAATGTGTCATTGTATTATCAGAATTTGTTTGACGACCAAACGAAAAACCCCCCAAATAAGTATTTTATAGAATTATTCGGTTTCTCATGGCCAATAATATACGTTTTCTAGGACCTGCTTCAAGATCTGGAAATTCTGCCGCCACTAGCAGCCTCGTCGTTTAATGCGTGTTTTTGAATATCTTGTTTAACTCTTCTCATTATCACACGATACAAGCTCCCTCTAAGGTTTTTCCTTTATTTTTCTTATCATCGGGTTCTAATCTATGCATATTTCAGGTTTCACATCTCTATCCAAGCCACAATGTTTAAATGGCTTAAGCTATTTTTCTACATTTTTCAATTGTACCTTTTACTAGCCTTCGAAAGCGCTTCCAACTCGCAAAGCGAAGTTTTTCACAGCAAAATGTGAATGATGGGCTGAATGAGCTTTACGCAGATTTGACGATATTGCAGCAAATAAAAATTCAAAGGCTTCGCTGGCTAGGTCATGTTATGCGAATGGACGAAGACGCTCCGGCCAAAATAGTCGACACGTCAGTTTGGAAGCAGAGCAAGGGGGGGACCTTCACTGATTTGCGAGAGGCAGGTGTAGAAAGTCTTGGCTTCCCTTGGTGCTCCCAATCGTAATCGTCATTTATTGCGGAACAGGGATAGCTGGTGTGACTTGTTACCAAACGGCAAAATCGCGTAGGCCGTTAAGCGACACTTACTGATAATGATGGTATATTACAGCATAGCAGCGCACCGGGAAGCAAAGAAGATTGAGTTGCATAAGAAAGCTTCCTTCACGGTTAAGTTAAGTAGTAAAGCTAAGAGCATGCGCCAGAGCGCATATTAAATTGAAATGAATTACAGTTATTCCACAAAACTCGATCCCAAAAACAGCGCATAAATGCCGCTTATCTAATGTATTAACTGAAACACATGGTCAGTGTGGCTTCAGACTTGGTAAGTCCGCTATCGACCTGGAGAGATCCATGATAAGAGACTATACACGCATGATTTTATTGTCTTTTTGAAAGCACGTTTTGAAAAGTACCTGTTGGTATTCTTCTATTCCTAAATGGGGTTCCCGGCAAAGCATATGCAAACTATGCATTGGAAAATTATGTTTAATTGAAATTAGCTTGATCATATACCTCGTAGCTGTCTCAGAACCATGCCCCCAATAATCTGAGCCATCATTCCATAAGTCCCTGCAGCTGGATTGTACTGGGGTAGTATAGCTTTTCGCTCTATAGCATACGCCTACTAAAGAAATACACTGCAATATTCTAGAAGTCGATAAAGTTCGTTGACCCTCAAATTCTTCGATTAAAGCCCAGTCCCAGCTTCCTTCCTCACTGTTTATCAGTCTATGTAGAATTCCTCATCCAAGCCCATTCTTCCCTCAAAGGATTCCTTTTGTTCAATACCTGATCCCAACAAAGGCAGACATTGAGATGATTTATGGACGCCAGCTAGGCTTAACACCTCAGTATAGCTTTTAATTTAATGAAGTTGGCTTCTATTGTCTTTAAGACACCATGTCTATCCACAAATATCATTACAATGCTATCTGAGACTGTACTTTCCTGCAATCAGTGAGTAAGGAAGTCGTTTTTTCTGATGTTTTTGCAGCGATTACAAGTCACAAACAGTCCCCTTCTGTTTTTGAGCTCTCTGTGTAAATAATTAAGTCCTTAATACTGTCTAAGATCATTCCTCCCTGTTGGTGTTATTGTAGCAGTGCTTCCCCCATCCAATAGCTGCGATCCATCACAAAGTGTCATCAATAACCTCTAACGGGAGTCCAAGGAAACTTGCTGTTTCAACAGGGGTGGACCATAATGAAAGGGGTGTAAGAGGCATTGGTTCCACATTACAATTAAAGAGATGGTTGGTGTCATGTGGGGACACATTACAAGCAGGGCATACATTTTGTATGTCGGGATTGATTTTGGATAGGTAAGAGTTTAACCTGTTACAGTATCCAGATCGAAGTTGTGCTAGAGTGACTTGCGTTTTCCTAGGAAGTGTGCGTTCCTCTTCCGCAAGTTTTAGGTACTGTTCTTTGAGTAATGAATTCACTGGGCAATTCCTGGCATAAAGGTCCGACGCCTGTTTGTGGAGTTCACTGAGGACCTGCTTGTATTTTTTGCTTCATACGGCTGTATTCTCAGGTGCCGTATTTCCCCATAATGCTTACGGAGATGACTTCTTAAGCCCCTGGGCGGTGTTGGCTCATCAATCAGATGTCTGTTGGGATGCCCATGTTTCTGGGGGGAGTATTCTCGCCTCATTATGTAGATGGTGTGCTGTGGACATAAGAATACAGCCCGTGGCGGTTCTGAGAGCGGTATTTATTTAATTTGTTGCGTAACTCATTCCTCCCTCGAACGATGCTTTAAATTCTGCACCTGGAGGTCAGCAACTGCCGTAATATAGTCCAGGTCTCAAACGTTTGGAATTTTTTTACTCCGTGTACTCGGCTGTACATTACGCCTTTTCTGGACTAAACATAAATACAAATATGGAGCCGTGCGCAGTACTGCTAGTTCTTGCAGTAAGCGATTTAGCTATTTTCACCTTCCATTGACAAATATGAATGAAAGCGTAACTGCATTACTTAATAAAGCCGTTCCGGCCTGAAGTTATTCTTATCAACACTTTACTTGAGAGTAGTGGAAGAAAGGGCCCTTCACTCAGTTGAAAAGAATACTTGGAGTATGCCTTGACCATCCTTGATGTTTTCAACTGTCGTCAGTGAGGCAGTTTGGCAGGTTGTAAAGTATCTAGCTCATCAGAGATTTGCTTAACAACCGATCTCAGTTTTACCAACATGAAATTTTTTTCTCCATATGTTGTTTTATTACCATTGTGTTGTGAGTTTCCTCGATGTCAACCAACTCTCCCCTTTTCAAATTCCTTAAAATTGCAATGTTTAAAGCTTCAGGATTATTTTTAAAGCAGAAAATCTAAGAATGTTAGACTACAAGTTAATTTCACTGAGAGGAACATTGCCGAGTTTATTCTTTCGGCTAGAAAATGCCGACAAAAGCGATAAAAGTCCTCTTTCAGAATTTGGCGGCGATAGCTACGGATGGGCGAGTTTGCATCAATTTCTGATTAGTCTTTAAACTTAATGGAGTAATTTTTACTGGGATCCACATTTCCTGAGATGAGGCCTTGTCGGATCACCAGCTGCGATAAGACAATCACCTGTACTGGAACTTCTTTTCAAGCGGCGGCATGTTTGCATGTATCAAATCCCAATAATGCGCTTACAATTGTTATTATTATTTTGTAGTTCAGTATTTATAGGTGCATGCAAAACAGCTTTTTACTATTTTATACTTTTTTTAAATATATATTTAAAATGTTGTATGCACAGCTGCAATTGTAACCAATTGCAACTAATCTGTATCATAATAAGCAGAAATTACTTTGACTTTCTTATTTATAGATATCGGCAGATCTGATGTTAGACAGGCGATTACTATTTGGGTAAAAATAGTCATACTAATTTGGAGCGATATGTTTACTGGGGCTCTTGGAAGTATTCGAATAATTCGATTATTCGAGTATTCGATTTTAGATTTTTGTACGTTTATGAATAGGATTTCACTATTCGAATAGTTGATTTATTTAGGTAAGCCCAATAATCGCAATCCAACGATTATTCGATTTTGTATGAAGTGTTCAAACAAAAAAATTACGTATACGCCATGCATGTACCAAATATTTCTTCTTTGTTGAATTTTTGTTAATTCGATAGGTTAGCACATATCAAAATCTTGGAATGGTTTGTCTTAAAAATGATGACTTTCCGATTCCAGGGAAAAAACATTAATAAGCATACAAAACTTTCGGGAAAATCAATATTTTGGGAAGAATGCCAAAAACTGGTCAAAGATCGACATTTTTACAATTTTTTGGAACTTATTTATAGTCATCGCAAATATCTTCAGCTTTAAAAAAAACAGAAAGGTTGTACTTTTCCAACTTGTCATGCCTTGTCTTTCCAAGATGAAAAGATGTGATAAGTAACAATCGGCTCAAATGAGAGCTTTGAATATGGATTTCTCGAAAAGTTCTATGCAACTCAAAGAATTTTTTCTCATGTATATTACGGTATATTTTTGGGAGTTTTCGGTATTACATACTAAGGGATTACATTAGAGGCTATTAAATACCAGACATGTTCGGCATTTTTTATGATTTTTACTTCAATATTGTTTTCAATCACTTTTAAACCATTTCAAAAATTGCTGTTCCGCCAATCTTTAAATCTTTCTAGAAATAGTCCTGACCAACCATTAACTAATATGGAAACTAGTGGCAAGATAAGCCGGAAACTTTAGTGCATCAGTCATGTATGCAGCATTACAACCACAAACCTCATATATATATCTCATGATCAAAGAAGCCTGAGGTGCTGCAAGTGGAAAGAAAAAAAATTTAGGTAAAATGTTTAGTCGTTTAAGAAAGCATCCGATGTACTATGTGTGGATTACCATGTAAGTCAGCCGAAATAGTCCCGAAGATCATCACGAAATGACTACAAATTGAATTTGAAATAACTCCGGAAGATCCACAAAATCACCCCGAAATTTTTTTGAAATAGTCCTTAAGATCATCGAGAAATGACCACAAAATGATTCCCAAAAGACCCTGAAAGAGTCTCAAAAACCACAAAATGACCACGCGAGCTCCTGAAATAACCAGAAATTGACATCGAAACTACCCTGGAGCAGCCACCAAATATAATCCCGAAATAGTCTCAAAAAGATCCCGAAATTACTTCGAAAGAGTCTCCAAAACTATCCCCAAATTACCTGAAAATGATCCTTGAATGATCCCAGCTGAAACCCGAAATAGTTCCCAAGATCATCAAGAAATTACTATAAATTGACCCCGCAATTTCCCCGGAAGAACAACGAAATAGTCCCCAAATGATTCCGAAAGTCCCAACAACCATCCCGATGTGACCCCAAATGGCTCATAAAACCATGCCCCAAAAACAACGAAATAGTGCCTGGGAGTGACCGAAATGATCCCGAAATGACCATGGAAGGCAATGCCCTACCAATCTTACCGCTCTGCTATAAAAAGAAAATATCGTTTGTAGTTATTGTTTTGCTATTAATTGCGTTCTAAAAAACGACGTAGTTCATAGCACTGCGAGAGGATTACTATCATTATTTATGCAATGGCTCTACTTCAATGGCTCTACTCTATAGACAATATACGATTATTCGATTTTAACTAATCGAATTCTGAAAATCGAATATTCAAGCAAACGAATTATTTGAATATTCTATCAATCGAATATCACGAGCTTTAATATCTACCTCCGAGGTTAGGCCGAGTTTGTCCTGTAATTTTCGTTGTGTTTCTTTTAGTTTGCTCCTTGAAATCGATAGAGCCTACAAACCTACTCGGAATGATATCATCTAAAGTAGACGAGTTTTTTTGCTAAGAAGCTTTTCATGCCCGAAATAGATTTTACAATGCATTTTATTTTTATTTTAACCAATTAAAAAACATTTTTTTAATGCTTGCTGGAACGCTCTGTCATCAGCCCTCTTAAATTTGGTTTCGAAGCAGACCGGTTCGGCATTATGCCTTCTTCAATGGTCATTAAAAAATATATAAATGAGTTAAGCGGGGATTGCCCGTATTGCTTTAGATGTATGAAAACATTTATTTGAAGCAATTTTTAATATTGTAACGAATTTACTTGCAACTCCTCTTATTTGCAATCCTCTGCTAAGTTCGAATCACTAAACTGTTGAATAAATAACTCCAATTTGTAATAATGCAAAATGGCCTTTATTAAGGTACTTCACAATACACTCAACTGTGCAACGAATAGCTTGCTTAATAACCACACTGACTGATAGCTCAATGAAACTCTACTATTCAAAATAGTACTGCTATTGCTCGCTTGATATCGTCTTAATCGCAACTGCTTGACAACTCAAATCAAACTGAATTACTTCTTACTCGCCTGCATCGCTTTTATAGTTTACGCTGCATACTTCTAGGCTCTTCGATTTCCAGAAGTTACTAGTTGTTTCGGCTACAAAATCGCCAGCCACAACTACGTACACAAATTATTGCTCTCTCTTGTGACAACTCAGATAAGGTATATGCATGTGTTTGTAGTTTACAGTCTCCCGCACACACATAAGCGTATAAGTAAATTCATCGGTGTGTGACATCTCATCTCTCGCTGCCTTGTATGTAAATGTTGCTCGTCGGAATGTGTACATATGTGTAGACGCAATTATTGATTCGTTTATGTAGATACATAATGATTGAATTATTGATGTGCATTCACGTCACTGCTTAGATCGGCTTAGAGCTGGCAGCACTCCTTAGTTTTGCTAATATTCGTAACACTGCCCTCCACCTAAGTCTGATCGTCCCGATCAGACAAATCTCTCGATCTAAACGCTGCTAATCTCTCCAAATGAACCACTTTCATTTTGGTACGTGGTTTGGTAGTGGTTTGTATGCGGTACACTACATCGTTGATCCGTTTTACAACTTTGTATGGGCCTTCCCAGTTACACTGCAATTTCGGGGACAACCCTTTTTTCCGTTGTGGGTTGTATAGCAGCACCAAATCTCCTTCCTGAAACCCTTCCGAATTAATTGCTTTATCGTACCTCGCTTTCATCTTGTCCCTCATAATCTTTGCTCGTTGCCTTACCAGATCGTGTATCTCTCTCAGCTCTTCTTCTAAGACATCAGTGGATTTCTTGACATTCCTCTCCGCATCGGCATCTATCCCATACTTCAAATCAGCTGGCAGTCGAAGGTCATTGCCAAAAATTACCTTTGCGGGAGTTTGGCCCGTTGTGTCATGTACTGCCGATCGGTAGGCCATCAAGAATAATGATATGTGTGTATCCCAGTCCTTATGGTACTTGTCGACTACTTTCCTTAAATGCTCCTCCAATGTTCTATTGAAACGTTCCACCATACCATCGGACTGAGGATGCAATGCAGTTGTCCGTGTTTTTCGAATGACCAACTTCTTGCACAGTTCTTGGAACACAGCTGATTCAAAATTCCTGCCTTGGTCAGAATGTAACTCCATTGGTACACCATACCTTGCAACCCATTCGTTTTTAACCACTTCTGCTACTGTTTCTGCTTCTTGGTTTGGGATTGGGTATACCTCTGGCCATTTACTGAAATAATCCATAACCACCAGTACGTATTTGTTTCCGCGGTTGCTAGTAGGAAATGGACCTGCGACATCCATGGCGATCCTTTCAAATGGTGCACCTGAAATATACTGCTTCATCTGGCCACGACTTCGGGTTTTGGGCCCTTTCGCTCTGTTGCATACCTCGCAATTGGCAATCCACTCGGTGACCAACTGACGGCAACCAACCCAATAGAATCTCTGCTTAATTTTCTCGAGTGTCTTCGTGATTCCAAGATGGCCTCCACTTGGACCATTGTGCAACTCGCTGAGCACGTCAGGAATCCTTTTTCTGGGAACAACTATAAGTTTCTTCTTGCACTGACCATCCTCACTCTCCCATACTCGATGCAAGCAACCGGATATCAATTCCAAACTGTTCCACTGTGCCCAATATGACTTCGCAATGGGACTCTCTGCTGACATATCCTCTCTGCTTGGTCTTTCGTTTCGTTCGAGCCCTTGCATAACATGTGACAGATCTGTATCTTCTAGCTGACACTTTCTTAGTTGTTCCTTGTCCCATTCATCCGTACACGTTATAGTCATTAGCCGGACATCTATAATGTCTTCTTTAGCCTCGGCCTTTGAACAGTGCTTGCATTCCAAACTACATGGCCTTCGTGACATTGCATCGGCATTTCCATGGGTACTACCTTTTCGATGCTCAATGGAAAAGTCATAGCTTTGAAGTCGCTCGATCCACCGTGCCAATTGTCCTTCCAGATTACGGAACTGCAGAAGCCATTTCAATGCTGCGTGATCTGTCCTGACATGGAATCGCTGGCCGTAGAGGTATTTGTGAAAATGTTTAATGCACTCTACCAATGCCAACAGCTCTCTCCGCGTAACACAGTAGTTCCTCTCTGGTTTTCCAATCGAACGGCTGTAATATGCAACTACCTTCTCCTGTCCATCGACCAGTTGTGATAAAACGCCTCCTATAGAATATCCACTTGCATCTGTATCTAGAATAAATGTTGCTCCTGGAATCGGATATGCTAACATTGGGGCAGTGCACAAACGCTCCTTCAATGTTTGGAAAGCCACTTCTTGCTCCTTCTTCCATTCAAAAGCTTTGTTTTTTCTTGTAAGCTCATGGAGGCTATGGGCTACGCTGGAAAAATTTGGTACAAATCGGCGGTAATATGTGCACAGCCCAAGAAAACTTCTCAATTCATGTAGATTCTGTGGTCTTGGCCAATCCTGTACAGCCTCTATTTTTTCGTTCGCAGTGCAGATGCCCTCTGTCGTTACCTTGTGACCCAAATAATTGACTTCCTTTTTAAACAGCGCACACTTTTTGGGACTTAACTTCAGACCAGCGCCAGCTATTCTCTGGAAAACTTCCTCCAAGTTCTTAAGATGTTAATCAAAGTTCTTGCCCAATACGATGATGTCGTCCAGGTACACCAAGCATGTTTTCCAATGTAGTCCTTTCAGTACCTGGTCCATGAGTCTCTCAAAAGTAGCTGGTGCATTACAAAGTCCAAAAGGCATCACTGTAAATTGCCAAAGACCATCACCGACACTGAAGGCTGTTTTCTCTTTATCTTCCTCCTTCACCTCCACTTGCCAGTAGCCGCTTTTCAAGTCCAGCGTGGAAAACCATTTCGTACCAGATAGCTAGTTCAGAGTGTCGTCAATTCTTGGCAATGGGTAGCTATCCTTTTTCGTTACGTCATTCAACTTCCGGTAGTCCACGCAAAACCTCATTTTTCCATCCTTCTTTTTTACAAGTACTACCGGTGAGCTCCATGGACTAGCTGATGGTTCGATGACGCCGCTGTCGTTCATTTCTTGAATGATTTGACTCACAACTACCCGCTTCGCCAGTGGAACACTACGTGGAGCTTGACGGATCGGTCTCGCATCTCCAGTGTCAATTTGATGTTTCACAACATTGGTGCGGCCTGGTTTGGAACCATCCTGGTCAAATATGTTCGCGTATTTTATGAGCAGTTGTTTTGCCTTACTCTGATAGGCTTCCTCTAGCCCATGCGTCCATGCCGTGATATCATTTGAAAGATCAGTATTACTAGATGAAACGTGTTCCTGGAGCTGTTCACAGTTAATAACTACTTCGGCCTCTTGGCATCTTCCCAAAATAGCTCCTTTGGTCAAATTGAATGGTGACTTGAACTCATTTAGTACTCTTACCGGAATACGTCCATCTTGTTTTGTCATAGCCAGGGTTTTTCCTACAAGTATGTTCAGTGCTGATTTATTTGCTGCTTCGACAACCCACAATTTGTTTGTCCCACAATCTCCATCAACCTTTGCCCAGATGACTGCTTCTGATTTTGGTGGTATTTGCTGACTCTCTTCCACCAGCACTCGTTTACTACTGTAGCCTCTCTCGTAGCCGAAATTAAGTGGCACATCCATGTTCTTATATCGCATCGTCTTGCTTTGCATATCGATTTTGATGCCTTGGTTGATTAAGAAGTCCACTCCAATTATGATTTCATCAACAATATCTGCCACTATAAAATTGTGTAGTACCGTGACGTTCCCGATTGCTACTTCACATTCTACTTCTCCAATTACCTGGGTGTCTTCTCCAGTGGCTGTACGCAATATTGCTCCATGCAATGGTCTTATCTTCTTGTTGACTAAATCCGCTCGAATGATGGAATGAGATGCACCCGTATCTACAGTCAGTAAACGTTCCTTTCCATCCACATTTCCTCCGACAGTAAGATTGCTCGACCTTCTTCCAATTTGTGAGATAGAGATTATGGGGCATTCAATTGAGGGAGTCAGCTGTCGCCCCTTGCTGCTGACTCGCTTTAGTTTAACGATTGATTTGTCTTGGAGATTTGCTCATCTCCTTCTGCTCTGCGTTTACGACCACCCACATTGTTGGAACTGTTAGGGTTGGTGTTGCAATAACGCGCAATATGCCCTGGCTTTCCACACTTAAAGCATTTGACTGCATCATTATTCTTCTGCTGCGTACCCTTCAATGCTTCCAAAATTGCGTCTACCCAGTCTGGCTTTTCCACTTCCACGCGATGAGCTTTGTACGCTGGCTTACTCAAAAGTGAGGCTGTTTCCTGAGTCAGTGCATGCGATACCGTTTCAGCAAACGTTAGTTTTGGATTCGCATATGTAGCCCGCTTCGTTTCCACATCTCGTATGCCATTTATGAAACTCTGAATTTTTACCCTTTCAGTGTATTCCACGGGTGCGTCTGCATTTGCAAGATGAGCCAATCTTTCAATATCTGAAGCAAACTCCTGCAATGTCTCATTTGCTTTTTGGTAGCGGTTTTGCAACTCAATTTGGAATATCTCTTTCCTATGCTCGCTTCCGTAACGTCTCTCTAAAGCGCTCATCAATGTTTCGTAGTGGTTCCGCTCGTACTCTGGGATGGTCTGTAAGATTTCCGCGGCAGGCCCTTTCAGTGCCACGAACAGAGCTGCAACTTTATCTTCAGCATTCCATTGGTTCACTGCTGCGGTCTTCTCAAACTGTAGCTTAAAGACCTGAAAAGGAACAGAACCGTCAAAGGATGGTGTCTTTACCTTTGGATTACTCGCTGAAACAGCTGGGCGGTTTAGTTGTAACTGCTCCATACGACCTTTTAACGCTTCTATTTCGGCATCAATTTTGTCCTCGAGTTGTAAAATTTTTGCATCCTGTTCTTCCAGTTTCACAAAGAGCTGCGATGATACCTGTTCCGAAATTTGTGCCGACATTGCAGATATACGTGCCTCTTGCGCTTCCAGTTGAGACGCCAAATGTGTCTTCTGTTCTTCCAATTGTGATGTTATTTGGGTTTCCTGCGATTCCAGTTGGGATACCATATACGTCTTCTGTTCGTCAAGTTGTGAAGAAATTTGTGTTTCCTGTGCTTCAATCTTCGATGTTATTCGTGTCTCTTGGGATTCCATCTGTGATGACATATACGTTTTCTGTTCTTCTAGTTGAGATGACATATACGTTTTCTGTTCTTCCATCTTGGATGTTAAACGTGTCTCCTGCGATTCCAGCTGAGATGCCACTGTCGATGTTTGAGCAGTTATTGCAGCCAATATCATGTTCAAGTCTGTGCTCGTAACTGTCTGCGATGTTTCGTTTTTCTCTTCAATTTTTGTTGTTGTTTCGTCCCCATCCGGATAAAAGACAAACTCGTCCACATCAATTCCTTGCGATTCCATTACCTCTCGTAGCCGTGCTTGAAGTTCGATCTTATTCCCAGTTGTATTTAATCCCCGGTTTTCCAACTCCTTTTTCAGTTGCTGGATCTTCAATTCACTGAACTTTGCCATGTCCAAGTTGTATTCCCAATCTTCGGAATTTATTCAACAATTCCTCTTCTGACACCAATTGTAACGAATTTACTTGCAACTCCTCTTATTTGCAATCCTCTGCTAAGTTCGAATCACTAAACTGTTGAATAAATAACTCCAATTTGTAATAATGCAAAATGGCCTTTATTAAGGTACTTCACAATACACTCAACTGTGCAACGAATAGCTTGCTTAATAACCACACTGACTGATAGCTCAATGAAACTCTACTATTCAAAATAGTACTGCTATTGCTCGCTTGATATCGTCTTAATCGCAACTGCTTGACAACTCAAATCAAACTGAATTACTTCTTACTCGCCTGCATCGCTTTTATAGTTTACGCTGCATACTTCTAGGCTCTTCGATTTCCAGAAGTTACTAGTTGTTTCGGCTACAAAATCGCCAGCCACAACTACGTGCACAAATTATTGCTCTCTCTTGTGACAACTCAGATAAGGTATATGCATGTGTTTGTAGTTTACAGTCTCCCGCACACACATAAGCGTATAAGTAAATTCATCGGTGTGTGACATCTCATCTCTCGCTGCCTTGTATGTAAATGTTGCTCGTCGGAATGTGTACATATGTGTAGACGCAATTATTGATTCGTTTATGTAGATACATAATGATTGAATTATTGATGTGCATTCACGTCACTGCTTAGATCGGCTTAGAGCTGGCAGCACTCCTTAGTTTTGCTAATATTCGTAACAATATTATAATTTATTTATTAATTTGGGAAAAATTTAAACAATGTGACATCAAGACGGGCAAGGCGACACACATACACATACGTACATGGGTGACATTTCTTTGTAATACCTTCCTACTGACAATATGGGAATATTACACACATATATGAGTTGTTTACAGTTTTGTGAGAGAGCTTCAGTTACAGGCACGTGCCCAAATCATGCCGCACTTTGTATACCCAGCTGTACGTTTCGTTCCGTTAATGGTATATAGTGAAAGCTGGAAGAGGGCACCCAGTCTATTAAACTGTTCGCTCATTCTCAAAAGTAATCTATCGAGATGAAGACCTGGCGTCATTGGAGATAGCTATCCTTTCGGCCCTGTCCTTTTGTAGAAATAGATATATAAAATTAAAAAAGATATATCTTAGGCAGCTTCAGGCAGTAATTTAAAAAAAAGTGAGCTTATCAGAATTAAAAATTTTTTTAAAATTATGCTTAAATCATACAGTCTAAATTTTACACCACTCATCGGCTTAAGCAATTTTTCAACCTTTTTTGGACTAAACTGTATTTACTTCTGCGTTTCTTACTGGCTTTATATAAGTTTCTTTTGATGTTTTTCCACCAATTTCCATACAAAACTGAAGAAACTTGCAATACACTTTTATTAAATTCTAGGAGATCTTTAGTCTTGAAACTTGGAACACACATCGCAACCCGTGTCAATTTAACATAAGGGAAAAACAATTGCTAGCTGCTACAGGGATTGTATAAATTCTAAAAAATCTCCGAACTTGAACTTTGTGCTTTCGAGTTTTTAGGATTTTCCCGATAACTCAGAGACTTGAAGCTTAAATCGAAGATTTTGGCTTTATTATTGTGTGATATAAAGAACAGAAGAGCTTTCTAGATGGGACAGGGATCGAGATATTTAGAAAATCCATTTACAAAATGTGGAATATTGCTACCGCTATTTGAGTAACTTCCCATAGATCTAGATCCTTGAAACTAAAAACCTAATTTAGAACTCCATGAGATTGCCACGTGACTGAAAAAGTTGTTTAGCTTGTTGGGTGGTCCAGGGATCATGAAAATTCATAAATATTCCAATTTGGAAATTTAGCTTTTAAGTTTTATGAAACTTCCCGGTAACTCCGAGACCTGGAACTTTGATTGCAACTTTGGGCTCTATTAGGATGTAATATTGTTACGAATATTAGCAACACTAAGGGGTACTGTCATCTTTAAGCCGATGCTAAACAGTGATATCATGCACATCCATAAATCAATCATTATGTATCTACATAAACGAATCAATAATTATATCTACACATATGTACGTACACGCAGCGGAGAAGAAACAAACACATGCATGTATCTTATCTGAGGTGCTCACAAGAGAGGGCAATAATTTATGCAAGTATTACTCACGCGCATATGAGAAGTTGGCGGCCACCGTGGTGTGATGGTAGCGTGCTCCGCCTACCACACCGTATGCCCTGGGTTCAAACCACGGGCAAGCTACATCGAAATTCTAGAAATAAGGTTATTCAATTAGAAGAAAATTTTTCTAAGCGCGGTCGCCCCTCGGCAGTGTTTGGCAATCGCTCCGGGTGTATTTCTGCATTGAAAAGCTCGCAGTGAAAACTCATCTGCCGTGCAGATGCCGTTCGGATTCGGCATAAAACATGTAGGACCCGTCTGGCCAATTTGTAGGGAAAATCAAGAGGAGCACGACGCAAATTGGAAGAGAAGCTCGGTCTAAAATCTCTTCGGAGGTTATCGCGCTTTACATTTATTTATTTTTTTTTTATATGAGAAGTTATAAACGCAGTTGCGGCTGGTGATTTTGTAGCTGATAACTAACTAGTAAGTTCTGGAATGGAAAAGCCTAGAAGTATGCAACGAGAAATCAAAAAGTATAAAAGGCCGCGACAGTAGAGGCGCGAGAGTTAGTTTCATTTAAGCAATCAATCAGTTTGATTCGAGAAGCCACCTGGCGAGCACTAGTAGAGTTATTTATTGTGAAGTACGTCATATTGTGAAGAACTTTAATAAAGGCCATTTTGCATTATTTATTCAACAGTTCAGTGATTCGAACGTTAGCAGATGATTGCAAATAGGGGGAATTGCAGTAAATTCGTTACAATATATATAATAAAAGAATTTTCTAGATAGGACAGGGATCGAGATATTTAAAAAGTGCATATACAAAATGAGGAATTTTGCGTCCGCTAGTTTCGTAACATCCCGTAGAGCTTGATTCTTGAAACTAAAAGAGCGTACTTTAGAACTCCATGAGAATGCCGCATTAAGGAAAAAATATTTTCCCTAGCTGGCCCAGGGATCCAGAAAATTCGAAAAAATTCCAACTTGAAAATTTTGCTTTCGAGTTTTAAGAAACTTCCTAATAACTCAGAAACCTGAAATTTTGATTGAAACTCTGGGCTCTATTAGGATGTAATATTTATGATAAAAGAGTTTTCTAGATAGGACAGGGATCGTGATATTTAGAAAGTCCATTTGCAAAATATGGAATCTTTTGGCCGCCATTTTCGTAACATCCCGTAGATCTAGATTTTTGAAACTACAAACATACTTCAGAACTCCATAACAACGCCACATGAGTGAAAAAAGTTGTTTAGCTTGGTGGTCCAGGGTTCGGGATATTCATAAAATTCCAACTTGGAAATTTTCTTTCGAGTTTTAAGAAACTTCCCGGTAACTCAGAGACCTGGAACTTTGATTGCAACTTTGGGCTCTATTAGGATGTAATATTTATGAAAAAAGAATTTTCTAGATGAGACAGGGATCGAGATATTTAGAAAGTCCCTTTACAAAATGTGGAATCTTGTGACCGCTATTTTCGTAACATCCCGTAGAGCTAGATTCTTGAAACTAAGTACGTCCTTTAGAACTCGATGAGAATGCCGCATGAGGGAAAAATTTTTTCCCCAGCTGGTCCAGGGATCCCGAAAATTCATAAAAAATCCAACTTGGAAATTTTGCTTTCGAGTTTTAAGAAACTTCCCGGTAGCTCAGAGACCTGGAACTTTGATTGGAACTCTCTCTTAGAATGTAATATTTATGATAAACGAATTTTCTAGATGGGACAGGGATCAATATATTTAGAACGTACATTTTCAAAATGTGGAATTTTGCGACCGCTGTTTTCGTAACACCCCGTAGATCTAGATCTTTATATTCAGTTGAGCAGAGCTCACAGAGTATATTAACTTTGATTGGATAACGGTTGGTTGTACAGGTATAAAGGAACGAGATAGATATAGACATCCATATATCAAAATCATCAGTATCGAAAAAAAATTCGATTAAGCCATGTCCGTCCGTCCGTTAACACCATAACTTGAGTAAGATCGCTATTTAAAATGAACAATATTGGACTATAACCACGCCCACTTTTTCGATATCGAAAATTTCGAAAAATCGAAAAAGTGCCATAATTCATTACCAAATACGGATTAAGCGATGAAACTTGGTAGGTGAGTTGACCTTATGGCGCAGAAAAGAAAACTAGTAAAATTATTATTAATATCATGATGAAATTTGGCAGGCACGTTACGGCTATTACTATATGTATGCTTAATAAAAATTAGCAAAATCGGAGAACGACCACGTCCACTTTTTAAAAAAAAAAATTTTAAAGTCAAATTTTAAAAGAAAAGTTAATATCTTTAGAGTATATAAGTAAATTATGTCAACATTCAACTCCAGTAATGATATGGTGCAACAAAATATAAAAATAAAAGAAAATTTCAAAATGGGCGTGGCTCCGCCCTTTTTCACTTAATTTGTTTAGGATACTTTTAATGCCATAAGTCGAACAAAAATTTACCAATCCTTGTGAAATTTGGTAGAGGCTTAGATTCTAGGACGATAACTGTTTTCTGAGCCACGCCCAGGTTTTATACACAGTCGACCGTCTGTCCTTCCGCTCGGCCGTTAACACGATAACTTGAGCAAAAATCGATATATCTTTACTAAACTCAGTTCACGTACTTATCTGAACTCACTTTGTATTGGTGTAAAAAATGGCCGAAATCCGACTATGACCACGCCCACTTTTTCGATATCGAAAATTACGAAAAATGAAAAAAAAAATGCCATAATTCTATACCAAATACGAAAAAAGGGCAATTGGATTGGTTTATTGACGGAAAATATAACTTTAGGAAAAAACTTGGTAAAATGGGTGTGACACCTACCATATTAAGTAGAAGAAAATGAAAAAGTTTTGCAGGGCGAAATCAAAAGCCCTTGGAATCTTGGAAGGAATACTGTTCGTGGTATTACATATATAAATAAATTAGCGGTACCCGACAGATGATATTCTGGGTCACCCTGGTCCACATTTGGTCGATATATGGAAAACGCGTTCACATATACAACCACCACCACTGCCTTTTAAACCCTCCTTAAGACCTTTAATTTAATACCCATATCGTACAAACACATTCTAGAGTCACCCCTGGTCCACGTTTATGGCGATATCTCGAAAAGGCGTCCACCTATAGAACTAAGGCCCACTCCCTTTTAAAATACTCATTAACACCTTTCATTTGATACCCATATCGTACAAACAAATTCTAGAGTCACCCCTGGTCCACCTTTATGGCGATATCTCGAAAAGGTGTCCACATATAGAACTAAGGCCCACTCCCTTTTAAAATACTCACTAACACCTTTCATTTGATACCCATATCATACAAACACATTCTAGAGTCACCCCTGGTCCACGTTTATGGCGATATCTCGAAAAGCCGTCCACATATAGAACTAGGGCCCACTCCTTTTTAAAATACTCATTAACACCTTTCATTTGATACCCATATCGTACAAAAAAATTCTAGAGTCACCCCTGGCCCACCTTTATGGCGATATCTCGAAAAGGCGTCCACCTATAGAACTAAGGCCCACTCCCTTTTAAAATACTCATTAACACCTTTCATTTGATACTCATATCGTACAAACAAATTCTAGAGTCACCCCTGGTCCAGCTTTATGGCGATATCTCGAAAAGGCGTCAACTATAGAACTAAGGCCCACGCCCTTTCAAAATACTCATTAACACCTTTCATTTGATACCCATATTGTACAAACGTATTCTAGAGTATCCCTAGTCCACGTTTATGGCGATATCCCGAAAAGGCGTCCACCCATAGAACTAAGGCCCACTCCCTTTTAAAATACTTATTAACACCTTTTGTTTGATACCCATATTGTACAAATGCATTTTAGAGTTAACCCTGGTCCCCCTTTATAAGGATATTCCGAAAAGGCCTTCACCTATAGAACTAAGACCCAGGCCCTTTTAAAATACTCATTAACACCTTTCATTTGATACCCATATTGTACAAACGCATTCTAGAGTACCCCTGGTCCACGTTTATGGCGATATCCCGAAAAGGAGTCCACCTATAGAACCAAAGCCCACGCCCTTTTAAAATACTCATTAACACCTTTCATTTGATACCCATATTGTACAAACGCATTCTAGAGTACCCCTGGTCCACGTTTATGGCGATATCCCGAAAAGGCGTCCACCCATAGAACTAAGGCCCACTCCTTTTTAAAATACTCATTAACACCTTTCATTTGATACCCATATCGTACAAAAAAATTATATAGTCACCCCTGGCCCACCTTTATGGCGATATCTCGAAAAGGCGTCCACCTATAGAACTAAGGCCCACTCCCTTTTAAAATACTCATTAACACCTTTCATTTGATACTCATATCGTACAAACAAATTCTAGAGTCACCCCTGGTCCAGCTTTATGGCGATATCTCGAAAAGGCGTCAACTATAGAAATAAGGCCCACGCCGTTTTAAAATACTCATTAACACCTTTCATTTGATACGCATATTGTACAAACGCATTCCAGAGTATCCCTAGTCCACGTTTATGGCGATATCCCGAAAAGGCGTCCACCCATAGAACTAAGGCCCACTCCTTTTTAAAATACTCATTAACACCTTTCATTTGATACCCATATTGTACAAACGCATTCTAGAGTCAGCCCTGGTCCACCTTTATAACGATATTCCGAAAAGGCGTCCACCTATAGAACTAAGGCCCACTCCCTTTTAAAATACTCATTAACGCCTTTCATTTGATACCCATATCGTACAAACAAATTCTATAGTCAGGCCTGGTCCACCTTTATGGCGATATCCCTAAATAGCGTCCATCTATAGAACTATGGCCCACTCCCTCTTAAAATACTCTTTAATACCTTCCATTTAATACACATGTCATACAAACACATTCCAGGGTTACCCTAGGTTCTTTTTACTACATGGTGATTTTTCCTTATTTTGTCTCCACAGCTCTCAACTGAGTATGTAATGTTCGGTTACACCCGAACTTAGCCTTTCTTACTTGTTTTAACTAAAAACATACTTCAGCACTCCATGACAACGCCACATGAGGGAAAAAAGTTTTCCCTAGCTTGTCCATGGATTGTGGAAATTTAAAAAATCGTCAGAAATTGGAAATTTTGTTTTCGAGTTTTAAGGAAAATCTAGATAACCTCTGGTTTTAAAATAAAACTTAAAAGTTTGTCTTTTCATATATTTCGTAATACAGGTGAGATAACTGAGCGGGTATAGCGCACAACTTTTATCTAGGCACTTTGGCTCGAAACCAGCCTGGAACGCAGAATTTTTCTTTTGTTTTTTGATTAACAATGTAGACTTCTCTGATTTAAAATTGAAACCAGGTTTCTGAACTCAGATGTATTCAAACTTTTAACATTGTTTGTAAAAATACAATTCAGATAAAAAGTTTGGTAAATCTACCAACAATTGGTGCAGTTAAAGCCAACAGCATGGTGTAAAGTATTGTGTTTTATGCGAATTAAGTCTTACTTATTTTATTTTATTTGTTTTTTTTTTTTTTTAATACATTTTGCCACATCTCAATTCAACATGTTTATTGTTAAATTATGATTAATGTGCAATTTTCAGTAGAACACAAATTAGATTAATTTTAATATAGCAATATACATAACTAATTAGATATTTAGCTGGTTTAGCAAATAATGGCGAACTGGAGACTGGCGTAGAGACTGTGCTTAAGTGGGTTAAGAGTGGATAAATGATGTATATTGGAACGATTTTCCGTCATCCCTTGTCAAATTTGGTTTGGAGACAAACCGGTTTCGGCATTGTGCCATCATCAGTGTCGATTGTCGATGACGGAAAATCGTTCCAATATACATACGTCAAATTGATTGGACCTTATCAGTGCGCCTTCAAACCTTGTTAATCTACCGTCGACAAGATCTTCACGATGCGCCAAATCCTGGAGAAGATTCACGATAAGATAATCGACACTCGCCATTTTTTTGTCGACTTCAAAGCAGCCATTGACGGCGCGAAAAGAAGTTGCTTTTATGCTGCTATGTCTGAATTTAAGTTCCACGCAAAGCTAAAAAGGCTTTGCCAAATGACGTGGAGCAACACCAGCCGCTCCGTAAGGATTGAGAAGGACCTCTTCCAGCCATTCGAAATCAGACGAAGCTTCAGACAAGGAAACTCCCTTTCATGAGATTTATTTTACATAATGCTGGGGAAGATAGTTCTATCAATTATAAGAGCGTACAATTTCTGGCGTTTGTTCATGATATTGAAATGTTTGGTTTTAATAAACGCGCTGTGAGTTCAGCCTTCTCGGGATTGGACAAAGAAGTACAGAAAAGTTAGTCTTGCGGTAAATGAGGACAAGTCGAAGTATTTGCTGTCATCCAAGAAAGAATCGCTGCAATCGCATTTTGGCAGCCACGTCACTCTTAATATGGATATAAATTCGAGATTGTGAAGGATTCCGTCTCTTTGGGCACAAATAACTCCTGCCAACAAGTGCTACTTTCGACTGAGTAGGCAATTGAAAAGAACAGTTCTCTCAGTGAACGAAAATCACGCGCTGCAAGTCGCGCGTCGTACCTGTCCTGTTTGACGGCTCGGAATGATAGACGGTGTCGAGAGAAGATGAGATGGCACTGGTACTGTTCGAGAGAAAAGTTCTCGTGATCCTGTCCGAGATGCCTATGACGAGTATCGAAGAAGGTATAATGATGAGCTGTATGAGCTTTACGCAGATATGACGATAGTGCAGCGAATGAAAACCCAAAGGCTTCGCTGGCTAGGTCATGTTATGCGAATGGACTAAGACGCTCCGGCCAAGAAAGTATTTTAGTCGACACCGCAGTTTGGAAGCAGAGGAAGGGGAAGACCTTCACTGAGTTTGGAGAGGCATGTGGACGAAAACTTGACCTCCCTTGGTGCTGCCTTGCCGTCAGTTGTCACAAAACAGGGATAGCTGACATAACTTCTTACGAAACAATAAATTGGTGATGATCATGATATTGAAGGCGCTCTCTTTCTGATTCTTTTAAAAACATTTTTTCCATCGCTGCCAAAAGAAGGCGAATTTTGAAGTCGTTACGAATACCTTTTAGAGGTGAGGCCTAATAATTGTCGTACAGGGCGTGGAGCGTGGAAAGGTTACTAGGAGAGATTATTTCTCTTCATTACTAAATAGCGATCGAGATTAAAAACGTGATACACAATACTGACTGAAAATAATAAAATGCGATGAATCAACGCTATATACAAGCTGTTCAAAAACCGAGACGGAAAGCTGATAAAGAGCGTGCGCCTTTCCTCCCTGGTAAAGAGTAAGAGTAAGAAACATCAAGACGGCTGGGGACAAAGACACCAAGCTGCATTTTTTATTTTGGTACCTGGTTCCACTATCGTCCTCTCTCCATTGAGGGATATTACTTCGTATGGGCTAAACTTTCCGACTTAATGGTGAAAGACTCCTGCCATGGCCTACCAATTTTTCCACCACACAAATCGCGAAAGGGGTAATTTATTTTAAAAATTTCTTTCCATATTCACACATATGTACATACTTCTATGCATATATTTATTGGCATTTACGGCAATCGTCGCAATCATAAAACTAAGTTAACCAGAAATCAACTATTTAGCCAACTTAACTAGACAACTAGTCGACCAAATAAACATTGAGCAATTAGGCGACCGCTTAATTTGTTAACAAGCTTCCTCATAAAATGTTAGCCTCATAAAATGTTAGCCCTTAGTTAAACCGCATATAACCTGATTGTACCCAATTTACATATATGTATGTATGTACATACATAAATATAAAATTTACAGCATACATACAAACGACTAATATTTGCGTAGCGAATGTTTTCAGTGTCCGTATCTATAGACGTAAATATATACAGTCTTGGACAGTAAAATAGGAAAACATAGTTACAAAAAACAAAGTAGGTGAAATACTCAACTTTTTAAGGGCTCGCCGAGATACAGATCGTAGGTACGTGGTATTGAGAAGTTAGGTTAGATTGAACTGGTCGATTCGTAAGGCCCTAATATAGAATTAATGTATCCATAGAGTTGGCAGAAGTTTGTTCGACAACCAAACTGAAAAACAATGTCTACCCTGCAAAAATTGTTGGATTACGTGTTCCATTTTCTTCATGTTGGAGTACTCTAACAATACTCCTTTGCAATGCGTTTGCGGACCACCATCAGCCGATCATTGCTCGTATTTTAACGACCATGGTCACGACACGATGACGATCGAACAAAGTTGCCAAAAGTAAAATATTGCATACAAATATATATATATATATATATATATATATATATGTAAGGCGCGATAACCTATGAAGAGATCTAAGGCCGAGCTTCTCTTCCAATTTGCGTCGTGCTCCTCTTGATTTTCCCTATAAATTTGCCGGACGGGACCTACATGTTTTATGCCGTCTCCGAACGGCATCTGCAAGGCAGATGAATTTTCACTGAGAGCTTTTCATGGCAGAAATACACCCGGAGCGCTTGCCAAACACTGCCGAGGGGCGACCCCGCTTAGAAAAATGTTCTTCTAATTGAAAAGCATTATTTCTAAAATTTTGATGTTGCTTTGCCCGGGGTGCGAACCCAGGGCATACGGTGTGGTAGGCGGAGCACGCTACCATCACACCACGGTGCCTACGGTGCATACAAATAACTGATAATAAAATTTTACTATGACAACTCTGATAAAATGCAACCGCGCACTGGTTTTATGTATACATACTATAGTATAGAGAAATATTAGTTTCTTTATTCACGCAAATGCTAAATAACATAAGAATATTCGTAGTATAAAATATAAAATTTGTATTGCCCCTCTTCATTTACTTTCATTTTAAATTAAGTTCACTCCGATAATTCTTTCCGACAAAATTCCTCTGTAGTACTTTGGCATATGATCCTCTGTGGGTGCTCCATGGAGTACTACACTGAAAGTACTTTGGAAAGTACTCTCACGTATGTACTCTATGGAATACTCACAAACAAAGCGAGAGTCGGATCACCTACTCCTCTCCTAGGACATCGCAATGTTAATTGGAACACATTTTTTGTATGAATACAGATTAGTTTTGGAACACTCCTATACTCCTAAAGGAGTATTTCTCGGCAGTGTTTGGCAAGCGTTCCGGGTGTATTTCTGCCATGAAAAGCTCTCAGTGAAAACTCATCTGCTTTGCAGATGCCGTTCGGAGTCGGAAAGACATGTAGGTCCCGTCCGGCCAATTTGTAAGGAAAATCAAGAGGAGCGCGACGCAAATTGGAAGAGAAGCTCGGCCTTAGACCTCTTCGGAGGTTATCGCGCCTTACATTTTACAAAAGAATTTTTGCCATAAAATTTGTCTTGTTCTTCTTTTCATCCTGCATCCCGCACTCTCTACATCTACTACCCCTAACCAAACCTAATTTATTTGAGTGTGATGCCTTTAATTTAATTGATAAGAATAACTTTCCTAGTCTAGAGCCAAACGACTTGAGCATTATCTTTGCAGGCCAACGCTTGGTTTCAAACCTTCTCAACTTGACTCACCTAATCTAATAGGGACGTCTACTCTATATGCCCCGAGGGTTGCGACCTCCTTTGTTGAGTATCTATAAACGTGAAATAAACAAGGCTAAGAGGGTTTCGTGGAGAATGTTTATACAGTTAAACAGCTAAATTGATGAAGCTCTATAGAAGAGTGAAATAGTAGAGAAGGCTACCACTTCTACCTTAAAGTACCATAGAAGGAATTTGGCAGCTTGAACGATTTGCTTACGACTAGCAGTACACGTAAATGTTGCCACAACTCCTTTCATTGGTTTTGAGCCATTGGTTTACGTGTGTATCATATCCTTGGCCATTACCGCACCTCTATTGTGGTCCTAAAATCAACATCGCTATAAAGACATAGGAGAAGGTACTCTGTCCGCCTAATGTTATATGACTACTATGGTCTGATATATACTCTATGGATACATTCAGTCTATGTGAGGTCTTTATTGACCGGCCAGTTCAACTATGGTCGGACCGACTTTGCCTAAACTTGCGGAAGGCAACAAGCCTAGTTGTTGTTGTTGTTGTATTAACGATAAAGACCATCCCCGAAGGCTTTGGGGAGTGTTATCGATGTTGATGGTCCTTTGCCGGATATAGATCCGGTACGTTCCGGTAACACAGCACCATTAAATTACTAGCCCGACCATCTCGGACCATCAGTTCCAAGAGGAACTTGGGGTCGCCAGAGCCTCGGCTGTTCACGAAACATGATTCGCCATGGGTAGGTGAGGTTGACAATTGGGTTGGAGAAGCTATATGTTGCGCTGGCAACCCCTTGAGAGGGCTTCGCTACACAACTCCCTGAATCAATTTGGTATTTTAGTCGCCTCTTACGACAGGCATACCTACCGACGATATATTAGCGTGTTCTTAATTGGCTGCCGATAACTGTATACGCAAGTATACATCTTTAGGCCTTCATATGTAGTGATTGCGGCTTCGAATTGCCATGCTCAAACATTTGTAATTATTATGTAATATCCTGTCAAATGACACCCTCATCAAGATTTATAATGCTACAGTTGCTACAATTATTAATTAAGACGAATTTTATGCATAATAAATAAGTGATCTAATAAAAAATTCAAAAACAACTTCAGTTTATTGGCGCTTTAAATCAAATGACGGATTCAATCAACTTTAGTATTTACACTCTAATCACGTTTTAAAATGTGTAAAATTCCTCATTCGCAACATCCATAGTACAGACATACGCAGCAAAAAATTTTAGCCGTATATAAAGCCTGTGTCAGCAGGCCTGAATTATTCAAGGAAAGTTAGTTGTGTGGCGTATTCCTTATAATCCTCCTTATTTTTCTGTACTTATGTCATTAGGCGTAATGTTTATTATCATAAGCGACTAGGAATAATATAACAACATTATTATAAGGCTTATGAACCAAATAAAGTAAGACTTACATGATTCCTTGGTGTTTTTGCTGTAGCAATGCTTCGCCTCGTCCAATAGGTGCGCGACCACTCACAAATTGTCATTAATATCCTCTAACGGGAGTTTTAGGAAACAGCAGTTTCAACATGGGTGGACCTAAGTGAGAGGGATGTTAGAGGCGTTGGTTCCACATTACAATTAAAGAGATGGTTGGTGTCATGTGGGGACACATTGCAAGCAAGACATGAAGTATGTATGTCGGGGTTGATTCTAGATAGGTAAGAGTTTAACCTGTTAGAGTATCCAGTTCGAAGTTGAGCTAGAGTGACGTGCGTCTCCGTAGGGAGAGTGCTTTCCTCTTCTGCGAGTTCAGGGTATTTATATTTAAGAACTAGGTTCGGTGCGAAATTCCTGGCATAGAGGTCCGTCCCCTTTTTTTTTTTTGAATATCACTGAGGACCGTGTTTGTGTTTTTTTTTTTCATACGGCTTGTTCTCAGCTGCCGTATTTCCTCATAATGCTTGCCGAGATGACTTCTTAAACTATGTACATTGTAACGATTTTCCGTCATCACTTGTCAAATCTGGTTTCGAGACAAACCGGTTTCGGAGTTGTGCCACCATCAGTGTCGATTTTCGTTCGAAAACGAAATTGTTCCAATATACATCATTTATCCACCCTGTCGGAGAATCAACAAAACAAAATAAGACTTCTTAAACCCCTGGGAGGTGGCGCTTCTTCAATCGGATGTCTGTTGGGATGCCCAGGTTCTTGGGTAATTATCTATCTTCGGTCCACCTTTTGAGACTTGGAAGACGGGAGGAGCCTTCCAAGTCTTGCAGTACCGTTCCGTAGTCGACTGCATCGAAAGCTTTTGATAAGTCTTCATGTCCTTCGTTTAAGTTACGAAGCAAGTAATATCACAAATACTTTTTGGGATAAGGCTTATTCGAAGCGTAAATAAGGCTGAGATAAGGGGTTACTAAAAGTCTTATGATATTGTTTATCTGTCAGGAGTGCAACCAGTATTCCCTATTACTTACAACGGCTTATGCCAGTTTTTGCTGGGTATGTGCATACCGTTATATTCATACAAGCATGTGGTATGGATTTATTTTGTTCCATTGTACAAAATATATTTTTTTTAAGTTATGATAATAAATTGAATTTGATGATATCAATCACGCTTTTCCCTGACAAACGGGTCATCATCAATCTTCTTATCAATTTGGATAGTAATTAAGTTGCAAAAAAAATTATTGTTAAGCTGAAACTGAAAAATTACTCGGTCATTGCGTTGCGTTCTTTATTTTCCTGGCAGTTTAAATTTAAATTGTAAACTTGGCGGTAGTGAGTGATAAGTGGCTAAAAGACAAATTAATTTAAAGTACAAAACAAAAATACACACAAACAAACAATGCCTACCAAGTTCAAACACAAACTTACTGGAAGCAACGGGAAATTAAAATTACTTTAGATTAAATAAATTATGAATTCGCCCATATCTGGCTAGGGATGATCATTGTGCGAAAAATCTATTTGCAGTCCCAAAATTTGCTTCTCTGACTTATGTATCATGCACTTAATTTAGATTACCACGATTGTCACCGTCAGTTCTTAACCTTTGTGTCAATACGAAATTTTACAACGCCTTCCCAATATGAAGCATACCCGGGTATGCACATACAATTCGCACGGTTAGAAGGTGTGCGATATAAAATTTTGAGTTCATGGGAAGACTAATGCCTTTTTCCCCAGTAATTAAAGTTTTTTCAAAGGTTTTTATTAAAAATATATTTATTGACAGTTAATACATTTCGAAATATCAATACTGTGATCAGCACAAACGGATATTTACATATAGAGCAGATTTTTCTTGTTGACCGCCGTTTAAACCAGAAGGAGCAATTTATAAATAAGGAATTTATTTAAAAATTTAAAAATTCATAAAGCTTACCTTGAGTTCACGTTCTTGTATACCTTCAAATCTAAGAAAAAAATGTATTGGAAATAAAACGATCCTTACTGCAGCCCAACTAAATACGTAATGAGAAAATTACCATATGATTACATTTGAATTAGCTGTGGATATCAATTTTGAACTTGAATTTGATTCCAAAACATAAGCAACCTTTGAAATAAACAGTTACATATGTATCAATTAAGCAGCATTAAAAGTTGTATTTCTGAAATATGTATGTACATATGTATATACGTATATTTGTATATACACGTACATTAGGGCGGGTCGATTTAAAAATCGCTCATTGCTCTGTGAAAATCGTATTCTAGGGATCAAAATAAGAAACTTTGCGGAAGGAACCATACCTCTAAAGCGAATTCTGATGCCCCCCCCCCTTTGGGTCGAACTTTTGGGTAGGGGCAATTTCAATTCTACCTGCTGTGTCTTGTGGTGGCTTAAAAAAAACAACACAAGCAATTTTACGATCTGCAATTGTGTCACAGTGATACCTACATTTTTTAAAACGGTTGAATAAAAAACCCACACAACTATGTTTACGACATGCAAATGCATCACAGTTATGCCTTGGTTTTAAAAGGGGGTTGTAAAAACGCTAATTTCTAATAATTTTTTTTTTTATTTCTTTTTTATTACTAAGTTAAATTCATTTTTTCATTTACATATGTTCTGACTAAATAAATTTCTAAAGAGAAAAATAAACACCAAAAAGAAAAAACATAGGCATTTCAAAGTGGGATTTTTCAAAATTTGCCCCTACGACCCAAAGGGGGGGACATCAGAATTCGTTTTAGAGGTATGGTTTCTTCGTCAAAGTTTCTTATTTTGATCCCTAGAATATGATTTTCACAGAGCAATGGGCGATTTTTTTGCCTCCCCACAAATCGACCCGGCCTAATGTACATGCATATTTCAAAAATAAAACTATTGATGCTGCATTCGTACATTCGTATAATTGGCACATAACTGTTTATTTTAAAGGCTGCTTATCTTTTAGAGTTCAAATTCAAATTCAAAATTTGGATGCAGAGCTAATTTATATGTACATACCCGGGTAGATACGTATTGGGAATAAGGTTTTAAGTCAAAAAATGCCTGCCACGCCTATAAAAATAGTCCAAATAATAATTTTTTTTATATTACAGCTATTGAATACTTACAGGGATTCAAGAAGTTTCAATTTTCCACACTAATTAGAAAAGTTTTCATACGTATTTGAAATGTGAAAAACATACCCGGGTATGTCGTATTGACATAAAGGTTAAATGAAACGCAGAGTTGTGCAAAAGTTTGACAAATTAACGAATTTCTTTATTATTCGAATAATAAATAAATACGAAAAAAAATTAGTTTCTTTCGGTTAACATGGTTAACATACAAAATAATTTTTATTTTCTTTCGGTTCACATACAAAATAATTTTTTTGCCTCATATTCGGAACTGCTCAACCCCTATACACTAGAGATATACGCCGCCGACAAACGCCGCCGCCGCCGAAAGTCAAAAATATCAGCGCGGCGGCGGCGGCGACGGCGTCCGGCGCGTTATTATATGTTCTACTCGTTTAAGACTATTTATGCCATTTATTGTTCATGTCGAAAATTGGTCAGATATGGTCGAAAGAGGTATCAACGGATGCGCATAACTGCAACTTACAAGAAACTAATTGCGAAATTTAACTCGTTCTAAATGTTCAAAAGTTATTTAAAAAAACAGGCGTTTTCAATGTCAGCTTAACACGGACATTCCATCACCCAATTCACCAAGTTATTAAAACAAAGTACTAAAAGAAAAGTTATATAATAAATTTATATGCTCACTTTGCATATTTTTTAAAAAAAATTAATAATTAACAATGAATTCAAATAAAATGACCCAAGGCGTTTCAAATTGTTCTCAAATTACCCTCAAGTTGTAAAAAAAACCAAAATACCCAAAAAAGGTGCCGATTTTTTTAAAATATTATATTGCGATTGGCTGAAAGAATAATCGAAATCAGTGATGCAAAATCCTTTAGTAGGTTCTAGGGGCATAAACGGTCCATTGAAATGATTCTTACCTCATACTTAAGTTGAGCATATATGTATGTCTGAGAAGGGTTTGAAAAATCGCTTGTGCTTACATTCAAACATTTGTGGTTTATTTGCGAAATTATACAATAGCGTCTGAAATGTTAATTTTGATTTTCATACTTCATCCTTTAACACCCAAGTCTCCCGGTTTCACATTTCCTAAAGTTGGCGGCCCAATCCAAAACTAGTCCCTTGGAGTGAATTACATTGATTATAGCCTATTAACCAAGTTTAAACATCAACTACACGTTACGGCTCCTTTTACAAATGTGAAGTTTTTTCCTTCGCAAGAACACTCGAAGTGGTTAAGCAAAAGCTTTCCGAAGACAGTCGAACTAATGACCGTGTGTGCTACTACCCTAACGTAGTGGACATTAGAACAAGTCTGAAAACAGAAGCTACGCGGTCATCCATAATGAGCTCTTATATCATAAGGCCGGAAAACAGCAGTAAGCATCTTTCAACTTAAAATCGGTCCACTTTCATTATAAAATGTCTTTTTGATTTAAGGAAGACTATTGAAATCAATGTTGTGAACACAAACGTCTGCAAACTTTGGTCTACATTTTAAAAAATTTATCCAGGGTCCTTGTAAAATTTTAATCATGCAGATGCGCCGAGGATTATACGATTTTCACCCATTACGCAATGACTTCCACTTAGATTTCTTTTGATTTCGAAGGCGGCATCCTTGGCCGAGTAATCAATCCCTAACGTTTCATGGCGTTTCTCTGGTGTAGCTCGGCAGCATAGCGCCATCCATTGTAAAGTCTTCGGGGCTACACCTAGAGCTTCTAGGAAAGTTAAGTCGACGAAGGTATGAGTTCGAAGTCGCTGTCCTATAGCTTCTGTACTGGCATATGGTGTGAGGGTCAGGAGGCGCGATAGCGACTGGATGTAGGGATTGCTACTGTTCGCACATCGGGAATTGTAGCTCTTAAAAACAGCCGAAAACACTGGAGGCGCCCTGTGCTACGAGAGTCATGAGTATTAATAGACCATTAATAGCAACCGTAAGTCGCCTTTGTGCGTGACCGCCAAGGAGCCACAAATAATTTAAAGAAATTGTGTTTGTGACGATTATTAGGAGTTAACCCCTGGTGAAACTGCGCTTTGCATGAGATATGCAGACAAAAAGTGTGGCTATTTTATGTATCTCTATTTCTTTTCAGCAGACGCAGCAGTACCAATTCCAAAGACCGGGGTTAGGTTCGAAGCCTCTCTGGAGTAAGTGAAGGAGGGACAATCCCTCCGCAAGCAGCCTCTCCTGAAAATGTTTGAACAGTCTGCGAGATCTTGAGGCAAAAACCCCGAATCTTTCCGAAATGGTCAACACGTTGATTTCCTAAAATACATACACCCAAAAACCTTTCCTAAATATTATTTTTTAAGAACACCGGCGTACGCCGGCGCCCCGCCACTTTGAATATAACAAATTTTTATAGCACTCCCATATGCCCCCACATATAAATTCGATCCATAAGAAAGTGCCTGAATTTCATATGAAAGTGCAAAGAAAAAGCACTAAGTAAGATATTCAAACTTACACTAACACATTGACAACAAACAATTTTTCAAAAATATTGTAGCATTGCATGCACGGCTTGTGTTTTGGTTTCATTGTCGATTAGTATCTTCACAGCCACAAAGTTGCTCTTTTCGCGCTGGATTTGTGTGCACTGAGCGTTCATCCGGAAATGTTGAAAAAACCTGTTTAAGAGTAAATTGTCTGTCAATCGATTAGCGGTCAGTGTATCACCGGTGAACACAAAAATTTGCCTTCCAAGTTCCAATTACACACGATTAGTTTGTTGTTGTTGTTGTTGTGTTAACAGTACTTCGCTCCATTCAATGGGCATGACCACTCACAAATTGTCATCAAAGTCCTCTAATGGGAGTTCAAAACAACAGTAAGTTTCAACAGGGGCAGACCATAGGGAGATTGGTGTTGGGTGCGTAGGTTCCACATTACAATTGAAAAGATGGTTGGTGTTATGTAGGGCACACCGCATGCAGGACATACATTACGTATGTTGAGGTTAATTCTGGACAAGTAAGAGTTTAACCTGTTACATTATCCAGAGCGAAATTGGGTTCGGGGTGACTCATGTCTCCCTTTTTAATGTGCTTTCTTCTTAATTTGGTTTAAAGATAAGTAGGAGTGGGAATGGAAATCAGTCCTACGAAAGATATCACTTTCACCGTTCCCAACATGACATAGTTGGAATCACCATGTAGGGAAGTTAGTAACTAGGGTTACAAATTTCTGGTTCAGAACTAGACCTAAAGCACCAAATAACAAAAGGTAGCAAGCTAGCCAATTTTAAGAAATAATAAGAAAAACGGTAAATAAATGGAAAAAATAACAATATCACATGGAATTTAAACGAATTATTTAAAAAAAATAAGGAGCACTATACTGAAGCTAAAATTTCATTATAGGAGTGTTTGTTCTATTCTTATTTTTCTACAATACCAATACGGAAAAAAAATTTTACTCATTGTATTAGATTTTTAAAATATGTCACAAGCTGTAAGAAATACCGAAAGTGCCCGCAGGGGTATGAAGAGGATCTGTCTGACAGTACCAGTAGGGGTAGGATTTGTCCGTCAATACCCCTAAGGCTACAAAGTGAACATGTCGAACCGTAGCCTTATGGGTATAAAGGAGGATAGAAAAAGGATTTGTCCGACAGTACCCGTAGGGAGGTACTACCAGTTCAGGCATAAAAAGTACAATTGGTCTCTTCATAGGATATGCTCCAACAAAAGGCACCATTCAAACCAATATAAAGAGAATTGACCTCACAAAAACGCATATTCCTTTGCGACTCATTCCGGATTTATCCTAGACTAATCGCATTTTTCCCACGGCATTTGTCACATATGTTTCATACACCAAAACAAAGCTTAGCACAGAAACACACCACACTTTTTCAATTAACCATTTTGAAATATTCTTTACCGCTTCTTATCCATCATCATTAATTTTAAATACATAGTAGCAAAAATCAATCGTCCAATAACAACGATTATTTTTACAAAACAATCGATACAAAACCGCGATCAGCATCTATACCGGAACCAACTAAAGATTCAGCATTACTTACCGTACCAAACTCACCTACCACACCCTCCTACAATCAATCTGTACATGCAAAACGTCTAGCTCGTACACCTTGCGATCAGTGCGGTTATCATAACGTGCCCATTATGGCACATCCCATCTCACCACTAGTGCGTTCACAAACAAATTTGGAATTGGTTAGCACGGGAAATGCTCGACAAGCTTTACTACCAACTATAACGCTTGGAAATGGTGAGAAAAATGAAAAGTTGGAGAAGAATGAAAAGTTGCATTACCATGAGAATAGTAACGGCTCCAGTGTGCAAACATTGCAAGTATCACGTCGGCCATCGTTGATGTTGCATGATATATTGGCGCGCCGACCATCTGCATTTTTTAAAGGCAAGAAAGAATATAATGGAACTACCAAGAGTCCTTTCGGGTATAACTTCAAGAATATGTCATCTTTATATATATATACTTTTATATATACAAATATTCCTTTTGAGACAATTCTAAATAAAATGTTTCTTTTGGTGCTCTTTGTAGTCGTTCACTTGCAGAGACTGCTACCACTTCTATGGTCACCATAAACGCTCCAGGAGATCCCGAACAACATTATGCTGCGAAGCAGTTCAAGGAAAAAAATCGCCGCAAGGGCAAGTAAGTACATAGTGTATAAATAACGGTTTATACTAGAAGTAAATAGATGGATGCAAGTAATCGGTACAGTAGTAATCGGTTGTTAGTGGAACAAATACAATTCCGAAAATGGGTGCTTCCAGTGAACACCAGTTTTAGTGATACGTTGCAAACATTTTTCCGTCGTTTGAGTGTAGACATTTTATTAACGTTTGATTGAGCCAACTGGCAATGAAATAATTATTATTCATGATTCAATCACAAAAGGTTTGCTCGACAGACACATTTTTGACAATTGCAGCCATTTTGCTCCCAAATCGAATTGACATCCGTTAAATGTGTTGTTTCTTCGATTTTTCGATATTAGTATTAGAAATAGGAAGCAATCAGTTTCCCAATACCCGATAAGTACTGAACTGCATAATTACTTAAAACAATTTTTTTTTTATTTTATGAGCAATTTATTACCTATGCCATGAGCTGAACATATGTAATTTTATGAAAAGTACGTACACCCATGAATCGTGCACTTTCGTAGACCTATGAACATACGAAACCTAAACCAATTCAAAATTTATCGTCCAACGTCAAAAGCTGGACCAGTAAATCGATTCACGTAAAAATTTCATCAGTAAATAATGGAGATTACATAACGAAATATACTCATTATTTATTCCGTATGTTCGGAACATTCATCTCCATTTAGAATTTGTGGAATAGGTTAATTTTTGGAATATTGTGTATATAGTTATCTGAAATATTCTGACATCGTGAGGTAGTATCAAATGCACGTGTTCCGATTATTCTAAATTAACGGTTTATTCGGAACACTTACATGAATACTTAACGGTAAAGAGCTTTCCGAAATATCAGAAGAAAAAGTTGAATACTCCCTGTGTAGCAGGACCACACAAAAGCGGAACTTTTCTGTCAAAGTCAATGCCGGAATATAAGGTTTTAGACAATACGCCATTTTCTTTTATATTTTTGTCAGTCCTTTGCGGCTGCTGAGTAGCGTATCACCCCATGTAGGCTGCCTGTTCAAAATCGTCCTATCTCAAAAGAGTTTTCAAAAATTTCCCAATTCAGGATTTGTCACAAAACCGCCCTATATTAGAGTTAGATTTAAGAACACTTCATCTCAGAATGCTTTTCATTAACTCTCTCATATAACAAAATGCATTGAACTTATGCTCATATAGGGAGCTTTTGAAACAAATTTTGAGATAGTGCATTTTTGAATAAAATTCTAACGTACGGCATTCTTCAAACAATTTTTGAAAGAATGACCAAACCAACATAACTTTATCAATTCACTGAATATTTAGTAGAAAATGAATTATTTCCCCTTTGGCATTGAGAAATTTATTATCACTACTAATATACTACCAAAGATATTTTTCTGCTACAATTTTCACTGATGGGTATTGAATTATTCCCCGTTTTCCTTACTTCGTAAAAGCAACCCATCCAGATTTTTCACCTTTGGAGTGTCAAAGATCTGTCATCATAGGAGAAGAAACCTCTAGTAATTGAATCATGGTTATTATTAAATTTTATGGATAAAGACTTCTTAAATAATTTTTCGCACTTCACTATAATATTAAGAAAAAGTGTATTCGAAACCAAAACGTCAAAAAAATGCCAGTCAACAAAGTAAACACATTGAGTGAATGTAGCGAAAAAAAATTTCAGCTCAGTAATTTGATTAAAAATCCAAACCGTTGGGTGGATCAAAAACTTGTCACTCAAAAATTGATCAACAGTTGTGTTTGCTGAAAGCGCCCAATGTCATCGTTATTTTTCGTTATGTGTTGAGTGCTTTTTCAAAACTCTTACCTTATACTGATTTTTTGAAATATATAATTTTTATCATTCCTCTTTTTCAGTGATGCGCTGAGTGCTGCCCTTTCAGCTTTTTATTGTAAAATTTTAGTTTTGATGGGTGTCTGTTTGCCCATTACAGAAGTGATCTCACATCAAATACCCAACTATGTTTATCAAGGATTCTATGTCTATTTGTATGCGGGCAGCATATTATTTGTTGCTTTTCTGTATTCGACAACTTTGCGCAATCGTACACTCTTTAATGCATTGAAGAATTTTCGTAAGTATAGTTTTCTTTTTCATTGTAATTCCAAAACATAAGTTTATTAAGTTAGGTTATGTTCATTACTCCTAGGCTGATGGTAGCCTTTAACTTGTTTGATAATTGTGACAGGATCACCTTATTGAGATACTCAAAGCAAGCAAATTTAGGCGAGGCGAAATATTTGAGCTTCCTTCAGATACACTTTTCAAGAAGACCAAGCCCACAAAAGCGTGAGACCTTACAGCGAATTCATACTCTTACTAAGGCATCTTTGTCATTTATGAAATATGGAAGGTTAGGTTAGATTGAACTTGCCGGTCCATGAGGACCTCACACTGAATGAGTCCGTAGTGTTACCAGAAGTTTTTTTAACGACCAAACTGAAAAACCCTATCAAAAACCAGGACCTATGTTATAAAATAAATCCATCCTCTTGGCAAATATTAGAAGCTTTCTAGGACTTAGGCCACTTGCTACTTCTTGATCTGACAGTTGTATCACTCCTTATAGCTGGAGTCTTATCCTGGCAAGCGCTGGGACGATAACAGAACGTGCTCGATCGTTTCCTCCTCCAACCCGCACTTCCTACATCTGATATCTCTGATCAAGCATAATTTAGAGACATGTGACGCCAGAAGGCAGTGTCCAGTCATAATACACGTCATGAGTCTACAGTCCTCTCTTTTGAATGATAGAAGCAACTTTGTTAGTCTAAGGTTGTTAGACCTACACATAATCTTCGACAATTTACAGCCCCGCGCTTGAACCCACGCTTTTCCCGCTTGGTTGACCATGTGCACCTCTCGCCTTCTCTTAATCTCGTCCAGTCTAATTGGGTCGTCTACGGAGCAGGCTTAGAGGGATGCGCGCTTTTTAGCTAGTTCATCTGCTTTTTCATTCCCATCTATTCTCATAAGCCCTGGGACCAAATATAGATGTATGCTTCTCCCTGTCCTGAGTCTCCTCCATTTAGATTCTGTGCTATGCAAGATTATTGTCTTAGTTGCTGCTTGGCTGTCAATATAAAAGTTAACACGGTTGCAACTTGAGCTATTATCTTCCAGTGTAATCTGGCAGTCTGTAGGATATGTTTATTTCCGGATCAGCACAGTATACCGCAGACCCTACCCCTTCCACTACTTTGAAGCCATCTGTGTACACATGTATCGCCTCGTCCGCCATTTGAGCACCCTTACGCCAACCATCCACCTCTATTGTGGCCTTAAGATCTCCCTCGAAGCGCAGATAGGGAATCAGGTAGTCTGTCGTCTTGTGATTGATGACACTATACTACTGTGGCCGAAAGGTTGGCGCTCAAGCTGCCCCGAGGCACCCAGTCTGGTTGCAGTTGTTTACGCTATGTTCGTTGCTACCAGGTCGACAGGTAGACATACAGTGCAGCCGTCGGTGTTGTTTTCTGGGCATTGATTGTCTGCATACCCTCTCTAATTTTTTGAGTAAGGTTTGTTTTTTGTGTGGCTTTCCACCAAACAAGAACTCCATAATATAAAATCGGGTTTACAATCGCTGTAAAAACCTAATGAGTAAAAGAAGGCGATTAGCGCCACGTACACCCCAGCACAGTTTTAAATGCATAAAGTGCCGTTGAAGGCCTCTCCTCCACGTTGAGCTTCCATGACAGCTTACTGTCTATATATTTTGTGCAAGGAAGTACTAAATACACAAGACACCATTGCCGTGTCATACCTAAGTCAGTCGAGTTTGTTTGCCCGTATAAGGGGTGTTACTTCAGCATTATCCTTTTAAATGCACCACGTGTCTCATAAAAGTGGTCATTATTTCTTACGCTATACTCTTCTGCTTCGGAAAGGTTTTGAACCTTATGCAGGATCAAGAGATTGGATCTTCAGCATCTACTATTTAAGGATAAATTAAAAGATATCACCCTCTTGGCAGTGGTATCGGACAACGGTGATTACAACACACTTCCGAGCTCGACCACGTTAGAAGTCGACTGCGTAGATTCCTCAATACTTTTATTTCACTTCTAAGAGCACGGTGGACAGTCTCAACGCTGTTGTTCACTCCAAGTCTCTACATTATGAAAAGAAGCAATACCGACAGCAGCCTCTGCCTCTCTGTTATCTCTCCCTCCCCAACCCCCCACTACCTCTACTCGGCTCGTTTCTGTTCACGTCCAACTATTTCCTGGACCGCTTCAACGGAATTGGTCACTGCCAACAGCGCTACAAGATCCCAGTCTGATTCACAGAAGTACAATCTGTGCAGTATGAAGAGGAGCAATGCCGTCAGCAACCCCTGGGAGGAGGGACCCCCATTAACCCATTAGCGTAAACTTACAAAGCCCGCGTGCTTCAAGCATTTGAAAAAAACCCATAGGGGTTTGGAGCTCTGCATTAGCGGTGCTCTCCATTAACTGCGCCCCTGCCTCCACTCAGATGGAGAGACTCAACAATATTCTGCACCTATCTTACTTACTTACTTACTTAATTGGCGCTTAACCGTCTAAACGGTTTTGGCCGTCCAACAAGGCGCGCCAGTCGCTCCTTCGCTCCGCCAACTGGCGCCAATTGATCACACCAAGGGAGTTTAAATCGTTTTCCACCTGGTCCTTCCAACGGAGTGGGGGCCGCCCTCTACCTCTGCTTCCATAGGCGGGTTCCGATAGAAACACTTCCTTGGCCGGAGCATCATCTTTCATTTGCATAACATGTCCTAGCCAGCGCAGCCGCTGCGTTTTAATTCGCTCGACTATGTTGATGTCTGCGTATAGCTCGTACAGCTCATCATTAAATCTTCTTCGGTACTCGCCAACGCGTAGAGGTCCATAAATCTTTCGAAGAACTTTTCTCTCGAACACTCCCAAAGCCGCTTCATCTGCTGTTGTCATGGTCCATGCTTCTGCCCCATATAGCAGGACGGGCACGATAAGTGACTTGTAGAGTATGATTTTCGTTCGCCGAGAGAGGACTTTACTTTTCAATTGCCTACCTAGTCTAAAGTAGCATTTATTGGCAAAATTGAGATTCTGCACCTATCACCAGTGGATTATGTGGCATATCACAAATACATGTACTGCTATGCATACGACGAAGCTGCTGAACACATATTTTACCAGTACTCACTGATTACTTCACGTCTAGCAATATCTTTGTTAGTAACTACACAATGTGCATTCCCAAATGACAAAAGGGTCAGGGTGTCATCAACTTATTTACTGATGGTTTAAGCTTGATGGGAAGGTGAGTGGAAGCTTTTTCACCGGACCTGCAACTAGAAATCCCTTTCTGTCTGACCGACCATTTTAGCATATATCAAGCGGTAATGTTCGTAATCCCCGAAGCAGAGAGCTATTTGGCGCATATGCCTGTTTTCTAAGAGATGCAATCCACGCTTAAAGCCTTCGACTTATGTGTCAACAACACAAAGTCCGGCACTGAATGACGCAGATATCTGAATGAAAAGGCCCAGCATTTCAAAATCAAACTTATATGGTTACCTGGACAACAGAATGTTGAAAGTGCTGTAGAGCTGACCAGGAAGGGGTGTTTGGTCAGTTCTTTCCAAATACGAGGGCAAAGGAGCTTATTGTAAACTGTTTGATAGATACTCTTGCCGCTAGGATGGGCTTGGGAATTCTGAAGTCAGAGTATAGCCTTTCGAATACGGTATATTCCGGTACAAACCGACAGCCGCGGAGGAGGATTCTTTAGCCCTCAAACTTTCGGGTCTGTGGAGCTTAGTGCCTCTTACGACAGGTATGGCTAAGCGCGGGGATAATCGAAGCCCGGGAAAAGAAAAGTGTTTAGTAGTTAGTTCCATTGTCTGGGATTAAGTAGAAAGTCCAGAAAATAGTTCGTCTCAAGTCAGCTGGTATAGCAAGAGTTAGAGGCATCAAAATTATCGTAGTCTAATGGTCGGACTGGAAAAGTCACTTTTTGGTCTTTGAACTTAGCCTAACCAATGTACGTAACCTGACCTAACCTTGTGTCGTATTTTTTCCTTACACAGATGAACAAAACAACAACGTACACTTAAAACACAAAGTCACACATTTTGGTAGTTTTTATTTGCGCGTTGGTGCCATATCCTTTGCTATCGGCACTATGGTCTACTCGGGTCTGGAGTTCGGACAATATTTCGAGTTGAATGGCAAACCCGGTTGCAATGATGTCTTCATTGCTATCACGCCAATTTGTCGAATGATACTAGCAATTATACAAATACAATTTATTTTCCTGAATACAACATATTTGGATATGGCCCGACATAAGGTCACATGCCGTTTCGGTTTAATGCATATGGTTGCGACAAATTTATGCGAATGGTTGTACGTGTTGGTGGAGGAGACCAAACACGAAATCTATCATATTGGTCAGCAAGAAAGCGATGTCAGTGAAGGAACATTAACATCCGCATCCACAACACATAGTAACGTAAATTGGGATGCCATAAATGAATCTCAAATGAATAATTCGATTTCGACAACAATCCAAAACGTTCTAACAAATATCACAACGTCCGCAGTGGTAAATGCATCCACCCAGGTAACAGTCGGTTGTACGCGTACAAATATTATGGGTGCGCTGGTGCAGGAGGTGGCACCATTTCTATTCCCTTGCACCATCGAATATTCTTTGATTTGTGCTGTGATCCTCTATGAAATGTGGAAGACTGTACGTTCTATTCCTGATATTGACCGTTCGAGGAAAAGTTCCGTGAAGCCAGCACATCAAAAGCCAGCGCATCATTTCTCTGTTGATTGTTCACAATCGCATAAGGGACTCTTCTTTGGCATACTAATGATCGTGATGACGATCATAGCTATGATTATGTATTTTGTTTTGTACACCCAACCTGGCTATGAAATGATCGCGACACAGGAGGTAACCGTTTGGGAGACTATCACATATTTTATTTGCATTGTAGCGATAATTACCGGTAAGTTTGTGGAGAATTGCTGTCGTGAAATTGGGTTAATAATAATCTCTCGCTCTAAATTTTTAGGTATGATCATGATACGTGATCTCAAATACGTACAAAACTCTAGTGACGATCATCATTCAATGGAGCTGGACAACCATTTATTGATTGTAGCTCAAACTGGTGTTTACCTTTATGGGATGTTCAGCATTTTGGGGAGCTATTTCTCCAAATGGGACACGGTGCCCGACCGTTTTGAAGGTAATGACAGAAATATATTGTAACGGATTCTGGGGATTTCTGATAATTATGCACCTTCTGCTAACGCTCGAATCGCTGACTGTCGAATAAATAACTCCGATGTTCAGTATTGCAAAATGGTATTTATTTAGACTACTTTGGGAGTAGTACAATTATACTTCAATATCACGTGTCTCACAATAGCGTGTTTTAATCAAACTGATTACTGATTCCTCAGCTTGCGCTGCTTTTATACTCTCGGTCATCTCGTTCGCCAACTCTCCTAAGGTCTAGTCGTTTCACCAACCTGTGTTCCAGAACAGCTGCACCTCATGCTTGGTTACCCAGCTATATACATGTCATGGTAGTTTATGCTTTTCGTCTAGCCATATGCGTGTGAATGTGTGAGTAACTACTTCTTCTCTTAGCTGATGACTACATATGTGTATGTGAGATATCTCTTCACTTCGATCTATTTGTTATGTTTGTGGAATGTTCTTCGTTTGCTGTTTTTGTTGTTGTGATTATTTACTAACAGCATAGTGATGTCAACATTCGCCACAATATGTATTTAAGAAGGTTACTGAGTCATTTCACTGTAAATTCGTTCAGAGTCTGAATAAATAAGGCACGGTTTTCGGTTAAATAAAAAATATTTACTTGAACTGGTGCTTTCTGCTACTATTAGGACTTTAGGAAAATAATCTAGGATTATACGAGAAGACATCACACGATATCACGTATAGCAACTTTAAAAAAATTTTAATGAGAGGTCTTAAAGCATATACAGCGTCGAGATCCGCAACATTATCCATAGGGCCATGGTTCGCTTCATACAGGCTGATAGAGTCCTGGAAATCAGACTAAATGTCACTACTGATGCTGCAGCCCTAGTGTTAGAACGTGATCTGGCGCGACAGCAGAGCCTCAGATAGCGGACACAGACGGTTTGCGGATGAACACGTGCGAGCCAAATAGGAAGAGAACGAAAATCGACACTGATGATGGCATAACGCCGAAACCGGTTTGTCTCAAAACCAAATTTGACAAGGGATGACGGAAAATCGTTCCAATATACATCAAATAGGAAGATCTTACTTACTTACTTCATTGGCGCTTAACCGCTTCAACGGTTATGACCATCCAACAAGGCACGCCGATGGCTTCTTCGCACTGCCAACTGGCGCCAATTGGTAAAACTTTCTTAATTGGCTCTTAACCGTTTAAACGGTTGGTCACACCAATTGAGTTTGGTTTTTTCGTGGTTTTCCACCTGGTCCTTCCAGCGGAGTGGGGGCCGCCCTCTTCCTCTGCTTCCATAGGCGGGTCCCGATAAAAATACTTTTTAGCCGGAGCTTTCTTTTATTCGCATAACATGACCTAGCCATCGTAGCCGCTGCGTTTTAATTCGCTGAACTATGTTGATGTCTGCGTGTAGCTCGTGCAGCTCATCATTAAATCTGACTTGTAGAGCACGATTTTTGTTTGCCGAGAGAGGACTTTACTCTTCAATTGCCTACCTAGTCCAAAGTAGCATTTATTGGCAAGAGTGATTCTTCACTGTATCTCAAAGCTGACGTTGGTAGTGTTAAAGCTGCTAAACGAAGTATTTATTATATTATGGCTGCCAACAGTAGCGTGGTTGCCAAGGCACATAGGCGCTGACTCTTCGCTCAATGACAGCAGGAACTTCGTTTTGTCCTCATTCACCATCAAACTCAACTTTACCGCATTTTTCTCCAGTTTGGAGTTAGCAGTGTGTGGGTATTCAAGCCGATGATATCAATGTCATTAGCATGCGCCAGTAATTGCACTTCTGTATAGAATATTGTTCCAGAGCGGTTAAGTTCTGCAGCTAGTAAAATTTTCTCCAGCATAAAACTAAAGAAATCGCACGATAGAAGGTCACCCTGTCTGAAACCTTGTTTAGTTTCGAACGGATCGGAGAGGATCTTCCCAATTCTGACTGAGCTGATGGTGTTGCTCAACGTCATTTTGCACAGCGGTATAAGTTTTGCGGGGAAACGAAATTCAGGCATAGCGGCATATAGGCAGCTCCTTTTCGTGCTGTCGAAGGCGGCTATAAAATCGACGAAGAGGTGATGTGTGTGGATTCTTTTTTCTCGCGTTTTTCCAAGATTTGGCGCATTGTGAGAGATTTACCAGGTCTAAAGCCGCACTGATAAGGTCCAATCAGACGATTCACGGTGGGCTTCAATCTTTCGCACAATACACTTGACGGGACCCTATATGCGATATTAAGAAGGCTGATTCTGCAGTTTGCAATATCGCCTTCTTTGTGAACTGGGCAAAGAACACTTAGATTCCAATAGTCGGGCATGCACTCGTCCTACCATATATGCAAAGAATCTGATGCGAATTACGAACTCCTCGCCGCCGTATAGCTCCGCAACATAAAGTCATAATATCAATCGCCTTTGGCAACGCACTTTGGCAGAAAAAAAATGGCCAGCGCTTCTTCCCGCCAACTTATATTGCATCTCTCGGTTGACAATGTCAGACGATGAGCCATAAAACGGGCGCCCAAACACAGAAACAGCATTGATCACATAACATCCTGACCATATAAGTTGACAAAGCCTTTTCGATTTTAAAACATCTTAGCTATGAGGGAGAGAGATATTATCCCATGCCTTCGATATGTCCCTCCGCTCCTTGGCTATTCCTGAAAAATGGAAATTACGCTATCCAAACCTCCGAAGGCAGCCAGCCAAGGAGCGTCGTACCGACAAATATCTCTCCAGTCGCCAGTATCGAGAACACTTTTACACAACTACAAAGTCGCAACAAAAACGTCAAGTCGCTTACGGGAAGCACTTGAGGAAAATACAAGAAACCGTTGCTGGCGAACGATGAAGGCGATCTTGTGCTTTGCATTGCCAATATGGGCTTTGTATCTAACACCACTGGGGAATTTTCAGGCGTGCCAAAACTCTGCACTAAGAACTGTCACGGTTTGTCTCCTCGGGTGGTTTCCTTGGACTCCCGTTGGAATCATGGAAATTTCTTGAATAATTGAGCCTCTTAAGCAGGGCTAAGGATTGTCGCAAAAGCAATAGCAACACAACAACAATGAAAGAAGAGTACGCCGTCTATAAAGAAGCCGATTTCTGAAGTTGTGACACACGATAAAGACGTTTTCTTTTTCATCCATTTTCGAAACCGGCAAAGACAGCTTTTCGTTTAAAACATAAGAGTTTTAAAGTCGGTATAGATGTAAAAAATCTGCGCCATCCATACAAAATCTTCTTCAATTCTGCCTGTTTAAACCTGTTATCGGCACCAAATGTGCAATGATTGCAGAAGAGGGAGCCGACTAACCAGGCAGACGCGTGCCTGTCTAACCCAACTTTGGTCTGAATATTTTAACAGGATCAACTCTCACTTATACATGCTCAAAACAGAAATACACTAGGTATGGCCGAGCCTGTTGAATTTGTGGGATTATGGTGACAAACCTTTGAGTGATTGTGCATATTAAGAAAGGTTGCCTATTGGATGAACCAACAACAACAATATAGCCTGCATCATTCCCTTATTCAATGTGAATATTTCGTGCACCAACGAACGATAGTGACATGTTAAAGAGGGCTAATCTAAAGATACACCTTTCACTTCTCTTGGCGACCTGTTCATAGGACTCAGCAGATCTCTCCCTCTCTAAAGTATAAGGCTTCCAAGCCATTTTAGCGTCTTTCAGGCTGAATTATAAACCATAATTGAGCTCGAGCATAGTCTGGAAGACCACAGTACATCCTGTCCTGCCCTATAGTGGCATTAGATTTGCCCAAGCTAGCATTCGGGGAACTAGTCACGAAAACAGACAACAAGCTATTGATCATAACCGCAGAGAGCCTTAAATGTCTTGGTTTCTGTAGCGTTGATCAGGAGTGCGCGGGTCTTTACAGATGCCCTCAAACTTACTGCGGGCCGTGGTATCGACCCAAGAAGATCTTTCACTATCTCTCTAAGTACATATAATGCTACAGGAATATTGTAACTTCTTCGGGTGGAATTAACAAACAGAAACGAAGCCACTGATGGCTGCTATCTAAGTATTCTAAAAGAAACGGCCCCGTAGAGGGTCACAGCAATGATAAGGGTCACTATGCTGGCGATGGAGTGGCGAGGAGGCCTACTGAATAGGCCAAATAAAGTCAGCTGAGTGACATTATGCCTGCCCTAGCTGTGTCTATGCAAGTGCTGGCTCCTAAGATAGACGCTGTAGGCTGGATGTGTGGTGTCCAGACAAACTTGGCCCCTTATTAATTTAATTCATCTCTATTAAGGTCCACTGCAACATTAACATGAACAAAAGATTTCTGTCGGAGCTAATGGAAAGAAGCAAAAATAGAAAGTGTTAAGCAATTGTTTTGAAGATGACATGCTCTTGCCAGGATACGTATGAAAGGCACGAGCGGACCTTGGCTCTGTTGTAATCCAGACAAATTGATTTAATTCCATCTCTAGCTAGTTAATAAATCTTCAGTAGAGCATTACATCCTCTTGCTTTAAGTCCAAGGTTCATATCACCCGATATTTTTGCTATCCATGCTTCTGGGATCTATGATTTTTGTTCGTTTTCAGAGAGAACTTTCTCAGGCGCTTACTGACTACAAAGAAGCACTTGTTAAAAGACGTAATTTTTTATTTTCTGATTTCTTAACTGGCATCACTTTCAGTATATACTCTGGTTCCTAAATATACAGAGTTGTTCAAACATTTTTATATTGATGTGTAAATTTCAATACATATACAACTTTATATGGGCACTGAAACTTTCTTAAATTGAAAAAGAAAAATTATTTTAAATGTTCAATTTTTCTCATTGCTACAATATTTTTGAAAAAATTTTAGATGTCAATTTGTTAATGTAAATTTTAATATCATAACGAATTGCCTTGGCTTCATATGGAAGTGCTATTTCTTTGCACTTTCATATGAAATCCAGGCATTTCCATATGACTCAAATATATATGTGGGAGGGCTATAAAAATTTGTTTTTATATTCGAAGTGTGAATTTTTATCTGTGCCTATCCTTCAGGGTAAAACAAAAACAAAAGTTCAGGGGTTGAGCGGCTCTGTAAATATACAATCCCCCACCATTTCAAAAGCAGAACGAACGTTACTCGACCTCATAAGACACAGCGGTATTGTCATATTTCCACTTATATTCAAAAATTACCTGGCCATTAAGATAATCTTTTAATATTAGAAATTTGCACAGTAGTCCGAATATATCTTATATGAACTAATACAAAGATTTAACATATTTACTATCCCAAAGGTATTATTGCTGAGGTTCTTGGTTTGGCGGAGACATCACTTCAAACGATGTTTATTCTTCATGCTAGTCACCGACGCTGCAAGGGCTCGAAACAGGCACGTCGTAAGCCGGGTCGTGAGATTGTTACATTTTTGCTGGTGGCCAATATTGCCATATGGTTTATCAACACGCTCATCAAAGGACGTGCAGTCTTTCGTCAAACGAATTTGGTATTCTTCGGTGTTTGGGGTTGGACCATCATTACGCATATATCCATGCCGTTGGCTATATTTTATCGTTTCCACTCAACAATATGTCTTTTTGAAGTTTGGAAAATCTCCTACAAAGCAAAGACACATTGAGTTTTTGTTTATTTTAGAGTTTCATAATTTTTTTTTTTTTAATATTTTAGCAAAGTTTAGCACGAAAACTAATTTAGGTTACTTATTTTTCATTCATAATATATATTTATACTTTTAATAAATTTTTTTTTGAACCGAAATATGTATTTTACTGTTGCTCAAAGCAATTGTTTTAGAACTTAAATTAAGGTAGTTAATGTAGATTTCGAAATTTCTTGAAAAGTATTATATTATTAATCGTATATATAAATAAATAAATAAATAAAAGTTTTAGAATTTGCTATACACTGATACGAATGAGTTGCTTGAATTCTGTACCCGAGTTGTGTAAAAATCCTATAAAACTTTAATTTCTCTTGGTGTTTCAAATTGACGCCAGGTATCGCTGTTAAGAAACGACTGGCGCGCTTTGAAGGTACAAAACAGTTCAGACGGCTAAGCGCCAATTAAGTAAGTCCGCGACCGACAGCAGCTTAACAGGCCATACATATATACTCAAAGAATTCCCTTGGCAGACCTAGTGGATGACACCCTAAAATTTCGAAAAGCATCCTAATGACCGTGTCTAGCAATATCCTGATAGCAACAGCTTGAAACATGTGTATGAAAAGATTGTAACGGGCAAACGGAAAGGCAAAGTTAGAAATTAACGAACCAAAATCGTCGGAATAAGACCCACCTAGGGCACAAATTGCACAGAGATCGGTTTTGATGCTATCTGGTACAGGATTAGGCTCGGTATGATAGGCAAACACACTTTCTCTATATCACTGAATTATGCATGAGTGACGAACATCTATCTATGTCTACTTGTACGCAATACAGGCCACTGTGCGCTCGTGGAAACGACAAAGACTTGTCCTATTGCTGAAACGTGGTAAACAGCCGGACCAACCATCCTCATATAGGCCACTTTGTATGCTGGATTCCCTAAGGAAGATTTTCGAGCGTATAATTAGTGAGCGCCTACAGCTGACTCTAGAAAGACCAGGTGGCTTATCGAATAGTCAATATGGATTTCGCAAATCAAGATCCACCGTAGATGCAATACAAACAGTCGTCAATATAGCTACAGAAGCTATCTCTGGAGGCCAAAATAAAAGGAAGTTCTGTGCACTGATTATGTTGGACATCAAGAATGCTTTTAACACTGCGAACTGGATGCAGATAATGGCAGCGCTGCAAAGCTTCGGCACTCCAGCTTACTTACGCAGAATAATAGGTAGCTATCTTAAAGACAGGGTACTTCTTTTTGACACGGATCAAGGAGCAAAAGAGTACAAAATCACAGGAGGCGTCTCACAGGGATCTGTTCTCGGGCCAACGCTTTGGAATGTAATGTATGACGGAGTGCTAAAGATTGATCTACCAGAAAACACGCAAATTGTGGGATATGCTGATGATATTGCAGTGGTAGTAGTGGCCAAGAAACTGGACCTGCTTCAAGCATTATATAATGACGCCGTAGCAAGAATAAAGGAATGGCTGACCAATACGGGACTGGAGTTGGCTAGCCAAAAGACGGTCGGCGAACGAGTTAGTCTTAACTGTCGGGGATCATCAAATCACCTCCAAGGATTCCTTACAATACTTAGGAGTGCACATTGACTCTAAGTTAACTTTCAAAGAGCACTTCAGAGCGGTGGTGGAGAAAATTACCAAAGTTAATGGATCACTTATGCGAATAATGCCTAACATTGGTGGTCCGAGCGAAGCTACACGTCAGCTATTGTCCACAGTAACCAGCTCAATAATACTATACGCAGCACCAGTGTGGTATGGATCTAAACAGACCCATCAAAAATATATATTAGCAGCGTACCGACTTGCTTCTTTAAGAATAGCAAGTGCTTATCGGACGGTGTCCGACGACGCGATCCTGGTTCTAACCCGGAAAATCCCAGTGGACTTACTGGCAAGCGAAATGGCCGATCTGTATAACACTAATATCGAGCGACCATCTGAAGAAGACAAGAAAAGAGCAAGGACGCAAACAATAGCTAAGTGGCAAGAACGGTGGGAGGCCTCGAGTAAAGGGCGTTGGATTTTCACACTAGTTTGGAACGTATCTCAATGGAATGAGCGGAAGCACGGCGAACTGAACTACCATCTCACGCAGATAATGAGTGGACATGCCGGTTTCAAAGAGTATTTATGGACGCGTAAGATAGAGGAAGATCCTCATTGCCCAATGTGTACCACGGAGTTAGAAAACGCAGAACACGTCATGTTCCACTGCCCTCGTTTCCACGAAGAAAGACTCACCTTGCATGTAGTCTTTGGGGAGGATCCTACCACGAGAAATTTAGTATCACATATGTGCAACAGGAAAGAGTGCTGGACTGCAGTGAGCAAAATGGCATTTATAGTAATGACGCGCCTGATGGATGCTGAGAGGGAGCGCAGAGAAATGCGCATGCGAAGCAATGGCGATTAAATGAACACTCAGAGCAAACAACAGTAGGCTCTTAAAAAATGAGAAATATGGAACGCCACCCTGACGTAATGCGATAGTGGTGCCGGGGTGGGCGACGGTTCCAGAACGGGGCTGTTTTTTAGTCTACGGACACACGGTTGCTGCGACGGCAGCAATTATGGTGCATTAGGCATTTTTCAGCCTCCCCGCAAAAAAAAAACAAAACAAAAAACCACTGTGCGCTCTACTACCTCAAGGGTGGAATGAGGTGAGGAATTAATATGGGACTGGAGACTGGTGAACCTGTTGAGGGATTGGTCCAGTCCGGACGAGGGATTAAGTCTGGAGTATTCGGAAATTCATGCTGCAACATCATTGGCGCGTCTTCCAGACGACGTTCGACACTATAAAGGATGCTGTAGATGGGATGCTATCCGACGTTGTACTTCTTTAAATTTAACATTTACATACTCAGATAATCAGCGTTATCAGAAATCTAAGCTCTGTCCCCGTAAGGTCGAGGACTACTTAACATACCTTGCGGTAGCATTTATGAAAAATATCTGGGTTCCAGCACCAAATGATGTACCTGGCAACTGTTAGGGTGATCTCCTGGCCCGAGCAGACACTGGTGAAATTGTCGTGTCTGCCGGTGGAAGCTTTGGTAATCCTTTGGCCACTTGCTCTCGGCTTCTGATCAGGTTGAACTAGTTAATCAACCGCAAGGCTGACACCACATTTTGTCGGGTGTCGATGTTGTTGTTGTTGTTGTTGTAACAGTGCTTCACCCCATCCAACAGATTGTCATCAATATCCTCTAACGGGAGGCCAAGGAAACTTGCAGTTTCAATAGGGGTGGAACATAGTGAGAGGGGTGTTAGAGGCGTTGGGTGCACATTGCAATTGAAGAGATGGTTGGTGTCATGTTTGGACACATTGCAAGCAGGACATACATTTTGTATATCGGGGTTGATTCTGTATAGGTAAGAGTTTAACCCGTTACAGTACCCAGATCGAAATTGAGTTAGAGTGACGCGCGTTTCCCTAGGGATAATGCGTTCCCCTTCTGCGAGTTCTGGGTATTTTTCTTTAAGAAATAGATTCGCTGGGTAATTACTGGTATAGAGGTCCGACGCCTGTTTTTGGATATCACTGGGGACCTGCTTATGGTTTTTTGCTTAATACGGCTGTGTTCACAGGTACCGTATTTCCTCATAATGCTACGGAGATGACCTCTTAAGCCCCATTTATTTTTTTATCGAGTGTAGAGACCTTTCTGGGCAGTTGTTGACTCCAAGCGATCGGCGCCACTATAAGGGCTTACAAAATCGTAATAGAATTATATGCGGTTCGCCTTAATATACTATGATGCCTCAATTGTATTAGCTGTATGGGGCGCGGCAAGGTGGAATTTTTCAGTCACTTCATGCTCAGCTGTCAAAACTTTCCAAGAGTTTGGCGTTAATTTCTTGATCTCCGGAAGAAATTTCTAACATGGATATTAGACTGGGTTGGTCTCCATACAAAAAAAAAGTTGCTAATGTCCGCCCCTAAATTTAAAGATTATGTTGAGAGGGCTTCGGAAAATTTTTTTTTATATTTTTTGATCCTTCGAAATACAGCCGAAAAGGTTCTTTCGTTGTAACTTGGTTATTTGACGTCCGATTTTTAAAATTGATATGTCATTATTTTGGCCTTGAGAAGCTTCTCATTTCCGTTTACTGTCCTTTTAAGCTATGAAGTCGTTTTCACATTATTAGGTTAGCTAACAAAATTGTACCCCCCTTAATGTATACTTTTTTCCTTAACAAACGAAAGTACTGAAAAATTCAAGAAATGTTTGCTTTGAAATCATATTACTAAAATAATAAACAAATAAGTTATAGCACTTTCAATATTTATTGCAACTGTTATTTTACCTAATTCTTATTATACTTAGACCTGAAACTCATGATATTGTTACGAATATTAGCAACACTAAGGGGTACTGTCATCTCTAAGCTGATACTAAACAGTGATAAACGAATCAATAATTGTGTCTACAAATACATATGTACGTACACGCAGCGGAGAAGCAACGCACAAACACATGCATATATCTTCTATGAAGTGCTCACAAGAGAGGGCAATAATTTGTGCAAGCATTACTCACGCGCTTAACATAGTTTTAGCTGGTGATTTTGTAGCTGATAACTAGTAAGTTCTGGAATGGAAAAGCCTAGAAGTATGCAACGAGAAATCAAAAAGTATAAAAGGCCGCGACAGTAGAGGCGCGAGAGTTAGTTTCATTTAAGCTATCAATCAGTTTTTGATTAAGACGCTATCTGGCGAGCAATAGTAGTGTTATTTATTGTGAGGTACTTTAACAAAGGCCATTTTTCCATTATTCAATATTGGAGTTATTTATTTAACAGTTTAGTGACTCGAACCTTAGTAGAAGATTTGAAATAAGCGGAATTGCAGTAAGTTCGTTACAATATTTTTGGAGGATAAATAAGTATTAGGGTTTGCATTGAAAAGTTAATACAGATATGCCAAATATCATGAGTAGGGGAAGTCAAAGGAAATAAGTGAGTCAAACCTGTTGTCTCGTATTTACAATAATAACACTATGCGACAAAATCAACTTTTTTTCTGGGTATTGGACAAAACCCACTTTTTCGTAGAGATGGAGGCTTAAGTAAACAAAGTGCTATCTCCGTTTTCCGAACTTAAGCTCAAAAAAAAACTTATCGACTTTCGAATTTCGAAATTCTTCATTTCGAAATTTTATTTTTTTTTTTGTTAACGCGTTCAGCAAATTGAAAAAGTAAAAATGTGGGCGTGGTCCGCTCTTTTCCCTTATTTGAAGGGCTAAGTTCTTTTTTTGAGAAATTTAGTATAACAGCTTGTATACGAGGTGGAAGGCCAGAAGTCAGAGTCTGACTGTATTCAGAAGTCAGAGTCTGACTTTTCACCTCGTACAGCTGTTATACCAAATTTCTCAAAAAAAGAATTCAGCCCTTCAAGTAAGGGAAAAGAGCGGACCACGACCACATTTTTACTTTTTCAATTTGCTGAATGCGTTAACAAAAAAAAAAGATAATTTCGAAATGTAGAATTTCGAACTTCTTAAGCAGATATCTATTTTTTGGAGGCTAAGTTCGAAAAACGGAGATAGTACTTTATTTACTTAAGCCTCAATCTCTACAAAAAAGTGCGCTTTGTCCAATACCCAGAAAAAAAGTTTGTTTTGCCGCATAGTGTTATTATTGTAAATACGAGCAAACAGGTTTGACTCACTTATTTACTTTGACTTCCCCTATTCATGATATTTGGCATATCTTTATTAACTTTTCAATGCAAACCCTAATAATAATTTTTCCTCCAAAAATATCATGAGTTTCAGGTCTAAGTATAATACGAATCAAGTAAAATAACAGTTGCAATAAATATTGAAAGTGATATAACTTCTTTGTTTATTATTTTAGTAATATGGTTTTAAAGCAATATTTTCTTGAATTTTTAAGTACTTTCGTTTGGTAAGGAAAAAGTATACATTAGGGGGGTACAACTTTGTTAGCAGACCTAATCATGTGAAAACGACTTCATAGCTTAAAAGGACATTAAACGGAAATTTTAAGCTTCTCAACGCCAAAATAATGACATATCAATTTTAAAAATCGGACGTTAAATAACCAAGTTACAACGAAAAAACCTTTTCGGCTGTATTTCGAAGGATCAAAAATTTTTTTTTAATTTTTCTGAAATTCTCTCAACATAATCTTTAAATTTAGGGGGGATATTACCAACTTTTTTTTTTTTTGACCCAGTCTAATGGATATGTGCCTGTTTTGTAGCTTTTCATTGCCATGCAGCTTTTCGCTAAATACCTAAAAACCAGTTCCACCATTAGAGTATGCGATAACACAACGGACCAAAAAAATGTCCAAGTGAGCTGTCCTTTAACTGGACAGCTGCCACCCAACCTAACCTAACTGACTAGTTAAAGAAATTACTTGATCTTATTCTCAAGGCGCTCAACCATCTAAGTTCTTTCGGCCATATTCAAGAAATCTCATCATTCATTCCCTCCATCAAGGGCTTCCCTTTCCTCTGCTTCTATCGCTGCACTATGAGGTTTATCGAAAAATGTTGATTTTTGGATCGTTTCGGCACTATTTCCAGAACAATTCGAGACAATCTTCGGAATTCGTTTGGAGATCGATTTCGGAACTATTTTCGAAATACATATTTCGGGATACCCTTTAGATGTTTTCGAGATGGTTTTCGGATAACTTTGGAATATTTTCGGCACTATTTTGATATCAATGCAAGACTACCTATCTTAGGACTTTTTATGATTATTTCGAGACTATTTTGATATAATTTTTGAATAATTTCGGAACCACTTGGAGGCTATTGTTAGAATATCACAAAATCATACCGGAACTATTTTCTGCATCATATCGAAATTACTTTAGGGATCACCTTTATTTTCTGGATTATTTTCGGAATAATTTCAAGATCAATGCGGAACTATGTATTTTCTGACTATCTTTATAATATTTCAGCACTGATTTCCGTGAATTAAAATATTAAAATATTAATTTCAGTATCAATTCGGATCATTTTGAACATTGTGGATAATTTATTAAATTTTGATGAGCTCGAGGCAGTTTAAAAAATTGAAACACAGTTTAAATGTTTGTATTTCATTGTGGACAAGTACACAATGTACAATTGTACACAATGATTTTGATGGTATTCCGGGATCATTTCAGTTCGATTTCCGGATTGCTTTTTGATAATTTCGGACCAACATGTCGAGACTACTTTCCAACCTTTATGGGATTGCATATGCATTTAAACTTTAAATGGACTGCTAAGTGAATAACTTTATATACACTTAGGAAATTGTTGGGCAGAAAATTAGTACTAGCAAGTAAGGAAGTCTAAGTTCGGGTGTAACCGAACATTACATACTCAGCTGAGAGCTTAGCTGCGTTGTTTTCGTACATGGTTTTTAATTCCATATCACATACGTTTGGGAAATATCGACCAAATTGTAGACCAAGGATGACGTTTTTTGGAGCGATTTTCCTTCATCCTTTGTCAAATAAGGGAATATCATCATGTTCTATAGGTGGATGCCTCTTCGAGATATCGCCATAATAGTGGATCAGGTGTGACTAGAATGTGTTTGAACAATATGGTTATGAAATGAAAGATATTAATGAGGGTTTTAAAAGGGAGTGGCCCTTAGTTGTATATGTGAAGGCGTTTTCGAGATATCGACCAAAATGTGGACCAGGGTGACCCAGAACATTATCTGTCGGGTACCTCTAATTTATTTATATATGTAATACCACGAACAGTATTCCTGTCCTGATTCCAAGGGCTTTTGATTTCGCCCTGCAGAACTTTTTCATTTTCTTCTACGAAATATGGTAATTTTACAAAGTTTTTTCTAAAGTTATAAATTGCGTCAAAAAACCAATCCAATCACCATATTTCATCCCTTTTTTCGTATTTGGTATAGAATTATGGCATTTTTTTCATTTTTCGAAATTTTCAATATCGAAAAAGTGGGCGTGGTCATAGACGGATTACACCCATTTTTAATACCAAGATCAAGTGAGTGCAGATAAGTACGTGAAATAAGTTTTGTAAAGATATATCGATTTTTGCTCAAGTTATCATGTTAACGGCCGATCGGAACGACAGACGGTTGACTTTGTATAAAAACTGGGCGTGGTTCAACCGATTTCGCCCATTTTCACCGAAAACAGTTATCGTCATAGAAGCGATACCCTTACCAAATTTCACAAGGATTGGTAAATTTTTGTTCGACTTATGGTATTAAAAGTATTCTAGACAAATTTAGTGAAAAGGGGCGGAGCCACGCCCATTTTGAAAATTTCTTTTATTATTGTATTTTGTTGCACAATATCATTACTGAAGTTGAATGTTGACATAATTTACTTATATACTGTAAAGATATTAAATTTTTTGTTAAAATTTTACTTTTAAAACGTCCCTGCCAAATTTCATCATGATATATTCAACAACTGCCAAACTACAGCTTGCAAAACTTTTAAATTGCCTTCTTTTAAAAGTGGGTGGTGCCACACCCATTGTCCAAAATTTTACTAATTTCCTATTCTGCGTCATAAGGTCGACCCACTTACCCAGTTCCATGGCTTTATTCGTCTTTGGTAATGAATTATCGCACTTTTTGTGTTTTTCGAAATTTTCGGTAACAAAAAAGTGGGTGTGGTTATAGTCCGATTTCGTTCATGTTAATTAGCGATCTGAGATGAGTGCCCAGGAACTTACATACCAAATTGCATAAAGATACCTCAAAATTTACTCAAGTTATCGTGTTTACGGACGGACGGACATGGCTAAATGAATTTCTTTTTTCGCCCAGATCATTTAAATATATAGAAGTCTATATCTATCTCAATTAGTTTATGCCGTTACGGGGTACCGTTATGCGAAGGAAATTAATATACTCTGTGAGCTCTGCTCAGCTGAGTATAAAAACTGTGTGTCTCAACTATAATGCACTCTCAATTTTGGCATGCGTAATAACATATGAGAGAAAAGGTTTGTGTCTCCACTATTTCTGCATACACTGCTATGAACAATTGTCGATGAGCGTTTTATTTTAGTCTTAAATGTGGATGTATAACGTGTGAATTAAAACGCGGCTAACAGAACACCATTTCCACCTGATGCCGCAAAGTTTCTGTATCGATTCCTTTTTCGACACCAGACATACCCATTGTCAAGCATTTTAGTACCACAATCAGTAGATAAAGTTAATGCAGCAACACTGTCATAATCGAACAGTCATCGTTCAAGCAAAAATTTGACGTCTTATCGTTGTGTTGAATTGGCTGCTGGAAAATTTTTAATTTTTGGAGGTTGGTTAGAAATTAAAACCTAATTTAATATTTGCAGTTTTATCCTGCAAAAGCGCGTTGCTCGTTAAATTTTTTACCGCCAAAACGACGGGACAAGGCACTATGGAAGTGGATGAGGAAGATTTTGAGGTGCCAACATCAAGCAGCAAAGGAGAGAAAAAGCGTTTCGATGTAAAGAAAGCAAGTATAACTTATCAGGAAATATGAATGTTTTTAAACAATAAATGACGTATTTGGTTTATAGTGGAATGCCGTAGCACTGTGGGCTTGGGGTAAGTGAAATGCTATCCAGCACTCGGTAGAAAAACATAACCTTGAAAAGACAATTTCTACAAACACAAAACAGTCTCACATAATTCTGCAAATTTAAGTAATGTAAAGTGTTTTTGGTTTTTTCTTCCATCAGACATTGTTGTTGACAATTGTGCCATTTGTCGCAATCACATTATGGATTTATGCATCGAATGCCAGGCCAACCAGGCATCTGCTACTAGCGAGGAATGCACTGTTGCTTGGGGTGTTTGCAACCATGCTTTTCATTTTCATTGCATTTCGCGTTGGCTAAAGACACGACAGGTTTGTCCATTGGACAACAGAGAATGGGAGTTTCAAAAATATGGTCACTAAACTACATATATTATTTATACGTCAGAAAATCTGAAGGGGCGATAATTCGTTGAATAATATATATGCGTGCGTGTGAAGATTGCAAACTTCAGCTGCTAATTGTCATAGTTTTTCATTTAAAACTGTATTTTAACTTAAGCCAAGTAGGTCGACATTGCTAAATAAACATATTTGTATACAAAGAAAAAAAAATGTTCTTAATACTAAGGAAGTGGCTTTTCGTCCGGAATTTTCTTATTCGTCTCGAAGATACGTTGATAAATTATTCACAAAATAAGCCACACCAGCAACAAAAACGTAACAAAACAAGAAAATACCATAAGAAAAACAAAATAAAAGTAACTTTCTGGTGAATATGAAAATAATTTTAGTTCCGGAATTTTATACAATCAAAAATTTCATTCGGGACAGAGACAACCTAATACTACATGTGGAACGAAAGCGTTAATAAACTAATCTGGATTTCTGAAAATCAAACTCAGGTAAAGGTTTAAAGGAGGAGAAAATAGATCCATCTTAGAAGCAGGACGTATAATAGGACATATTCGTAGTATCACCACCGCCGCAGCACAAAAAGCGAACATACATTGATTTTACAATGGCAACCAAATATGGAATTTAAGTAAAATTTAGCAAACGTAAACATTTGCATTAGTTATAATTTAGAAATAAACGAAATTTTCCTTCCACTACAAGGGCAGTGATTGAGTGTACGACCAAGTCCATGTTCGACATTATTTTGAGCGGTATTAACATAAGACTTCGATGTCGGGGTTCCGCTTAGATGACAGCCCTTGAGAAGCGTGTTTGTTTTTTAATTTATTGGGATATAAATGCGGTAAACCCGGGACAAGCACCTTGATACTATAGGCGCCTGCTGTAGGAACCTGTATTATCAGAAATGGCAGATGGAATTTTTGAAAACATATGGACGATGGTATGTTCGACTCCCCAATAGAATAGCAGCGTGCTGGACATTAATTAAACTGAAACACATAAGCACATTGCAACAACTGTGTTTAAAAGGGAGAAAATGATAAACGTATAACATTGCCTGACAATAGCAATCATACGCAGAATTTAATTAATTCTGTAATGCTAATTCGCAAAATTTCATCAATATACATGTTTTCAAGCCATTAAGTTTTTATTAAAATTACATATTAATTTTTATTTCTGTTGCATAACGTATTATCGGGTATAGTGTAATTAAATATATAAAATCAAGAGTGTTTGCTAAAAACATTAAAATGCCTAGGTATTATACTTTTATTTTTTTTTTTTTTTGCACCAAGTTTTGTCGCTTTATTTTTCCTCACACCACTCGTTCTCTTTACGCACTTGTTCTTCTTCAGCTGGTGTAAAATCGTTTTTAATATTAAATGTTTTGCGTATCTCCTCTGGTGTTTTGCCTTTAATCATATTTGCAACAGTTTTGCAAGTGACATCAAGTAATCCTTTTATATCCAAATAATTTGCGGCTAAGATTAATTCGAATAATGTACCCTGATCAACCTTAAGGAAATCGGCATCCCACGATGATATATCATCTGTACGCTTTTCCTTATTTTCATCATCCTCGGTTGGTTGTGGATCATCTTTGTGATAAGTTGCCCAGGTAAGCACTTTACGTAGTATGGCTGAATTGACATTGGGCAATGGTACAGTAGCATTTTCACTCTCATCCATACCACAATCCTCCAACATGGTCTTTATAGTGCCTGAACATTTTGCTATTTGCACGTCAGTTTCGAATTTTTCATCGTCGGATGATTGCAATGTTATGGGCATTTTGATTTGATATTTCTGTAATCGAAAAAAGGCAGCCAAGTGGAATAAAGAAATGTGAAAATGCGCATATATGTTTGTTCAAGTGTGATTGCACAAATTAAGGAAATGGCAACAGCCTCAAATTGCTAGCTGATCTACTTACACTTGCTCACAAATTGCAATACGCTAACTTTGCTAGTTGGAAATATCACTTTGATAACGATTTTGTTATCCTTCTCGAAAGTTTATACTTCGTTAGATTTCTACAAATTTTCTGCAATTTTTACAAAGGAATTTTCTGTGACTACTGCTCAAAATATTTCTACGGTAGAAGCAATAACAGGGTCGCAAGGAATGGCAGCAACAGGGTTGATTTTTTCAAGTTGACTGTTCTGTTGTTAAAGCTGTAGTCAATGGTGCCGTTTGTCGTATCGCTGTAGTCGTATCCCTAACGTAATAAGCTGTTTATCGTTACGACGGTAAACCAAAAACCAACTATAGCTGGAGACATTGGTGCTTTATCGGTAACCGTATCGGTAACCTTTTAACAGCTGATTCGACCAACCTTATGAGAATCAATGCAATCGATTATTGGTGCCGCTAAGGTCGTAACCGTATCGTAGCCAACCAATTGGGTTTTGGTTTACCGTCATAACGATAAACAGCTGATTACGTTAGGGATACGGATACAGCGATATGACATACGGCACCAATGACTCCAGTTTATAGTTGGCTACGATACGGTTACGAACTTAGCGGCACCAATAATCGATTGAATTGATTCTCATAAGGTTGGTCGAATCAGCTGTTATAAGGTTACCGATACGGTTACCGATAAAGCACCATCTGCAGCTTAAAGCTTCGACTCGACCAACTTTATGGGAATCAATGCAATCGATTGTTGATGCCGCTAACGTCGTAACCGTATCGTAGCCAACCAATTGGATTTGGTTACCGTCGTAACGATAAACAGCTTATTACGTTAGGGATACGACTACAGCGATATGACATACGGCACCAATGACTCCCGCTTAAATCCAGGGGCTGTAACTATTATTCCTTTTATAAAATAATTCCTCACAAAACTATTAATTTTGGACTTTAAATATATTTGGATCAAGATAAAAATTATTTTCGGATTTTTATTTTTTGTGTCCGATAGAACTAGTTAAACTCGAACTTTTAAAAATGAAAGTCCGGAAATAAAAAAAAAAAAATTAATTCGGATGTAACGTAGCGTTAATAGTGTGCCCCCACTTTCTCCTACGCCTGAGAACCCCACTCTAACCCTTTTTCATCTACGCCTGAGAGTATACATACATAGTTCATTAAAGGTAAGGCCACATTAGGCTGCACTACGCAGCACTGCACTGCACTACAAAATATTCTTTGCATGTATGTATTCTTATGAGGCAATTCACACCTAGCGTCAGCAGCACTGCGCGACCCGGCACAGCGCGGCAGATTTGATCAACTAGGCAAAAAATCCACGTTGGGAAGTGTCGCGCAGTGCTGCTGCCGCTAGGTGTGAATTGCCTCATAAGTATACATGCAAAGAATTTTGCACCATCTTTTTTCAATCTGGGCAAAAGAGTGTGGAACTGCCCTTCCTCATATCTTGAGGATGAGATGTCTTGGACCCATAGCCACGACCTTTTTCTTTTCCTTTCCTCTTCTTCGCACAAAAATGAAATAATTTGTTACGGTCTGCTGCTACGGTCTACGGCAGCAGACCGATCCACTTGGGAGCGTGTTCACGCGAACACACCTAGCGATGTGGCGAAAGTTGCGATAAAAAGATATCGAAAAACAAGAAAAAGACAGACCGGCCATCACTAGCGGAAGAAAGGCATTGAGTTTCCGGCTGCATACACACGAAAATAAAAAATTTTGGTAAGAAATAAAAATCGAGAAAATCGCACGAGTTTCCGGCCAAATAGACACCAAAAAGATGATGGTGGTAAAACGTATTTACCCATTGTATTTATAAATGATTATTGGAACTCACAACGTGAACATTTTCCCATCAATGAAACAACGCCAGAATTAGATTTGCATTTAACCTCTCAAACATTAGGCATGTTCTAGTGGCAATTGTATGCAGCGCAGCAAATGTAAAAAAATTGGGTGGTAATAAATCTTAACCGAATGAGGACACTACCTCCGGCGTAAAGGCCAGCACGAAGCTCTATCGCCACCCGGGTCATTTAGTTACCTCGGACCGCAGCGCCAACCACCACCAACGGGGCCTACTATTACCACGGGCATCACCATCGGTAGTACCTCCCTCAACTTCTTCATAAGCGCCAACCACGAGACAACAACCATCAGACGTACCGCCACACCAGTTGCAACGCACGTAGCGGGGCCACGTACATAGGCTTACGGCCACTAACGGTAACCCCAACAGCAGGCGGTACCACCGACCCAAATACTAGCCACATCTTTATTAGCTGCGTTCCTACCGGCAATAATACTACTAGCGCATCCTTATTGGCTGCGTCCATACCGGCAAAAATACTACTAGCGCATCCTTATTGGCTGCGTCCATACCGGCAACATCACTACTAGCGCAACCCGTATCAGCTACGACCAGATGGGCTACAATAAACCAGCTGCAATGACGACCACAGGGCAGCGAATATAGGCCTGCAGGCACTCCAATTGCGATAACGAACATCAGCGGTTAAAGCGGTGAGTTCGGTCCACTACTGAACTAAAGTGATGTATTTGTAGCCTTAACCCTATCCTTTAAAATTATAATTTTGACTCCGCAACATTATGTAATGTTAATGTACCAACATACTCGAATTTAGGGCTATCACCCTAGTGTAGAATCAAAGCAAATGTGAATACTAATGCAATATGCACAATGACCGGAGGAAATGAAAAGTTAAAAAGAAAAAAAAAAAGCAATTCTTGTTGTACGTTCAAAATTGTTGCATACTGAAAAAAAATTTTAACCAACAAAAAACAAAGCATATTTTAATGGTCATAGGTGTGCAATGTATACTGCCTGTGAAACAAAAGAAAAAGTGTTTCAGTTATTAAAATTTGCTTTGCGTTATGGTAGAATTTTACTATTACATTTTTTTTAATTGATGCCATCGTGGCGAATATGATTTTGTAGTGAGCAAAAGTGTTGATATTGTTTCGGTAAGGAATAAAGTTTTACTGGTAATTCAAGTTCAGTTGCATTATCAGTTAAAATGCATTAACTCTATATTAAGAGACGCAAATAACAATTAATGCGGGTTAGCTTGCATTATCAAAACAAAACTTTTTTTTGCATACATTTTTTTTTGGTGACTGAGTTGCACGAAACCAGAACAATACCAACCCTGACTGTTACATGTAAAGTAGTTAACGTTTCAACTGAACAAGTAAAACAATCTCATTAAATGTACTATAAGTTTAAAAGGTTCATGTTTTACCTGAACAGGTGAATGACTCCGGTAATTTTTCCATGAATCTAAAAGCTTACGTTTTACTTGAGCTTGTGAAACAATACTTTTTGAGGGGTAGGATTTACCCCAAGTTTAGTCCTAGTTGCGTTTATAACTAATTTCTTAGTGCATAGTACATATTAGTGTCATTATACTATGTGTAATACCAAATTGATGTTCAGCTAAACTCAAAGTTTAATACAACAACTATTAATTTTGTAAGGGGGCCCCAATTAATCCAAACTGTACAGCCCTAAGATAGGTTTGTGAAAAAAAAGAAAAAAAAGGGCATTTATCCAAATTTCTGAAAAAAAAAAAAAAGATTTTTTTATTACATATATAGTATATTAGATTATAAAACTAACCGATTATTATTATAATTTTCAATGAACCGTCGCAAAACGCGGCTCACAATAAATTTTTCTAAAACTTACAAAAGGAATAGAGTTCCTCTTTAATTAGGCACGCCTTTTAGATTGCTATTTTTTTTTTAAATTATTTATAAGCTTAAATATATTCAAAAAACCTTGCAGTAAGAAGAAAAAAAAACAGAAAGCTATGTTAGTAGTAATAATGAATTTTGAATAAAAGTTGTTAATAATATGGGAATGCTGGCGTCGCCATTTATTTAGAAAGCACGTAGGGTGATCAGGTAAGGGGCCACCGAAAGATTAGGTGCGTCGGTGGCCATGGATTTTGAGGGTGGGTATAAGCACCGGGCGTCGCAACAACACCCGCGGCGCCCCCAAGTTATATTCGGCCCTTTTTGTTTATACCCTTTTGTATTTATTTTCAGTATTTTTTTTTTTTGATTTTCAGAGTTAGTAACCAGCCATGTCCGGTTCGGTAAATTTTTTTTTGCGTTAGATTTTTTTGAGTTTTTTTTTTGAATTTGAATTTTTTTGAATGTTAACGGTCTGTCCGTGGCATCCGGTTCGGGCGGATGTTGTTTTATTTTGAATTATAAGCGTTTTGAGTCGTCTCTGCGCTTTTTGACAGCTAGTTTTAATAGGCATGATAGGAACTTTTTTTCTGTTTATGGCGCAGGAACAGTAAGGTTGGCAAGGACCCGCCCCAGCCGACAATGACTAGCCACTGTGCACCAACACATCATGCCGACCGCCTTCCTTACTGCTTCCACTGTAAATGCGATTCCATAACAAATTACAGCTTCAAAAACTGCGTCGTCCATTTTGCAAACACAAATAAACACAAACTTTTGCCGCAATGTGTCGCTCGAGTGCCGCTTAATATGAATTGCCAAAATATGTCGCTCTGTGAGGCGCCGCTGCTGCTACGTGTCGCGCAGCGTAATGTGCGCATACCTTAACAGGTAGCCAACATCAGCAGCTACATACCAATGCATGCGAATAGCATTTGGCGATAACAATAATATGCACACGGTACGCCAACTCACAGTAAATGGCAAACTGAAGTACCCAATTAGCAATTCATTTCTCACTCGCATCATAACAGAAGCAGTATAAAAGAGAATGAATTGGCTGTTGTCACTTCATTCCTCGCAGGTTAGTCAGAGGAAGCATTGTTTACTATATAGTTTGGCAGCTTAAGTAGAGGTTATGTTGCGAATAGAGTGGAAGGCAGTGGACTAGGCAGTCGAATGTCATATAATGAAGGAATGGTGTTCGGAGTTTTTTCAAAGCTAAAAAAAAAATGATGAAAGCTTTAATATAAATAAAACTATTGTTTTAATAACAACAAAAACGCCACATATATTCTGTATACATAAATTTATAAGGATTATTTCACTTTAAAATTTGAACAAAATAATCAAAAGTTTTTTTTTGAAACCGAGTCGAGAACTGTGCGTGTGAATGTGCGAATTTTCACCGATCAGCTGTTAGTTGCGCTACTTGGTAAAATTTACAATGAGAGGAAGTGGTTGCTTTATTAAGCAACCCAGTCACTCCTCCTGACTAGCTGAGTTGAAGGGGTGCTGCCTTGGCACTGGTCACCTCTTGCTTGCGGGGACAACGGGTCGTCGCCTTTATGGTTTTCTCGCCCGTGTCCCAGCTAAGTAAGGGGGGCCCGCCGCCTTAGGGCTACCCCGCCCCTTCCTCTCATCTAAGGCTCCAGCCGACCCGGTTCGGCAGCTGCGTAGCGTGGTGCCTTCGGGCCCCAGTTTCTCGTCGCAGCCTACGAACCGGCAAGGACAAAACTGGTGCACCGCCCCCCGGCACCTTACCTTAGTGTGCAACCACGGGGTGAGCGATGTCCAGCGAACAAGCCAATCCCACCTCCAGAGGGAAAGGGGGTGCCGCCACGGCACTGGTCACCCCTTGCTTGCGGGACAACGGGTCGTCGCCTTTATGGTTTTCTCGCCCGTGTCCCAGCTAGGTGGGAGGGGCTAGCCGCCTTATGACCATCCGGCCCTTTCCCCTCTGCCCCGGCCCGGCCGTCGACCGGTCCAGCAGCTAAAGGGGCTACCGCTGCGCGTAAGGTGCACTTCCTCTCAGCCCATGGATCGGCCTTCGGAATTCCTGCTGGTACAACTCCGCGTCCAGCCCTGCATTCGTGCAGGCATTGAGGCGGTGGTGTCCAGCTGGCGGACCGGCATTAACCAGAACTCTTATTCATTCCTCGCAGGTCCCCCGCCACCGCCACTGGGACAGCGTCATCACGGGAAACCGCCACCCGCAACCGCCGCTACTGGTAACCCCCCCCCCCCCCCCCCGACAAGGTAACCAAGTAGAACGTTTGCACCGCCACCTCGCCTTGGCCACTAGTACGCGCTCCGTCGCCCTGTTGTTGCCGTCGCTATACTACCGCCGTTGCGCCGCTGCTCCGACGACCGTTGCCCGCCTGCTATCCTACCGCCGTTGCGCCGCTACTACGGCGACCGTTAGCCGCTGATACCTCACCACCGTCCAACCAGCTCGCTGGTACCGTCACTGCGTCCATACCACTACATCCATCCGTCCGCTAATACTGTCCGCCGTCCAGCCGCCGTGCTAATCCCGCCACTGCATACCGCTGTACCAATCTGCCCGCTAACACTGTCCGCCGTCCAGCGGCCGTGCTAATCCCGCCACTGCATACCGCTGTACCAATCTGCCCGCTAACACTGTCCGCCGTCCGGCCGCCGTGCTGATCCCGCCGTTCGACCGCCGCACCGACCCCTCTGCTATTACAACTACCGTTAGCCGCCGTTCGCCTCTCTCCCCCGCCATCTTTGCACGGAAAGCTGCTGCCTTCACTAACCGTCAAGCCGTGTGTGTGTGCGTGTATTCGTCTTTAACACATAACAACTGTGTTCTTATTAAGTGGGGGTTTGTGGGACCTTAACTTGACCCTGGATTGACTGAGTGCTACCTCAGCCTTCGACAAAACCCACCTCATACGGATAAGCCGTTTCTTAGTTATCAAGCCGGACTTTTATTTCGGCATTAAAAAATAAAAGTCCGCATTTAATTTTTATTTCCGGACTTTTATTTTTAAAAGTCCCAGTTTAACTAGTTCTATCGGACTCAAAAAATAAAAATACAGATTTTACTTTTATATGTGGACTTTTATGGAAAATGTTCGATAAAAAAATGATGCATGATTCGACATGATATTGCTATAGGGATACCTGGGAACTCAAATATTTTCACATAGGACAAATTTTTGACCAAGACATTTTGTCTCCGAAAAAATATAATAATTATTTTCCGTCCCTGGTTAAAACGAGATCACCCGGGCTGACTCAAAATACTGCCTTTTCAGCATTGTTTACTATATAGTTTGGCAGCTTAAATTGAGGTTATGTTGCGAATAGAGTGGAAGGCACTCGAATTCAGTGAAAGAGGACACTCGAATGGAGTGGAATGAAAAACAGTAGGAAGAGCAGAGTAGCATTGGATCAATATACCTTCAATCATTGTATCAATATTAACGATAAATTTAAAAAAAAAAATTAAATACTTGAGTATAAGCTAACATTTTTTTCCAATTACATCAATTAAGGTGTCCTAGATGCTATATATTCAAAATTATAAAATTGTATGTCTTTAAAAATTTTACTTGAATTTCCCTAAATATTTCCTTAATATGGCCATTAGTGATGTTTGTGTGTGTGTGTGCTAATTTTGAGCGATCAGTTGTTAGTTGCGCTACATGGTAAATTTTACAATGCTTTTCAGCATCTTATTAAAAGTTAAACAATAATTAAACTTCCTTAACCCTAACGCCATAGTCGTAACCATACCCATATCCATAACCATCTCCGATGTGATCGATTAAAGGCCCGATTAATGGTGACTTATAACCATAAAATCATAACCAGATAAAACAGCTGATCGAACCTACCTTATGGAAATCAATGTAATCGATTAATGGTGCCATACCATAACGCTAACGCCATATCCATAACCTTAAAATATTTGAGATGGTGAATTTAATAACTTTGTGTAGATTTTATTCATTGTTTTGGATACGTTTTGCCTAAGATACTTATTTTTTGTAGAATATGTTTGTAATTGTTTGCGTTTTCTTCACTTTTATGAAATTTTCACGATTTATAGGTTAAGGCACCCTTAATCAATCACATTGGAGATGGTTATGGATGCGGGTGTGGTTACGACTATGGCGTTAGGGTTAAGGAAGTTTAATTTGGCTTTAATGATGCCTTTATATAAAAATCGTGAAAATTTCATAAAAATGAAGTAAACGCAAAAAATTACAAACATATTCCACAAAAAATAAGTCTCTTAGTCATAACATATCCAAAACATTGAACAAAATCTACAAAAAGTTATTAAATTCGCCAACTCAAATATTTTTAGGTTATGGATATGGCGAGAAACCAAAAAAACAATATGTTGGCTATGGTATGGTTGTGCCGTTAGCGTTATGGTATGTCACCATTAATCGATTACATTGATTTCCATAAGGTAGGTTCGATGATCTGTTTTATCTGGTTATGGTGATATGGTTATAAGTACCATTAATTAGCCCTTATGTCTTTTCGTCAGTCATTTTCGTACTTAACTCCTAATCGTTAATTATATAAATAGATTTCCCATAAAAATTTTTCTTATCGATAATTGGTAATATGAACAAATTTTAGAGATGCGGATTTTTTTCGTAGAAAAAGTTCTACCTCTAGCTTGTAACCTCTTAAGTGGAAGCACACAATAAAAGAGAAACGTGAAATTTTTACAGAAAATAATATAGTTCCCAGGGATGAAACTTATGTAAACGCGTAGATTATCTATTGACGATTGTAGATTAAAGCTCATGCACATTATACGACGCGACATGTAGCGACACGTTCCGGCAAAATATTTGCGGCATTTTTGCCTAGTTAACTCGGTCGTGTCGTGTCGTAAGACTGTCGCTAGATGTGCATAGCTCCATAAAGGTAAGGCAACATTAGGATGCACTACGCAGCACTGCGCTGCACTACAAAATATTCTTTGCATGTATTCTTATGAGGCAATTCACACCTAGCGTCAGCAGCACTGCGCGACCCGGCACAGCGCGGCAAATTTGATCAACTAGGCAAAAAATCCGCGTTGGGAAGGGTCGCGCAGTGCTGCTGCCGCTAGGTGTGAATTGCCTCATATGAATATATGCAAAGAATTTTGCATCATCTTTTTTCAATCTGTGCAAAGGAGTGTGGAACTCCCCTTCCTCATATCTTGAGGGTGAGATGTCTTGGACCCATAGCCAAGACCTTTTTCTTTTCCTTTCCTCTTCTTCGCACAAAGATGAAATAATTACATCTACAAAAACTGTGTCGTCCATTTTGCAAACAAAAATAAACACAAACTTTTGCCGCAATGTGTCGCTCGATTGCCGCTTAATGTGAATTGCCAAAATATGTCGCTCTGTGAGGCGCCGCTGCTGCTACGTGTCGCGAAGCGTAATGTGCGCGTACCTTAAGAACACATGCAAAGAATATTTTGTCGATACATGTCGCGTCGTATAATGTGCACGAACCTTAAGCCAAAGATTAAGCTTGAGACATTGGTGCTTTATCGGTAACCGTATCGGTAACCTTATAGCCAGAGTCATTGGTGCCGTATGTCGTATCGCTGTAGTCGTATCCCTAACGTAATCAGCTGTTTATCGTTACGACGGTAAACCAAAACCCAATTGGTTGGCTACGATACGGTTACGACCTTAGCTTCACCAATAATCGATTGCATTGATTCTCATAAGTTTGGTCGAATCAGCTGTTAAAAGGTTACCGATAAAGCACCAATGTCTCCAGCTTATAACATCTGATTCGACCAACCTTATGAGAATCAATGCAATCAATTATTGGTGCCGCTAAGGTCGTAACCGTGTCGTAGCCAACCAATTGGGTTTTGGTTTACCGTCGTAACGATAAACAGCTGATTACGTTAGGGATACGGACATAGTGTACAAGTACAATTGTGTTGACTTATCTGTCAAGCATTCTGACAGGCACTCGCTGGATTCGGAATGACAGCGAATTCAAAATGGACACCATTACCGAGTGCGCCGAATGATTGAAAAATGGTAGTCAAAAATGTTGTCGTTGAGACCAAAAATGCGACTCTAGACCTGAGATTTCCATCAGGTGAGCGAGGCTGTTTGTAGTTTTGACGTTTATCGCTTAGTGAACACACTTGTATAGGTACACTATGGATACGGATACAGCGATACGACATACGGCACCAATGACTCCGGCTTTAAGACGCTGTTAACATATGACGTTGTCAAAGCGAATCAATGTGGAAAGCGTTATATATAGTGTCGGCCTAAATTAGATAAGTACACATTTTATTTTGCTACGTATTTTCTATTTATTTTAATATAGTGGATACTAATGTCCCACAGTGCAGTCATCATATGTCCACAAGAATGTTGAAGCGCACGCTCCAGTTCCATATAAACGAACGTGATTGTAACGTCTGGCCGCCCACAGGGCATAAAGTGTGAACAGGAGCATTATTGTCAGCATTGACAAAATGAATTGATAGAACATCGTCATTTTTCGGTAGCTAAAACATTAGAATCATTTATTTAATACATCAACTATATCACCGTACTTACGCTGAGACCTTGCTTTGCACATTTCGTATACGCGCTTGATGACCACATTCACAACACTTGACATTGTTTAGAGTCCGAAAAAGGTCGGCCTTTTGTTGTTCTTTGTATTTGCAAAATATATTACGAATGTCTTCGGATAACTCCATTACCTCCGACATTATTTTGAATGGTTTCGGTAGTTTATACCGGCCGAAACCAGAAATAAAAATGGTGAAGGAAAATGCAACACGCTCAAAAAATATATATAAATTGTTTAAATTATTTTAAGTCAAATTTTGAAATACGACTTAGGGTTGCTATATTCAAAAATTATTTTTTAAATGTAGTAGAATATTTGATTAATTTAAACAACATTACCAGATGAGCTAATGGCCTCGTCAAGTAAAATTTCTCATATTGAATGAATAATTTGTGGATTTTAAATGTTAAATTTATTTAAAAGAAAAAAAAGAATACCACCATCGGTTTACCGTTGCTTTCACAACTTTAATTTTCTACTTCTGTGGGCCATCAGCACAACATAACGTTGAAGAAAAATATGCCTGGACACAAGTGTTGTCAGAAAAAAAATTTCTTTGGGGCTAGAATCTAGAAAAAAAGGGACTAGAAAGAGCTAAATTTCTCCATGAAAATCCTAAATCCGTTGCAAAAAGAGCTAAAAGCATATGTATATTTTTTAATGCAAGTTTTCACATTTATTTTAAATCAAACTTAAACAAAGTTATAAAAAAGGTACAGTAAACTAACAAAAGTAATAATAAATACTATTTTTATAGTTCACTTTTTATTTTTTAATAACAAAACCACTTTTGTATGATTTTAATAATCGGGGATTGCCCATATTGCTTTTTTAAATGTATGAAAACATTTATTTGAAGCAATTTTTTAATTTTATAATTTATTTAATAATTTGGAAAACATTTAAACTGATGTCACGTTGTTTAAATTTTTCCCAAATTATTAAATAAAACCACTTTTTTAACTTTTGTTTTGCCATTTGGCGGTAAGGTATCGTTAAAAAGTAAGACGTATTTTTCACACTACTAGAATGACGGCACGGCTATGGGTTCGCCAAAAATACGACTTGACAAATTGTTGGCCGATCAAAATTAATTAAAATTTTTTCCAATTTTTTTATTAAATTTTTAACGTCCTACGGGTGTACGAATTACCATTAAAATACACGTGTGCGATATTCAAGTTTATGTGGGGACGAGATATATTTGAAGGGTCTTAGACTTCAAAATCTATGATTTCGTCCTCAGAAGATGAATTATTATTTTTGCTACACTCATAAATATTTTTTTTTGTTTTCATTAATTTTAAGAGATAGTTGTTTATTTCAAAGTCATGGCAGCATTTATTCAGACGTTTAAGACCACTTCTTATTGTCAGAAGCGAACTCAACATAACTACACTCATTTTGTTTCTGTATTTGCTTTTAATCAAACTCAGGTTTGAAAAGGTTCAGCATTACTTAGTGGCAGCACAAAATCGGCAAGTTGTTGGAATTAAGCTGGAGTCATTGGTGCCGTATGTCGTATCGCTGTATCCGTATCCCTAACGTAATCAGCTGTTTATCGTTACGACGGTAAACCAAAACCCAATTGGTTGGCTACGATACGGTTACGACCTTAGCGGCACCAATAATAGATTGCATTGATTCTCATAAGGTTGGTCGAATCAGCTGTTATAAGGTTACCGATACGGTTACCGATAAAGAACCAATGTCTCCAGCTTTATACTGTTTAACATCAAACCATAAACTTAATGTTGAAGTTTTATTTTTCCAATTTTGGAGATAGACATTTTTCCACTAAATTTGTAATCTCGTTATTTCATCAGTGCTATAGTTTTTTTTTTTTTTTTTTCATTTGTGAAATATGAAAACCTTTGAGGTTTTACATTTCTCCATGTATTTTTAACCGAAAAGAAATCAATTTTGCTAAGCGTTTCTATATTGTGCGGCAAACGTTGCCTTAATTGCTCTACTAATTTAATTATGAAGTCGCGACATATATTACGTATCTTTCTTTCAATGAATTCGTCTATACATTTATCTCATTTTTAATTCGTATATATTCTTCAAAGGTATAATGAAAATAAAGTACGGAAGACAAAAATTCATTATAATCTCAAGTTAAAGGGTCAAAACTCTTAGAAGGTGACACTATGCTGTTGTATAAGCTGGAAGCAAATGTACAACCTCATCACAAATCACACAAGAAGATTGCGCATTGCGCATGTAAACATTGGATCAGTTGTTTTTTATGGGCAATTCATACGCCATTTTTCTTTAGCTCTTGTTTTTTTCTCTCTTTCTTTCATTCGCTCAAACAGTCAACTATGACATAGATGCGCAGAACGAAGCAATTTTGAACTCGTGAATGCGCAATCTGAGGAGGTGATTTGTGGTGCAACCCAAATAAAGTAAAACTTCGATACACATAAAACACATTACAAATTTCACAATACGTATTGCCGAAATAGATTTGGTGCCAAAGAGGGCCAATAAAAGAACTAGGAGCTAAACCGGAATTTTTGGAGCTAAATGCAAAGAAAAAGGGCTAGATCTGGCTCCAAAAGCACCAAAATGGCAACACTACTTTACACAAACTGTGAATTCAGCAGTTTTTCTTGTACAAATATCATGCAATAATCGAATGCTAGTGGAGACGCGTTGCTATAGAAGTTGCTGAAGATTTTCATTCGACAGCATATTTTCGCGACCACGAACGAGGACAACAACGAATGCGAAGACGCGCTGTTAAGAATTTTTGTGGTTTCTGTTTCCTTTTTTATTCAAGTTGAATTGAACGGGAACTTGTGATTTTATTTTTTATAATTTTTTTTGCTGCAATATATGTGCTTATCTTAATCTAAAGTATTGAACTGAAATTTCCAAGAGATAATGGCATGAGAATATCGAAAACAAAGAAGTTGAAAAAACTTCTATGCACTTTGTGCTTACGGGCTTGTTCGGATTAGCTCTGGCTGTTTAGCACATATTCGTGGGCAGACAGTAGTCGGGGAAAATTGGGAACTAAAAAGGATCGAGGAAAAATTGGGCAAAAAGCAAAGCAAGTGGATACAACGTAATAAAATTTACATGTTCCAAAAATTTATGGAAGTTCGTTTAGCGGCGGCATTTAAATTGGTAAATATGTGGTTTAAAATGAGGATGATTTAAACATTTTTTCTTCATTCTTGAGAATGGTTGGTTGATTTATCTTTTTTTCTTGCTTGGATTTTCTTCAATGTGTTGACGCTGGCTGGTCGTTTTTTCCAGTTATTTGTTAACAATAACGTCTCGCTTACACTTGTACGATACATAAGAATTCGATTTGTACGAGTGATTATTCCCTTTGTCTTCAAAGAGTACACATATTACAGCGAGTGCCAATTGAATGAAAAAGTTGATCTCGGAAGAAAATTTGTACGTACGTCGTAATAAAACGCGTGAAAAGGTTATTTATATTAAAAAAATAATTTATAAGGATTTGGACAGTTCAAAACCTTTGGGAAGGTCATTATACTTTAAAAATTACTCGAACACGGTGGCATTTGGAAGCTTGTAAAAAATGTATTCTGCAACAATGGTGGCTATGGTCGGCTTTTACAGCTGATGCGAAGTCGCGTATTCAAACATACGTATATATATTTTGAAACATTTTCTATTCCATTCACACCTGCAGCTGAATAATATAACGATTATAAAAGTTTGCTGGCCCTTTTTGTCGAGGGCAATACATAGTTGCCGCTAATTACTACATGGCCCGATGAAAATAGGCTTAGTTTTTATCAATTTATAAAAATTGGTGCGAAATTAAAAAAAAATTAAATCAATAAAATGTGAACATCATAACAATTGCATGAATAATGACCGTGAAAAGGATAGGTTAGCAGAAGAAAGTTTGCAATGTTTACGCTAGATATATTCACGTCCATTCAGCACAATTGTAATAGATTTTCTTTAGCAGCTTAAGCATACACTGTGGAAAGGCGATAACCCTGCCTCACTTGCCTAGGCAAAATTCCATTCCATCTCCTTATTTGAAAAATCAATTGCGCTTGGATTCAATAAAAAATCAACAATTTGGCATAAACAAAACACGAATAAATAAGTATGGAGTTTATGCACAGTGGGTTGGAATAAGGAAAAGCTCCCAAAAATTGTATCAATACTTTTAGTATAAAAATCGCCAGGGTAATAACTTAAAATTGGAGTGGACTGTTAATGCCTAAATTCACCCCAGCGTGTTAGGGGGCTTAGAATACCAAATTGATTCAAAGAGTTGTGTAGGCAACCGAAGATGACATCTTCAAAGATGTTAAACTTACTATACAAGAAGGTCTTAGACTTATTCGAAATGAAATATACGACACTTGGTACAACGAATTTTTGGAATTTTCAAGTGAACATTCAAATTTATATGCAGACATACATAGAATTAGGAAAAATCACTGCTGATTCAGGAAATAAAAATTTCCGACAACGGAACTGAAGAGAAAACAGAATCTTGGCAGGTCACACGTATGACCAGTCCTATTTATTTAAAATTGGCGCCAACAAATCCGAAAGATGTTGATGCGGCCAGATTGATGACTACATTCATCAAAATTTTGTATGTAGACTTCTCAGCAACACCAGTGACACCTTCAATCTTTTTAAAAATCATAAGTTTAAAGATATTCTTTGTGATAAAAATTTAGTCAAAATCGCTGAGCTCATACATTTTTTCCAAAAAGCCACTTTTAAATTTTAAATTAACTTGACTAGCTATCAATGCTTATTAATTTTCATATAAATAAAATGTTTTGTTATATGTATATAATAAGTTTTTGTTTATCAAGGATACAACAAAATTTTGTTTGTATTCCTTATGCCATCCACCAAGCATAAACAAATGCACGTCGGTTACACGGTCATTATGACTTCAACATGTCATGAAATGCGCTCGCTAATCTAATGTCAATTGACCAAATGTCATTTCGTTTCATTCAACACATTTGTACATACAAAATTTATTTAAAAAACTACAAAAACCTCATACGCGTCGAATATAACCTGGAACCTCAAAATTGGAACGCGCATCCGGAATCAGCAATACTACTGGAATCACAACACACTTGGAATACAACCTGGCCTATTAGGGATTCAATTGATCCTGGCGGCCATAAAATCTTGAACCCAAAAAAAAAAAAAAAGAGTTGTGTAGCGCAACCCTTTCAAGGTGTTGCCAGCGTATAATATAGCTTCTCCAACCCAATTGTCAACCTCACCTACCGTGGCGAATCCTGTTTAACAGTCGAGGCTCTGGCGACCCGTAGTTCCTCATGGATATAGGGGGTGGGAGGGCGTTATGGCCTTGAAGGTTTCATGTGGTCATAACTTAATGATGCTGGGTTGGCTATACATTAAGGGACCAATTGGGTTGACCTTTTAAATTTTGTACATAGGTTCTCAGGGAGTTCCCCAACGAGAATCAGTGAGTATTTTTTAATTGTTATTAATAATTTATTAGTAATTTGTTGTGAAAGTTACCATAGTATAACTATCACTTTTCATCTACATACGAACGCTTTCACAAGAATTTTATACATAAGTACCCTCTATAATGTTTATAAAACAACAAAAATAACTATTTTCTTTTTTTTAAATTTACGTATTATTGTAAAATTTAATAATTTATTTCTTTACTTTCCGCGAACACAAGAATGCAACCAGTTTATTATCTAATTCACTGCTTGCTTGGTGCTACCAGATGCTTTAAATAGTACCAACGAATGAAAAATGTTTAAATCGCGCAATTTTTTATTCCAAATTTTCGACTGCGGCGCTTTTTATTTTTTTAAATAATTTACGTATATTTTATAAAAAATTTAAATTTGGAATAAAAAATCGCCTAGGGCCCTTATTATTTTTTTAAATAATTTACGTATATTTTGTCAAAAATTGAAACTTTGGAATAAAAAATCGCCTGCGGCGATATTTATTTTTTTTTTAATTAATTATGTTTATTTCATAAAAAATATACAATTTGTAATTAAAAAGCGCAATTTTTTAAAATAAATTACGTTTATTTCAAAAAAAAAAAAAATAGAAAATCTGGAATAAAAAAAGGCGCAATTAAAATAGGTTGAGTCGTTTTTTATTTATACATATTTCGAAGTCTGGTAGCACCATTTTTGCTCAATTCACTGCGTTTTCTTGCATTTTTTTGGTAACTTTAATATTAAATTGTGGTCAAACTATAATCCTCCGGCGGGTGGAGGTGGTGTTTTTAGAAAGAAGGCGTCGCCCCCACCACCTCCCACGACCCCCATATTTGTAAATCTCTTCAAAGCCTTTTCTCCCGGGAGTGGGAGTCGAACTCGCACTCCTACGATAGTTGAAATGGTTGTAAACGCATTCAGCTACGTCATGCCATTAACTCAGCGGGTCAGGGGGTTAGAATATACCCGCGGTAGGTATGCCTGTCGTAAGAGGCGACTAAAATACCGGATTGGCCTGAAGGTTTAATGTGGCCATATAAATCGTTCCCGAGATGGTCGGGCCAGCACCTTAATGATGCTGTGTTACCGGAGCGTACCGGATCTGTAAACGGCAAAGGACCATCACATCGATCACTCCCTAAACCTTCGGGGAGCAACCGTATCGCTACAACAACAACAACAACAACAACAACAACAACAACAACCCCCATATTTGTACCAAAATTGCTTTGTTTGCTGAACACTGTGCATATAGATCATAATTGCCATCATATGGAAGTTATAAAAGACTCGCATATTCATATTTCTGAGGCTTATATTTTTGGACGCGTATCAGCAGTTGAATCCTAATGTAAATTTTTACCTAATTTATATCCTTCGGGAAATAAGTTAATTTTCAAGCTGCGCATAATCAAGTTCACCAATTTTTCATCGAAAGAAATTGGTGATCAAAAGGAATTGTTTCTCTTAGAGACAAATTGTACAGCGAACAACGGGACATTCATATGGCTTAACAGCTAAAGGCATCTGCCTTTGCCCTGATATGAATGTTGGAGATTCGAGTTCAGCGCTCAGCTCCCGAAATACTAGCTGATGAAGAAGTGAAATTCAGAAACATGTCCTAGTAACCATCGCCGTTTGTAAACTTACAATTTTTCTCTAATATCAATAACAACAAGTAAGGAAGGTTAAGTTCGGGTGTAACCGAACATTACATACTCAGTTGAGAGCTATGGTGGCAACATAAGGGAAAATAACCATGTAGGAAAATGAACCGAGGGTGACCCTAGAATGTGTTTGTATGACATGTGTATCAAATGAAAGGTATTAAAGAGCATTTTAAGAGGGAGTGAGCCATAGTTCTATAGGTGGACGCCATTTAGGGGTATCGCCATAAAGGTGGATCAGGGTTGACTCTAGAATTTGTTTGTACGATATGGGTGTCAAATGAAAGGTGTTAATGAGTATTTTAAAAGGGAGTGATCTTTATTTCCATAGGTGGACTCCGTTTCGAGATATCGCCATAAAGGTGGACCAGGGGTGACCCTAGAATTTGTTTGTACGATATGGGTATCAAATGAAAGGGGTTAATGAACATTTTAAAAGGGAGTGGGCCTTTGTTCTATAGGTGGACGCCTTTTCGAGATATCGCCATAAAGGTGGACCAAGGGTGACTCTAGAATGCGTTTGTACAATATGCGTATCAAACGAAAGGTGTTAATGAGTATTTCAAAAGGGCGTGGGGTTTAGTTCTACAGGGACGGCTTTTCGAGATAGCGCCATAAAGGTTGACCAGGGGTGACTCTTAGAATGTGTTTGTACGATATGGGTATCAAATTAAAGGTATTAATGAAGGTTTTAAAAGGGAGTGGTGGTAGTTGTATAGGTGGTCGCCTTTTCGAGATATCGCCATAAAGGTGGACCAGGGGTGACTCTAGAATGCGTTTGTACAATATGGGTATCAATCGAAAGGTGTTAATGAGTATTTTAAAAGGGCGTGGGGCTTAGTTCTATAGGTGGACGCCTTTTCGAGATATCGCCATAAAGGTGGACCAGGGGTGACTCTAGAATGTGTTTGTACGATATGGGTATCAAATTAAAGGTATTAATGAGGGTTTTAAAAGGGAGTGGTGGTAGTTGTATATTGTAGTTGTTATTTCACAGAAATAAGTTATCGTCACAGAATCTAAGCCCCTATCAAATTTCACAAGGATTGGTAAATTTTTGTTCGACTTATGGCATTAAAAGTATCCTAGAAAAATTAAATGAAAAGGAGCGGAGCGGAGCTACGCCCATTTTGAAATTTTCTTTTATTTTTGCATTTTGTTTCACCATATCATTACTGGAGTTGAATGTTGACATAATTTACTTATATACTGTAAAGATATTAAATTTTTTGTTAAAATTCGACTTATTTATTTATTTATTTATTTATTTATTTATCAGTCTACAAATTAAACAATTATACAGACCAAATATACCGACACTTAAGGGGTTGTGTAGCGCAATATATAGCTTCTCCAACCCAATTGTCAACCTCACCTTCGAGCGGCGAATCCCGTTTCACTAACAGACGAGGCTCTGGCGACCCCAAGCTCCTCATGGAACTTGGAGGTGGGGAGGGAGGGATGGCCTGAAGGTTCAATGTGGTCATATAAATCGTTCCCGAGATGGTCGGGCCAGCACCTTAATGGTGCTGTGTTACCGGAGCGTATCGGATCTGTATCCGACAAAGGACCATCACATCGATAACACTCCCCAAAGCCTTCGGGGAGTAACCTAATCGCTACAACAACAACAACAACAACAACCGACACTTAAATCTCAGATGTAATACACGATATAAAAATTTTTTTTTAAAGTGGGCGTGGTCGTTCTCCGATTTTGCTAATTTTTATTAAGCATACATATAGTAATAGGAGTAACGTTCCTGCCAAATTTCATTATGATATCTTCAACGACTGCCAAATTACAGCTTATAAACTTTTAAGTTACCTTCTTTTAAAAGTGGGCGGTGCCACGCCATTGTCCAAAATTTTACTAGTTTTCTATTCTGTGTCATAAGTTCTACTCACCCACCAAGTTTCATCGCTTTATTCGTCTTTGGTAATGAATTATCGCACTTTTTCTGTTTTTCGAAATTTTCGATATCGAAAAAGTGGGCGTGGTTATAGTCCGATATTGTTCATTTTAAATAGCGGCCTGAGATGAGTGCTCAGGAACCTACATACCAAATTTCATCAAGATACCTCAAAATTTACTCAAGTTATCGTGTTAGCGGACAGACGGACGGACGGACATGGCTCAATCAAATTTTTTTTCGATCCTGATGATTTTGATATATGGAAGTCTATATCTATCTCGATTCCTTTATACCTGTACAACCAACCGTTATCCAAGCAAAGTTAATATACTCTGAGAGCTCTGCTCAACTGAGTATAAAAAACATTGTATAAAGCAATATGAGCAAAGCTCGCTAATTAAATGAATGAAAGTTACATTGCCTTCTTAACACTTCTTGACCACTCCAAAGCTTTCGAAATACATATGAAACAAATTATAATGGGCCTTATTCTGAGTAAAATTTTAGAGTATAAAAAATCTCGGAAGCATTTTTCACTTAACATAAAAGTATCATACCCTACTGACATCCGTAAACTTAACTGTCATTTTCGGGTGGTTCCGTCCCACTTAATTATTCGGTCAAAAAACCTCTTGGATTAACGTACTATAAATATTTTATTGTGATTTAATAGGTAAATATGAAATATTGTTTAATTTTTATTTACAGTGATCGTTAACTGAGTTAAGGGTGTGTTGTCATAAACTGCAGAGGCAGTAGGAGCAACAATAATGGTTGTTGGTTCGAATCATCAACGGCGTGGTGGTGGTGGTGATACCAATAATTCTGTTTCAGCATCCTCCAATGTCAATACCTCCGGGCATCACCATCATCATTCCTCACATCATCATACCATAACAGGGAAATCACATTCAATGACTTCACATGGCAGTTCCAATGGACATTCCCATCATAATCATCATCATAATTCCCATAATGGACTTACTAATGGTTTTCACTTGGTTACAAATGGCAATGTTAGCAACAGTGTTAGTCGACTTTCACAGTCTACTGGCATGACACCGAAGGAACTGTCTGAGAATGATGATCTAGCTACGTCATTAATATTGGACCCTCATTTGGGCTTTCAAACGCACAAAATGAATATACGTTATCGTCCGTTAAAAATAGATAGTGCACAATTAAAATGTGTAGTGGATGAATTTATTGCAACACAGAATTATGATGTAGCAGTTAAAAAAATTTTCAATGGTCCGTGGATACCGAGAAGTTTTAAGAGCAAAAACAAAATATCTCTTAAGCGTCTGCATGATCATGTAAGTTTGATACAGAAAAAAGTTAACCACTCTTATACTTATTTGAGCCGTTTTTTAAAAAAATTCTTTATTCTTTTAATTAAAGATAATACGTTATTTGCGTGTCTTCGACAAGGACAGAGGTTTTGTGATTGAAGCATGCTATCGATATTCATTAGAAGGACAAAAAGGAGCCAAGATTAGTTCAACCAAACATTGGTGCAAAAATGATAAAATTGAATGCTTGGTTGGCTGTATCGCCGAATTAACTGAAGCTGAGGAGGCAGCCCTTTTACATACCGGTAAAAATGATTTTTCCGTTATGTTTAGCTGTAGAAAAAACTGTGCCCAATTATGGCTTGGTCCTGCTGCATATATAAATCATGATTGTCGTGCGAATTGTAAATTTGTTGCTACCGGCCGTGATACTGCATGTGTTAAGGTATTGCGTGATATCGAGGTTGGTGAAGAAATAACTTGCTTTTATGGTGAAGACTTTTTCGGTGATAACAATTGTTATTGTGAATGTGAAACATGCGAGCGACGCGGTACAGGAGCATTCGCAGGTAAAGTTACGAATGGAAATGCTTCAAGCGATGCTAGTGCCTTAGCGTTGGGATTGAGTGGTACATGTGTTATTGATCCAACTATAAGTGGCGGTTACCGTCTACGTGAAACCGACAATCGCATTAATCGTATAAAAAGTCGCGCGAATTCAACGAATTCTATACATACTGATGCTACGAATACCTGTACATCTACTACAATCCCACAAAGTGAAAATATAGTTGAAATACATTCTTTGAAGAAGGCTGAAAGTGATATAGTTGGCGTCAACAACGCCGAAACCATGCAAAAGCAACAGCAGTCGCATGTTGCTTTAACCCCACTAACAATGAAGGAACTTCGACAGAAGGGTATGACCAAGTACGATGCAGAAATGATTATGGCAAATACATACCAAAATCATCATCACCCCCACCCTAATGCACAAATCACCAACCAACAAGATGTGCACGGCAAACAATTGACAGAGAGTAAAAATTGTGCTGGAAGTATTTTCAACGTGGGTCGAGAATCGTTGCGCAAATCAACAAGAGTTAACAGTACGAGCAGCACAATTTCTTCTGGTTCCACAGATGAGTTGCCTGCCAGCGTGACAACACCGATTACACGTAGTAGCCATGGGGGTTGCGCAGCCGCGAAAGCACATACAGTTAATGCAGCTGTCGAACCACATTCAAGCGCTGCCACAAGTGTCTCAAGACGCCCTCTGAGAAGAAGTGCTGCCATTTTTTTGCAGAAAAGTAACGTAAGTATCAATGAAACAAGTGAACGTTATGCTACACGTAGTAGTAGTGGCCGCCAAACACGTTCCAGCGCTGCAGCCGTTGAAAGTGCAAGAGAGACGAAATGTGTTGTCCGCGAAAGTGATAACCTATCTGATATAAATGCAATGGATGAAGGCGTTGATAATGAACTGCATGAGCAAAGTATTAATAATTCAACCAACGTAGTAAGATCCGCAAGATTGCGTAATGAAGAACAATATGCATCCAAAAATACTGATCCTCAACGTGGTGAAAAAACTATGCGTACTCGCAATGGGCCTAACCGGACTTCTGCAACTTTTGTGGCTAACTGCATTAGCGGAGGCCGCATACTACGCAATCATCATCAACATAATGATCCATCACAGCAACAACCAATGCAAAATCATAGTGATTTAGCCGAGCTGAACACAGACACAGCGGAATCGGCAAAATTTACTGCCATTGAAGCCCACACGAATCGTAATAATTGTAATATTAATAGTTTTCATAATGGTAGCTTAAGTAGTGATTGTAGTAGTAGTAGTACAGGAAACGATTCCAATCAGTTTGCAACAGGTGGTGTCGTTACGGACAGACTGACGGCAACAGCACAAATACAAGAGCTGGCTACCGGTCTCGCCACCAACCCCTCAACTCCTTCTGTTAGTGCTGTCGAGGGTGTTGGCGTTGCGGGCAAAGACAATGTTCATTGTAAAAATGATCTTAGTCCACATTTTCGTAAGAACTTAAAAGAATGTTTTGAAAACGCATCCATAAGCGTAGAAGGTACACATAAAATGTTAGAGCCTTCCTTCTACTTGGGGAATACATCGTCAGAACAAATTTACGTTCAGCGTTTAACGAGGCGTAACCAACAACGTAGTATCGTAAAAGCGGAAGATATTGCTACGCTACCAAAAAATGAATTTGGCACGCGCAAGCGAAGAATGTCGCAGAATTTTGAACAGGTATTACAAGCTGGCAATGATGCTGGTGCCCTTACCGATGCAAACCAAAAACCATTATTTTCCAAAACTGAGACAAAAGATAAAGAACCCGCGATTGCTCCACCCTCAATGGAACCGCTGCTCAAAACACCTGAACGGCGTTTGAAATTAACGCTACGTATGAAACGCTCGCCCATACTTGATGAAGTAATTGAATCTGGCACTAGCCTTAGCGATGAAAGTAGCAGCTTTAATGGTTCATTCAGTCGAGCTTCATCACATTCAACCGAACCTGTCGAATACGAGATACTGCGTATGGAAGGAATATTCGAAGACCAAGGTGCTGATTATGAAAGCATTCCATTAAAGCGGAAGAAGCGACATAAAGCTAAGGACCATCATCGTCATCATCATCGCCATCGCCATCGGCACCAGAAGCGCTACGTGGATGAAGGTGTCCATTCCGAACAAATGTCCAGTCGTATGGCGATTGAGGGAGCCACAACTCCACCGGGTGCACCTGCTGCTCAATCCAGTCCGCGGGCAGGGTTGTTGGCAACATCCAATACGGCTATTTCCGGTGTTCAAACCCCACAGAAAAAACGTCTTCGTTTAATATTCGGCAATGAGACGCATACAATTGACATTCCAGCGCCTAGTGAAAACGCCAGTTTCAATTCAACCACCACCAGCAGCAGTGGTGGCGAATGTGATAATGAAAATGAATCTGTTGATGTGAGCGCATCCAATGACAGTAACGTCACTCAATCGACACCCATTACGCCGACAACAAGCGCAAATACAAGTATCAGTACTCGCGCCAACGCGTCATTATTAGTTAATGCTTCACTCTCGACATCCTCGACAGCACCCACTGAGGCAGCCATATCACCACATTCTGTGAATTCAAACTCCAATGCGAGTACGTGTTCATTCGCCTCATCATTTTCGACTACTTCGGTAACGGCGCCAAGTGCGCCAACGCCTGTGCAGGCATGTCCTGTGCCACAAGAGCAGAACGTGAGAACAGCCGTACCTACGCTTACGACAGCAATACTTACCCCTTCGTCCACGTCACCTCCTACGCTTTCCCCAATACCAACAATATCACCATTCCCACCAGTCTCTGCATTCACTGCTGCGCAAATTTTACCTACGCTTGCCTCAACAACAAACACTTCCGCGCTGACATCTAATACTGTTGTAGCACCCTCATTATTGCATCACAAACCTTTTGCGTTATTACAACATAATCTGCAACATGCAAACTCAACTTCCCTGCTCAAGACGGCTCATAATAACTTCAATGCCTATCTACAGCGTCCAATCAACGCTTCGAACAGTATTGGTGGCACTAGCACTGGTATAAGCAATATGAATGGCATTACATCTGCGCATGCGCCCACATTGTTTCTTTCGCAGGCGAGCGTGCCAAAACATACCTTCGGATCATGTGCGCTATTGCCGCCACCCACTTTTGCACGCAATTTGAGTGTTAGTGGGCATAAACTTTCGGTGGTAGGTGGTAGTGGTACTAACGCTATTTTTAACAGCGTTTCGTCTACAACAACTGTGCGTTCACTCAATGCGCATGCAAACGCAGCGTCACCGCTGGCGGTCGGCGCTACCACAGTTATGTCGGGCATTGGCGCGTTGGCTGGAGGTGCTAGTGTTATGACTAAAAAATCGACTGATCTCCTCATGAATTGACCTTCATTGTTGGTTATGGCATTATAGGCACCAACATCTTCGTCGATCCGTTGCCGTCGTCATCCGCTTTGATGGAGGTGGCAACGGCAGCAGCGTTTACTTAACGTTGCTCTGTACGGATTGATTGTGTCGCTACATTCGTGGCTGTGTTCTTAGCTGAATTTGCGCTTTTACAAACGCTAGGCATATTAAATATGTGCAACATTTCGTTTAATGTATTGTTGTTGTTGTGCTATTATAACGCGTGTAGTTTTGTGTTTGTATCGATATATTATGTCTATATGTTATGTGGTAAATTTAGCGTAAAATTAGTAGAAGCATTTAGAATGTCCTAAAATATTTTACTAGCAAAGTTAAGTTAAAAGTTGAAAGAGTAAAGAGCATAGGATGGGTAAAAGATCTACACTTAAGGTCCACTTTAGTTAAGCGTTGCAAAATAATTAGTGTTTTGATTATACATAACACAAACATACTTATTATTTTTTTTAATATAATTTACACTTTTCAATCTATTGTTGAAAAACAAAAAAATTATATATACTCGACATTTCAGCATCATCCGTCAATAGAAAAATACTGACTGGGTCTGGTACGATATGTCGAAACTAGAAATGTCGAAAAAAAAAATATCGAAAAAAATGTCGAAAAATAAAATGTAGAAAACCGAAAATCCCGAAGAATAAAAATATCGAAATAATGTAATATATGAATACAAACGCCCCTTTCACCTGGAAATCAATAATTCAAAGACGGAAAATAATGATATTTCTTCTGTCAAAATATGTTCACAAGAAACCAATTAGTAACCCCAAGGTGATTAAAAATCGGAAGCCCGATATATAATTTTTTTGCACGAAACCCCTTATTGCATAACTGACCTTCGGGCAAGTTTAAAAAATAATAGCCCTGGATGGATCCAACGCGGGCTACGCTATCAACAGTGTAGATAACGAGGAGATATAGGAACAATAACTCTTTTTAACTTTACAAAATATACTTTGCTTTCACTACTATAACGTCCGAAATGTTCAAAACGATCTTCGCAGTCTTTGAAATAATCGACAACTGAAAAATTCAAATCATTCGTAATACAATTTTGTATTTTTTTTTTTGGGTTTGAAATAGATGGCAAGGAGCAGTGCTCCAACAGCCAGGTTATCCCTCCTTTTTCGTGATAAATCTCCTAGCACGTCTTGTGGTGCTTGTTGTTCTTTCAGTATGTATCATATGATTATACCAATTCGGATGTGTTGTCAGCTTGCTTGACATGCCATTGATCAAACCAATATTGACGTGTGCTTTTGTGTGTGTTCTTTTTTACTTAAACGAATATTTAGCGCGGTGGACGGTATAAAACCGCACCAAATCAAAATAAAATTTAAAAACTTAAAAATTAGCTTCAATTTTAATTAAAAAATCTGATAGTTGTGTTATTTTGCTGATATCCATATTGTGAAATATTTCCTTAAAATTATGATTATTATTAAAAATTTCAAAATCCTCTAGCGTTGTTGTGCATGTGGCATTCAAAAACTTTGTGAAAAAAATTGTCTGTTTGGCCACAAATGCATGTATTATTATTGCGAATTTTAATTTTATGTAGATAGGCAGCATCATAGGTGTAACCTACAATGATTCTGTTAAGTATTTTAATTTGTCGAGCAGATAGAGTGCATTTTTTGAACCATGGCTTGACATGAGTATGAGTATAAATGTAGTCTAAAGTGTTAGGTTTATTGTTGGGAAGTTCTTGAATTCTAAGAACCAATCTCCAAAAATTTGATTTTTAATGTGTCTTAACGCTTCATCAATAGTCAACTTGACGTCAACAACATTTTCACACGATGTAGCTTCTTTCGCTAAATGGTCCATGTGCTCATTACCTGTGATTCCAGAATGACCTGGAGTCCAGATGATGACCACTTCCTCAAAATTCCCGTTGCTAATGATGTTGTGTATACAACACATGAGTTTATGGTACTTTTTTGTTCAAGAAGACAGCACGAAGAAATGCTATTCGTGAAGATTGTAATTTTGTTGTAGTTAAGGTTAACGGCTATCTCTAGGGCGTGTTTAATGGCATGAAGTTCGGAAAATGTGTATCTAAGAAGTTTTGAAATTGATTTTAAACATGTAGTCATTTTTGTTAGAGAAATTGTAAATGCCGCACCCAGTACCGTTGTCATTTACAGACGCATCTGTAAAGAAGATTTTATGGCTGTCGTCTATGTATTTATTAAGCATATGTGTGTATATAGCTTTAATGGCTTCTGTAGGTATGTTATTTTTTTTATCAAATAGTGAGTCCTTGATGCTGCGCAAATTGGGCGAGTGGACATAGCTACTCACTTCACACAATCTGTCATACACATCTTTGAACTCAGAGAATATTTTTCCATAACTAGTGTTAATATTAGAATATTTGTATAGTAAATCTTTGAATTATTCATCATGACATAGAACTTTTGTAACTTCTTTGGCGGTTAACCACTTAGCCCTACTTTCTGGGGGTAGCTCATTAGCTAACGCATAAATTAGTGGAATAGGTGTAGACGGAGTCAAGCCAAGACATCGTCTTAAAAAGTTATTCTGATAAATTTGTATTTTTGAATTTGTTGTTTTTGGACAGTTGTATGTTGAAGTTCTACAGTACTCAATTTTAGATCTTACAAGTGATCTATAAAATTTGAGGGCAACTTGGGGGTGTAATCCAGCCTTGATGGTGGTAAGGCATTTAAATAGATTGACGTTTTTGTGAGATGCTTTGATTACATTATTGTAATGCTCACTGACCGTCAGAGATGAGTTAATTGTTCTGCCTAGAAAACGAAGAGCCCTGACTTCTTGTATTAGGTTACCTTGAGTAAAAATTTGAATGTTTAAATTATTTGATCTAGAAAGATACAGAATTTTGTTTTATCTGCATTAAAAGAAAGGTCGATATCCTGACATTTGCTAGAAAACTCATTAATTTTTTGTTGTAAATTTAACGTTGCATTTACTAAACATTTATCATAAGACATAATAAGAAAATCATCAGCATATTGAAAGATTTTTGTTTTGTCATCTTCAATGTTGTGTAGTCCAGACGTATATATATTAAAGAGAAGTGGGGAGAGACAACTACCTTGAGGCAGACCATTAGTGACTTCTATTTTCTCCTTACCTAAACATAACTTTCTAAGACTCAGGAAATTTGCAATCCACTGTTTGTAGGTTTCTTCAATACCTAAGGAATCCAACATGACGATCAGTTTGCGTACACTCACACAATTATATGCATTGCTTATGTCTGTGGAACATAAGATAACCTTGAATCCTTGATTTTTGAGGACAGTTGCATGATGGAGGATATAATTGATACAGATGGGAGCAGACATATTTTTCCTGTAGGCAAACGAGTTGTTAGGCAAAGCCAAGTTTACAGATTCGCAGTTGGTGATGTGTTCTTTAATAACTAAATTTATGCATTTAGAAAAAAAAAACAGGGATCAGAGCAATTGGTCTAAAATTTCTTAAATCTTCTAAACTTTTGTCCCTATTAGGGATTGGTACTATTTTAATGTCACGCCACCTCTCAGGAATTTGATTGTTTAAAAAGGAATTATTTAAAGCTGACCGTATGTTATTCAGGGAAAGACCAGGAAGAACTTTAAGCATTTTATATGTGATTTGGTCAACACCACCAGCAGAATTGTTGCTCTTCTTTTTAATAGTATCATGTAGTTCTTCAAATGTGATCTCAAGATCATTGTTACTGTTAATTTGTCGATTAAGGCTCCATTGTGCCTCGTTGCTAGGTACTTCGTTTTTAATCAATTCCAGAAATTTTTGGTCGTCATTTGACCACATACCACGTCCATTTTGTTTGAAGTCACCTCTTAACGCTTTGACAAATTTCCACGCTTGTTTACTGGAGGGTTCTTCATTTAACAATGCAATTATATCTTCAAAGTTTTTCCTTTTGGCATTCTTAATTTTCTTTTTCCAGTTTTTCTTAATGTTAATAAGTTCTTCACAGTTTTCAGGTGATGGGGTCATCCTACATTTGTGGTAAGCAATTCTAAGAAATCTAAAGTTTTTGGATAAGTCATCATTCCACCATGATTTTGGCTGCCTATTATGACTGATAGCATGATTAGCTGAGTTAATTTCATCATCTATTTTGGAGATTATTTAGAAGTTTTTTTTGAGAAAGAAATTTACTAGTTAAAGGGATTTCAACATTTACCGACTCTATGATAATCGGGAAATGATGACTGCCACCTAACCTACAAGTGTCAACTTTCCATTTAAATGATAAGGAAGAGTTTGTAAACGATAGATCCAAAACAGATCCTTCATTTGAATTAAGCTCCCTTTTATATGTGATGGAGCCGTCATTGAGAGGCCTGAGATTGTGATTTTGGATTATTCTCACAAGATTATTCCCTCTGCTTGAATTAAGCCGATCTCCTCATGCCCTTGCTCTGGCGTTAAAATCACCCAACAACAAGACATTGTTGCAGTTTTCTAGGAAAGAAAGAATACGCTCTATTTCATCATTGAAGCTACCAACAGGTAAGTTCGGTGGGAAATATGTGGCGCAAACAGTTAGATTAGGTCGAATATTTGTTGTACGTATGATTAATACATCATAGCTGGAAAAAAAGGAGACTTTTTGAAATTTGATGTTTTTTTTAAAGCAATGGCTACACCGCCGTGCCATCATCACGGTTTTTTTCTACAATGTTGAAATTTATGATATTTCTATGTTGTTCACGTGAAGTAAAAACTTCACTGAAACAAGCTATATCAAAATTATAATTATTTAGATAAAACTCCATATAATTACAGTTGGATTTTAAAAATTGACAATTGAATTGGAGCACCTTCAGGCTGATACTAAGGAGGGTTGAGGGCTGAGGGTTAGGGGATCAGAATATACCCGCGGTAGGTATGCCTGTCGTAAGATGGCCTGAAGGTTTAATGTGGCCACATAAATCGTTCCCGAGATGGTCGGGCTAGCACCTTAATGGTGCTGTGGTACCGGAGCGTACCGGATCTTTATCCGGCAAAGGACCATCACATCGATAACACTAACCAAAGCCTTCGGGGAGCAACCTTATCGCTACAACAACAACAACTACTGGGTTGAAGGCTGTTCTCGTTAATAAACCTGATGTCATTTTCGATCAACATCATCTGATATTGTTGTTTAATTGCACTAATACGGTCTTGAATCGACCCTATTTGTGAATTGGGAGTGTTACTGGAAAAAACTTTGAAAAGTTTAGATACAATTTTTTTTAATTCTGAAACTTTGTATGATATGCTGGGGAATCCAGCACAGAAGTGGACTGATGACTTTTTCTAACGTATGATGGGATGTTATTTGGGACAGAACGAGCATCATCCCTAATTGTTCTTTTGGCAACATTGTTATATGTTACCTTACGGATTTTGCTGTTCACTTCTTTAACTCTATCTCTGCTATTATCGGCCTCACTAGGGAGAGCAGGGAACTCATCATCATCACACGGCAAAATACTAAATCGGTTATCGTTATTGAAATACGTGTCCAGGACTTCTCTCCTGGAGAGTTTGCGGACTGCCTTAACGAAGTTAATTTCTTTTTCCCAGATACGGCATTTGTTTTTGGCCTCTGCCGAATGATCAGCATCACCACAAAGAAGACAGCATTGATAACATTGGGAGTCATTACAGTCTTGTCTACCACATTTTAGACAGCGTTTTTTTGATTTACACGAAAATTGTGTATGTCCAAGTCTTCCACAATTTTTGCATTGCCTTAAGGGCGGGATAAAGAATTCCACCTTTAAGAACGTGTATTCAAATGTAAGTGATTTTGGAATATCTTTTCCAAGGAAACAAATTTTTATGGACGTAGTGGGTTCGAAATTGCCATTGTCGTAATTTTTTTTTGAGAAGCGCATTTCGGAATTTATGGGAATGGTAGAGATAGCATTTTCTTTAATGTAATTTTCAGAAAATTCTAAGGGGATGCCCCTAATAACTCCAAAGGACTCAAGAGCAGTACGTGGGATAAAGCATTTTAGTCCCTTTTCCTTAACTTTTTCGTTTAAGACAAAATTGTTTACAGAAGCCAAATTTTTAAAAGTTATCTTAAAAAGAGTTCTACCTACTAGCTGAATTAGCTCAATGTCATTAACTTTGAAATTTTTAATTAGTTTGTGCAAAGCCAAATCATTCTTGATTCCTTTATTTTTTAGTTGATCACATGACGAAGAATCAACTAAAACGAAAAAAATGCCTTTAAAATTAGCTGGATACAAAATGGTGTTTTCGGCTGTACCTGAAGCCTTGGAAATGTTAGGGTCTGCGTTTGCATTGGCACTTGTGAGAGTATGCCAAATTGAAGCGTTGTCATGGCTATTAGTTTTGTATCATTATAATCAGCCATATTGGCGTTGTTTTCAGCCATTTTGTTTGGCGAGCTGAGATTTTCTTGTAAAAGTTGAGTTGAACAAGCACCTGGTGCGTCCATGTCCATGTCAGCACCATATGCATCAACATTGATATTAAGGTTTTCACCAGATACATTAAAACCGTCACTTTTTATTTTTTTTGAACCTCCCGTGTTTAAATTGAAATTCGCATTCATTATTTCGTCTCATTTTCACGTTTCATCTTCATGCCTTTGGCAAGGGTGACGTTAGAGAGAATTTCGAATGATGCCTCATTAGCCGTTGTCGTCGTCGACCCAGGAGTCGAGGACGCCATAGCGGCCTTAGTTTTTTTGGCCGCTGCAGGCAGTCTCAAGAGTAACGCGTATAGTGTTAACTACTTTGTACTCTTTACTTTAATTTTTAAAATAATTTTAATTGAGTTTCGTGTTATAGTGTTAACTACTTTGTACTCTTTACATTAATTTTTAAAATAATTTTAATTGAGTTTTCGTGTTAACTTAAAATTTTGAATAACTTCAAAAAAAGAAAATTTTAATTAGTTGGAAAATATTTAAACTCAAAAATAAACAAAAATAAATTTTATATTGCAAACCAAAATAAAAGAGTTTTTTAAAATATCAACTTGAATGTTGATATAACGCGCACTACTTATATGCAAAAAAAGAAATATCGAACACTAAAAATCAGCAAAATACTCACTCAGATTGTTGAAAGATTTGGTAAAAAAATAGCAGTTGTTGTTAATTTTATTATGAGATCACAAAATTTATTTAAAACCACTAAAGAAGCTTCGACAAATGGCACTTCTGTTATATGAACTTGTACAAATATTTCAGATCAGAAAAATCACCAATTGAAAGAACACGTCCACACACGCTGAGAATTGCCGCGAGAATGATACAATTTTGTAAAAAAGAAATTTCGTTTTTTAAGATACAACAATTTTCAGTTATTTATCTGGTTGTATTATTATCTATTTTTAAATTTTTTGCAAACCATGGGTCGTTTCCTTAAATTTCTGCGCGAGTTCAGAAAGAAATGTTGCCGCATGACGGCTGTCGAGACAATGCGCCGAGGTGCTAAACAATGCAATCGTCTTCTATCGTGTAAACAGAAAGCAAAATATCGTGCAATAAAATCAACTGAAAACTTGACCATGATTTAATAAAACTTGTATACTTAAACCTAACTAAGAAGCGTAGACAACGTTCGGGCTGTCGCAAGAAGAGGCGACCAAAGCGTCGTGGCTGTCGTAAGCGTAGACCACGCAGGCGCCGTTGCGAAAGTAAGCGTAAGCGCTGTATGAAACCTGGTCCAGTGATGGCAAATACATATCTCAATTTCTTGCGCGCCTTTTACAAGTAATTGTCCGTCCATTAAATTTCTATGGGAACCTATTTTATATTTTTTCTAAATAAAAATGTGCAAAACGAAAGTGCGTGAGAAAAAGATTAACTTTTGATTTGAAATATGCCTCTTGATAGAGATTGGCAGCCAGTAGTTTATTTTTATTTTTTGGTTAAAAAAAGGTTTTCGTTACCTTTGAAACTTTGTTTCTTCAGTAAAAGTTTTGGCGAAGATTTCCTCGATGCCAAATGTAATTTTATATTTTTATGTCTAGATCATTTTATCATGGTCTAGATTTTTTGGAAAATTTTAATTAAGGAAGATTAGATCGATTTGACCTTGGATTTCCCTTCCATTAAATATTACTTGACATTAATTGATGTGCAAAATCACCGTGATTTGGCCATCTTGATTAGGGAAATACCGAACTTCCATTTATAGATCATTGCTGAACTTTCAAGGAAGATGTGCCAACAAATTACGACAGGGGTCGACTGGTTAATTTTTCTGCGCAAAATAATATGGATCCAAATTCCGCTTTCCGAGGAACCCGGGGTAATTTTTCGATTTTTCGTTAGTATCTTTTGTACAACTCAAAATTATGGTTCGTTTCCACTCCTCAATCCATTTAAGATTCCTCCGTGAAATTTAAGTTTTTTCTTTCTGAAAAAGAAGTCGTATAGCTTGTATTGTAGACTGTAATAGGGCATATGTATGTATGAACGTTGTATATTCTTGTTAAGATGTGGAACTTATGCCCCTATTACCGTTTACAACTCAACTCTGGTTGGGTTGAAATTTCGCAATTTGGTATTAGAGATTACAACTCAACCTGTCAAAAAAAAAATGTCGGTTGAGTTGTCAGTCTAATTTTTAACAAAAATATTTAAAAGTTGGTATCAAAAGACACGTTTCGACCTCCGATTTAAGAATCCGAAAACAAAAAATTTAATTTCAGTCATATCATTTCGGTTCAAATTTTCATGTGGTTGTTGTGTTTTGCCAGATTTTTTGTACACATTAATGCAGAAAGGCGTTGGATGCACCCAGGGTTATTTTGACAAATCGCTGCCCAAGGCCCAAGATATTTATTTTTTGCAAAAAACTATGCATCGGGCCACATATTTCGGTTCCTCTCGGGGCCATTTTGTGGGTTTTTGTAAAAATTTTTCGGACAGAAATAAAATTTTTAATTTCCGCTTTCGAATCTTAAAAACGGAGATCGAAATACGCCTTTTGATACCACCTTTGATAAGAGTTAGATGGTGCACAGTCTCATAAAACGTTACCGAAAAAAAAAAACAAAAAATTGAAAGCCGGTCGTTAAACCTTTTTATATCAAACAGTAATCAACACACATTTATAGAAAAAACAACATTTCAACGAAGGATTACATTGAATAACTTTTTGACTTTATGGAGCGACATTCCGAAGTTGGACGAGGCCAGCAGCCAAAATAGGTTAAATTATGCGAACGTGAGTCCTATTGATACTAATCACTACTCATTAGAGTTGGAAGGAATTAATGTAGACGAGTATGTCTTTTATCCTGATGTGGAAGAGCCAGCGACTAAAATGGAAGAGTAGAGACAACAACAACATAGAGACTCCGAATCCATTGGCAAGTGTTGACACTAACGCGATACTAGCAGTGTTGAACGAAATGTCGTCACAATTGGAATCCCAGGGGAACCGTATAACGTCCAAGATTGAAGCATAAGAAACGCGTATTTCAGAAATGTCGACACAGATTACATCCAAGATGGAAACTCAACTGGAAGAACAGAAAAGATATATGGCATCCCAACTGGAATCACAGGAAGCACGTATATATATTCGAAATTTCAGCGCAGATATCATCTCAGATCTCTACACAACTTGAAGAGCAGGAAGTCGGTATATCATCTAAGCTGGAAGCGTGCATGGAAGAGAAACTAACCAGTTTCATGAAGGGTTCAGTGGCCGACAGGAAAAAATCGAGGCCGAGGTAGAAGCTTTAAGAGTTCGTCTACAGGAGTTGCAAATAAATCGCCCAGCTGTTTCAGCAAGCAATCCGAAGGTAAAAACTCCATCTTTTGACGGATATGTTCCTTTCCAGGTCTTTAAGCTTTAATTTGAGAAGACATCAGCAGTGAACAACTGGAATGCGGATGATAAAGTAGCTGCACTGTTCATGGTTTCAATGCCAGCCTGCAGCTGAGATCTTACAAACCATTGCAGAGGGCGAACGCAACTGTTATGATGCATTGATCGGCGCTCTAGAGAGACGATACGGAACCGAGCACAGGAGACAGATATACCAAATGGAGTTACTGAATCGCTTCCAGAGGCCTGGTGAAACATTGCAAGAGTTTGCGTCGGATGTTGAAAGGCTGGCACATTTAGCGAATGCGGACGCACCCGTGGAATATACCGAAAGGGTAAAAATCCAGAGCTTTATTAATGGAATACGAAGCGAGCGACATACGCAAACCCAAAACCTACATTCACAGAAACGGTATCACATGCTCTGATTCAGGAAACAGCTTCGCTTCTGTGTAAGCCAGCGTTCAAAGCACGCCGTGTGGAGGTATAAAGGCCAGACTGGGTGAACACAATATTGGAGGCGCTGAAAGGATCGCAAAAGCGAAGTGAAGGAGATCGAATGCTTAAAATGCGGGAAACCCGGTCACATTGCACGTCATTGCGATCTTGAACCTAGTGGTTGCAACAGCATGGGTGGTCTTAATAACAACGCTGGAGGGGATGAGCAAGAGCGAGTAAGATGTAGATATCGAGAGCTATATCCAGCTATTGAATGTCCTGTGATATCTGTGTCGCAAATTGGAAGGAAATCAAGCAGTCTTACCGCCAGAGGAAATATGGATGGCAAAGAACGTGTACTGACTGTAGATGCGGGCGCATCTCATTCCTTGATTCGATCTGATTTGGTCAACAGGAGAGTAAAGCCATTACCTGGAGCAAGGTTGCGTACGGTCACTGGCGAGTATAACCAAGTCCAGGGAGAAGTGATATGTGAAGTCTTAATTGGAAAGGTCAAGGTTCTACACAAATTCTTTGTGGCGGCGATCGATGAAGCCATATAGGGAGTGGACTTCTTAGTTGACCATGACATCAGGATCGATATGCCGAGAAGGATTATGCGCTATGAGAACCAGGATGTGCCACTTAACTTCTGTTTGGAAATAGGGTTCAGCAGTAATCGAGGGCTGGTGAAAGAGATTCGACAAAACCACAAGTCACAGACAGCAGATCGGGCAAGGGTTGATGGAACGAATGGGCCAAACAAATCAAAACCGAAGGTACCTGCGAGAAAAACACTGGCATTGGCAAACCCTATTGGACGCACTAAAACGACTGAAAGAATTTTCCAGAAAGAATGCAAGGGTGGTTTCAAGCCAGGGCGCACTACTGTTGGGAAACTTCAGAACGATACTGATTATGTGAAGCCAATCCGTCAAGAGCAAGCTCTACAAAGTAGTTCATTGGCCAAACAACAGAGTGCGAGGGAACGACCCAGGACAATGAGTAGTAAGATGAAACGCAGGTACGATGAGAACAATAATTCGGAAGGTTTCTTGGAGGGAGATTTGGTACTGTTATACAACCCTCACCGGATGAAAGGTGTTCCATCTAAATTGCGGTGCAGTTGGGAAGGCCCGTACAAAGTTGTGAAAAAGATCGTACCATCTACCGCATACAAACCATTGGGAAACCACGAAATAGAAGAGTGGTTCATTTGGAGATGTTAGCGGCGTTTAGATCAGGAAATTTGTCTGATCGGGACGATAAGACTTAGGTGGAGGGCAGTGTGACGAATACTAGCAACACTAAGGGCTACTATCATCTCTAAGCCGATACTGAGCAGTGACTTGTATGCACATTAATCATTATGTCTACACATATGCCCATACAAGCAGCGGAGAGCAACGCACAAACTTATGCATATATCTGAGATACTCCCAAAAGTAGGCAATTATTTGTGCAAGTATCACTCACATATACACGTGCATCTGTAGCTATAATTTTATAGCTGGTAACTAGGTAAATTCTGGAAACGCCTAGAAGTATGGAACGAGGAAATCGAAGAGTATAAAAGAGCGCAATCTGAGCAATCATGATTCAGTTTGATTTAAGCACGCTATCTGTGTTATTGTGAAGACTTGAATAAAGGCCATTTTGTATTATTGAATAGTGGTGTTATTTATTCAACAGTTTAGTGATTCGAACGTTAGCAGAAGATTTGGAATAAGCGGAATTTCAGTAAATTCGTTACAATATTTTTCAAATTAAAATACAAAACCTCAGTTAACTAGATAAAAAAAATTTAAGTCCTAATAAAGAAAGTGCATATTTTGCAATTTTTTAACCAAAAAGATTTTCTACATTTTGCTATATTTTTCGACAAAAAATTGTTTCTACACTTTTTTTCGGCAAAATTTGATTTCCATATTTTGAAAAATCAAAAATTTCGACATATTTATTTTCGACTTTTCGCACGGATCCCCTACTGACTATTAGCCCGTATGGACGAAAGTTAACCTATATCGCGCTATCGATTTTTCGATGGGATTTGCGGTCAGGAAAAAAAAAATTCCGAGCCTGCGAAATTTAATTTTTTCATTTTTTTGACTTTTTTCGACTTTGATTTTTAAGGTTTTTTTCATGACCTACTAAAAAAGATTTCATATGTATACCCTGTCCCATGATAAAATAATGGAGGTAGTTCCATTTAGTGTGACGTTAGCCACTTGACTTTTGCGGGGATAATGACAATTTTACCAAAAAACAAGCTACCAGATTGAAAAATGTTACGAATTTTTCTAATTTTGATGGATTTTATAATATTTTAAATAAAAAAGAAAAAAAAACGAGCCCAATGCCTACGATATTTTTTAATACGAAGAAAAGAAGGGTTTTAATAAGTTTTTCGAGCTCCCGAAAATTGTTTTGGTAGAAGAAATATGGATTGAAGTATGCAAAGCAAAGGAATATAGCCTTCTTCAGTGTTTGCTCAGAACATTTTGACAAAACATACACGTTTGGCAATTGCTTTCTCAAAGGAGGTCCTTATAAACCGACACCGCAATTTCTTGATAAATTGGCTTCATTTTTTTAAGATCGCGGGTTCGAATCGAGCTCAAGGCCTAACAATAATTTTTTATCATTATTATTGTTATGATAAATTTTTTCTTAATTGAAAAAATTTTTAAATAAGAATAGAAGAAAGAAACAATTTAGACAACTGCCAAAGCTCGTTGTATAGATCCATTTCGGGAACTGCTAAATTCCTTCATCGGCAACGTTTAGGCGCCGCTGCTATAACCATTCAGCCATCACAGCGGTTTTTTGTTTGTCTTCATTAATCTGCTATTCTGGTTCGTGCCAATTGATATTCACAACACTGCGACATCTGTTGCAGAATGGATGTGAAAATTGGACTTGTTTGATGGCAATGCTGCCATAGTGTCATATTTTATTGACACTTCCCCGTGCTCTGGGATGTATTAACAATTTTTGTTGTTATATCGGCCTACTGATTTGTAAGATCGCGGGTTCGAATCGAGCTCAAGGCCTAACATTAATTTTTTATCATTATTATTGTTATGATAAATTTTTTCTTAATTGAAAAATTATAGAAATTATTGTTAGGCCTTGAGCTCGATTCGAACCCGCGATCTTACAAATCAGTAGGCCGATATAACAACAAAAATTGTCTTCATTTTTTTATTTATTGTATAAATCAAGCTTTGCGCTTTAGGAGGGGTCTCTCCAGTTTTTTCGCCTCGCGAAACCTGGCATTATCACTGACTAACTCCGCGACCTTATTTACAACATAGACGTCCCAAATGTCGACCATTTTGAACATCCACGTCGATGGCACTACGCTACCGACTGTCCTACACTCCAACATCTTGGGTGATCTACATTTTGGTGAGCATGCAACCGCAATTGTACCGAAAATCCAGAGCCGTAATAAAATCCTCAAATCTCTTGCTGGCAGTACTTGGGGAAAAGACAAAGAAATGCTCATTACCACATACAAATCAGTTGGCCAGCCGATTGCATGCTACGCGTCCCCTATATGGTCGCCAAGCCTAAAAACTACTCAACGGAAGAAGCTACAGGCCTACCAAAATACAGAACCACCACGTGCTGTCTTATGTCCCCAGAACACCATCTACATAATGAGGCGAGAATACTCCCCATGAGGGAGAGAAATGAGATGCTAACCAAACAGTTCCTGTTAAATACCCAGAAACCTGGGCATCCCAACAGACATCTGATTGATTAGCCAACACACCTAGCGGCTTAAGGAGTCATCTCCGTAAGCATTATTAGGAAATACGGCACGTGAGAACTCAGCCGTATGAAGCAAAAAAACACAAGCAGGTTCTGCAGTGAACTCCACAAACAGGTGTCGGACCTTTGTGCCAGGAATTGTCAGGGTGAATCCAGTACTCAAAGAACAGTACCCTAAACTTGCGGAAGAGGAACGCATACTCCCCAGGGAAACGCGAGTCACTCTAGCTCAACTTCGTTCTGGATACTGTAACAGGCTAAACTCTTACCTATCCAGAATCAACCACGACATACAAAATAAAATGTATGCCTCGCTTTCAATGTGTCCCCACATGACACCAACCATCTCTTTAATTGTAATGTGGTACTAAAGCCTCTAACACCCCTTTCATTATGGTCCACCCCTGTTGAAACAGCAGGTTTTCTTGGACTCCCGTTAGAGGATATTTATGACAATTTGTGATCGGTCGCACCTATTAGGAGAGGCGAAGCACTGCTACAACAACAACAACAGGAGGGAATTGTTAAACCATTTTTTAGGGGAACATTACCCTGAAGCTCTGCAGGTTAGCCACGAGTTATGAGAGTGTTTTTGCCCGTTGGACCAAGAGTCACCTTGGGACAGCCCCGCCTATACGCATTCTGTGCCCTTTTAGCATTGACATAGATGTGCAGACTTTGTAGGTACATTTTTTCTCAACATGCCTTGAGAAATATCCACTGTGGGGCATGATAATAGGGCCCTGCTAGAACAACTGGATTTTTCGTGTATTTTTTTTTCTCTAGGGGTCACGGTGCCATAAAGATATGAGTTATTAACCAAGGTATGAGTAATCATCCACTATTTTTCAATAAAATTGTATGTTTTACTGTATTCTTAATCGATATGTATGCATATAAATCGTGCTAAAGCATATTATTATTGTCCCAGATGACCATTGCGTTTTCATCCTAAAGGAAATCTCCATCCCGAAAAACCACAATTTCGCCTTAAACAGTTACGGTATGGCAACGCTTCTGGCAAAACAACAAACATTATGAACATCAAAAATCCCTTAATACGTTAAAAACTTTTTAGGTGAACTACCTTCTTTTTTGTAACATGCCCTATCCGACCCAAAAAAAAAAAATGAAATTTCGCAGGCTCGAAAATTATTTTTTTGGCTATGCGTAGTGGAACTTTTTTCCTGAGCACAAATCCTATCGAAAAATCGATGGCGCAATCTCGGTTAATAAATTGACCCAATCTACTGACTATAGTCGTCTAGTAATTTTTGTAATGTATTTTGCGGATTATTTGTGTTTTTTAATAAGCTCTATTCCAGGCAAATGTAGGATAAAATTAGTTTACTCTCAACTTCTGAAGCTTTTTGCCACAATTTTATAACAGGCGGTCTGGGAGTCTTACACAACTTCACATTTTCGCTATATATCTGTTAACAAACGAGGGTTTTAGTCTGTACTTCGATTTGAAAGTAAATTTACTCGCATTTAAGCTTTTCTGTTTTGTATATATTTGAAATTCTTTTTTCGCATCATACCTGTTAAATATTGATTACTAATGGTAATGATTAGCCGTTCCATTGATTATTTTCTTTAAACGCCATTTAATGATTACTTGCCATTATTTTCTATTTTTAATGATTATTTTTCAATTAATTAAAAATATAATAAAAAAAATGATTTTTTACGATTATTGAAAAAATAAAAAAAAAATAAAAATTTAAATAATCAAAAGCAATCAAAAAAGTCCTTTTTGATTACTTTAGATTATTTTTGATTTTTTTGATTACTTTTGATTATTTTTCCGCTTTGTTGAAAGACAAATTTTGGTTTGTTGCATGCACGGAATAAATTCTACATGCAATTTCTTTCAACGCACTTCGTGTTTTCCAAATGTCCATGCTAGTACATAAATCACCCAGACCTATTTTTTTCAGCCCACCATTTGTTGGAGAACATTGCCCCACACTGGCGATGATATGAAACCAATATTACTAAAATAAAGCGAACAATATGATAAACTCTGATTACAAAACAATCAGTGCATAGCCATAAATTAATCCAAAATAGTGGATATATTAATTTTGTATACAAAACAAAATTGGCTTGACTTAAGGATGAACCATAGAGGATCGTTATTATTTTATATAATGAGTGTAGCAAATTATGCACGTGTATATCCTTACCGGAGAATATGTTTAGATCAACGCTCATATACCATTCGCCCTATATGTTGCATGTGTATATGTTCGCCTCGGTAAGCGCTTACGAAATTATCCCGTGCATGCAACAACTAGAATTTTTCTTTCAACAAAGCGGGAAATAAAAAAAAATTTTAAAAATCTAAAAAAATCAAAAATAATCGAAAAAATCAAAAATAATCAAAAGTAATCAAAAACGCCTCGTTTGATTACTTTTGATTATTTTTGATTTTTTTCTAATGGTAATCAATTAGTAATTGCTTTTTACGGAAAGCAATTCAAATTTAACAGGTATGTTTCGCATAGTGTAAATTGACAAAATCAGCGACTCAGTCCGAAAGCTTTACAAACATATACAATCTTGAAGAGTTTTAAATTTGTAAATTTTGCAATAACCATTGTAAATAGTTAAGATTTATAGCAAAACTTGTGCCACCAGTTGGTCCATAAATATTTTGGTATTTATATTCATAAATTACATTTTAATCCTTATTTTGAAACTGTTTGATTTTTTAATATCCAGAAAACTGTTGCAGCCAAAAATATTAGGCTTAAATTCGGTATTCCATACTAATTGCATGGCGAGAATTTGATTTTTCTTTATAACAACAAAAAATCCACTCTGAGAAAATGCCGCCAGAGCATTCGTTTTTGAGTTATTCAACTGGAAACCCGTAATTGGCCCGCAGCCAAAGTTCAATATCCTTTTCACAATCCTGGTCACAATAGCTGACATCAAATGAGTTTTCATTGTCCTGCGAATTGCATTGTCATCGTCCTCTGATCTAATATGAGAATGATTCCAAATTTCGTGCAACAAAGCACTTTTGCATGTATATTTTTGCTATATTTCACTCATTTGTTAGTTAATTTTCTGTATTAGCTAATTTATTTATTTGTACTAATTTCAGCACTGTTGTGTTGATTTATATTTATTATGTTTATTTAAAATTTTCTGAACATTTTAATTAGCCACATAAGCGATGAAATCAAAAACACGTCTGTTTAGGAGATAATCCTTCTCAGCATAGGAAAAAATGTAATCAGTAGCAATCAGCGCTACCTCCTGAAAAGTTAAGAAGCCGAGGAATCTATAAAATAATATAGAAACTTCATTAAATAATAATTTAAATTTTTATTTTACTTAATTTATATTACCGGTTTCCTCGTTTTCCATATCCGGAACACATTTTGGGTTCTTAACCAAACTTGTAATTTCTCTTACTTTAGCTTCAGCGTAAAATTTTTGAAATTTTTTAAATGGCGCGTCGTCGTGGTTGCTCCTGTTCTTCCGGCCGGGCCATCTACTTCGCATTTTTTTACAGAAAGACGGTGACCATAAATTCCAAAAATTTCATCCGGTGGTCTGTGAACCATTCAGGGAACATTTGATCACTCCCTAACTTTATATAGACGATGATCTGTGTGCGCAGACCCGGAATATTTCGAGATACCACCTCATGTACCCGCACTTATTTCGAAGAACTGGTCCGACCGGCTCACAAGACGGAATTCATCGTACGGCTGATAGTTCGTTGCAATTCTAAGAGGAACTATTGCTGGCTCGAAAGCAGACTTACACATGAGTTGTGCCCATTTTTCACTTTCACTGTACTTTCTTTGTTACTTTGGCTTAATCGTTGCTGGACTTCCTCGGGAGGTCCGATCCGACTCCATGCACCAGCTCATTGTCACTTGTCCATGTGTTGTTGTGTTGTGGGACTTTCTTTGTTACTTTGGCTTAATCGTTGCTGGACTTCCTCGGGAGGTCCGATCCGACTCCATGCACCGGCTCATTGTGACTTGTCCATGTGTTGTTGCGTTGTGGGACTTTCTCCGGGAGGTCCGAGCCACCTCGCTGTGGTCGCACCTACTCAGGGAGCTCCTCATTAGCAAGAGTATTAGCAATCAGTTTGATTCATATTGATGCCTTGGCTCACGCGTGCCTTCTAAAAAAAGTTTACTAAAGCGTCCACATTCAGCTTGCCAAACATCACGACGCTCAACGCTGGGTATCGCTGGAATTAATCCTACAATGTTATCATAAATCTTATTTTCGAACGTTTAATTTGTTCCAATATCCGCTTTTTTCTTGTCAAGAGTCTCGCTTAATTAGCCTTCTCAACGGGTTTTTATCGTTGTAAGTTTTTACTGTCAAAATCATCGAAGAAATCTTCCATCTGCTTTACGGAGGTTTGCGTTTGCTTGACCGACTCTAAAAACTTTCGTCTCATGTTCAAAAAGTTAAAGGTCTTGTATAATCTTTAGACCGGCGTAAACGGAATTGCTCATCTTGTCAAAGTTGTTCGGGGGAAGGTGGGAATCCGTAAGTTTTGGGAAAATTTTATAATTGTCGTTATTATCTATCTAATTCGTACAACATCAAGGGTATTGTTGAATGCCAAGTCTTTTTTAATTGATCCCTCATTCCATTTGATTTGGCACATACAATGGGAAGATGGCATTGATTTAATAATTTCTTCCAAATTACCGATTATATTATCAATGTCAACACGGGCATACGGAATTTGCCGCGCTCTTAAAAGGTACTGTCACTGTCACTTGGCAAATGGAATCCCAAATCATCCTTCATAAATTTATGGGCCTTCGTCGACATGTAGCTTATGTTTGATGTTGAAAATTTTGCGCCTGTGAAGAGGTATTTTCAAAAGAAATTTAAACTTTTCATGTGGTTGCTGTAATTTTGTTATATACTGGAAACAAACTGTAGACAAAGGGAATTTGCACGGATTTAATTTTGATCCCAAAATATTGCTGGTACGGCCAGTTTAATAATCACCGAAACTCGATGAAATAATAATTTTTTTTTTTAAATCTGGTAACCCAAATATCAATCATACATAAGTCCTGTTTATAAGCTTCGGATACTTACCTTTTGAAGATGGGGGAACAAATTGCTTGACCTGAGCTCTTTTGCCTCACTATGTAGATGAGGTTCTGGGATCATAAGAAAACATCCCTGAGTGCAGCATTTCAGCAGGCCTACAGCCTTTTTCAGTGTGTATCTTTTAGAACTGGTAACTAGACCGATGACGCGTAGCACATGAGCAGCCGGCTTTGTAGGTGGTTAGAAGCTTTTATTTTTCTATTTTATCCCTAAGATCTTCAATATTTGCATCATATGTTTGTTTCACCTCGTATACAGAGTGACCGTGGACATGTTCGGTGGCAGTACCAGGACGCGCGAGGCAGAGATGCCAGAACGACTTGGGAGATAGCTGTTTCTTCTAGAAAATAATGCGTCTATTGGAGGGTCAGGTCATGTTGACATAATCGTGCAATCGTCGGATCACATTCAGAACAACTTAACGCATTAAACAATTTATTTTTAGCTGGGAAGGAAGTAGGTACTTTAAGACTAGTGCTAGCACTAATTTTTATTGGGAAATGATGACTACCTCCAATTCTTGTTTTATCTATTTCCCAATGAATTGCCAAACTACTATTGGACAAAGATAAATCAAGTACTGAGCCTTGATCCACCGTCACATCTTTTTGATATGTATAATCACCATTATTTAATACTAAAAAAATTGAATTATTTACCAAACCAAATAAGTTATTACCACCAGAAGAATCAAAAGAGTCAGCCCATTGAGTACTCCACGCATTAAAGTCACCAAGTATAAATGGATTTAGAACCTTCTCTAGAAAATTTAAAATTGTATGCATATCATTGCTAAAATCATTAACATCAACATTAGTCGGAAAGTAACCTGAACAAATAGTTAAATTAGGATTTAAATTGTTTGTCTCTATTATAACAACATTAAAAACTGCAGTAAAAGGAACTTCTAAATTTAATGGTATTTTTGACCGCAATACCAACTCCACCATACCCATCATTTCTATATTTATTATCTAAATTATAATTTTGAATTTTTCTGTGCATTTTTGAAGAAGAATAAAAAATTCGCTTAACCGTTTGTCTGTCCCTTGGAGTCCATTTGAACCCAAGCCACTTTTATTTGGTATAATTATTTCTCCTCGATTCTCACGTAATCCAGCTTCTAGGACATCCTTGAAAACCCAAAAACGCTTTCGAAATGATTGGAATCCTACAATAATTCCCTAAGCCTCATAGGCCAAACCTACACTTGTTGTCCTTTGGGGCCACACTAACCCCAAGTGTTTTTGAGGAAATATAGGTCTAGTTATTTATCATTCCTTAGAAAAACGTCATTTATTAAAAAATTAAAAAAAAATTGTGGTATAAGTTAAGATTTTCAAACGAATTTAATCCGAATCCATCTCGTTCTCGCTGTGGTCCTGTTGTTGTTGTTGTTGTAGCGATTAGGTTACTCCCCGAAAGCTTTGGGGAGTGTTATCGATGTGATGGTCCTTTGTCGGATACAGATCCGATACGCTCCGGTAACAGCACCATTAAGGTGCTGGCCCGACCATCTCGGGAACGATTTATATGGCCACATTGAACCTTCAGGCCATCCCTCCCTCCCCACCCCCAAGTTCCATGAGGAGCTTGGTCCTCCTCGGCACTTATGCATTTGCTGCGTATCATGCAAGAATGCTTATTACAAGTGGGTTTCTAGCACGAGGACATTGCGCGCATCGCAAACGTTTCCGAGAATTTGATGGCTCGGACGTCTGTGATACTCCTATCACTGAATATCCCATTTGGCGTATGGCACATGCTGCGGATATTGGCGTTCGTCAGACGTTCTACAAATAGGCGGATCCTATAGCTCTCGACCAAGTTTTTGTAGAAATAGTTTGCGTTTCGTAGTGCTCCAATTAGGGAATTTGATGTTATACAAATTATAAGCAGCTACGGCAATCAGTTTGATCATATTGTAAAAGCTTTTTTTCTCTTGCATGTATATGTAGAAACCAGCCAGAGTATTGACGCCGCGTTTATATTGGTTATACTCTAAGATAATGAAAGGCTTATATTTTTGTTCGGAATCAACCTCTGAAGTGTGATGCAGAGTAGATAGCATAATAACAATTTTTCCTTTTTTTTTTGGAATCTAACTAACCAAAGTCAAATCTTTGTTGAAGCAAAAGATGCTAGTTTCTGCCTGTCTTCCCTTTACTGATAAAAGCTCTTTGGGGTATATCTGCCTTATTCTTCCGCGATGTTCCTACAATAGTAATGTTTTGTGTTATCATTTGCTCAGCTAACTCAAAACTTATGAAAAAACTATCCATTGGTAAACTTCGAGCTATAAAAAGTATATGAGAAGAGAATAAGCCAATATATTAGATGTCAGCCGAATTGAACACTTAACTTTTCGAAGCCACGGCCCAGTTATTCTGTTTACTTGGGAAATTGCGTAGTTTTGTGCTCTGTCTGTATTTGGTTGACGACCAATATATATTTCGCCTTTCATTGGATAACTGTTTGTTGCGTCACTGCACCAAAATATTTTGATACCGCACTTTCCTGGTTTTGATGGTAGGTATTGAGGGAACAAACAACGCAGTCGAGTGCTCACTAGCTGTTCATCTACAGTTAAATAGGCAGAAGGTTTATATATGTCCTTTAGACGAGCCTGAAACATATCCGAAATATCTCGAACAACACCAATTTTATCGGAAGCAAGTCTCTCTTGTCGTGTGCGAAAATCGTCGAATCGTAATAGCAGTAACTGCTGGATAAATTGGACGATTGTCAGTCTGATTATATCCTGAAATACGTATATTGGATTCAGAATATCTTGAGCGTGTCGGCTGGGTATTCCCTGGTTTTCACGTACGATATTGGCTATTCTTGGCTGAGTCACTGGGCTACATCGAGTACTCCATGCACGTCCATTCTTACCATATAGCTGATCGGCATTTACCTTCTTCTGCTTCGGTTCCATCCTCTTCCTCTGAGAATGTATCACTTCGATATAATCGCATTCGTCAAAGTCAGAAAACACTTCCTCAATATCTTGAGGCACATCTTCACTGAAAACTTCAATTTAATACTATACCGGCAGTAGCAATTACTGAATTATATGTTTTCACTTCAACCCCAAACACTGAAATGGCGTTAGGAAGGCGTAAAAAGAAGAAAAATCAAATTTCGGGGAATCGTCGTTAAATTTTAAATTTAAAACGGACAGTATTTATATACATTCCTTTTATTTTGTATTGACGTTTCATTGGGGTCATGTTGACCCCAAGAGACAGCGAACGTGATTTCATGCATGGGACAGACAAACGATTAAACAAGCAATGCCTATATTATATTTATTAAATTAATACTCAATAAAATCTAAATTAGCTTTCAAGGATTGAATATTGTAACATCATCATCATGAGAATGTAGATTAATTACATTTAAATCATCCTTAGCTTTAATATTATCAAACTGTTCTTTAATAAGTTGAATTTCTTTAACAATGTCAGAATCCTGATGACTTAACGCCAGTTTCTGAGTAACATTAATCAAAGCAGTCAATAATATTTCAAATTCAGAAACACGACCTTTCTGATATTCAACTGAGTTGAATAAACGGGTAACCATGTTTTCTATTAACTGAACTCTAAAAATTTTCCCTACGAACCGCTTAACGCTGTAATCTCTCATCACCTTTTTTGACAATATCACAAAAATATTTTTTTCTTATAAGGCTACGATTAATATAATCTTCCTTATCTGGAGAAATATCAACGCTATCATTAATAGCAGGGAAATCCTCTTCATCTGCCATAAAAATTTCAAAGCGACTATTAGTTTTAGGATAATTCTTATCCAAATTATACACGAGGATCGGATTCAATGGATATTACTTGTTCAAGTGGTGCGTTCTCTGAGTGTGGTATATTTGGTCTAGAAACCATGGAATATTTTCTATGTTTACTACGCTTCGTATGCTGAGAGAATTGTCTGTTTGTTTTTTTATTTCAATATTTTTTCCCTTATATCTCTACCTTTTCATCGTTGATTTACATTAGTTTCAGTCATATGTATTGTAACGAATCAGCTTTCGCTGCTTCCATACTCTGTTGCCTCGCTCACCCATTTCTCCTAAGATCTAGTAACCGCGAACTCCATGCCTGGTTACCAACCATATATGTACATGTATATTTGTAGTTTACAGTCTCGCATAGCCATATGCGTGTGTATATGTGAGTACTACTTCGGCTGATGGTGAGTATCTCCCTGCTGCCTTGTATGTACGTGTGTAGATGATGATTGATTTGTTTACGTACATACTGCTTAGTATCGGCTTAGTGATGGTAGTATCGCTTAGTGATACTAATATTCGTCACAGTATTTTAATGAAAACGCTTCAGTTCAGCTTCAAGCAACGTTTCTCTAAAACCTACGACTTATTAGAGCGACATTAAAAAGGCTGTCCGTAAAATTCAGTACAAAAATTTCCGAAATTTTTCACGTTTTTTTTTCTGCAATTGATGATTGCAATTGTAATTTTTTTAATCAAAGTCAAAATAATTATTTTTGATTACAATCAAGTATAGCAGTTAAAATTTTTAAGGCTCTAATTTGTTTTGTTAAGCTATTTTGATTTATATACTTTCGCAAACCAATTTTTTATATATGGGGAATTCTTTGTCAAATCAGCCACCCCCTCTGCCAATTTCAATTTTGGAAAAAAAATTTTTTGATCACGAAAAAATTCATCAAAAAGTGTAGTTTTTTATGCCGTTAGGAGTTTTCTAAAAGTAAGGGTTTTTAATCTAAAAAAAATCCAATATCAAATTTCAAATTCAAGATGGCGGACAGCATTTTTCTTACTGTTGATCCATTTCTACTAAATTCTGTATGTCGGGCGCCATCCTGAATTTGAAATTTGACATCGGATTCTTGTTTAGCTACCCTCACAATATTTCTAATAAGTAATTTGGTCATTATTATTGAGGAATTATATTTTTTTCGATCATTTTTGACTAAAAATGGCACTTTTTTGCGAGATGCCTCACTTTAGACAGTTTTTTTCAGGTTATAGAACTTTATTTTTAAAATAACACCTAACGGCATAAAAAATACACTTCTTGGCGAATTTTTTCGTGTGCTTAAACGATTTTTTTCACAAAATTGAAATTGGCAGAGGGGTGGCTGATTTGACAAAGAATTCCCCATATATTTAAATTTTTAATTGCAGTAATTTAATTGCAGTGATTACTATGTTTTTAATTGATTTTTTTTTAACTATTTATTGTTTGTGATTTGTTGTATCATTACATGTTAGATTTTCTGTTTGTGTCGCTTTATATTTTGGAAAAAAGTATATTATAATCTTTTTTCGATAAACTGTTTACTCGCAGAATGTATTTAGATTTCCCAAGTCGAATCTATACAACAAGGTAAGGCGAATTCGGTAACAGCTGATTTTTTCTTCTTGATTTTTTTTTTTCATACAACGCCTTATACAACAATATGTGTGTTAATCAAGGCGAATCCATACCAGGTGGTTGCAAAGCGAATTCAACCAATTCGCCGTGCTGAAGAGTCAAAAGAAAATTGTATTTGATTTCGTTTAACTGACATATTAAAGTGAAAGGCGCTTCATGGAAAATAATCATGTAGAAGCAACCAGCTGTTGGGATAACGACACCTAGTACTGAATTCGCCTTGGAGTTAATCGAAATCAATGAAAGTTTTCTTTTGATTTGGCCAAGGCGAATTCATTACAGGTGGTGTTATCCCATCAGCTGATTGCTTCTTCTTGATAATTTTCCATACAGCGCCTTGTACTACAACATGTCAGTTAATCGAAATCAATGAAAATTTTCTTTTGACTTGACATTCTTCCGTACGGCGAATTGTTTGAATTCGCTTTGCCACCACCTAGTATAGATTCGCCTTGGATTTGGCATTCTTTTGCACGGCGAATTAGTTGATCTCGCTTTGCCATCACCTTGTATACAAGGCGAATCTATACAAGGTGTGTTGTGTGCAAAATAATCAAGAAGAAGCAATCAGCTGTTGGGATAACAACATCTAGCCTCAAATTAGAATTTGGGGGCTTGTACTGAATTCCCCTTGGTTATTCCGCAGTTCTTGTAAAAGATATTTGTTTATGTAACTTGTTTTTTTAGTACACGCTTCATTTTTCTTTTTTATATTATTGCAGATGGACTATTCATAGATAATTATAAAGAAAAATATTCAAAAAATTACAGAAATGAATTGATGACCTGTAGTTCTTATAATGATGCACCGATAGAAAATATTTTATTTATTAATCAAATTAAGTGCGATAGCAAATGCAATAACTACAACGCGTACATGAATAGTCGCAAAGGCCACAAAACAATTTCTGTGAATGATTTTGGTAATCAGAAAAATAAAAATTACAACAAGAATAAAAATATATATTTGAAAAATCAAGTAATGAAAGAGACTAGCGCTAGTATAGCAAAAGCCACAACAACAACATCTAAAAATAGCAATAGCGAAAATCCTAATAACAATAATTATTCAAATAATTTAATGGTAAAGAAATTAAGAATAGAAATCAATCGAATTCAAATCATGTATAGCTAAAATGTTCAAAAATAAAAATTAAAAATTCAATTAAAGTTCATATAAAATAAAATTTAATATTTCCACTGTGAACATGCTTCGAAGATTAGATTTGTACATACAATTATGTATTATATGTATGTATATATAAATATGCATAAATAAGCCGCACTAGCTAAAAAATATTTGTAATAAAATTCGGTTGTTAAAAGTAGTATTAAATCTGTAAAACGACTTAAACTGAAGTATAAGCAGGCAAAAAGTTTTATAAAATTAGAAAAAGGAAAACATATACTTATATATATAGTATGTACATAATATTATTAAAATACATAAAATGAAAGCACATAAATAAAAAAAATTCATTTTTTCGAAAAAAGTATTGTGAGTTAATGAAATTTTTTTTTTATAAATATGCTGCTTAAAACGATTTTAAATCGCGAGTTAAATAATCCAGATAGTTGGATTTCGATAGTTAGCGTATGATAATCGGCAGAATTTGTTATGTAAAGAGAGGCCAAATCGTAACATCAGCGCTCTTATGACTCGTCACGTAAAAACATGGTTTTTGGATTATATATGTACATGTTGTGGCGTATATTAGAATTTCGATAAATAACTATGCTGATAGTAAATAAAAGCACAACTTCAAAGCAAGCAGTCATGTAAACATCAATGCTAAGAGCGAAGATGACATTACTCACACATATACCTGTATATAGATATATAAGCAACTATGAGACAACTGTTCGCGAAGGCGGTTCGCGGAAAGTCTAGACTCAAGGAGAAATAGGGGAACGATGCAACTGAGAGTATTGAAGCAGCGGAAGGAGTAATAAGCCGGTTTGATTTTAATACGCTATTAGTGATATGTTATATACAACTTGTTTTGAATTCGGCAAAATGATATCCATGAACGAGAAATTAAACGTAATCGCTAAATTGAATATTCTTTGTTATTTTTACAACCAATTATATTTATTATGACTGTAAAATATTATAACGAATTTAGGAAATCTCCACTTATTTTACACCTTCTACTAACATTCGTATCGCTAAACTGTTGAATAAATAACTCCAATATTCAATAACGCAAAATGGTCTTTATAGACCACTTTGAGAGTACTTCACAATAACACTTATACTTCGCAACCAATAGCGTGCTTAAATCAAACTGATTAGTCATGTCTCAGCTTGTGCTGCTTTTATACTCTTCGGTTTCCTCGTTCACTCATTTCTCCTAAGGTCTAGTAATTTCGTGAACCTGATGCTAGTTTACCAGCTATGTACAAGTATATGTGTAATTTGTATCCATATTCGTGTGTATATGTGAGTACTACTTCGCTGTGTGTAGATGATTGATTTTTTTTATGTACATACTGCTTAGTATCGGCTTAGTGATGGTAGTATCGGTTAGTGATACTAATATTCGTCAAAATATGTTAAAAAAAAAGAGCAATTCATTCAAAATGAATCGAGATTTATTGTTTGCTATTGTATGTATGTTATAATCAGTGATCGTATGTTATGAGTCGGCACCAGTATTGAAACATGTAACTATTTGTTCAAAATGTGTTATCTTGGAATAAAAGGAATGTGCACTCAATATACATATCCACTCATTCTGCTAAGCAGAAAAAATAGTAAGACGGACACTTTGAACAAAAGAATAAACGGCCTATGTAATTCCTGCAGTAGCCAGAGGAAACTCTTTCCAGGAGAGGTGAGATATGACGAGTTAACGATTTATTATCGAAGTGTTACAAATTTCTAACAAAGGTTATCGATATACTATCAGAAACTTATGGATTTGTTATCGCAGTGTTAGCATCCCTTCAAAAAACGCGAGTACTCCATAAATAATGTAAGGAATACTCCTTTGGGAGTATAGGAGTGTTCCAAAACTAATCTGTATTCATACAAAAAATGTGCTCCAATTAACGTTGCGATGTCCTAGGAGAGGAGTAGGTGATCCCAATCTCGCTTTGTTTGTGAGTATTCCATAGAGTACATACGTGAGAGTACTTTCCAAAGTACTTTCACTGTAGTACTCCATGGAGCACCCACAGGAGATCATATGCCAAAGTACTAAAGAGGAATTGTGTCGGAAAGAATTATCGGAGTGAATTTAATTTAAAATGAAAGTAAATGAAGAGGGGCAATACAACTTTTCTATTTTTTACTACGAATATTCTTATGTTATTTAGCATTTGCGTGAATAAAGAAACTAATATTTCTTTATACTATAGTATGTATACATAAAACCAATGCGCGGTTACATTTTATCAGAGTTGCCATAGTAAAATTTTATTATCAGTTATTTGTATGCAATATTTTACTTTTGGCAACTCTGTTCGATCGTCATCGTGTCGTGATCACGGTCGTTAAAAAACGAGCAATGATCGGCTGATGGTGGTCCGCAAACGCATTGCAAAGGAGTATTGTTAGAGTACTCCAACATGAAGAAAATGGGGCACGTAATCCAACAATTTTTGCAGGGATGTTGTTAGGGGGGTGTTATCGAAGAGTTATCAATTTTTTTGTGTAAATTTATCTATTTGTGAACAAAAAATTATCGATTTAATATCAAGTAGTTATCGATTTCTTATATAAAACAGATAAGAAACCAATGACTGGGAGATAAGCCGGTCAAAAATGCGATAACTCATATTGATAATAAGCAAATAATAAAACAAAAACGTTTCGGTACCGATAAGAAACCGACGAAGCTCTTCTCAAAAAACCCGAAATTATTTGTTTGCAGTAAAGTTATCACCGTTGTGGTTGAACTTCAACCCCTAGGAGATAAAGCCTTTCTCCAGCTGCTTCTCTCAACTTAGTGGAGGTCTCTTTGCTCTGCTTACAAATCCGGGTACCGTATGGAATACTTTCTGAGCTGGATCGTGTTTTTCCATCTTTATAACATGGCCTATCCAGCGGAGCCTTTGAGCTTTTATTCATTCGTTGCATTATGCTCGTGTCTGCGTAAAGGTCAAACAGCATATATTATTAAGCCTCTTTCGATACACATATTTCGCATCACGGAGCTAGCTAGCGAATATGATGAAAGACTTATAAAGCGTGCGGTTGGATCGTCGAGAGAAGACTTTACTTTTCACTTTCCTACTCAGTCCGATGTAGCACTAGTTCTCAAGAATAATTTGAAAGCTGAAATTGTCGATGCTGATTTCCAGATGGAAGAAGTCTTTGCAGTCTCGTATTTTATATCCGTCAATATCAATAGCATCAACATACGCCTTCAATTGTACGATCTTGTAATAGATTGCACCATTCAGCATTAGGTTAAACAAATTGTACAACAGCAGGATCTTGGTGCTCGACTATCCCTGCGGAGTTGATGGTTTTTCAATTTCGAAATTCGTATGAGCTTAAATTGAGAGCCCGCAGCATATGTGCAACTCCTTCTGATGAAAACACTTTTGCAGCGTGTGTAGGCATAACTAAAATTGTTTGGCAAACACTCCGATTGTATATATGCCCAGTAAAGCTTCTTAGCTCTGCCTAAATCTTCTCCGACGTATATCACGCCCAGTATTGTTGTTAATAAGGACGATAAGGACACCCCCCGAAGGCCTCGGGGTTTGAGAGTTGATGGTCCTTTGCTGGACGCAGATCCGGTACGTTCCGGTACCAAGCCCGACCATCTCGGGAACGATTGGTTATGACCACATGCGACCTTCTGGGCCATACCGCCCTCCACCCCCTAGATCCATGAGGAGTTCGGAGTCGCCAGAGCCTCGGCTGTTAATGAAACAAGATTCGCCACGGATAGGTGAGATAGACAATGGGGTTTGGAGAAGCTATGTATTGCGCTGGCAACCTGAAAGGGCTGCGCTTAACAAAAAGCCTTGAATCCGGTATTTTAGTCGCATACCTACCGCGGGTATATTCTAACCCCCAAACCGGCGCGGGGGGGGGGGGGAATAAGTAGACTAGTCGATCCTTTTGATTGGATTTTCTGTAGTGGTTCTGAAACTTAAATTCGCTGTTACTGCAGCAGTAATAAGGAATCTATCCACATTTGTAGACATTTCCGACCCAATCTCAAAAAAAAAAAAATTAACCATAGATTTTCGTTAGAAATAATTTAATAAAATAACCAACAATACAGCTTGAATAAAAGTTATATCGGGACTTAATTTATTAGAATAATTTTGCTCGATCCATTTTATATATGCACTCACATCAGTATAAACACCAGGAGCACGTGGATCACCACAACCAATACCAAAGGATACAACACCTGTTAACACATTATTACAGAACATTGGGCCACCGGAATCAGCTTGACATGCATCTTTAGTAAAATCTCTTGGATCACCCGCACACAACATACCATGAGCAAGATTTTTATATATTCCACATTTCTTTTCATCAAGTATTGTAATATTTACATAAAGGGCTTCATTTGGCATTGGTCCGTCCTACATACAACAAAAATATTAATAATTTAGGTTCGAATCGAGCTCAAGGCCAGAACAATAATTTTTTTTCTAATGATAATTATTGTTATTTTTTAATTTTTCTAAATTTGAAAAATTGAATTTTATTTTTGGAATAGTAAGTAGAAAATTTTTCAGACAACCTGCCATAGCTGCGCAGATAGATCCATTTCGAAGGGTGCTAAGCCTTCATCATCAGTACGCTTTAGGCATGCTGCGCTAACCATTTAGCTATACAGCGGTATAGCTAAATGGTTAGCGCAGCATGCCTAAAGCGTACTGATGATGAAGGCTTAGCACCCTTCGAAATGGATCTATCTGCGCAGCTATGGCAGGTTGTCTGAAAAATTTTCTACTTACTATTCCAAAAATAAAATTCAATTTTTCAAATTTAGAAAAATTAAAAAATAACAATAATTATCATTAGAAAAAAAATTATTGTTCTGGCCTTGAGCTCGATTCGAACCTTGAATGATTTATCAATAGGCCGATAAAAACAAAAACAATTATTAATAATTTAGTTAAATTATATTTTTGTTTAAATTCATTGGGCTTACAGACATAATGCGACCCCAACCAAGAACAGTACATGGTGTATTGGGTTCCGGTTTTTTATAAGCCACATCTATCCTTTGCGCTGTCTCATTATCTTCTTTAATACTTGATGACAAAATTAGTATACCGATGTCGTTTCGTAAACTTTTAGGATTGTAATAGGTGTGTCGAATAATTTTATGCACTTTCAAAATTTGGGTTTTATCAGTAGCTATTAGACGCTTCGGTGTACCAGCAACGACTGTAATTACATTTGGGCTCCAACGCTCTCGGGAATCTCTAAAAATACATTTTTTTTTTATAATTGTGTTTATTGCAGTGTTTCAAAAATAAAATATCGTTGAGTATGTGTGACATTGTCCTATCTCGCCATCCGAAAATTTCAGACGAATAACCAAACTAAATATCTCAGATTAAATTTATTTTATGTTCAATACTGCAGAAGTTGGCGTCATAAGGGTCGTTATTTATTTATTCTATTGAAAAATGCTATACCTCCGAAAATGTACCATTCCCTCCTCCCTTTCTCAAAATTTGATCGACGTGCTATCATCAGTCATTATTTTAGAGCGTCATGCTTAGTTGACAAAGGCTTTGGTCCTAGCATTTGGTTGAAAACGATGTGCATTGATATTTGATTGGAAATAGTCCTTCTACCTCAGATAAAGTTTTAAGAACTTTTAGAAATTGAATTGAATATGTTACGAGTTAACTGCAGGTGCCTTATTCTGTAACTCGATTCGAAAGCTGTCAAATATCGTTTTTTTTTTTTGTTCAAATCCGAAAGAAATTTAATAAGACCCCAGAATTTTTTATCTCATAATTTTATTAAGAATGTGATAATGTCATAAATATCCTATTTCAGAGTCTAATTGACATTTTTCAAAACGAATATGTAACTTCGCGCCCTCTCAAAAAGTCTGTGTGCAATATCACCCTATCTCGACTACAGCTTAAAAACTCCTTAATAATAATAATAAACCCAACGGATTAACACCCTCCAAAGCCCGCTCAACCGACACGAGGGACGCATCGGCATGACGCACGGATTTGTTTTTGTTTTTGCCGAGTTGTTGATAGGCGGAGGTTTGTTAAGCGTCGAGATCTAAAACTGATCAGCTACAGAATAAAAATCATCAGCTGAGTATTATACATAACAGTAGGAAATTATACATATAGTAAATTGTTAAATAAGTTAACGCTTTTAGCATATAAAGATTTTTTTATTTTTTTCATTTTTTTTTTTTTATTTTGTTACGAGTTAAGATAGGATAGCACAGTTTTCCTTATAGTAAAAAGTTAATCCGTTATATCAAATGAATTCGAATGAGAGTTAAAATCATGACACAAACACCGAAATGGTTAATTTCATTCGAAATTAGTTCTGCACTGCCTCAAAAGAAGAAGTTTGTAATGTCTTGGCGCTCGTGATGGGACATTGAAGTTTACTTCGTTCAAAATAAAGGGGCTAGAAATTAGTCCATTCAGTAGTTTAGCCATAAATAATACGCCTAGCATTTCTCTACGACTAGCGAGAGTTGGAAGATTGATAAGCTTTAACAGACTAGTATAAGGTGGAAGATTATACGCAAAGTCCCAATGAAAACTCCTTAAAGAAAAAAGTAAAAATTGCTTCTGTATTGACTCAAGCCTATCTGCATGCACTTGATATCACGGATTCCAGACTATTTGATCCGTATTCTAGCATCGGTCTAACTAATGAGGTAAAAAGGGCTTTGGTTACATAAGGGTCACTAAATTCTATAGACCATCTCTTCACGAATGATAGAACACCTCTAGCCTTATTGGCAGTAGTCATAATATGAAGGTTGAAACAAAGTTTAGCATCCATCGTGACTCCCGAGTCAACAAAATAGTTTACTGATACAAGACAAAAATTATCAATTACGTAAGAGGCTGCTGGAAAAGGTCTCCGAGAGAGGCACATGAATTTACATTTATAGATGAAGCAAGGAACGCTCTTCAATAGACGCATAGGACCTAAGAAGTTTCACATCATCAGCATACATTAAAATCTTGGATTATTTTATTGTGGTACATATATCGTTAATAAATAGCAAGAACAGAATGGGACCGAGATGACTGCCCTGTGGGACGCCAGAGGGAACATTAATGACATCTGAAAAGAGTATTTTTAAAAATTGATTGTTGCGTTCTACCGCAGAGATACGAAGATATCCACTGGGCGAGACCAGGTTGGAGCCAAGTCGATCCAGCTTGATCCATTAGAAACATGAGTTGTGAATTCAAGTAGGTTGGTAATGGAAGATTTGCTTTTACAGAATCCATGTTGAGAGTCTGCAATCAATGTAGAAATGGAAAATGTTAGCTGATTGGTAACAATGGCTTCAAATACCTTTGGGATGGCAGAATACTTTTGAAAAACGGCTTATCCCATAGTTTTACGCGCGCTCTGAATATAAATTCAATTCATTTAAGAAAAACATGATATTGCGACCTAAATTTAACTCTCAGACAGCGATTTTGAGATTCGAACTGACAGCCGAGATACTGTGATATTCCAGATATGATATTACGGCACCTAAAACACTGTAACAGCTGTCGCTTCGAAAATGACTTGTTACGACAAATTTATCGACCGAATTGGAGCGGAAAAATTCATGAGGCCTTCCATAAATCTTACGATTTTCGGCCACAAAAAATTTATATAATACGGGGTGCTATCGAACCCAACGGAATCGTTTTTGAAACCAATACAAAATTTTACAATCAGTACAATAAGTTTTTGGTTCGTTATAGACCTTTTTTCCTTTTTGGTCTTTAAATACTGTTTCAAGAGCTCGGTGTCAATTTATATTCTAAGGAAACGTTAAGTGATACACAAGTTGTGCACTTCTTTTTTACAGAGGTTTTCAGTGAAGTTTTCATCCTACCTTCTTTTACATAAAAACTCCAATCTATGACAATTGGTGCATACAATTTTTTTTTTCGTACTTTTGTGCGCATAAAGAGCGAATATTTCACTAATTAATTACTAATATATGGTGCAGCAGCAAGGACATTGACGATTCTGATGAGGCGGCTCTGAGAGTGCTCGAGAGAAAAGTTCTTCGAAATATTTACAGGGGTGGCTTTACATAATTCGATAGTCGACATTCGTTAGCTCGATACTTTAATTCGATATCGAACGCTCGACGACACAGTTTTGGTTTACATATTTCAATTTGAATACATTTTTCTCGTGTATCAAAAAGTGTTTTGAAAGTATATTGGAATCATCAAAATTATTTCAATAGGGAAAGGCGTTTCGTCAGCTTAATATAAAAATGTGCTAAGTCAACTTTTACGAATTTTACAGGAGAGGAAAAAAAATGAATAACTTTTGAAATAACCTTCTTTTTTCAAAACTGTTAATGATGATACTTTAATTGCAATGCTTTTGAGTGTAGAAGCTTTGAAAAAGATAAATAAAAATCATGTATGCCAACCCAGCAGCTATTTTATGACTTAGCACAATTTCCGCAAATTTTTTCTCCTGACAGCATTTTTTACTCAATATGTTTTTTCATCACTCCTCCCCTTAATTGATTGAAATAAAACACTAAAACTATATATTTAACAAAAAATAAATTTGTCAAACTATTCTACTAATTTATTTGTCAAACTATTTCTAACGGTTCTGATCTGGACTCTTTTTCCCGCATGGTGCGCAGACAATAATTTATATTTAAATTCAAACAAATACTGTGTTGTGTCTTATTATAAAAAGACAACTGCTACATACTTTATCTACAAACTAAATTCTAAATCTCTTAATCGTTGTCAAGAGAGTAAAGACTTGAGTGTAATTTTTAACTCCAAACACTCTTTTTCTAGTTCCATTGACTTCGTTGTTTCAAAATTTGTTGCAATGGTTGGGTTCAGTAGTTACGTCTACTACTCTAGTGACTTTAAGGACCCTATGACGTTGAAGGCACTTTATATATCCTTGGTCAGAAGTCGTCTTGAATATTGCTCAATAATATGGAATCCTTTCTATGAATCTGACTCCTATAAAACTGAGAGAGTTCACAAAATTTTTACAAAAATTGCTTTACGTATGCCTCACTGGCCAGACGGTCGCGGCCTCCCATCATATACCATCAGGTGCAAATTGCTTGGTGTTCAGGCTTTACATGACAGAACAACTTGAATCTCACTCATGTTTGTCTATAATGTAATAAACGTTAGCACGAATTGCTTTGATTTATATAATTTGTTCATTCCATATACTCCAATGTGTGATCTTCGGCATAATAGATTATTTATCTACATAACTAATAAAACGGCTTTAGTTTATGAATGAACCTATAACTAGGACTATACATTTAGCAAATCGATTCAGTAGTGTTCTTAATTTTAATAACAGTTTATATAAGTTTAAGCTTGAATTGTTTTCTATTTTTAATTAGTCTGTAACAAAGCATGTAGTTATCGACATGTAAGAATTGAGGTAGATTATGGTCAGCGCAAAGCATTTACCAAACACCAAAGGTATATCTCAATTGGGTGAATCCAATTTCAAGAGGTTGTCAGCGCAATATATAGCTTCTCCCACCCAATTGCCAACCTCACCTACCCGTGGCGAATTCTGTGTCATTGACAGCCGAAGCTCTGGCGACCCCAAGTTCCTCATGGAACAAGGGGGTGGGGAGGAGGGGATGGCCTAGAAGGTTTAATGTGGTCATATAAATCGTTCCCGAGATGGTCCGACCAGTACCTTAATATTGTTTTGTTACCGGAACGTACCAGATCTATATGCGGCAAAGGATCATCAACATCGGCTCAAAGCCTTTGGGGAGCGTCTTTATCGTTAATACAACAACAAAGCATGTACTTCTAGACTGAATGAATTAAATAAGTAAATTAAATGCGCTCACAAAGAAATGACTAGCAATTCAGATTGATATTATTAACTGGTTGACTTAGCACATTTTTTTGAACAGTTTACGGCTTAGCACATTTACACATCATTGCAAACAGCACGTAAAAATTAAAAATTAAAATATTTTTTTTTTTTTTTGGGATCGATGTATTTTGAATTTAGTTTTAAACTGCATTAAAATACAATTTTTTAAAAAAAGTGACTTAGCACATTTTCACATTAATCTAACGGTTTGTTTGTTGACTCCTTAGCTTAAAATTATTCCTCAAATGATCGCAAAAGCATTAAAAACTCTAGCTTACGAAGAGCAGTTCGACACCTAAGGTGATATCGAACAGATTGTATCGAACGTTCGATACGCCGCGACGAGATTTTGTGTTACGGAACACAAAAACGATTATTTTTACTCGTTTTTGTTCTATATCGAATTACGGAAAGCCACCCCAGACCTGTACGCCGGCGAGAGCAGAATAAAATGATAAGCTGTAGGATCTTTACGCAAACGTCAACATAGAGCTGGATGCGATTTAATTTTTTAAAGAATCGATTTTTCGATTCGATTCTCAAAAAAAAAATAATGTATTTAAATGGAATCGAAAAAGTTTGATTGCTGCTTAATTGTTTACCACAATTTCTACGCTTGCTAGGCCATGTTTTGCGAATGAAAGATGATGCTCCGACCAAGAAGATATTCTTAGCGGAACCCGTCTACCGAAGCAGATGAAGCCAGCGTTCCACACTCCGGTGAAAGGACCTGGTGGAAAACAATTTAGATTGCCTTTGGCGCCAGTTAGCCGAACGAAGAAGCGACTTCTTAGATGGCAAACCCGTTTAAAGGGTTAAGCGTCAATTAAATAAGGAATTGGTAATTCTTTACTTTAGCTCACAACTGCTAAAAATCGTCCAAAAATGTCGGGAGGAGTGTGAAAAGACGCGTTTTGGACCCAGGACCACGAATCCGAAAGAGGAAATTAAAAATTTTGTTTATGTCAAAGATATTTCCATAAAACCGAAAAATGACCACGTCGAGCTCCGAAACCGGGGGTGTGATCCTTAGCATTTTTGCGGAGAACACTTATCTGCATTGGCGGCCTTCGGCCGCGATTGTAAAGAATAACCCTTGGCGGGTCCAACACCGGTTTGGGGACCGAAACTCTATCCGCGCAAAACACTTTTACCCACAGTTTTTTTTTGTGGGTACGACAACAACGTCAAAATTACAACAACCACATGAAAAATTTCAATTTTGTTTTTAAATATCTCAATTTTCAATTTCCGCTTTCGGATTCATGATCCTGGGCCCAAAGCGTCTCTTTTTACACAATTCTCACGATATTTTTGGACGAGTTTTAGCAGTTGTGAGCTAAAGTAAAGAAATGCCCCATATCCAATAGCTTTATATTTTTGGAAATTGATCTGGATGTTCGAGACTTCCGCCGATATATATTTACTTACATTTTACAAAGACAATGCGCCGCAGTTATAATTATCCTAGGGGTCATTATAGTACCAGCACAGAAATGGTTATCTCCAAAATAATGTCGATGTCTGCCAGCTCGTAGGGACACAACATGTTTTGTAAGGCTTGGATGCTCAGGTCTATAACCCGATGTTATCAAAAATGTATATTCATTGGAGTCGTCTTTACGTACTTCATTTACAAGTGAACCTTGAGTGGAGTTTTTTACATCGTGTAAGTTTAGAACAAATTTATTAAATTGTAATAGAAAAAAAGTTATAAAAACAAATAATTTTTTATGAAGCATTTGTATAAACGTCTTCTGGGAACTAAACAAGTTTAGTAAAAATCCCTCTAGGACAGATAAAAATTACGCTAAGCATGCTTCCCAAAAAAGAGGAAAGTTCCCTTTTTTTTTGTTTAACCTTTAATGTAATAAGTCCACCAAGGTTAACATAGGAAAGTCTATTTTGGCAGCTGTAGCAATTGATCAGCTGACTTCTTGGATACCGTTGTGATACCATATCGACTGCTGAGTGGATTATCACCCTATATCGGTTACAGTTTCGAAAACGCCAGATCTCAAAAAAGTTCTGAGAAACGCCATATTTAAGAATTTGGTTGAAAAACGCCATGCTTAAGAATTTTATTCAAAAGCGCCCTGTCAGAATTAGTTTCAAAAACACCTCATATGAGTAGAATTTCAGAGCATCTTGAAGCTAGGTACGGGGCGTTCTTCAACCATATTTTGAGATACAGCTGAGGCTGGGTGATATTCCACTCCGCAGTCGATAGTATGTTACGCCCAATTTATTTATAATCCTTCATTCCTGCATTGACGCGATATAATTTCAGATAAGACTAATTCGGGTAATTGAGAACGAGAACAGGCTGGAAATGGAAATGGCTCAATAACAATCGCACTGCCTTCAAAGAAAGAATCGATATATTCACGCTGTGGCAGCAATTAACGGATATAAATTCGGAACTCTGAAAGACTAATAAAGAGCGAATAAAAGCCCAAAGGCTTTGTTGGCTAGGTCTTCTAATGCGAATGGATGAAAATATTTTTCACATCGACAAACCTATTTGGAAGTACAGGAAGGTAAGAGCGTCCACTGTGCTACGAGAATTAAGGAGGAGGAAGACCTGATCTCACTTGGTGCTCCCAATTGTTGTTGTTTTTGTTGTATTAACGATAACGACACTTCCCGAAGGTTTTGCGGAGGGTTATCTATGTTGATGGCCCTTTGCCGGATATAGATCTTATATGTTCCAATAACAAGCACCATTAATATTCCAGCCCGAACATCTCGGGAACGATTAATATGACCACATTCAACCTTCTAGGCCATCCCGCCCAACCCCCTAATTCCATGAGGAACTTGGGATCGCCTGCTAAATATGTGTATGATACATTCACGGGTTGCGGAAGCTATGTATCCTTGTATTGCGCTTATCAACCCCTTGAACCTCTTCATTGGCAGCAGTTATCGCGAAGTAGCGATCGTTTATTAGTACCTTTTAATATGTGTCACGGAATTAGTGTTAACACAAAAATGCCCACATTTTGACCCAAGGATTATATCCCATTATCAGCCCCACAAGGACTCATAGTTCCTTTCCTTCCTGTTTTCAAAATTAACTCGCCCACGGAATGGCTACTTTGTCGAAATCATAACAACAAAGAGGCTTTCGTGGGTTGTATCATTGTTTCTAAAATGCTTGAACCTATCTATAATAGGTTGCGGTCTTATCATAGCTTACTTCGGTTTCGATTGTGGGCTTTATTTGTGCTAAAAAATTGACGCCCTTTACCTGTGTTCAACTGGGACCAAATTTACAAATATGTTATATTTTAGACCTAGTTACCCTCAGAGAGGTGAGACCAGATTTTTTGTTTTTCATTTATACGGACCGCCCTAATGTATATATGTGCAGTAGGGAAGAAAATAATTACATATGTATATATAGTGCTGCACAGAACCGAGAAACGAATTCGAAATCGTTTAATAAACTGGCTTTGCAAAAACCGAATAATTGTTTCGTGCTAAATCGACTACAAAATTGTGCATAGGAAATTTTATGATATCTGTCAGGACAATAAGGATAAACACAAATAATTACTGGGAAAGGAAAATTTTTTACAATTTAAGAAGTTTATTTTTTTTAGTTTAGTTTTTTATCTACATCTATTGAAGAACCAAATGAAGTACGAATCCGCCATTTGGACATAGTAATTCGAAACATGATAAATGAATTAAATTACTGAAAGCTTACATAGCATCATGGTACTGAATTACTTGTTGCCCCAATTAGATTCCGCGCGAACATCATACAACGCATAGTGCAGTAATAGAGGCGAAGTTATGAACATAACGCAGCTCTACTGCCAGTATTTAAGGGCCAGTTAAACTTCCTTAACCCTAACGCCATAGTCGTAACCATACCCATATCCACAACATCTCCATTTTGATCGATACATGGTGCCATAACCTTAAACAGCTGACATTTTCATAAAAATGAGGAAAACGCAAAAAATTACAAACATATTCCACAAACAATAAGTCTCTTAGTCAAAACGTATCCAAAACAATAAATAAAATATACAAAACTTAATAAATACACCAACTGTAATATTTTTAGGTTATGAATATGGCGAAAAACCAAAAACCAATTGGTTGGCTATGATATGGTTATGGCTTTAGCGTTACGGTATGGCACCATTAATCGATTACTGATTTCCATAAGGTTGGTTCGATCAGCTGTTTTATCTGGTTATGTATAAGTCACCATTAATTGGCCCTTTAAGTGTAAAAAAGTAGCAATACATTTTGGTTACTACTTTTTTCGTACAAATGCCCTAAATGAAATTAATTTTCTTCAAAATTGTTCTAAAATCCATTACAGAACATAAAGTTACGCAAACATTTTTATCTGAAAAATTGTGGTAGCGGCTTTCTAGTATACTATATTTATTTCGAGAATAATCTATACTATAATAAATCTCTAGATAATCGTGTCTGTACATCCAAGATTTCTAAAAAAAAATGAGTGTACTTGACATTTGGAATGTCGTAGAATCCATCGGCACCACTTTTTTTCTGTTTGTCTGTATGATATCGATAATCGTGGAAACTAACGAATGGATTTTTATGAGACTTTCACAGATGGATAGCCTGTAATCCAGAAGGGAATCTAGGACTTATTTCATTAAAATCGCGTGAGAAACAAAAAAGATATAGTTGTTCAAGCTATAATTAAGCTACTTTTAAGGATTTTTTTTGAAAAACGCAGGAAAATGCACTTAGTTTCCAAACAAATATCAAAGAGTGCCTTTGCAACGTTTTTTTTCAGCTTCATATAAATTAAAAATCAAATTCATGATAGATACAGTGGCGTACCAAAAAAATTATTTCACGCTGCCATATTACGATAATCGGTTAAAATGAGGTTACGTAAAACCTCTAAATATACGTACAATATGGGCATCCAACAATAGAGGAAGTTCACAGGTTTCATTTGAATTTTGTGATATTTCGATAAATTAATCGATAACTGAAATCCATTGCTGCATTGCAGTGGAGTATAATGGTAAGTACTCCAGTGGACCACATGATCCAACGATTTTTGCCGGGTTACCATTATACTCCACTGTAATGCAGCAATTGACCAACTCATGTATCTACACGAACATATTGTGAGCCGATCATTGCTCGTTTTTAACGATTGTAATCACTACACGATGTTTATTGGACTGTGGGTACTCTATGGATTACTCTGATGTAATGCGGAGCTGGAGTATATGGTCCAGTCCTAGGACATCGCAATGTTAATTGTACCATATTTTTTGTATGAATTGTGGTTAATTTTGGAGCACTCGGTTGGTCCATAGCGAGTACTCCATACATGCATGCATGGAGTACTCGCGATTTTTGCAGGGTTGGAACAAATATTACATACAGTCCGCCAGAAGTGACATCAAAATATTTTTGTGTTCGAGGAGGGACAAGCATACGTGGCGAGTTGGGAGAGTCGAGTAAAGGTATAATGGTAAGTACTCCAGTGGACCACATGATCCAACGATTTTTGCAGGGAAATATGAGCCAAATCGGACATCATAGGTCGCTTTCTATTCATGTATGTATTATGTGTTCGAAATATGGACCAAATCGGACCACAAATACGATTTTTTGAATATATCGACCGTTGCGTCACCTAGCGGCGATTTTTTCATAGGTCGCTTTCTATTCATGTATGTATTATGTGTTCCAAATATGACCCAAATCGGACCACACATACGATTTTTTGAAATATTTCGATTCATGCGCCACATAACATCACTGTAAATAACTACTCATGCAAGTAGTTAATGCATTCCTATACCCAGCAAACACAGTTTCTAACGTTTAAGAAATATTGTAATTTTACATTAGAATTCTAATGTAGTTCTCTAATGCATTTCGAATCGAAAACTAGGTTAGAATTCGACTGTAAAACGATTCGAATAACACTAGAAATACTGAGCTCAATATTTAAGTACGGTTTTAATTTATTATAATAGAAAAAGCCTTTGAAATATGTTCCTTCTTAATACATAAGCTTATAACCAAATAAAAGTATTTGATATAATGAAACAATGAAAATTTCGCTGATTTTAAATAATTGAACTTAATTGCGCATCACTTCAAAACTTTCATTAGAAACCCATTAGAAATTGACGTTAGAATTCGATTAGAATTCTAACCATTTCCTCGATATCGAGAACGAAGACTCCTTTTCGTCGAGAATGCTATAATTCGCAACAGTTTCGCAAATCGTCCTCTAACCTTCTACCTTAGAGAAATACATTAGAATTCGATTCGTCTTCTAATCGTTTTGTAACCTAAATGTTTGTTTGGTATTTGTTAAATAACAATCAAAGTCATACATATGTTAAGCTCAGTTAGCTAATACAAATTGAATAGAAAACTAACTTTTTCTCAGGCATGCTTAACCAACGAAACGATATCATTTCGTTACGATAATCAACGTTAATAAACGAAACGAAGTCATTTCGTTTCGTTTATTAACGTTAAGATCGTCAAATTAACCAAATGATTTCGTTTCGTTTTCTGCCATATCAAAACGAAATCAAATCGTTTATGTTGATTATTAATTTCAAACTATGCTGGCAAAGCTGATTGATGGCGGAGTCATTAAAGGTGAAAGCATTAGCCAAGCTGATTGCAACTTTTCTCATGAATTTTGACAGTACGAACATTTCTCAAAGTATTTTTGACATTACCACCAACGAATTACACAAACAAATTACATAGAGTTTGTGTGTGTATGTGCGCTCGTTGTTGCCACCTTACGGCTTCACCATTGCTATAGCATTGCCAGCACAATTCAAACATAAAGTATCACGTTTTTGTTAACGTTTTTAACGTTAACGAAAGCTTTTCGTTTCAGTTAAAAACGAGATACAATTTATTTTGATAATTTCTTTATCGATAATATTTCGAAGTGTTTCAACGGAAACGGTGGAAATTTTTTGATAAACGATTAGCTTAACGTTAAGGTGCATCCCTGCTTTTTCTTACTCGAAGTTAGAATAGTGCTTTCTATGGCGCTCAATGACTTGAAAATTCGCACAAAAGACGGAGAAATTCTCGAGACCCGGGATGTATTGTTCAGAAAATCTCAAGTTGTACAGGAAGCTAAAAAAGTAACAGATCACGAAGGTTGCATATCGTTAAATAAAATGTCATCAAATATATTGCGTCGCATTATTATTTGGGCTGAAAAATGTGAAAAATATTAAACAAAGAAGATATTGAGTTATGGAAGGGACAACTTTTTGGGCATCGATAATGAGACTTTATTTCAATTTATTAGCGCTGCTGATGATTTACATCAAAGAGATCTTGTCAATAGAGCTACAAGTAAAGTTGCGCGAGAAATTAATGATAAATCAGCACCTGAAATAGCAAAGTATTTTGATATGCGCTCAAAAAATCCACATATATAAGTCGATTATGGTGAATAAATTAGTAAAACAAAATGCTTGACTATATAACGTGATCGGTTTTTTTTCTTCAAATTGGTTTTTAGTGCGAGTTTAATAAACTATAAATAAAGTTGACTTAAGTGAAGGAAAGCAGAGGATTAATTGTAGGTGAAGGAAGGCCTAACATCCGTAGGCCGCCCATTATTCGCATGCAGCCCTTTGCGACAAATAATAGGTAGATATAAGGTTTCACCAACAACAATGAACATTTCTTAGTTTCGATACCGTAAAGTAGTAGTAGTAGTGTTTTATTTATTTTCTTTCAACTAGTAATTACAAAAGTAAAGCAAACTGAATTAAACTATAGATATATAAAAATAAATAAAGATTCCAGACAATAACAATAAATGTTGTGTGTCTTAATATCACTTATAACTAAATAACTCATTTATGAAAATTCCTTGACAATAAGTTCTCTATACTTAAGGCAATTTCTTATATAAACAAAGAGTGAATTATAGTTATAACCCTTAAGGATATTTACAACCTTCTGCATATCTAAAACTTTCTCACCAAAATAATTAAACCGGATGTCTTTATATATAGGACATATCCCAATGAAGTGATAAGTGTCTTCAGCTACACTTGAATTGCACATAGAACAGTTTTTGGATAAAACCTTTTTAAAACATCTAGCATTAAGATTTAGCAACCCACCCCTTGCTGGGAAAATCAGACTTATGGCGTATGCAGAATACTCGTTAAAAGAGGTAGAGTACATAGGGAGCAAGTCAGAGTAAAGATCATGTGACGACTGAAAAGAACTATCGGCATAGTCTGCAAACTCTTTTTGAATCAATTGCTCTAGTAAAATTGGTATGTTCATACTAAGCGATGGGGAAGAAAAGTCAGACAGAGGCACCATGTCGACACTTTCATAAACGTTTCTCCACTTTTTGACCCAGTACGTCCCTTGTCTGTCTGTCTCCTCCGCTACAACTCTGGGCAGTCTATTTACTGGCAAACTTAAAACCGCGCAACATAAAGCACGTGAATGCGTAAGGTGTGACCGAATAACGACGATAAACCTGATTCAAGGTGTAACATATAGTTTGGTGTATTAGCTGGTAAAAAAATTAACTTTTTTAAAAAGAAGCGAATTAGTTTCTCTACGCATTCAAACTTATCAACACCCCAGACTTGCGCACCATAAAATATAATTGACCTACATGCTGCCTCGAAAATGTTCATCTTATTTGAGATACAAATTCGAGGATTATTTATGTATTTTGACCAGGTAGCATTTATCGCTGTTTTAACCTCAGCTAGTTTTGCCTCGAGGTGCTTTGTAAAGGATAGCTTGTAATTCAAGAGAACTCCCAGATACTTGTAGTCATTTACAATCTAAATAAACTCGTTACCATAAGACCAACGAAAAGAAGGACACCTGCTACATTCCCTGAACACTAATATTTTAGATTTGGTCAGGTTAACTCTCAAACCCCATTGCGTACTATACATGTAAAGCTCATTTATCATTTTCTGTAAGACAGTGGCAGAGTCAGCTTAAAGAACGATATCGTCGGCGTACATAAAGTACATACCGTAAAGTATATAAAGACATCTTTGAAGGAGTTTGATCGCGAGCGAGCGGCTTGAGGTGCTTGCAGACACAAATAAAAAAAATAAAAAAAAGGATCAGGAAGTCCTACGAAAAACAAAATATTATAAAACCGACCTAAGCATTAGTAGTATTAGCCCTGTGGGAAGCGTCATGCAGATATTGCTTCAAAGAGACCACCACCAAAGGAGGTCATATGTATATCGACTGCTGAGTGGAATATCGCCTTACCTCGGCTGCCGTTTAAAAAACATCGTATCTCAGAAAACCTATGAAAAACACCATATTAAACATTTTTTTTTTTTTTCAAAAACGGCCTAGGTTAGGTGTTTGCGAAAAGAATTCTGATATAGGGCGTTATTTAATATTACATATTCTAAAAAAGGCCGTATTCGAACTGGCAGCTGAGATAGGAACAGTAATTAGGGTCCTTAAATTAGCTAATTAAATATGATCAAATTGACCTGACTATTTGTTCTGATTTTGTTTATAGACAAACTTTGTTAGGTTATCAATTTTAAATTTACCAGATAAATATTTTTTTTGGTAGAAGATGGACCGATGCTGAAATTTCAAGTAATTCACACAACAAAAGCCATTTAGAATAAAAAGAGCGATTAAACTTGTATCGATCAAAAACTACGAGAAAGTATGTTTGTATTTGTATGCAGGATATTAATCCGGGACGGTCCGAACACCAGCATAATTTTGATACCAGCTCGATCGTCAGAGGAGCGATCACTTCGAACCAGCTGTGGTTTTTAGTTGCATCTTACGACTGGCATGCCTACAGCGGAAATATTCTAGGCCCCTTAACCCGTTGGGGGACGATTTCGACTTGTTAATGTGGTAAATGTTTAAAGTTAAATCCGAAAATGCCCATTAAGCATAAACAACTTTGTAAATAAAACAAATTTCCATATGAGTTTGAGAGATTTGCACTATTTACGAGTTTTCCGGAATTTCTCTTATTTAACAATAACTTATGCCTATTTTTAAAAATTTTAAATTAATTGCGCTAATTTTCAAACTAAGGCATCGTTTCCCAGGAATCCCGATCTCGGGACTTTTGACCATAAATGTTATACTCAATGTGATATTCAATGTAAAAAATTGCGAAAAAATACAAAATTTCGAAGTATTAGTAGTTAGGGAAAACAAAGAAGTAAAGGTGTCTAAGTTCGGGTGTAACCGAACATTATATACTCAGCGTGAGCTTCAATTGTACATTTCATTTCAGATAAATTACTTTTCTACATAACACGTGGCACCGCCCATTTAAAAAAAATGGTTCCCCACTTCCTCTTACAATAAAACTTGATAAGTGAAATATCATTGATTCAAAACTATTTTTTGCTAAGTATTAGCTTATTATTCTAGTCTACGACCCTTTTAAACTTGTTTTATATCTAAGTTGCCGTGGTTTTTAACCGATCCCGTCCATTTTTACTAGAAATATTTTCTGCTATAAGGAAAATATGTATACACAATTTCATTACGATATGTTAATTTTTCTTCGAGTTATGGCTCCCGAAACATAGAAAATTTCTTAGTCATAAAAGGGGTGGTGCCACACCCTTTTTCAAAAATTTTAGTTTTTTCCAATTTAATGTTATAATTAAATTTAGAAAGTAAAATTGTATTGATACAAATCTCTTTTTCGCTAAGATATAGCTTATTGTTTTCGTCTACGACCATTTTTATATAAAAGTGGGCGTGGTTTTTAACCGATCTCGTCCAATTTTTCTAGTAATATTTTTGTTTTACAATTTTGTTACGATATGTAAATTTTTATGCGAGTTATGGCTCCCGAAACAGAAAATTGCTTAGTCATAAAAGGGGCGGTGCCACGCCCATTTTTTCAAATTTAAAGTTTTTCCTATTTATTGTTATAAATCCACTTGGGAAATGAAATACCATTAATAAATAAGCAATATCTTTGCAAAAAAGAGCTTAATTTTGCAAAGATATTGCTTATTTTATTCGTCCACGACCCTTTTAAAAATCTTTTATATAAAAGTGGGCGTGGTCCTTAACCGATATCGATAATTTTTCTTCAAAGCATTCTTTATGGTAAAGGCAACCTTTTTGCCGAATTTGTTACGATAGGTTTAACGATTTTTGATTTATGATTAATAATATTTGTAAAATTGATTTTATCACTTTTATCATTTTACAAATTTTTTATCGAGAGTCTCAATATCAGTCCGCACATCAAATTTCAACATTCTAGGTGTATTATTTACTAAATAATCAGGTTTTTTGTGTTTTCCAAAATGTTATATAAAAAGTGGGCGTGGTTATCATCCGATTTCGCGCACCAATCTATTCGGGATCCAGATAAGCTCGTGTACCAATTTTGGTGAAGATATCTCAATATTTACTCAAGTTATCGTGTTAACGGACAGACGGACGGACGGACATGGCTCAATCAAATTTTTTTCGACACTGATGATTTTGATATATGGAAGTCTATATCTATCTCGAATCCTTTATACCTGTACAACCAACCGTTATCCAATCAAAGTTAATATACTCTGTGTGCAAAGCACGTTGAGTATAAAAAGCAGGGCAAATGTGTGTATATCCCGCCTCATATATACATACAGATATAATAAACATATATCCGTGCTAGTTTTTCCTATAAAATTGGCGGGACGGGACCTACATATGTATATATGTACATGTTATATGCCGACTGCTAGCAATAACGATACTAGTCTACTTTGAAGAATTGTTAACTTCCGGAGTTTGTTTACATTGAATATTATATACGTACATATATATAAGGCGCGATATATATACATTCGTTCTCCGACTTCGAACGGCATCTATTAGCAGATTAATTTTCATGGCAGTAATACACTCGAAGTGTTTGCTAGGCCCCTACGGAAGGGCGACCACGCTTAGAATTTGTTTTCCTATTTGAATAAACTGTTTCAGGACCTTCGGCGTGGTGGGCGAGCATGCTATCACCACCTCTCGGGGGCCGGCCGCCTTAGATACGGCTTTATTAATGTCTTCGCTGAAATAAGACTTTTTTTACAGAATGTCTGAAATACGTCTTTGTGAACAAAGCTTTAAAGTTACCACCATTCAATTAGGATAGGTCGATAAACATCTTCATTTCAAAGTTTTCAAGGCAAGGCCATATATCGGTTCCTAAGTTTCATAACTAGAACTAAAATCGCTATAAAACACCTTCATGACCGTTATTTTTTTTTTTTAATTTTGCTATTGCCTTAGAGCTTGAAAATGGCAGCTCTTCTAGGAAATTTTGAAAAAAGACTAGCTATGTACTTTGTTTTGGTTAGATACACCCTGCCACTGGTCGGTGTTGAAAAACGCCGCGCTAATCGCACCAGATTGGGGATGCCAGTTGACTGTCAAATTAAATCTGTCACGCTACGCGCATGCGTTGTAGCTGTCAAGCTTTTGCTTACACATATACAGTAACACCGGTCACCTGGCCAAAGATGTAATCTTTGCCAAAAGATAATTGTCGTCATTCTTGTGGTCAGATAAGACTGTAATTTGTTTATAGGTGTTGTCGGTGTTTTTTTATACCAAAATGCCGGATGAAACTGTGAAATTTGTGCAATTAGTGAAAACATATCCATATTTGTATAACAGCTTACTACCAGAATATTCACAAAAGGAAGTTACAGATAGAGCTTGGTCAGAGATAGCTCAACAGATGACATGGTTAGGTATGTATATACATATATACATTGCTATTTTGTGTATGTGAAATAAGCTTTTTCTCTATGTGTTGCTATTCATTGTTTATTACATGATACATCGTTTTTATCTTGTTTTTTTATACCGGAAATAGGAATTTTAAGTAGAACCAACATAAAATTGTATGTGTTAAGTATATATATGTAAATCTTGAAGTTCGTTTTCTTTAGTTTAGACTGAATTGTTCCGTCGATTTTGATTCGAGAATGATTTACTTGATAGTGGAAAAGTTTCTGTAAACTTTTTGGGCTTGTCATACTTGTCACTCAATATTAAGTATTTGCATATTTTTGAATAGTGTTCTTAGATTTCATAATAAATAGTTTTTTTTTTAATTTGTATTATTTGGTATAAATTAAAAAAAATATTGGTTTAATGCATACATTTTCTTAATTTTATTGTTTTTGCAACTTTTTTGGCATATCAGATTAAGGTTCGATTTTTCAGTGCGCGTTTAAACTCCAGTCAAATTGACAAGGGTTTAACCCTGCCACTTTGGCCGAAATGAGCAGCATCATTTTTTATTACTCGCACTGAAAGCTCGGACCTAAAAAGAATAAACAATTGCAATAAGGCTGCCCTCATTCGTAAGAAAAATTCTCTCCACCATTTTTTTGTGTGTAAATTTTTTATTTTTGATGTTTTTTAAACGGTTTTATTTAGCTTGACTTGACTGGCTGGCTGGTTGGCTGGTTGGTTGGCTGGTTGGCTGGTTGGTTGGCTGGCTGGCACGAAATTTGTAATTGAAATTTAAATAACTCCGATAAGCTACAAAGCTTGAAATTTGGAATATAGTGTAGAACCCGATGACAATGCAATAATAAGAAAAAACTCCGATAGGAGGCGCATGGATCGAAATATTTAAAAAAATCGTATTTGTGGTCCGATTTGGCACACATTTGGAACACATAATACTTACAAGAATAGGAAGAGAACTATGAAAAAATCGAAGATCGAGATATTCAAAATAAAATAAATAATAGTCATCATACTTCTCATCAATCTAGGTCGTTGATCACAAAATAAAGTAAAAGCGTTGGGCGCGTGAAATTTCTAAAAATGTGAGGCATAGCATAACCTTAGTAAGGTTCAGTTGGTCTTATAATGACTATCAATAGAAATTTGATGAGTGCAACGCTTTTATTTAACTGTCTGATCAACGCCCTAGATTGATGACGTGTGTGATGACTAGTATCTAGGACCAACCTATGTAATTATTTTCTAGCTTTTAGTATTATTATTACTTCATGTAAGTATTGTTTTCTATGAAACCGTTTAACTTAAATTTTTTTTTTTAATTCTTCATTGTATTGGATTATGGACGAACTTTTTTCCTTACAAACAACATTGCCCAGTTTGAATAGATCTCAGATACTGTGCTTACATTAAATTAAACAATTAATAATTTTTAATTCCACCGGCTAAAAAAATTTCGCAAATTATGCCGTTTTACTAATATCTAGTTTGCCGTAATTTCAAATTACAGCTTTAAAATCAAATGCAATTTTCACACAATATATAAAGGTATAGACATAGATATATCAAAATCATCAGTATCGAAAAAAAATTTGATTAAGCCATGTCCGTCCGTCCGTCTGCCGTCCGTGAACACGATAACTTCAGCAAATATTGAGATATCTTCACCAAATTCGGTATTCGGGCTTTTCTGGCCAAAATAGATTGGTACTGAAAATAAGCGAAATCGGACGATAACTACGCCTACTTTTTCCTTATCGAAAATTTAGAAAAATGGAAAAAATTAGTTAATTCAAAAACGAATACTGCTAAGATAATGTAATTTGGTAGGTGGGTTGGTTTTATGACGCAAAACATAGATTCCAAAAATGTTTGGAATATGGGCGTGGCACCACCCATATGTAGAAATTTGGCAGAGGCACTATCCTTGCCAAATTATATAGACTAAGAGAAAACAATCAAAATTTGTTAAAGACCATGCCCACTTTTCGTAAAGGGTTAATCTTAACAAAGTTTGCAATAACTCTATGGTATTTAACTATGTATTTAACTGATATTCTACATAAGTAGTGGTATGGTTGAGCTAAGAACAAAACTTGAACAAATTATGAAAATTGGCGTGACCCGCCCTTTCTTTGTTAATCTCTCCAAAACATTTTTAATGCCATAAGTCGAACAAAAACGAAAATGAGTTCAGAATAGAACCATATACCTATGTATTATTGCGCAGCCTTATAACAATATTATCCAAACAAAGCAAACAACAACAGCGTATCAAGTGCACAGCTGGGTATATATTATATATATAATGTTCGGTTTCACCCGAACTTAGACGTTCTTACTTCTTTATTTTCCGTTTTTTATAAATTATAGAAATGACAGTAAAATTTGAGACAGCAAGAAAACCGACTAAATTTTTGTCTCTAATGGGCATGCAATAAAACAATAATGAAATAGTAATGAAAATTAAAAGAAGGAAATAGTTAAGAATTTATTTTCTCTTATACCTACATATATGACACTACTTTATTTTCTCTATATTTTTCTTGTATTTTCTCTTATATTTTTTGTCGCCCTCCCTCCTAATACGGTTTCAGTACTAGTGTAAGTTTGTTAACTACATTTCAAAAAAGTAACGAAATACAAGAAAAATACAACCTAGTTCATTAAAAACAAATGAGCCAGATTTTATTTCGATAGGCTTTTTTGACATTCGGCCGTTTTTTCTTTATTTTTTTCTGGCAAATTTTGAAAATTTTGTTGTTAATTTGAAAAATATGTGCATAAAAACAGTAGTAAAATAAACTTTCTTGTGAAAAAAGTGAACCATCGAGAACGAAATATTTTCCAGTTTATTTGCATTGATTTTATTGTTAAAAATGTTAATGAAAAAATAAAATTTAAACATAAACAAAAACATGTCAAACTCACTAATTTTGGGGGAATAGTATTCTCGCTTCTCATGGTAGACATTGTTTTTGTACTTTGAATTTCGGATAAAGTTTCGTCAGTTATTCTAGCTTGTAATCAAAGGCAAACTAAAGGAGTGTCATATAGGTATTAAGGGAAACTGAGTTCAATAAGCCCTTTAAAGTAGAAAATTTTACTTATTAAGTATTTCATTAACTATCTATGTAAAATTGGTATCACTCCAAAAACTTGAAAAATATTTCCACTTCTTACTTTTACTTTTGGCAAATAGTTGAAAAGATCTTCTCCCTTTGATAACCGTGAAATACTTTTAATATTTTTATAAATTGTTAAAACAAACGGGTTTTTTTACTGTAGTTAGACCAAATCATACACTGCTCTGTTTCGTTCAAATAATATTTAACTAAAGCATATCAAATAAGACGAATTAACAACTCAAAACATAAAGGCGCATAGTCATAGTCAAAATAAAATAGTTTTTAAATTTAGATGCAGCTGTTTGACATAATTTTCTATGGGCTATCTGTCAAAAAAGCTCCAACTAAATTTAAAACCTATTTTATTTTGACTATGACTATGCGCCAAAGACTTTAAAACGAATAGGTGGATCTTGTGAATTGCCCGGTACAGTTTGTTTAATATAGGGTGATTCGTTTTTTCATTGGAGTAAAAAGAAAGATTGCAAGTACACACCAGTTTTGGGTAGGATTGTTAACTGCCTTTAAAAAACTCACTGAGAAAATGTCACATTTTATAGATAGGGACGTAATTATCACATTTTGTTTAGGTATTTATCGACAATTTTTAATTACCTAAAATCACTTCATATATATATTTTTATTAGTCCTTTTCATAACTAAATATTATATATACTTATTTGCAGCCAACGATTGTAAGGAAAAATGGCGAAGCATTCGAAATGCTTATGCCCGGAGTCTAAGGCCATATTCAAATGGAACTTCAACAAAATCTAAAAAACCGTATTATTTACGAGAGGCCATGGATTTCATGCTACCATATATGAACCCCACGAATCCTATAACACATTCAGAGAGTACTGTAAATATTACATTAGCAGACTCCAACGAGCAATATTTCGGCGAGAATGTTGAGTTGTTAGAAAATGCTGAAGACCAAAATGCTACAGTACCATTGGGAACACTAAAAAGACATAACGATACTCCAATTATTACAGAAGTAAAGATGTTAAAAACCATTTTTAATGAAACCAATGAGCCAAACCAGACAGTTATACAGGGCTTCCAAGAAAATAAAGATAAAAAGACACCAGCTGATACTAGCAAAATGTTTCTCTTAAGTCTACTGCCAGACTTAAAGAATCTATCTGATAAACGTGTAAGGGAATTCAAAATACTAACCATGCTTTTGCTTGAAGAATTAATAACTGAGCAAGAAAAAGAAATTGAGGACAAATGTTTTCGTCGACCATTACCTCCACAAAGCTCAAACTCGCAGGTTAGCACGTCTGCTGGTTCGTCAACGCATGTCACTACAACACAGAATAAAGACAAAGAATTCGTTGGTAATACATTCATTGTTCCAGCCAAGGCCGAGTCTACGACACCGGAACGGCAAGTTCATTTATTGTCGCACCAACAGCCCGTTCAAGTGCAAATGCATCAACAACCCAGCCAAGGAATGTCGCATCAACAGCCTGTCCAAGTACTGTCGCAACTACAGAGTACCCCAAATATTTGGAAAGGTGTTCTATGCTATCACAATAACAGTAATAGAAACTGATTACCATTGACTATTTTTGCTTTTGTAATACTCATACTCATAGAAATACTCATACCTCCAAATTCATGAAAAATATGTCATTTTGGGGTGAACAATTTTACGAGAGTTCAGGATTTTATGCAAACAGCCTAGTAATAAATGGTAACTGGTGTATTTTATTTTGCAATTTTGCATTTGCTACGTCTTTATAAATTCACAACCTCTAATTTCACTAAATAATAAACCAACAAATGTTTATGCAGATTTAAAGAGAACACAAACAAATCTTTATAAAATATACCGAAAAAATTCTCAAGAAAAATTTCGTCTGTCAAATAAAAAAATTTCAATACAAAATGCATACAATTCTGAGCTCCCTTTATAAGTATAAGATTTTTTTAGTACAATTTATTGCCAAATCATCATCGAATTTTCAAATCATATGCCAAATTAAAACTTAGGTCTCTAACATTTTTTAATTGCGTAAATTTTTTTATTTATTTTGTATTTGAATGAACATTTTTAAATAAACATGTGAAAACCATTTCACTTTTGAATGGTTTCCAAGTTTTGCTCTAAAAAGTGCAGTATATTTGTGTGCAAGTCAAGCTGTTTGGTTTGAGGATCGATTTTCGAAAAAGCTTGACTTTCAATTTCCTATAAGAACATAGTTCGTTTACAGATTTTAACACCCCAGCGGGTTAGGGGATCAGAATATACCCGCGGTAGGTATGCATGTCGTAAGAGGCGACTAAAATACCAGATTCAAGGGGATGTGTAGCGCAACCTTTCAGGTTGCCAGCGCAATATATAGCTTCTCCAAACCCAATTGTCAACCTCACCTATCCGCGGCGAATCCTGTTTCACTAACAGACGAGGCTCTGGCGACCCACAGCTCCTCATGGAACTTGGGGGTAGGGAGGGAGGGAATGGCCTGAAGGTTTAATGTGGCCACATAAATCGTTCCCGAGATGGTCGAGCTAGCACCTTAATGGTGCTATGGTACCGGAGCGTACCGGATTTGTATCCGGCAAAGGACCATCACATCGATAAGACTCCCCAAAGCCTTCGGGGAGCAACCTTATCGCTACAACAACAACAACAACAGATTTTAATATTTGAATTAAAGTTGTGAGTTATTGCAAAGCTAACGCATTGGAAGTAAAATTCTAAGAATACATACTTCTTTCTCATACCCCAAGACAAGAACACCTCTAAAAATCTAAAATTTTTTCAAACTGACCGCAGAGCATATGTGACCTGGAATCATGAAACGACCCTATTGTGCGAAAACAAGTTTTCGAGAAAAATGCGTTTAAAGTTTTTGTTTAGCTTGACTCTGTGTAGCGGCTGGCCATTGTGAACGAATTTTGGAATTAAAATTTAATTAACTTCCCGATAAGCTACAAGCGTGAAACTTGGAATATAGTTCAGAACCCGTTGGCAATGCAATAATAAGAAAAAAAACTCCGATAGGTGATGCATGGATCGAAATATTTAAAAAAATCGTATTTGTGGTCCGATTTGGCTTTAAATGCGATTTGTGAAAAATTTAAGAAGGTTAGAAAACTGCGGGTTATTCCATTGGAAAGAGCGTTAAATTTCCTATAAGAATCACTCAAAAAGTGAAGAACGGTATTTTCGCACAATAGGGTCGTTTCATGATTCCAGGTCACTTATATGTATGTGCCTGTTGTTCTTTGGTAGATATTCTAGCCTAAAGCAAACATTTTTAAAGAGTTTTTACAGGGTTCAAGCAATGACAACACTCTGACAATATATATATTTTTCATGGGACATAATGATAATAGAAAAAAATTTATATTTTATATTAAATAAATAAATAAGTATCTAGCAATACTCTGAACCAAGCCGGATATTGAGAAGTAATCGATGGCGTATCCGGATAGCCGCACATCAAAAATTAAATCTGCTCCAGTAGTCCTGTAGAAGATTCAAGAAGTTGGAATAACTTAATAACATACTTAATTGGCACTTAACCGTTTAAACGGTTTTATACGTCCACCAAGGCGCGGCAGTCGATTTTTCATTCGACTAACTGGCGATAATTGGAAACACCAAGGGAATTTAAATCGTGATTGAAGACTTGAGGCCGCCCCCTCTTGCTCTGCTTCCGTAGGCGCCACGAAAACTTCCAGAGCCGGTTTATCTGATGTTGTCATGGGCCATTCTTCTGCACCCCAGCGGGTTAGGGGACCTAGAATATATCCGCGGTAGGTAAGTATGTCTGTCGAAAGAGGCTACTAAAATACCAAAGTGATTCAAGGAGTTGTGTAGCGCAACTCTCTCAAGGGATTGCCAGTGCAATATATAGCTTCTACAACCCAATTGTCTACCTCACCTACCCGTGGCGAATCCTATTTCATTAACAGCCGCGGCTCTGGCGACCCCGAACTCCTGATGGATCTAGGGGGTGGGAGGGCGGTATGGCCTAGAAGGTTTCATGTGGTCATACCAAATCGTTCCCGAGATGGTCGGGCTGGTACTTTTATGGTGCTTGTTACTGGGACGTTCCGAATCTGCATTCGGCAAAGGACCATCAGCATCTATAACACTCCCCAAGGCCTTCGGGAAGTGTCCTTATCGCTAAAACAACAACGGGTATGATATGTGACTTGTAGAGCATAATTTTCATTAGCCGAGAGAGGATTTCAAGTAGATGAAATCAGAATTTTACAAGATCCCCACAAGAATCATGACAGGATATGGCAAGTCATTAACGAAGAGAGAAACAATAATAGACCCACACACCCGAAGAAACTTACGGCCTTCAACTGCGTGAAACTTTTAATTCGGTGGTAATTCACCCCAAACCAATTTTTGTCAAAAGTTTGTCGAAATCTGGCATGATGTTATTGGTGAATCTTATGTGTTGTAAAAAATAATGTTGATGTTGTAGCAGTGCTTCGCCCCATCCAATAGGTGCGACCGATCACAAATTGTCATCAATATCCTCTAACGGGACTCCAAGAAAACTTGCTGTTTCACCAGGGGTGGACCATAATGAGAGGGGTGTTAGAGGCGTTGGTTGGAGGTGACTCCTTAAGCCCCTGGGTTGGCTCATCAATCAGATGTCTGTTGGGATGCCCAGGTTTCTGGGTATTCAACAGGAACTGTTTGGTTAGCATCTCATTTCTCTCCCTGATGGGGAGTATTCTCGCCTCATTATGTAGATGGTGTTCTGGAGAGATAAGAAGACAGCCCGTGGCGGTTTTGAGAGCAGTATTTTGGCAGGCCTGTAGCTCCTTCCAGTGAATAGTTTTTAGGCTTGGCGACCATATAGGGGACGCGTAGCATGTAATGGGCTGGCCAATTGCTTTGTAAGTGGTAATGAGCGTTTCTTTGTCTTTTCCCCAAGTACTGCCAGCAAGAGGTTTGAGGATTTTATTACGGCTCTGGATTTTCGGTACAATTTCGGCTGCATTCTCACCAAAATTTAGATCCTGATCAAACGTCACACCAAAGATTTTGCGGTGTAGGTCAGTCGGTAGCGTAGTGCCATGAACGTGTATGTTCAAATGGTCGACATTTGGGACGTCCATGTTGTAAATAAGGTCGCGGAGGATTTAGTCGGTGATAATGCCAGGTTTCGCGAGGCGAAAAATCTGGAGAGATCAGGGAGGTAGCCGTTTATTCTGTTACTAAGCTCATCGATCTTTGGGCCTGGGCCTGTGGCCATTATTGTGCAGTCATTGGCGTACGAAACGATAGCAACTCCTTCTGGTGGCCAAGGTAGCTTTGATATATAGAAGTTAAACAAAAGTGGGGATAGAAGACCACCCTGTGGCACTCCTTGTTTAATTCTTCTTGGTTTTGATGTTTCGTTCCTAAACTGCACCGATGCCTGCCGACCACCCAGATAATTTGCTGTCCACCTTTTAAGACATGGGGAAGGGTAGACCCTTCCAGGTCTTGCAGTAACGTGCCATGATTGACCGTATCAAAAGCTTTTGATAGGTCTAGCGCAACGGGTGCTGTTCTATGGTGGGGGTTTTAATTTAAACCGCAATTTATCTGGGTGCTAATGGCATTTAGCGCGGTGGTGGTGCTAGTGGTAGTGGTTTTCTAAAGCCATGCTGATGACAGGCTCGGAACGCAACAAATTAAATGGGGTTATACCGAAATGACAGTACTTAGTCGGGAAAAATCCCGAGTCGTTCCGGTACATAGAACCGACTGCCTTGGGAAGTGGGAAAAAATACTGAATACCCCAGCTCAAAAAAAAAAGAATTTGATGTTTTGAATTGCTAAAGCATATATGACACTACTTTATTTTTGCTTCGATTCCAAGCTAAAAAAACTGACGAAACTTCATCGGAACTTCAAAACACAAAAACAATTTCTATCATGAAAAAGCGAGACCACTATTCCCCCAAAATTAGTGAGTTTGACATGTGTTTGTTTATGTTTTACATTTTATTTTTACATTAACACTTTTAACAATAAAAACAATGCAAATAACACATGAAAATTAATTCGGTCTCTAATGGTTCACTTTTTTCACAAGAAAGTTGATTTTAATTGTGTTTTTGTGCACCAAATTTTCAAACTAAAAACAAAATTTTCATGTGTCAGAAAAAAATAAAGAAAAAACGGCCGAATGTCAAAAAAACGAAATACAAACTGGCTCTTTAATGAACTAGGTTGTATTTTTCTTGTATTTCGTTACTTTTTTGAAATGTAGTTAACAAACTTACACTAGTACTGAAACCGTATTAGGAGGAGTGCGACAAAAAATTGAAGATAAAATACAAGAAAAAATACACGAAAATAAAGTAGTGTCATATACATAGGTATAAAGAGAAGGTGAAATAATTACAACTGCGGCGTGTGCCTACATTTGGGAGTCACTCGCTGAATTATATTCTATCCTTGTTAATTACCCTACAAGAAACGCTGATAGTTTTACTAATACACTCACACTTGTAATTGACAATGCTGATCCTGCGATGACGTAAACATTGATACTCAAATTTACGCATGTTCCTTTGTTCGCTCACGCATGTCCGCATGTTCCCAACGACAGCCTATAATCATGAAAAAGGACTCAAACTGGGAAAGCTTCGGACACCTGGTACAGAACAAAAGAACATACAGCAGATACCATTATGCATGTGAGACAGATACATAATTCTCAACGGAATTTTATGTATGCGAGAACAGTTTATCCGATTTAATCATGTTGTCACTACTGACTGTCATATGACATCACGGTTGTTTTGTTATTTTTTAAATTCCGCCATTTTCAACCCACGAAAACCATATAAAAAATAAGTTTAAAAAATGAAAAAGAGAGCATTTCAAAGCAAAGAAAAAAAATCGAAAATAACATTAAAAAATACCAAAAGCTGTCGGAATATATGGGGCGCACTCAAAAAATTGATACGCGAAAAATAATAGTGGTTAGTGGTGATTCATTTTTAAATGTGTTTCCGCATGAGGAAAGCGCCCTTCTGTTGTTTTGTTATTTTCTGAATTTAAATTGAACATTCTGAACTCGAATTCTTATAAAACTATTTATTTTAAACAAATAAGAAACACATATGCTTTTATCAAGTACAAAATTAAAAACGTAATGAAATAAAGTAAATAAAAAGCCAAACGCATTGTTTAAATTTTTAGCGGAATATAACAATGGTCATTTATGATAGTATAACAGTCAAACCTGATATCTACAGTAAACTATCACTTATGACACTTTTTGATAGTTAGAATGTCAGCACTGATCCAGGAAAAGGAATGAGAGTGAGCAGTACGGCTATATACTTAATCAGTAGGCCATGTTGGTGTATAAGAAGGAGACAAAAACTCACATGTACACAGTTGTTTACATCACATTTACGTTAGTCCCCTTAAGTTTGTGATAGAAAGTTTGTATCAGGCGCTGATCGTTAGGTTGACATTGCTGACAATCAGATGATAGCCATATGATAGTCAGTATTCTTGTAGGGTAGTTGCTGTGTGGCCATCACATAAACTCAAACACTTTAGAATTTTACTACAAATGCATGGTTCAATTATGTACAGGTTGGCTCATCTCATCAGCTGATTTTATTTATGTCATTGCATGGTCGAAGGGATTGTCAAAAGGAGATGGCAAACTCAAAATGAAACCAACACATTGGCAACATTTTACTTACACATACAAAAACTGCTCAGTTTTACGTTTCCATTCCATACCATTCGCATCAACTTCAATACACAGATTTTGACAATTTGAACAGACATATTTTGTTGCTTTACAGATGAGCCAACCTGTATATAGTTGAACCATGTACAAATGGTAGCATCACTGAGAAAATCAACCAGTTGACTCTTTAGTTTTGCGGAGAGAGCACATTTTCTCTCATAACTACAGTTGCCACCACACCTCATTTGTTTTGAAGATGGTCCGTTTTGCTTAACCAGCATCTATTATTATGATACATTAATATGTGTAATAGGATTTGTAACTCTCCCCGAAGGTTTTGCGGAGTGTTATCGATGTTGACGATCCTTCCCCGGATGCAATTTAACAGACCACATTAAACCTAGTAATTATTTGGCGCATTTCACCACCGAGGAATTTAGAACGAGCTTCTCTTCCAATTTGCGGCGTGTACCTTTAAACTTTCCCCACAAACTTACGGCACACGGCCTACATGTTTTATACTAGCGATGGCCGATACAGAGATTTTGAAGTATCAGTGAGAATAGTGATGGATATTTTTGAATCGCGGCTATTTTTTATAGCTATAGCTATTTTTTATAGCTAAAGCGATCCCTTCAGTTTATTCTTAATAAGCGAATGTGAAATTTGTATACTTGGATATAAAAAAGGAATGTTTAAGTTTGTTTAAGGGAGTAGATTGAATGTTATACATTTATTTAGTTTAGTATACAGTATGAACAAAATTGGAAAAAAAAGAAAAAAATATGAATATGAAATTTCTTCACTTTCAAATTTTGTTTTTGTTTTCCATGATGTGTTAAATAAATGTATACAGAATACAAAATGACATGACAAAACGAGTTTTTTCAAAATTAAAAAAACTAAATAACTTACTAATAAAGTACAAGCAATATTTTCTGAAATGAAGTTCTTCTTTTATTCAGCACACTCGAGATAATGATATAACAACCATATAAAAATAGTCATAAAAACCTTTCTTTCAAACCCACTTATTGCTGGTTCAATCTTCTATCGACCAATCCAAAGAGTCGTCGGGGCTTCGATTTACAGAAAAGATCGGTTATTTCTTCAAAGTCCGTTTCTATTTCTTTGTGGACGTTCCCTAGTGCCAGACCAGTCAGTCAATTTTTAGACACGTTGTCTCTCAAATAAGTCTTCAAGCGCTTTAGAACAGAAAAAGAACGCTGTGTGGTTGCTGAAGTTACGGGGATAGTCGCAAATATTTGCAACAGTGTCGTCACGTTTGAATGAAGAAAAGTGTGCTGATTTAATGATTTACAGGGCATCAGTAGCTGTTTGAGCACTCCTGAATGGATCACTTTTGCAATGGTTATGCCACAACAAAATCTCATTTTTCAGCACTGTCTCATTGTGTCTGGTGGGATCTTCTTTATAAACTTTAGCAGCAAGTACAATTTCTTCAATCGTTACTCCTGCAGAGTATGCTGGAATCAGTCCCTCCAGAGGCAGTATTTTCAAAAATTCACCTTTGAACCTTAACGTCAATGAAGAAATCATATAGTCCAGGAAATGGTAGTAAATTGTAGCTCTGTAATTCGGGTTTAGCCCCTAGCCCTTTTTTTGGCCCTCTTTAAAATGTTTGCCCTTTTTTAGCTCCAAATCTATTTGGGCAACTCGGATTGTCAAATTTGTAATGTATGTATCAAATGACATCGAAATTTTATTTTATTTTTTTCGTTATGATGATGTGGCAGCTTGGTAATCAGCGCATAATAAAACATTAATCGATTATCAAGTGTCATCACTTACACAACGTAGAAATGAAAAGGTAAGGAAATATTTTGCATAAAACGCCACTAAAGAATTTTTTTATCAGATATTTAATAAAAAAGCAAGTGCCAGCAACAGCAGAAAACTTCGAAAATGAAGAAAGCGATGAAAGTGATGAAAGTCGTTTCGATGACAAGACGAGCCATGTGTGCCGGCGTTAAGTTTTTTTTTATATTTGGCGGAACAAAGTAATTAGTGCTTACTTAACGTATTTTGATTATTAAAAAATATAAATAGAATTATATCAAGTAAAGACGGGGCTGACAATATGCTAGAGCCCTCTATGCCATTTATTTCCACTTTCAGAGCTTCCTAACCATAAGAAAGTGAGTTTAATTCAATTTCTGTAAAAAATGCGAGATGCATTCGGTAAAAATATTCACAGTAGAAAATTTTTGGCATAAAAAATTTAAAACCATACCGTGTGCCCTCAGTATGCCGTTACATGCAAAATGCACGTAACTCGCACGTATGATACCTCAACCTTGCACGTAATGACTTATTTCGAACGGAGGGGGGATCATAAAATTGTCACATTTCATTTTTTTTTTACTATAATTTTCTCTCATCTTTCACTCGGTATTAAAACGGATTTTTAATAAATTAATACAACTAAAATTGATATATTTGGATAGCAGGGAGTGATGAACGCTATTTCACTATCGGTGATTGCATCGCCGCTATCACTATTAGTCCTCGTGTTCCAATGACACATGAAACAGATACGGATAGAGATTTAACATGCAAATGCAACAACAATGTGATCCATATGGAGATATTTGCAGTTGCAGTTGGGAATTTTCATGTGATTGTTGTAATGTTTTTGTGCACTGAAAAAGATTTCATGTACAAAGGGATTTTGCACATTTAATTTTGATCCCACCTCATTGGTGGACGGGCCAGGGTAATTTTTTATAAGCTCGGCTGAAGGCCGCCAACGCAACCAGGGGTCGTTTTTCGGTTTTTCGTCAATATCTTTTGAACGAGCAAAAACGTTTATTTCTGCTTTCGAATTATTGTTATCGAGGTCAATAAGCGTCGTTTGACACTTCTCTCGATATTTTTGGGCGCATATTAAAAGACGACCTTCTGTTCTATTAATTAATATTTTGTATATACTTATTTGATATATACGGATCTCGTGAGGTAGTATCAAATGAACGTATTCCGAATATTCTAAATTAACGGTTTATCCGGAACGCTTCCATGAATACTTAACGGAAAAGAGCTTTCCGAAATTTCAGAATAAAAACGTGAATACTCCCTGTGTAGCAGGACCGCACAAAAGCTTAACTCTTCTGTCAAAGTCAAGGCCGGAATATAAAGTTCTAAGACAATAAGTCATTTTCTTTTATTTTTGTTTTTGTCAGTTCATTGCGGCTGCTGAGTAGCGTATCACCCCATGTCGGCTGCCTGTTCAAAATCGTGCTATCTCAAAATATTTTTCAAAAATTTCCAAATTCAGGGAATTTGTCACAAAACCGCCCTATATTAGAGTTAGATTGAAGAACGCCTCATCTCAGAATGCTTTTCAATAACTCCCTGTTATGATAAAAAGCATTGAACTTATGCCCATATAGGGAGTTTTTGAAACAAATTTTGAGATAGTGCATTTTTGAATAAAATTCTAACGTACAGCATTCTTCAAACAATTTCTGAAAGAATGACCAAACCAGCATAACTTTATCAATTCACTGAATATTTAGTAGAAAATGAATTATTTCCCCAAAAACTTTTGGCATTTACAAATTATTATCACTACTAATATACTACCAAAGATACTTTTCTAGTACAATTTTCACTGAAGGGCATTGAATTATTCCCCGTTTTCCTTACTTCGTAAAAGCAACCAGTCCAAATTTTGTAGGCTGTCTTTTTTTTTTTGATTTCGAATTCAAAACTCTGCGAGCATTTGCTATTAGCAATATATGAGTGTTACATATTTGCTATTTACCATGTCTTTTTCTTTTCAACTTTTGGTCCTTTTCCTAAAAAAATCTTAGCTCAAACAAAATATGTCTGGCAATCAAACTCACAACTGTTGGTGCGTTAATTTTCTGATATCATTGCGTTTGCATTGTGTGTGACAAATTCAATCAAGTTTTTCACTAGAATTGTCCAAAAAAGTATTACAAAACTTCATTTGTGAGATACTTTGACTAATAACTAATATAATTTGCAATCAGAAAGTGAGTAGAAAGAGTGCAAAATTGAATTTGGACGGAAATATTTGTGTTGCAAGCCTTCTTTGGACACATGCACAGGGATGAGAGAAAACTTGCTGCTATCAGCAAAATAAAAAATGTGCCAACGTAACGGAGTAACGTAACGTAAGCGACGTACATTTAATCAACTATAGAATTGATGAATGTGTGTACGGATGTGTGTTTCTGTTTATATTTTTGCTGTTTGCATTGCCGAATAAATTTACAATTGCCGGATAAGTGCTGCCAGACAAGAGACATTTTGCAAACAAAAGGAAAAAAACTTGCCGATAAGGCAGTGCGTGCCGGTTTTTTCTAATTCAATTCATTAAGTGAAGTGTATTTTTGTATTCAATTTGTTTTATAAATATGAATAATTGAGTGGAGTTTATTTAAAGTGAAAGTGTTTAATAACATATATGGAAATAATATATTGTCAACGTTAAACATTTAATACACAAAAAGCAGGAAAATGGACCACTTCCAACCTTCACTAGACCCTCGCAAACAGGAGTTGCTGGAGGCGCGATTCCTTGGAGTTAGGGTAAGTTTTTAATTTAAACATGCGCCTAAAGACTTTTGTTTCCATTAAATTATAGAGAAGTCATTCAAAGATAGCTGACCAGAGCAACAGCGTAGCCGGAAGCGATTTTTGAGTTAAAAATGTCCAAAATATCAATATTATGAATAGCATGGTGTTACATAATATATCGCATCCTTGAATTGCACTTTTGAAAAGGTAAAATCACAGTGAAGTTGTTGTTAGAAGAGTTTGTTTCGGGGGTAATAAGCTACAACAAGTTGTCGACTGCTAATACAGGTCTTATCGTGCCGCTAGAGGTGTCAACAGACGTGTTTTAATCTTCGTATCAATGGTCAAAAAACCGGGCTTCTATCAAAAGGCCTGAAAACCCTAAAAAATTACCCCGGTCGCACGGAAATGGAGCGATCCGTTAAAACGTTGCGCAGAACAACTTTCTGCATTTAACAATCAATCACTGTTGTTCTTTACCTTTTTGACGAGTAATTGAAGAGACGGATTTTGCCGGAAGGTAATCTCAGTTGTAGGACATACATTGACTTCGAGATACGTACATTTTAGAGCACGGCACTGCTTTCAAATCACAATCATGCACGTACGTAGTAAGCGAGTTAATGGCGTTTGGATCAACGTGGCCGTATCAAATTTGCGAGTTGGTCAGTCTGGTACCTTAATGCTTCTGTGCAAGGAGCCACAAAAGATTTATAAAAGTTACGTGGACGTCGGGTTTCGGGATCAAGCCCAGAACAACCTGTCCGATGCAACCATCCCTTGCACGAGACACACTGAACAGAGAATGACCGTCCTAAAAAGATTCTTTTCCGGCAGATGCAGCAAAACAATGTCTCAGGAACGGGGTCAGGAGACCGACCCGGATTGGATTCGATGCCTTCCCGGAGTAAGAGAATATGGAGCAGCCCTGCTGCAAGGAGCTGCTGGGAGGATGACAATTTGTGGGAGGGACGAAACAAATTAGATGGGGTCACACTGAAATGACAGTTAGTTAAAACTACAAAACCTTAACGGAGTGTTTTTATTGTTTAAACAAAAACAAGAAGGAAACGGTCAATCCAAAGCCAAATACAAAATAACTGCATTGATGTATTAGGGATGAAGACAACCAACAACAACAACTACCAGTATTAATGGATATAGGTCCTGCGGAAACTATCAACATAGTTATATTAGTTGAACAATATAGCGAATGATTTGATATGACCGCATTGAGCCGGTAAATGCGTTTGCTATGTAAACGTATACAGAAGCTGAATGGCTATGAAGCTTTATATCATTCAAACAACTCTTTGAATTACCTTTCCAATGACGATAACTTTGGGGAAAATCAACTAAGTATTCTCTGCTCACTGATACTATATATCATAGGCACTGATACCCAACGTTACTTTAGATTTTCAGGGGGCTGCGTATTGATTACAATTAAATTATTTTAGTAGGGTACCTGGTTACGGTTACCGTGGAGTGGGGGCAGCTCGCTCACCTACCACATAGAAGGTGCTCTGTTCAAGTTCGGGGAAAAGCAACATCAATTAAACACTTAACAAGTATTTCTAAGCGGGGTTTGCCCACCAACTGTTTGCATAACAATCTGAGTTTATTCCTGCAATAAAAAACTTCTCTCCGAATATTATATACCTTGGAGATGCACTTGTAGGAAAATTTTAAAAGTAGCACACACAAATTAGAACAGAAATTTGGTCAAAACCTCCTCGAAGGTATATCGCGCCTTGTCTTTAATTATTTTTATTTTTATATAGAAGAGAATATTTAAAAGAATAAAATGCAGCTTCTGTTTCATCTTGCCATGCTGAGTGCAATATCTTAGTTTCAGTTGAAATATAGATACCCACATGAACATCTATGTACATAGGGATTGTTATGCTCAATTACCAAAACAACCATGGACAGTTTTTACGCCTGTTGTTGGTGTTGTAACGACAAAGACACTCCCCGAAGGCCTTGGGGAGTGTTATTGATGTTGATGGTCCTTTGGGGGATGCAGATCCGGTACGTTCCGACTACAGGATGGTGTACAAATTTGTCAATTTGCAGATGATACATTACTATATATGACCGGAAGTTCTATTCAGGAATGTATTGCGCGGCTGAATGATAATCTGAAAAATATATGTAAATATCTGGAAATGAACAAACTAAAACTTAATGTGAATAAAACAAAGGCAATGATAATCAATGGCGAGTTAAATGAAAACATTGCAGTTAATTGTGAAATAATCGACAAAGTTGATGAAATTAAGTATTTAGGCATTATCATCGATGAAAAATTAAATTTCGACAAGCATATAGATTATGTTTGCAGTAAAATTTCAAAAAAAGTTGGATTTTTCCAGAGAATGCGCAAGATATTACCAAGTTATATCAAAAATGAAAGAATCATTAATGTATTGTACCTGAAAATTTTTGTATTTTTAAATAGCAAAAAAGCTAAATAAAGATTAAACTAACTAACTCGGGAACAATTTGGTATGACCACATGAAACATTCTAGGCCATACCGCCCTCCCACCCCCTAGCTCAATCAGGAGTTCGGGGTGACCAGAGACTCGGCTGTTAATGAAACAGGATTCGCCACGGGTAGGTGAGGTTGACAATTGGGTTGGAGAAGCTATATATTGCGCAGGCAACCCCTTGAAAGAGTTGCACAACCCCTTGAATCAATTTGGTATTTTATTCGCCTCATACGACAGGCATACCTAACGCGGGTATATTCTAAGCCCCGAAACCAGCTGGGGCATGGGTAGTAGTATCGATTTTGATGGTGCTTTGCCGGATATATGTAAATCAGGTACGTTCCGGTTACAAAACACCATTAAGGTACTAGCCCGATCATCACGGGAACGATTTATATGACCACATTAAACCCTCTAGGCAAATTGGAAGAGGAGCTAGCTCGCAAATGTCCCGTATCCACAGAAACCTCGTATATACCCTGCAAAAATCGTTGGATCATGTTGTCCACTGGAGTACTTACCATCATACTCCAATGTAATGCAGCAATGGACCAACTCATGTATCTACACGAACATATTGTAAGCCTATCATTGCTCGTTTTTAACGATTGTAATCACTACACGATGTTTATTGGACTGTGGGTACTCTATGGATTACTCTGATGTAATGCGGAGCTCGAGTATATGGTCCAGTCCTAGGACATCGCAATGTTAATTGGACCATATTTTTTGTATGAATTGTGGTTAATTTTGGAGCACTCTGTTGGTCCATAGCGAGTACTCCATACATGCATGCATGGAGTACTCGCGATTTTTCCAGGGTAAATATAAAAAATGTCCCTATGAGCTCTATCGTTTTTATTTACTTTGATTGGATAACGGTTGGTTGTACACGTATAAAGGAATCGAGATAGTATAGATTTCCATATATCAAAATCATCAGTATCGAACAAAAATTTGATTCAGCCATGTCCGTCCGTCCGTCCGTCTGTCCGTTAACACGTTTGATTCAGCCATGTCCGTCCGTCCGTCCGTCTGTCCGTTAACACGATAACTTTAGTAAATATTGAGATATCTTCACCAAATTTGGTAAACGAGCTTATCTGCACGCAGAATAGATTGGTATTGAAAATAAGCGAAATCGGATGATAACCACGCCCACTTTTTATATATATAACGTTTTGGAAAACACAAAAAACCTGATTATTTAATAAATAATACACCCAGAATGCGGAAATTTGACATGTGGCCTGATATTGAGACTCTTGATAAAAATTTGGAAACAATTTTTAAAATGAGCGTAACATCGCCCACTTGTGATAAAATCAATTTTACAAATATTATTAATCATAAATCAAATTATCGTTAATCCTATCGTAACAAAATTCGGCAGGGAGGTTGCCTTTACTATAAGAAATGCTTCGAAGAAAAATTAACGAAATCGGTTAAGGACCACGCCCACTTTTATATAAAAGATTTTAAAAGCGTCGTGGACGAATAAAATAAGCAATATCTTTGCAAAAAAGAGCTTTATATTAATGGTATTTCATTTCCCAAGTGGATTTATACCAATAAATAGGAAAAACTTTAAATTTAAAAAAATTGGCGTGGCACTGCCCCTTTTATGACTAAGCAATTTTCTATGTTTCGGGAGCCATAACTCAAAGAAAAATTAACGGATCGTAATAAAATTGGGTACACATATTTTCCCTATAGCAGGAAATATTTCTAGAAAAAATTGACGAGATCGGTTGAAGACCACGCCCACTTTTATATAAAAGATTTTTAAAATGGTCGTAGTCGAAAAAGAGCTTTGTATCAATAGAATTTTACTTTCTAAATTGAATCATAACATTAAATTGGAAAACACAAAAATTTTTGAAAATGGGTGTTGCCCCCCTTTTATGACTACCCAATTATCTATGTTTCGGGAGCCATAACCCGCAGAAAAATTAACATATCGTAATGAAATTGTATACATATTATTTCCTTATAGCAGAAAATATTTCTAGTAAAAATGGACGGGATAGGTTAAAGACCACGGAAACTTAGATATAAAACAAGTTTAAAAGGTCGTAGTTAGACTAGAAAATTAAGCTATAACTTAGCCAAAAATAGTTTTGAATCAATGATATTTCACTTATCAAGTTTTATTGTAAGAGGAAATGGGGAGACATTTTTCTTTTAAACGGGTGGTGCCACGTATTATGTAGAAAAGTAATTTATCTGAAATGAAATGTACAATTAAAGTTCACGCTGAGTATATAATGTTCGGTTAAAACCGCACTTAAACGCCTTTACTTGTTCACATTACGATCTACTTTTTATTTCGAGTAATATTTGCTAATACTATTCTTTTAGTTAATTCATTGCATTATATGCTTGCTTCGTAGTCCTCTGCAGCCATAGACAAAACCATTCCAATGAGTATATGTATATATCATGTAGGTCGATGGCTGAAGTCATAGTTGATTCAGCAATGTCATAGTACACCTATGTTGGTGATGTGCTTTGCCGCTGTTCTCAACATGACGCTTTTACATTTAGCAGCTTCTTCTTGATTCCTCCTAACGTTTCCTTTTCTATTAGCCAACCCAGCGTTGCCTTAACCAGTCACCACTAGATGTGCCACACACTGTTTTCGGGAGGCAGCAAGTTTTGTATGGATAGAATTTCCTACTGCTTCTCGTAGTATTTTGTTGTCGTGATTTTCAGTTTTGTTGCAGCAGCAACACTTTCAGCAACGTTTGCTGTTTCTGTCCGGTTTGTTTGCAATTTTGCTATTTGCCGGTTCTACATATTTGTTATTGCACTTTGGTGCTAAGAGTATATATGTACATGTCTGATTCGTTTTGAGTGGAAAATTATGCGAGAATGAATTGTTGTTAAAGCGTTTATTATAGTGACTATTGTCATTGACCATCACAGTAGTGGTATTGTAGAAAAGTGAAAAAACAGAACGGAAACCGAAGAGAAAAAAAATAATTGAAAAACATTCTTGTGGCTTGTTATACGAAGGCTTAATTTAAAGCACATAGAGGAAACACCTGATTAAAAAAGATAGAGTTAGCATATACACGTAATTTTTTAATCGTCTCAGTGTAACAAAACTATCACCCCACACGAAAACGCTGAACTCTGTTAACGAGTAGCCCACAACATTAGTTGAAGAATTCTATTTTGTGTGAAAACGAGAGCGGAAAACTTCGCTCCAACCTACACGCATTATGCCACTGATTAAGCAACGGAAAATGAGTCGTTACAAGGTTAGTGATATGCAAAAAAAATAAATTAAAGGAGTATTTCTACTTGTGAAAGTGATTCATATCGCATAGAATTTGTGTTGAGTAATATGCTTGTTTCTTCCTAGACATAAAAACATAAAGGATCGAATCGTACAATTTTGAACTTCAGAAAATTACTTAGAATTTGCTAAATTTATGAGGCAATTATTATTGCTTTTATTTTATTACCTATTATGTTTATTACATTTACTTTATTATTTTACATTTACAGCTTGCGCAATTGACAGTTGAAAAATTTATTGTGTTTCAAAAACGGTTTATTTCAAAATGATCAAGCTTTACCATTTCTATATGGTTTTTGTTACAATAGAAACTCTAGATTAAAATTTAGAAAAGTTCAGCAGGATTAATAGATTTGAGCAGAATAACGGGGCAGGCCATTCCAATTTGGATGTACATATGTATATGAAACATGTAAGCTTGACATGAAAGAACAGCAAGCTTTTGGTCGTAGTAGGATTTCACACTCTTTGCACCCTAAAACCATTGTTTGTTTAGGTCCTATTAAGGTGGCAGACACACTATAGCAAACAACAATATTATATATTAAATAATTTATACCTCATTTATTGGCAATTTAATACCGCAAAAAAAAATTTAAAGCTGCGTCCGGTTCCGAGAAACGGGAGTGTCTGCTAGCTTAAGACTCAAGCCAGCAGACACTTCGTGAAAACACGACCTACGACTTCCGAACGACTTGGATAATTGATATTACATTTATTGGCAATTTAGTACCGCAAAAAAAAATTTAAAGCTGCGTCCGGTTCCGAGAAACGGGAGTGTCTGCTAGCTTAAGACTCAAGCCAGCAGACACTTCGTGAAAACACGACCTACGACTTCCGAACGACTTGCATAATTGATATTACATTTATTGGCAATTTAGTACCGCAAAAAAAAATTTAAAGCTGCGTCCGGTTCCGAGAAACGGGAGTGTCTGCTAGCTTAAGTCTCAAGCCAGCAGACACTTCGTGAAAACACGACCTACGACTTCCGAACGACTTGGATAATTGATATTACATTTATTGGCAATTTAGTACCGCAAAAAAAAATTTAAAGCTGCGTCCGGTTCCGAGAAACGGGAGTGTCTGCTAGCTTAAGACTCAAGACAGCAGACACTTCGTGAAAACACGACCTACGACTTCCGAACGACTTGGATAATTGATATTACATTTATTGGCAATTTAGTACCGCAAAAAAAAATTTAAAGCTGCGTCCGGTTCCGAGAAACGGGAGTGTCTGCTAGCTTAAGACTCAAGCCAGCAGACATTTCGTGAAAACACGACCTACGACTTCCGAACGACTTGGATAATTGATATTACATTTATTGGCAATTTAGTACCGCAAAAAAAAATTTAAAACTGCGTCCGGTTCCGAGAAACGGGAGTGTCTGCTAGCTTAAGACTCAAGCCAGCAGACACTTCGTGAAAACACGACCTACGACTTCCGAACGACTTGGATAATTGATATTACATTTATTGGCAATTTAGTACCGCAAAAAAAAATTTAAAGCTGCGTCCGGTTCCGAGAAACGGGAGTGTCTGCTAGCTTAAGACTCAAGCCAGCAGACACTTCGTGAAAACACGACCTACGACTTCCGAACGACTTGGATAATTGATATTACATTTATTGGCAATTTAGTACCGCAAAAAAAAATTTAAAGCTGCGTCCGGTTCCGAGAAACGGGAGTGTCTGCTAGCTTAAGACTCAAGCCAGCAGACACTTCGTGAAAACACGACCTACGACTTCCGAACGACTTGCATAATTTATATTACATTTATTGGCAATTTAGTACCGCAAAAAAAAATTTAAAGCTGCGTCCGATTCCGAGAAACGGGAGTGTCTGCTGGCTTGAGTCTTAAGCCAGCAGACACTTCGTGAAAACACGACCTACGACTTCCGAACGACTTGCATAATTTATATTACATTTATTGGCAATTTAATACCGCAAAAAAAATTTAAAGCTGCGTCCGGTTCCGAGAAACGGGAGTGTCTGCTAGCTTAAGACTCAAGCCAGCAGACACTTCTTGACAACACGACGTACAGCTCCCTAACGACTACAATAATTTATACCTTATTGATTGCCTAAATGTTTCGTTGTCCTGAAAAATATTTTCACTATACCAAAAGGAAAAATTTAATTTTATATTTTGCCGACCCTAATAAATATAAATTATAACTTTCGAAAATCAGTGAGTTGCATGTTACTGATTACTGAAAACTTAGCAACACTTAACTTGACTTAGAAGTCTGTTGAATTTTGATTTTCTATGTAAGTTCTAAGTGACGTTTACATTTTGAGATGCCATTTATTTGTTTCCATTTCATTTTGACATACAGATTGACACTTATTGATTATGATGCCAGAGTGTATGCGCTAAGTGGAGTATAATCGGTGCTAAATTGCCAAGTTTACGCCAAGTCAAGTCTATGCTAAGTATCAGTAATGGGCCCTTAAGTCTGAAGCCAGCAGACGCTTCGCGAAAACACGTATGAACATACATGCATACATACATATGTACACATGTACAATGTTCATGTTACCGCGCATACAATGATTTAAGTAATGCGTAAATTTAGTTGCATCAATATGTTGATTGTTTTTGTGTTGATGATGGTCGCAACTATAACGGTTTATGAAATACATGTCGGTCTTCTTTCTTTCGAAAATCAGAGAAAAGTTTGTGCATATTTCGTATTTGTATTTTCCCGCTGCGCGCAGGATTTCTGATAACGGGTACATATGTGATTTAGGGTGTGCCGAGAAAAATAACTTTTCAATTTCCATCCTCTCAAATATTTCTATTTTATTAAAAAAAAAACCCTCACCAAAGATGGGTCCTATAACTCCACTCTACAGGGTACGATATTTTTATTTTATTTTCCCATTTCGTCAATCACAACAGACTGCCAATGATTTCGCAACTCGACTCTCACACCTGCTCTCTGAGGGCACAACTCATCCTGAAGGAATACAGGAGCAGTGGGAGCATATCTCCAAAGCACTTCATACTGCCGCCGAGGAAAAAATTGGTTACCGGCGGCCACGAAAAAACAACTGGTATGATGAAGAATGCCGCGTTGCAACCGAAAGAAAAGACGCTGCCTACAGGGCTACGTTAAAAGCGAGCGCGACAAGAGGAGTGTGTGAACGCTATCGTGAGTTGAAAAGGGAAGCGAGACGCCTTTTCAGGAAGAAAAAAGCAGAAGCAGAAAGGCGTGAGTGCGAGGAGCTTGAGCTGCTAGCCACCAGGAATAACGCCCGAAAATTCTACCAAAAAATACGGCGACAGACGGAAGGTTTTAAGACCGGGGCAAACTCCTGTAGGAATGAAAACGGCGACCTTGTAACTGATGTCCAGAGAGTGCTTAGATTATGGAGGGAACACTTCTCTGCTCTCCTAAATGGAGGCAGCAATTCACCGCGCAGAGATGAAGAACCCGATCCCACAATCGATGATGATGGAATATATGTCCCCCCGCCCGATTATGACGAAGTTAGAATAGCAATAACCAGATTGAAAAACAACAAGGCCGTGGGCGCTGATGGATTGCCTGCGGAGCTATTCAAGTTCGGCGGCGAGGAGTTGGTAAGGCACATGCAGCAGCTTCTTAGCAAAATATGGGCGGACGAAAGCATGCCCGACGGTTGGAATCTAAGTGTTCTTTGCCCAGTCCACAAGAAGGGGGATACTGCAAAATGCACCAACTATCGTGGAATCAGCCTTCTTAATATCGCATATAAGGTCCTTTCAAGTGTATTGTGCGAAAGATTGAAGCCCACCGTGAACCGGCTGATTGGACCTTATCAGTGCGGCTTCAGACCTGGTAAATCTACCATCGACCAGATTTTCACAATGCGCCAAATCTTGGAAAAAACCCGTGAAAAGAGAATCGACACACATCACCTCTTCGTCGACTTTAAAGCCGCCTTCGACAGCACGAAAAGGAGCTGCCTATATGCCGCTATGTCTGAATTTGGTTTCCCCGCAAAACTTATACGGCTGTGCAAAATGACGTTAAGCAACACCATCAGCTCAGTCAGAATTGGGAAGGACCTCTCCGAGCCGTTCGAAACTAAACGAGGTTTCAGACAGGGTGACCCTCTATCGTGCGATTTCTTTAATTTGATGCTGGAGAAAATTATACTAGCTGCAGAACTTAACCGCACTGGAACAATATACTATAAAAGCGTGCAATTACTGGCATATGCTGATGACATTGATATCATCGGCCTAAACACCCGCGCTGTTAGTTCTGCTTACTCCAAGCTGGAAAAAGAAGCGGTAAAGATGGGTTGGATGGTGAATGAGGACAAAACGAAGTACCTGCTGTCATCGAGCAAAGAGTCAGCGCATATGCGCCTTGGCAACCACGCTACTGTTGGCAGCCATAATTTCGAAATAGTAAAAGACTTCGTTTATTTGGGAACCAGCATCAACATTAGCAACAACATCAGCACTGAAATCCAGCGAAGAATCAATCTTGCCAATAAATGCTACTTTGGACTAGGTAGGCAATTGAAAAGTAAAGTCCTCTCTCGGCGAACGAAAATCATACTCTACAAGTCACTTATCGTACCCGTCCTGCTATATGGGGCAGAAGCATGGACCATGACAACAGCAGATGAAGCGGCTTTGGGAGTGTTCGAGAGAAAAGTTCTTCGAAAGATTTATGGACCTCTACGCGTTGGCGATGGCGAGTACCGAAGAAGATTTAATGATGAGCTGTACGAGCTATACGCAGACATCAACATAGTCCAGCGAATTAAAACGCAGCGGCTGCGCTGGCTAGGCCATGTTATGCAAATGAAAGATGATGCTCCGGCCAAGAAAGTGTTTCTATCGGAACCCGCCTATGGAAGCAGAGGTAGAGGGCGGCCCCCACTCCGTTGGAAGGACCAGGTGGAAAACGATTTAAACTCCCTTGGTGTGACCAATTGGCGCCGGTTGGCGGAGCGAAGGAGCGACTGGCGCGCCTTGTTGGACGGCCATAACCGTTTAGACGGTTAAGCGCCAATTAAGTAAGTAAGTAAGTTTCCCATTTCGTTAACATGGGAACAACTATTTTTTGTCCAAACTTGAATTTACTCAACTTTTTTCGAAAATCTTTTATGTGCCGTTTTTGCCTAGTTTTGAGGTCTTGTACAGGTTACAAAAAGTTTTTATGATTTTTTTCTAATCATATCATTTGAAAAAACCCTTAATGTATTTCAACCTTAATTACGAGTTTATGTTATTATTATATTGTTTTAGTTATGGCTATGTGAATTTATGCTTTATCATTTCAATACACTTTTTAAGTGTGAAATAACTGTTTACACAATTTCGTCAAAGAACACAACTTCAAATGGCCACGACTTTTGGACAAAAATCGTAATTAAGATCTCAATATATTAAAGAGTGTTTATAAATGATATGATTACAGAAAAAAATCATACAAATTGTTTGAAGCCTGTACAAGACCTTAAAACCCGGCGGGGAAATCCGTTTTTCGGGTACCACTTAGGGTGGAGTAATAGGACCAAACTTTGGTGAGGGTTTTATTTTTACATCAAATTGAAACATTTCAGAGGATAGAATTTGGACAAAATTTTTTTTCGAACCACCCTAATATGAACTTTTTCATATGTACCCATTAGCGCAGAAATCCTGCGCGCATGCCATTTGAAACATATCGAAATACAAACTTTTCTCTGATTTTCGAAAAATAGTAGAGCGAGATGTATTTTAGAAACCGTTATAGTAGCAAACATATCAGTTTGTGCTAACACATACACAATCAACATATTCATGCAACTAAATTTACTCATTACTCAAATCATTTGAAGTAAGTATGCTCGCTACCTTGAATGTATGTTCCAGCGTTGCCACTCGCGCAATTTTTTTGGTTCCTAAAGTGTATCATTCCTGAAAAAATGTATCAATTCGTTTTAATAGATTGATACATACTTTTTGAGTCATTTCGTCTGAATTTTATATAATGTGTGAAACAAAATTCTGAAATTAATAATATTTAAAACAAAACATCACCGCACTATTTTGGCTAAACGGATCACACAACTGAATTTTATAAAATTTTACCAACGCTCAGTTTTAAATAAATGTCGCTGTTATAAAGGTTTTTCTATTTAACATATCGAAACGCGTTTATTTAAACGGAATTATTGTTTATACGTTTTTTAACAAACACTACTTATTTTAAACAAAACTAATACCAACAAAATAATTATGTAGAAGAAATACGGTTTATCTATATATATAATATAGATATAAAGGAAAAAATAAATATCATTCTAAAATTTGATTTACTCTAAAACTGCATATTCAAACATTTTTTAGAAATCTTACTGATAATTTGTAGTTCCTATGACAGGGACAGAGCTTCAATCTTCCAAAATAAAATGTATACATTTTAGATTTTTTGTATATTTGTATCCACTCATTAAAAATGTATTCAAATGTATACAATTGTATCCAAATGGCAACCCTGACATGCACATTGTACATATCTGTTTTCATATGTACGCACTAGGGTCGATCTCCTGCGATCTCATGCTATTAGAAAATATTGTTTAGGACAACGAAAAATTTAGCCTGTTAAAATTGCATGGGGAAACTAGGTTATTTTATATTATTGCCACTTACCTAATTCATGGCCAAGCATACCGAGAGATATTGAGAGTTTGAAAAGGACAACGTGCCAAACAAAAGTAACACCTTAAAAATTTTTGACAAAAAAATTCTATGCAAAAATTTTGAAAGCAATAGTTCTTGTTTGGAACATCGATATTTAAATATTTCTAACCCCGCTCAATGAGTTCAAAGGGCGGAACAAAGTATCAAATATACAACCATACCAAAAACACAATAAAATAACAAAATTTAATAATAACTTGTAAAATATTAATTTTACAAAAATAATTAATATAAATTATAATTTATTATTAGAAATTATTAAATTCTATTTTCGAAAATGAAATTTTTTATATTATTACATGAGGTATCTAAACGTGTACACTATACTGGGTCGATTTATTAACCGATAGCGCGACATCGTTTTTCGATAGGATTTGGGCTCAGGAAAACAAAGTTCCACTACACATGCCCAAAAAAAAATAATTTTCGAGCCTGTGAAAATTATAATTTTTTTTTACTTTTTTTCGACTTTGATTTTTAAGTTTTTTTTCATGACCTACTAAAAAATCTTCATTTGATGTAAAATTTTCATTTCCGACCAAAAAATGTCCGCTAAAAAAATATTCTTTTTTTTTTCAAAAACTGTTATCGACAACGTTTAGCGGATATTTTTGGGTAGGACAGGGTATACATATGAAAATTTTTTTAGTAGGTCATGAAAAAAAACCTTAAAAATCAAAGTCGAAAAAAGTCAAAAATTTACATACAAAAAGTCAAAAATTACATTTCGCGGGTTCGAAAATTATTTCTTTGGGTATGCGTAGTGGAACTTTTTTTCCTGAGCCCAAATACTATCGAAAAATCGATGGCCCGATATCGGTTAACTTTCGTCCATACAAATCGAGCCACCCTAGTGTACACATATATTTTCTTACGAAGGTTTTGAAATGTGCGTTGTGAATGAAAATAAAATTTATAAAATAACTAAAGGAGTAGAAATTATTTTTTTATTTGTATCCTATTGTCCTTTGTACTACAACAATGATTGCATATGTATATATATACATATATATATATATATATGTGTGTATGTTGTTGTTGTTAAGTTGACCATGCATACATACGTACATATGTATGTATATACATACATATGTAGGCACGCGTTAGCTGTATACAATTAATGCCACCTATTGCTTGCTGTAAGTAAATGTAGGCAAGCTGGTCGTAGTAACGTGAGAAATTAGTTAATATTTTTTGAACTAACAAAATAAAATAAAAAGGGGAATAAAGTATGTAATATTTGTTTAAAAAGTATAACTTTTATTTACTATTTCGATTTTATAAAATAATAATTTTATTATTTATTTACTATTTCGATTTTATAAAATAAAATCTTTCTTTAACGCAGTTATAAAGTAAATGTCGTTACCTTCAAAATAAAACAAAAACGACGAGTGGAACCAAATATATAGAATTTTGAATGTGGGCAAGTTTGCTTAACCATGGAATCTGAACACATCCAGATCTTTGAAATAAACTTTTTTTGAAGGAAGTCTTGATATACATATGTATTTAGGTATTGACTTAAATTGTGAAAAGATTCCAGGAAATCTGGTATCTTTTAACCTTCCTATACCCGCGCGTTGGTCTGTGAGACCAACAAAACGCTTTTACGTAAATACTCTTTTTTCCAGCAACCCTAGAAATTTGAATTTTCTGTTAGCTGCCGCTTTTTTTACAGGCTTTGTTTTAGTGTTTGTGCGAGACGGGCATACTGGTATATTTGATAATAATTGGTCTGTGAGACCGGCACGGGTATATGTGTAACTTTTTGTGCAGGTAAAATTTTTTTGTGTTTTTTCTTCATTGCTGTGCATTTTAAGCTATTGCATAGATTTTATCGTTGGCTTGGCGACTAAATCAAAAAAAACCGTAACGGATATTTGTCAAAAAAGGTTCGAAAAGTTTCGAAAAAGTTTCGGTGTTAGCAACAAGATGATTACATAAAATTGGATCTATTTATGCGAATATTGGTTGTTGTCTTTGGTGTACATTTATCTTCACTACTGCGCTGTAGATGGCACTGGTAACCGCCAGATGCCAGATGACCTGCACGCTAGATGATGCACACCAACACACACACACACACACACGCTGTACAGAATTGCCTTTGTTGCTGTTGAACTTAGTACAGTAATTACGTACATAGTTGTTCCCTTTGATTTTAAGTTATTGCATAAATTTTATCTCGGGGGTTGAGCGTGGCGACTGAATCAAAAAAAACCGTAACTGATATATGTACATAAAATCATCGAATAACATCTGTTAATAACAGCAAAAGTTTCGGTGTTAGCAACAGGCTGATCACATAAAATTTGATCTATTTATGCGAATATTGGTTGTTGTCTTTGGTGTACATCTATCTTCACTACTGCGCCGTAGATGGCACTGGTAACCGCCAGATGCCAGATGACCTGCACGCTAGATTTAATCAATAAAAGTAAAAAATTTGTTTTCTTATCGGTCACCACGCTTAAAAAGTGTAACTTGAATTAATAGCCGTGTTTTTTAACACGCGCGTATACGTTTCGTTTGCGCCTGTTAAAAAACGCCTATCTTCGCTTAGATAATGCTTAGGAGACCCATCTAGCGGCTGTGGTTAAACAACTAGCTACAGCAACAGGGTGTACCGAAAAGCGGAGACGCAACGCTCTGATGGCCATAGGGTATAACATATAGCTGAATCAGTTGCGATGAATTGTGGACACAGATAGAATACATAGAATTAGGGTACAGGGTGAAACAAAGACACATATTTCAGTTACATCTGAGTATAATGCGTATTGAAATTTAGTAGGACAAAATTTATGCGCAGCAATTTCAGAGGTGTATTTAAAGTTTGTCGATTAGCAGTCCATATCAAGTTTAAGCGTAAACGACTATACGCGTGTTAAAAAACACGGCTAATATCAAAGACAAAACTTGAATTAATATCAAAGAAAACAAAATGTTGCATAAATATTATAATTGCATAAGTGATAATATGCAATAGCTTTACCGTGGCAGTCCCCGAGTGCCGCACGTCCTTTTTTTATTATTTTGAAGGTACCTGTAATTATCAAAATGAATCAAGAGCAAATCAAACTACTTTTGGAGGAAGAAATTTCGAGTTCTGAATATAAGGATGAAAATGACAGCCAGGTTGAAGATTTGTTTGGAACATGCTATTATGGTATGTTCTAACTGTTACTGTAGGGTGAAGAAGCTTTTTTCTTACCGCGGAAAAAATTCGAAACAGAGACTGAGCTGTGCTCTAAATTAAAAGAAAAATAGCACGATAAAACTACGCCTCTTGGTGGTTCACTGTAGACTAGTTTATTCAATATAAAGAGAAATGTAGTTTAGTTCTAGTTATATAACAATAGCTGTGTTTTTTTTACTTCTATATACGTTTACGCTTAAACTTTATATGGACTGCTAAGCGACAAACTTTAAATACACCTCTGAAATTGATGCGCATAAAATTTGTCCTAAATTTCAATACGCATTATACTCAAATGTAACTGAAATATGTGTCTTTGTTTCACCCTCTACACTAATTCTATGTATTCTATGTGTGTCCACAATTCATCGCAACCGATTCAGCTATATATACCCTATGGCCATCAGAGGGTTGTGTCTCCGCTTTTCGGTACACCCTGTGATGTTATGTTAGTTATTTAACCACTGCCGCTAGATGGGTCTCCTAAGCATTATCTAAGATAGGCGTTTTTTCACGCGCAAACGAAACGTATACGCGAGTATAAAAAAACACGGCTATTGTTTCAGTGTAGCTGCATATGTAGGTATACATACATGCGTTTGTTAGAATTAGTCTAGAGGGTTATATAGAATTAGTCTAGAGGGTGAAACAAAAACACATATTTCAGTTACATCTGAGTATAATGCGTATTGAAATTTAATAGGACAAATTTTATGCGCAGCAATTTCGCGTAAACGTACATACATATATAGAACTAAAAAAAACAGCTATTAATTATGTGGGTACACACATGTCTGTTTGTATTATGAGTTCATGCTCTAATATTGAAATGTCAATGCGACAGTTATGTACATTATTAAATGGTAAGGTAACGATTGAATTTAAAGTAAATGCATTTGCATTGTTCCTGCCTACGACAACATGCAGCGTGTGAAAAATTCCTAGTTATACATCAAGCAGAACATGTGTGTAAGTGGAAGGAAGATAATAATCTTTTTCATAGTTTTCAATCAATTTTTGTAAAATTGGAAATTATTACCACTACCACCCAACTTAAAATGTTGATGAAAACAAAAGTTTAGTGCATTGTGCTCTAATTAAATGTTGCGATATGAATTAAAAAAATACTTACTTCTTGATACACTTTTTCACGCTCGCGATTTAAAGAAATGTCGACTAAATTCGTATAAAAATAACACAAAATTCACTCTATTAATAAATAATATTTTATCACATTTATTTAGAACGCACAACTTTTTGAATCTATTTCTTATTTGCAACTGAAGAAATTCCTCAGAGCAACCTCTTTAGTTAACAAATCGCGAAACAATAAAACATCGAATTCGGCAACAAAGAAGTTGAAACCATCAAAAAATTGTACTAAATGATAATTACATACAAAAATATGCATACCCCACGCGTACCCGTTAGCGCAGGAGTCCTGCGCGCATGCCATTTGAAGCTTATCGAAATACAAACTTTTCTCTGATTTTCGAAAGAAAGAACAGCGAGATGCATTTTATAAACCGTTATAGTAGCAAACGTTTCCTTTTTTGTTAACATAGGTATATACAATCAACATATTTATGCAACTAAATTTACGCATTACTTAAATCATTTGTAGTAAGCACATCATGTTTTCATTTGGGACCAAAATTCATCCAAAAAGGACCAAATCTCAAAAAAGGGTCAAATTTTTCTTTTAGTTTATTGTTATACAAACAATTCGTCAATTTACTAGAGTGTCGTTTCGTTGTGAAATATAAAAGATTTTTCCTTGGTTTCCTACAAAAAATAGATACCATCAGCTGAGTTTAAATTAATAAATAGAAAAGAAATATTAAAAGTATACAAATACTACGTTAATTATTTAGGTATAACATTTCCACATTTCTAGGATAAGCCTATGTCTTTCACCAAATTTAATGACAATGTGCTTGCCCAAGGATCCAACACATCTCTTTTTAATGCCTCGCCTAAATTATCTCGTTGGTGAAATGTCATTGTTCTGTTACATTTTGTTGACTGAGCAATTTTTATATTAAGAATTACATTGAAGTAAATTGAAAATTATATGTGAGTTAACGAGTGTGTGGCAAATTTTGTGAGCAGTATTTTGAATTTTTCCCTCAGTGAAAAGGAAAGGAAAGTACCAAAATCGTGGCTACCTTCTAAAAAGGACCAAAATTTAAAAAAGGAACCAACGGACCAAATTGGCAACAGTAGTCTAGCAAGTATGCGCGCTAACATGTATGTATGTTCGGTTGTGAACACGAAAATAGCAGTGAAATTCTAAATGGTATGATTTTCACATTATAGCTGTGTTTTTATACATACATATGCACTCAAGCATTATATGGACTGCTTAAGGTGTAATTTTATCTATTATGAAATTTTTGCGCCTAAAATTAGTACTCCAAATTGCGGTATGCATTATACTCAGTTGCAACTGAAATATGTCTCTCCGTTTTATCTCTGCGTCATTCTCCACTTCTATGACCGAAAAAGGGTGTGTGTCCACTATTAATTGTAACCGATTCAGCTATAGGTTATACACTATGACCAACAGAGGTGCGTGCCTCCGCTATTCAGAACAACCCGTTTTGTAGCAAGTTATTTACCACTGCTGCGAGTCTTCAATAATTGCCGCTAGATGGACCTCTTAAACATTATCTAAGCGTTTTTTTAACCACAAATGTAGATGTGTATGAAGAGTAAAGAAGAGCAAGATGTATTTCATAATTTATGTTCTTTAGGATGGGCCAGATATAAAAAGTAAAATTTTTTCTTTTGGTATAGTAAAAATGTTGTTGAGAACAACGAAAAAGATGGTCCTTAAAAATTGCAGCTTTTAATTTTTATGTTAAGAAGTGCCTCATCGCGATTTTAGTTTCTCCATACAAAATTATATGGGAAGGTTTTGATTTTTTATTTGAAGTGTACCTGCGCTGGGTCTTTAATGATGAGCAATACCCATTCGTATAAAAAAGTGTGAGTTTCAAGCAGCTGAGAAGCCGTGTTGATTTAAAAAAAAAAAAATGTTAAGACTAACTTACGCACTTTTGCCATATATTCCAGGAGAATAATAGAGTTTTCTTTTCTGAAATAAAAGTTTTCCTAAGTAAATGGTAAAGCCTTAATAGAGTTACTCCTACCCCAGAAAATTTGCAACATTTATAGTGCATGCAAAGAACATAAATGGCTACCCCGTGTATTAGCTGATTTTCAAAAACGCACACAGAATTATTTCCTTCATTTAAATTTTCGTCGCTAAAAATTTGTGAAGTTATGAAAATAAACTGCCACGATCAGGTGGTTTAGCAGGGCTGTTCTGCCACACCGCCATTTTTTGCAGGGTAAAAGTGTAACGCTTTTGCGTTGCGAGCCTGCAACAATTACACAAAAGAACGAAATACCCCGTAAAGGCGTTACCTGCTTTTTAGAATAGAACAAAATATATTTACAACTCTTGCGCCGCTTACAAAAATCATAACACTTTTGCCAGAAAAGAAAACGCTATAAGACCGGATCATTAAGTAAACGTCATCAAAGCGTAGGTACACATCGAATAAAAATTCCCCATGTAATTTGTAAGAGAAAACTAGATTCGCATGATGCACCTCTTAACATTAAAATTAAAACCTGCAATTTTGACAGGCTAAATTTTTCGTTGTCCTAAACAATATTTTCTAATAGCATGAGATCGCAGGAGATCGACCCTAGTGCGTACATATGAAAACAGATATGTACAATGTGCATGCCAGGGTGCCATTTGGATACAATTGTATACATTTGAATACATTTTTAATGAGTGGATACAAATATACAAAAAATCTAAAATGTATACATTTTATTTTGGATGATTGAAGCTCTGTCCCTGTCATGGGAACTACAAATTATCAGTAAGATTTCTAAAAAATGTTTGAATATGCAGTTTTAGAGTAAATCAAATTTTAGAATGATATTTATTTTTTCCTTTATATCTATATTATATATATAGATAAACCGTATTTCTTCTACATAATTATTTTGTTGGTATTAGTTTTGTTTAAAATAAGTAGTGTTTGTTAAAAAACGTATAAACAATAATTCCGTTTAAATAAACGCGTTTCGATATGTTAAATAGAAAAACCTTTATAACAGCGACATTTATTTAAAACTGAGCGTTGGTAAAATTTTATAAAATTCAGTTGTGTGATCCGTTTAGCCAAAATAGTGCGGTGATGTTTTGTTTTAAATATTATTAATTTCAGAATTTTGTTTCACACATTATATAAAATTCAGACGAAATGACTCAAAAAGTATGTATCAATCTATTAAAACGAATTGATATATTTTTTCAGGAATGATACACTTTAGGAACAAAAAAAATTGCGCGAGTGGCAACGCTGGAACATACATTCAAGGTAGCGAGCATACTTACTACAAATGATTTGAGTAATGAGTAAATTTAGTTGCATGAATATGTTGATTGTGTATGTGTTAGCACAAACTGATATGTTTGCTACTATAACGGTTTCTAAAATACATCTCGCTCTACTATTTTTCGAAAATCAGAGAAAAGTTTGTATTTCGATATGTTTCAAATGGCATGCGCGCAGGATTTCTGCGCTAATGGGTACATATGAAAAAGTTCATATTAGGGTGGTTCGAAAAAAAATTTTGTCCAAATTCTATCCTCTGAAATGTTTCAATTTGATGTAAAAATAAAACCCTCACCAAAGTTTGGTCCTATTACTCCACCCTAAGTGGTACCCGAAAAACGGATTTCCCGCCGGGTTTTAAGGTCTTGTACAGGCTTCAAACAATTTGTATGATTTTTTTCTCTAATAATATCATTTATAAACACTCTTTAATATATTGAGATCTTAATTACGATTTTTGTCCAAAAGTCGTGGCCATTTGAAGTTGTGTTCTTTGACGAAATTGTGTAAACAGTTATTTCACACTTAAAAAGTGTATTGAAATGATAAAGCATAAATTCACATAGCCATAACTAAAACAATATAATAATAACATAAACTCGTAATTAAGGTTGAAATACATTAAGGGTTTTTTCAAATGATATGATTAGAAAAAAATCATAAAAACTTTTTGTAACCTGTACAAGACCTCAAAACTAGGCAAAACGGCACATAAAAGATTTTCGTAAAAAGTTGAGTAAATTCAAGTTTGGACAAAAAATAGTTGTTCCCATGTTAACGAAATGGGAAAATAAAATAAAAATATCGTACCCTGTAGAGTGGAGTTATAGGACCCATCTTTGGTGAGAGTTTTTTGTTTTTAATAAAATAGAAATATTTGAGAGGATGGAAATTGAAAAGTTGTTTTTCTCGGCACACCCTAAAGCACATATGTACATACATATGTACCCGTTATCAGAAATCCTGCGCGCAAGCGGGAAAATACAAATACGAAATATGCACAAACTTTTCTCTGATTTTCGAAAGAAAGAAGACCGACATGTATTTCATAAACCGTTATAGTTGCGAACATCATCAACACAAAAACAATCAACATATTGATGCAACTAAATTTACGCATTACTTAAATCATTGTATGCGCGGTAACATGAACATTGTACATGTGTACATACATATGTATGTATGCATGTATGTTCATACGTGTTTTCGCGAAGCGTCTGCTGGCTTCAGACTTAAGGGCCCATTACTGATACTTAGCATAGACTTGACTTGGCGTAAACTTGGCAATTTAGCACCGATTATACTCCACTTAGCGCATACACTCTGGCATCATAATCAATAAGTGTCAATCTGTATGTCAAAATGAAATGGAAACAAATAAATGGCATCTCAAAATGTAAACGTCACTTAGAACTTACATAGAAAATCAAAATTCAACAGACTTCTAAGTCAAGTTAAGTGTTGCTAAGTTTTCAGTAATCAGTAACATGCAACTAACTGATTTTCGAAAGTTATAATTTATATTTATTAGGGTCGGCAAAATATAAAATTTAATTTTTCCTTTTGGTATAGTGAAAATATTTTTCAGGACAACGAAACATTTAGGCAATCAATAAGGTATAAATTATTGTAGTCGTTAGAGAGCTGTACGTCGTGTTGTCAAGAAGCGTCTGCTGGCTTGAGTCTTAAGCTAGCAGACACTCCCGTTTCTCGGAACCGGACGCAGCTTTAAATTTTTTTTTGCGGTACTAAATTGCCAATAAATGTAATATCAATTATCCAAGTCGTTCGGAAGTCGTAGGTCGTGTTTCCACGAAGTGTCTGCTGTCTTGAGTCTTAAGCTAGCAGACACTCCCGTTTCTCGGAACCGGACGCAGCTTTAAATTTTTTTTTGCGGTACTAAATTGCCAATAAATGTAATATCAATTATCCAAGTCGTTCGGAAGTCGTAGGTCGTGTTTTCACGAAGTGTCTGCTGGCTTGAGACTTAAGCTAGCAGACACTCCCGTTTCTCGGAACCGGACGCAGCTTTAAATTTTTTTTGCGGTACTAAATTGCCAATAAATGTAATATCAATTATGCAAGTCGTTCGGAAGTCGTAGGTCGTGTTTTCACGAAGTGTCTGCTGGCTTGAGTCTTAAGCTAGCAGACACTCCCGTTTCTCGGAACCGGACGCAGCTTAAAATTTTTTTTTGCGGTACTAAATTGCCAATAAATGTAATATCAATTATCCAAGTCGTTCGGAAGTCGTAGGTCGTGTTTTCACGAAGTGTCTGCTGTCTTGAGTCTTAAGCTAGCAGACACTCCCGTTTCTCGGAACCGGACGCAGCTTTAAATTTTTTTTTTGCGGTACTAAATTGCCAATAAATGTAATATCAATTATCCAAGTCGTTCGGAAGTCGTAGGTCGTGTTTTCACGAAATGTCTGCTGGCTTGAGTCTTAAGCTAGCAGACACTCCCGTTTCTCGGAACCGGACGCAGCTTTAAATTTTTTTTTGCGGTACTAAATTGCCAATAAATGTAATATCAATTATCCAAGTCGTTCGGAAGTCGTAGGTCGTGTTTTCACGAAGTGTCTGCTGGCTTGAGTCTTAAGCTAGCAGACACTCCCGTTTCTCGGAACCGGACGCAGCTTAAAATTTTTTTTTGCGGTACTAAATTGCCAATAAATGTAATATCAATTATCCAAGTCGTTCGGAAGTCGTAGGTCGTGTTTTCACGAAGTGTCTGCTGGCTTGAGTCTTAAGCTAGCAGACACTCCCGTTTCTCGGAACCGGACGCAGCTTTAAATTTTTTTTTGCGGTACTAAATTGCCAATAAATGTAATATCAATTATCCAAGTCGTTCGGAAGTCGTAGGTCGTGTTTTCACGAAGTGTCTGCTGGCTTGAGTCTTAAGCTAGCAGACACTCCCGTTTCTCGGAACCGGACGCAGCTTTAAATTTTTTTTTACGGTACTAAATTGCCAATAAATGTAATATCAATTATCCAAGTCGTTCGGAAGTCGTAGGTCGTGTTTTCACGAAGTGTCTGCTGGCTTGAGTCTTAAGCTAGCAGACACTCCCGTTTCTCGGAACCGGACGCAGCTTTAAATTTTTTTTTGCGGTACTAAATTGCCAATAAATGTAATATCAATTATCCAAGTCGTTCGGAAGTCGTAGGTCGTGTTTTCACGAAGTGTCTGCTGGCTTGAGTCTTAAGCTAGCAGACACTCCCGTTTCTCGGAACCGGACGCAGCTTTAAATTTTTTTTGCGGTATTAAATTGCCAATAAATGTAATATCAATTATCCAAGTCGTTCGGAAGTCGTAGGTCGTGTTTTCACGAAGTGTCTGCTGGCTTGAGTCTTAAGCTAGCAGACACTCCCGTTTCTCGGAACCGGACGCAGCTTTAAATTTTTTTTTGCGGTACTAAATTGCCAATAAATGTAATATCAATTATCCAAGTCGTTCGGAAGTCGTTGGTCGTGTTTTCACGAAGTGTCTGCTGGCTTGAGTCTTAAGCTAGCAGACACTCCCGTTTCTCGGAAGCGGACGCAGCTTTAAATTTTTTTTTGCGGTACTAAATTGCCAATAAATGTAATATCAATTATCCAAGTCGTTCGGTAGTCGTAGGTCGTGTTTTCACGAAGTGTCTGCTGGCTTGAGTCTTAAGCTAGCAGACACTCCCGTTTCTCGGAACCGGACGCAGCTTTAAATTTTTTTTTGCGGTACTAAATTGCCAATAAATGTAATATCAATTATCCAAGTCGTTCGGAAGTCGTAGGTCGTGTTTTCACGAAGTGTCTGCTGGCTTGAGTCTTAAGCTAGCAGACACTCCCGTTTCTCGGAACTGGACGCAGCTTTAAATTTTTGTTTGCGGTACTAAATTGCCAATAAATGTAATATCAATTATCCAAGTCGTTCGGAAGTCGTAGGTCGTGTTTTCACGAAGTGTCTGCTGGCTTGAGTCTTAAGCTAGCAGACACTCCCGTTTCTCGGAACCGGACGCGGCTTTAAATTTTTTTTTGCGGTACTAAATTGCCAATAAATGTAATATCAATTATCCAAGTCGTTCGGAAGTCGTAGGTCGTGTTTTCACGAAGTGTCTGCTGGCTTGAGTCTTAAGCTAGCAGACACTCCCGTTTCTCGGAACCGGACGCAGCTTTAAATTTTTTTTGCGGTACTAAATTGCCAATAAATGTAATATCAATTATCCAAGTCGTTCGGAAGTCGTAGGTCGTGTTTTCACGAAGTGTCTGCTGGCTTGAGTCTTAAGCTAGCAGACACTCCCGTTTCTCGGAACCGGACGCAGCTTTAAATTTTTTTTTGCGGTACTAAATTGCCAATAAATGTAATATCAATTATCCAAGTCGTTCGGAAGTCGTAGGTCGTGTTTTCACGAAGTGTCTGCTGGCTTGAGTCTTAAGCTAGCAGACACTCCCGTTTCTCGGAACCGGACGCAGCTTTAAATTTTTTTTTGCGTTACTAAATTGGCAACAAATGTAATATCAATTATCCAAGTCGTTCGGAAGTCGTAGGTCGTGTTTTCACGAAGTGTCTGCTGGCTTGAGTCTTAAGCTAGCAGACACTCTCGTTTCTCGGAACCGGACGCAGCTTTAAATTTTTTTTTGCGGTACTAAATTGCCAATAAATGTAATATCAATTATCCAAGTCGTTCGGAAGTCGTAGGTCGTGTTTTCACGAAGTGTCTGCTGGCTTGAGTCTTAAGCTAGCAGACACTCCCGTTTCTCGGAACCGGACGCAGCTTTAAATTTTTTTTTGCGGTACTAAATTGCCAATAAATGTAATATCAATTATCCAAGTCGTTCGGAAGTCGTAGCTCGTGTTTTCACGAAGTGTCTGCTGGCTTGAGTCTTAAGCTAGCAGACACTCCCGTTTCTCGGAACCGGACGCAGCTTTAAATTTTTTTTGCCGTACTAAATTGCCAATAAATGTAATATCAATTATCCAAGTCGTTCGGAAGTCGTAGGTCGTGTTTTCACGAAGTGTCTGCTGGCTTGAGTCTTAAGCTAGCAGACACTCCCGTTTCTCGGAACCGGACGCAGCTTTAAATTTTTTTTTGCGGTACTAAATTGCCAATAAATGTAATATCAATTATCCAAGTCGTTCGGAAGTCGTAGGTCGTGTTTTCACGAAGTGTCTGCTGGCTTGAGTCTTAAGCTAGCAGACACTCCCGTTTCTCGGAATCGGACGCAGCTTTAAATTTTTTTTTGCGGTATTAAATTGCCAATAAATGAGGTATAAATTATTTAATATATAATATTGTTGTTTGCTATAGTGTGTCTGCCACCTTAATAGGACCGTTTGTTTACCCTGCAAAAATCGCGAGTACTGCATGCATGCATGTATGGAGTACTCGCTATGGATAAACCGACTGCTCCAAAATTAACCACAATTCATACAAAAAATATGGTCCAATTAACATTGCGATGTCCTAGGACTGGACCATATACTCCAGCTCCGCATTACACCAGAGTAATCCATGGAGTACCCACAGTCTAATAAACATTGTGTAGTGATTACAATCGAGGCTTACAATATGGATTACTCTGATGTAATGCGAAGCTGGAGTATATGGTCCAGTCCTAGGACATCGCAATGTTAACTGGACCATATTTTTTGTATGAATTGTGGTTAATTTTGGAGCACTCGCTTGGTCCATAACGAGTACTCCATACATGCATGCATGGAGTACTCGCGATTTTTGCAGGGTTTTAGCGGCACCGTTCGCCATAGTTTTTGTACTTCGGTAACGGTTTTTGTTGGTTTCCCCATTTTCAAAAGTTTCACTTTCAATCAGAGCCCAATATCGCTCGATTGGCCCAAACTCAGGCACGTTGGTTGGATTCAAGTTTTTTCCTAACATAATTTACATGCTGTAGAACGCAAAAAATAATTTTAAAAATACTCTTTCAAATGTTATTAATGTTCCCTCTGGCGTCCCACAGGGCAGTCATCTCGGTCCAATTCTGAGCAGTCTCGGTCCATAGCTGAGCAGTTTTAGATCTCAACCCTTAACAAACCTCCGCCTATTAACAACTCGGCAAAAACAAAATCCGTGCGTCATGCGGATGCGCCCCTCGTGTCGGTTGGGTGGGCTTTGGAAGGTATTTATCCATTGGGTTTATTATTATTATTATCTTCGAACCACATGAGTGATGTGCTGGAGCCAAGGCCGGCCAAAATATAGTTGGACCATTATGAATACGTAGGATTGGGCCAACCAGGCAAACACAAAAATGAAAATCCATTTTCGATCCAAAATGACAATTTCAAGTTTATGGACGTATCCTAAAAAATGAAATCGGCATTAAGCTACAATTTAATATACGCACAGTTCTCTTATGTAATATATGTACATTAGGGATATGACTTTTTTTAAATAAAAAATGCCTATTACTAGAGGATGAGAAATGGTGAAAAAACAACAAAAATAATGTTCTTTCAAATATTTATTGCAAAAACCTTACGCAGGGAACGGAATTTGTATACTGAGAAATAATACTTTACGTTTCGCTTCATATTCCATCATTTATTCAAATATTTAATTAACCTTAAAACATTACTGTGTGCCCTGTGTAAGCAAATTGATTAAAATATTGTGAATTTAAAGAAATAAACTTAAAATTCAAAGTACGAGGCGTTTTGTACACATAAACTATATCCCCAACTACCTTTATCGCTCGCTCCGCGCAGATATTACTACGCTGTTGGTTAATAATGGCGGATTCCTCTTTCACCCAGTGTTTTAGAAAACTTGTGTGTGCTTTTTTATACTTAACGAGCGATTGTTCCAATAATGCAAAATCATCTTCATGAAATCGGTGGTCAGAGAACCACACATCGTACCATGTACCGCATATAAATCTGCAAACTGGAAGTAATAGATCCTTAAAAGTCGGCATGAGAATAAAGGATAAAATGGCAAGTATTGCCCTCGAATTCCATCGAGCGTTAATTAATGGCGGCAAGGGTTTGAATTGTATATAAGGAAACTCATTGTTTTTCTCGTAATACCTGAAGGCTCTTCCCATCTCAAACAAATATTGCATATCGTCACGCCATTTAATATTCTCTACCTGTAACCGCTTATTATTTTGTTTAAAGCTGTTTTTCAGATAGTCGTAGTCAGCTATTAGATTCGAAACAAAATCTTAGGCAATATTTGGAGAAGATGTTTTGCCATTTAATAATTTATCCATTGCATGTCTTAAAATAAGATCAAGAACATGGTGCTGACTGCCAATATATTGCTGAGGTAAGGAAATACTGTTGAAATAAGTTTGCAATAGACTAACAACGCCATTTCGTATTCCGGTGAAACTATCATTTTTATCGATTTAAATAAGTCATATTTATGTAAAGTATCTTTAATTCCATTATATATAGTCGATGATTTTCCATTTTCAAGTTCTAGAACAGCCAACTTTTTTTTCTCTGTTTTCATTTTTAAGAACTATGACCTCAACTTCCTTTTTTCCAAACTTTTTACAATCGAAATGGAGACACCAGTATTCTTTTTTTAAATCTTTCTTGGCAGTATTATCTAGTACCTCTGTTGATCTTATGAAAGCTTTGTAAATTCCAAATTGCGAAGGTCTAGGTATTTCAACTCCCGATTCTGCCAGTTCTTTGCAAATTTTTGTTGCTTTTCTTGTACTTACGTTGGCTTTTGTTACTAAAACAACGCCTGCAGTTGTAGGTGATTTTTTTGACATTTTTTCAGACTGATCGTAGTAGTCGCAGTCGCTAGCCTCTTGGTATTCAGTATTTGTTGAAATCACTGACTCGGATCTACCTACTGAACACTCATCATCACTAGGTTGCTGTTGCTGCACCCGCTTAATTTTAGAGGGATGTACTCTAGTTTTTATACTCAGTTGAGCAAAGCTCACAGAGTATATTAAGTTTGATGGGATAACGGTTGGTTGTACAGGTATAAAGGAATCGAGATAGATATAGACTTCCATATATCAAAATCACCAGGATCGAAAAAAAATTAGATTGGGACATGTCCGTCCGTCCGTCCGTTAACACGATAACTTCTATATATATATCTGGAAAAAGTGCAATAATTCATTACCAAAGACAGATAAAGCGGTGAAACTTGGTAGGTGAGTTGAACTTATGACGCAGAATAGAAAATTAGTAAAATTTTGGACAATGGGCGTGGCATCGCCCACTTTTAAAAGAAGGTAATTTAAAAGTTTTGCAAGCTGTAATTTGGCAGTCGTTGAAGATATCATGATGAAATTTGGCAGGAACGTTACTACTATTACTATATATGTCCTAAATAAAAATTTGCGAAATTGGATGAAGAACACGCCCACTTTTTAAAAAAAAAAATTTTTAATTTAAATTTTAACAAAAAATTTAATATCTTTACAGTATATAAGTGAATTATGTCAACATTCAACTCCAGTAATGATATGGTGCAACAAAATATAAAAATAAAAGGAAATTTCAAAATGGGCGTGGCTCCGCCCTTTTTCATTTAATTTGTCTAGGATACTTTTAATGCCATAAGTCGAACAAAAATTTACCAATCCTTTTGAAATTTGGTAGGGGCATAGATTTTATGACGCTAACTGTGTTCTGTGAAAATGGGCGAAATAGGTTGAAGCCACGCCCAGTTCTTATACACAGTCGTCCGTCTGTCCTTCCGCATGGCCGTTAACACGATAACTTGAGCAAAAATCGACATATCTTTAGCTAACTTAGTTCGCATACTTATCTGAACTCACTTTATCTTGGTATAAAAAATGAACGAAATCCGACAATGACCACGCCCACTTTTTCGATATCGAAAATTACGAAAAATTAAAAAAATGCCACAATTCTATACCAAATACGAAAAAAGGGATGAAACATGGTAATTGGATTGGTTTATTGACGCGAAATATAACTTTAGAAAAAACTTTGTAAAATGGTTGTGACACCTACCATATTAAGTAGAAGAAAATGAAAAAGTTCTGCAGGGCGAAATAAAAACCCTTGAAGTCTTGGCAGGTTTTGAATATAGAAATAAATTAGCGGTATCCAGCAGATGATGTTCTGGGTCACCCTGGTCCACATTTTGGTCGATATCTGGAAAACGCCTTCACATATACAACTACCACCACTCCCTTTTAAAACTCTAATTAATACCTTAAATTTGATACCCATATTGTACAAACGTATTTTAGAGTCACCCCTGGTCCACCTTTATGGCGATATCTCGAAAAGGCGACCACCTATACAACTACCACCACTCCCTTTTAAAACCCTCATTAATACCTTTAATTTGATACCCGCATCGTACAAACAAAGTCTAGAGTCACCCCTGGTCCACCTTTATTGCGATACCTTGAAAAGGCGTTCACCTATAGAACTAAGGCCAACTTCCTTTTAAAATACTCATTAACACCTTTCGTTTGATACCCATATTGTACAAACACATTCTAGAGTCACCCCTGGTCCACCTTTATGGCGATATTTCGAAACCGCGTCCACCTATAGAAATAAGGCCCACTCCCTTTTAAAATACTCATTAATACCTTTCGTTTGATACCCATATTGTACAAACGCATTCTAGAGTCACCCCTGGTCCACCTTTATGGCGATATCTCGAAAAGGCGACCACCTATACAACTACCACCACTCCCTTTTAAAACCCTCATTAATACCTTTAATTTGATACCCATATCGTACAAACAAAGTCTAGAGTCACCCCTGGTCCACCTTTATTGCGATACCTCGAAAAGGCGTCCACCTATAGAACTAAGGCCCACTCCCTTTTAAAATACTCATTAACACCTTTCGTTTGATACCCGTATTGTACAAACAAATTCTTGGGTCACCCCTGGTCCACCTTTATGGCGATATCTCTAAACGGCGTCCACCTATGGAACTAAGGATCACTCCCTTTTAAAATAGTCATTAACACCTTTCTTTTGATACCCATATTGTACAAACAAATTCTAGGGTCACCCCTGGTCCACCTTTATGGAGATATCTCGAAACGGGGTTCATCTATGGAACTAAGGATTACTCTCTTTGAAAATACTCATTAACACCTTTCATTTGATACCCATATCGTAAAAACAAATTCTAGAGTCAACCCTGATCCACCTTTATGGCGATATCCCTAAATGGCGTCCACCTATAGTACTATGACCCACTCCCTCATAAAATACTCTTTAATACCTTTCATTTGATACACATGTCATACAAACACATTCCAGTGTTACCCTCGGTTCATTTTCCTACATGGTTATTTTCCCTTATGTTGTCACCATAGCTCTCAACTGAGTATGTAATGTTCGGTTACACCCGAACTTAACCTTCCTTACTTGTTTTATTTGTAGTGTATCCTACTTCTCCATTAGACCTTTTTTGAATTTGGTATAAATCTTTGTCTTCCTTGCTTAGCCACTCGCCCTTCTCGTTTGTAATGTCAAACGCTTAGCCAAACTCCGTCAAAATATTTCTACAATTCGGATACTTCAAAAACTTGCGGTAATGTCCAAGAAGCTTCACAGTTTCCCGTTCCACCGAACATTTTGCCATTGCCGGAAAATTGAGTTTGTTCCACAAATCGATTAATTCTTTTGAAATTTTTTTAAATCTATTTTTAGAAGATTTTTCGGTGTTAGCCAAAGCATTATATCTCCCGACAATAACCGCCTCTTTGGGAATCTTACATAGCTCACACAAACTTTTTTCAATATTTGGTATTTGTCGCCGCTTCGTTTTGCTTTTTTCAAATGTAATCAAATTTTTTTCCAATTTTTGGCGTTTTTCTTGACATTGTTATCACTCTTTTTAAAAGACATTTTCTAAACAAAATAAAAAGTGCGATGTTATTGATTCGACTCTACTTCACGCAGATATAAGTAGCAAAATGCTAGCTGAAAGTATTATAATAGTAATATAATTTTAATTGAATATATGAATATTTATTGGAATATGAATAATTAAACTTTATGAAGATTGAAAAATATTGGTGGATTGTAATTACAACTTCTTGTTCTGGTCAAGCACTTATATATATTCAAGCTCATATATACATACATGCATAGCATTCAATGTACTCCCTGCGGGACTTTTTTTTAGAAAAATAAGGTAAATTATTATCATAACCCGTCTTTATTAATCAAAACTCATTGCGTGATGCCATGTACATATATATATTTTTTCCCAAAAAATTTTTTAAGTCATATGCCTAATGTACATACATATGTAGTACGCCATAGAACAAAAATGAGCCTCAAGGGTAGAGACTATAGCGTGTTTTCAAAAGTTCGATTTCTTTCGAAAACTTGGATTTGTTAGCTTGGTATGAGAGCGCAATCCGATAATTCTTGATAATTAATTCAACCAAATATTTCAGCAGAGAAAAGTGAAGTTAAAGCAAACAATGCAACTCGAGTTCGATGAACTCACCCGGAGTCAGCTCATTCATAATACAAATATACATAAATGCTTGCATATTTGTACTTGGTATCGTTATATTGGCTTACATGAATTTGACCTGACCCAAAATATGAAAATTCGTCTCTTCTATATGGAGCAAATTGATTTTCGTGCAACCAAAAAATCTCAAAATCGCGTGAGCCATGAGTATGCCGGCAACTGCAGTGGTAACACCAACACCAAACGGTGGTATTAGTTTCTCCGACAAGTTGGCAGTTAAAGCACCAACAACTTAACTCTATCAACCACCGGCTTGTTTCATACTTTGCTGCATGCTTTTGGAAAACTTGTAAAGAGAGGCAAAAGCTGAGAATAAAATGTTATGTTACAAACATGAGAACATTCAACGCAACAACACCAAAAAAGCTCAAGTTTCAACTGGTGCATTGTTTATTAATCGTCTGCTGTCAACATTTCTCTGTAGAGTACTCGTATTTCCGTAAGAACAACAACATAGTAAGGATATCTTCAATTTGACACAGGAACTTCCTTCTTCTGAATTGAATGAAAATCTTGTTCGTTAACCCAATTTTATAAAAAAAAAAAAGAACACACAACCTTGACCATTTCTCTATAGCATACTTAAGTAACTGGTGGAAAACTATTCAATTGAGCGAGAAGAGAAGGTGCTATTTTTGTTATTATAGCAATATTTTGCTTGACATAATGTTGATAAATTTTGATCTACAAATTTTAACAATATCGGGTACGCGCAAATGCCCTCGTCTTAGGTCCACTTGCAGAACGACAAGTTAAGTTTTTAACTCAGATTTAGCCTCACTGAGGGGTTAAACTCATATATTTTTAACACATTTGTTTAACTTTACTCTGAGCTAAAAGAATAGCCTGCCTTGTGCATGTGGGCCTTAGGCATTCTGATCAAAGGTAAATAAATAAATTAAATAAAAGATAAATGCAAGGCCCAATATTCCTCCGAAGACAATTTAGGTCTTCTTCGATTTGCGTTGTGCTCCCTTTTTTATTTTTTCCTAAAAACTGGCGGGTCCCACATGTTTTACGCCGACTCCGAACGGTATCTGCAGGGCAAATGAGTTTTCACTTTTCATGGCAGAAATACACTCGGAGTGTTTGCAAAAGGGCTGCAAAGGAAGGAACTGGGGACTGTCACCGCATAACATCCATGGCATGTACAACACAGTCATTCGACCGACCAAAGGTGTGACTCTTGTTTGTTAGGCACAAGACAAAAAGAGCTAAGGCCGCTAGCCTGAGAAAATCAGACACATTGAGCAGCTAACCTCATGAAGGGTTAAACGTAATATTTCACTTTATTCCCCTACAAGTATTCGTGTAGGTAAATCAGTTGTACCGAGCTCCTGACTCATGCAATGTAACAATCTTTGCCGACAGCCAGGCCGCTTTAAACTCATTATAATCCAAAGTGATCAAGTCGGATATTGTGCATAGGAATTGGGCCTTGCTTGCGTCCCTAAAGGCGAGGCGGACAGCTCCGTACGACCACGCTGGGTAAACTTCTGACTAAAATCGTGGAGTATGAGATTAGGGCAACGGACTTTGCTGTGGACCAACCGGAATGATTGCCAGACCTCAAGGTCATTATGGCCATACTTGATTAGGAAAATAAATAGTTTCCTTCTCAAGCGTAACAAAAATGCAATGAGAGTACTTACGGGTGTCGTCACAGGTCATTGCGCTATTGCAGAAGCTGTCAGGACAAAGAAGAAAATTAGTCACTCAACATTTTCTCTACCGATGTCCAGGACTGCAAACAAGACTACTCAGATTTCTAGGCGCACTGTTTTTGGACAGTGTGGCGGAGGTTGGGAAGATAGACCTTTCGCTCCTACTAAAGTTCATCACAGAAAGAAAGTGGTTCGTTGAGGAATAGGAGGTTAGATGAAAGTGTCGCCACCCGCTACCCACTGAGGGCGTTCACAATGGGCAAAATTGTCTTCGAGTGGAAGTGTGGGTAGTCACATGTGCGCCCTCTTAATCTAACACAAGCTAAGGTAGAGCGCAATTACCGAAACCAGGTGAACAAATACTTAAAGCACATCTAGATTAAATCGCATTAAAAAGGACATTATTCTCTTTTAATGCTGGTTCCAAACAGGCGAAGTCCTTCGCAGTTCCAATTGGCTCCCTTCCGCTCCTCCTTTACACTTCCGGATCTTAATTTGTTTACTTACGTTTAAGATCGTGTACCCTTTGGAACTATGTCTATGCCTTGAGCTCATTTTAAAATATTGTAACGAATGTTAGCAGCACTGAGCGATTCTATCGTCTCTAAGCCGATGCTAAGCAGTGACGTGAATGCACATCAATAATTCAATCATTATGTATCTACATAAACGAAACAAAAACTGCGTCTACATATATGTACCATGTACGTATACGAGCAGCGGAGAGTCAATGCACAAACACATGCATATATCTGAGATACTCCTATAAGTATGCAATGAGAAAATATATAAAATTGTGCAATTGTAGTTACAGCTGAGAAGTTTGAGAGCTGCTGGACTAGTAGATTCTGGAAGCGCCTAGAAGATGCGAAAGTTGAAATCAAAGAGTATAAAAGGCGGCAATTGTAGAGGCACTGGAATTCAGTTTGATTTGAGTTGTCAAGCAGTTACGACTAAGACGATATCTAGCGAGCAATAGCAGTATTATTTTGAAAGTCAGTTTCATTTAAGCTATCAGTTTGGTTATTAAGCTATTCGTTGCACAGTTTGAGTGTTATTGTGAAGTATTTTAATAAAGGTCATTTTTCCATTATTCAATATTGGAGTTATTTATTCAACAGTTTAGCGATACGAACCTAGCAAAAGGGCAAATAAGAGGATTTGCAGCAAATTCGTTACAATTGGTGTCAGAAGAGGAATTGTTGAATAAATTCCAGAGGACAACAAGGACATGGCAAAGTTCAGTGAATTGAAGATCCAGCAACTTAAGAAGGAGTTGGAGAGCCGTGGATTGAATACAAGCGGCGTTAAACTTGAACTTCAGGCACGGCTACGAGAGGCAATGGAAGCAGAAGGAATTGATGTGGAAGAGTATGACTTTCATCTTGATGGCGAGGAAATAACAAAAATGGAAGAAACACCGCAGACAATGGCGAACACAGACCTGAACATGATATTGGCTGCAATATCGGCACAAATGTCCGAAATGTCATCACAAATATCTACCAACATGTCATCACAATTGGAATCGCAGGAGACACGCATAACATCGAAGATTGAAGCACAAGAAACGCGTATGTCAGAAATGTCAACGCAGATTACATCCAAGATGGAAACACAACTGGAAGAGCAAAAGACATATATGACATCTCAGTTGGCTGAGCAGTTGAAAGCACAGGAGGCCCGCATAACCTCGCAGCTGGAGGCACAGGAGATAAAGGTAACATCGAAGCTGGAGGCCCAGGATACAAAAAATTTACAGTTTGAGGAACAAATCGAGGCCGAAGTGGATGCTTTGAGAGGATGTATGCGATACGAACCTAGCAAAAGGGCAAATAAGAGGATTTGCAGCAAATTCGTTACAATATGTTGTTGTTTTTTCCGCTAATACAGCGTTTGGCAAATGCTGAGATGTTCAGACGAACAATAGCTTTCCACTTAAATAAAACGCAATTACACTATTATATTTCAATTACATTCCGAATACATCTAATAATTATGCCTGTATACCGGGTTGCAGCAGGTTGCACTTCAGAAATGAAAAAAGTAATCAGAATTTTGTGCAAAATTTAATGTTTTTTGCTCTCCCATTTAACTTTTGAATTTTGACTTAAGAAATCTAACTTCTGAATTTTTGTTCAGCCATCTGGTAAGTTCCTGGAACACAGCAACATCGAAAGAAGGCGTTATATCCAATCGAATTATGGATGTATTATGTATAATAGCACCAAACTGAGTGAGGCCCGAACAAATAATTCTATCGAAGGGTGGCACAACGTCATTCGAAGTGCGTTTGGGACACAGACTAACATATTTAATTTCTTTAAAAAAATAAAAAACGAACAGTAATAACAGAAATAAAATTGCAGCATTTTTCAGCTGGAGGTGAGCCATATCGAAAACGCAAGAAAAAATATGAAGACCTCGACCAGCGTTTAATTAATGTTGTAAATTCGTTTCTTGTTGTTGTTGTATTAACCATAAAGTCACTCCCCGAATGCTTTGGGGTTTGTTATCGATGTTGATGGTCCTTTGCCGAATATAGATTGGTACAAATCACCATTAAGGTACTAGCCCAACCATCTCGGGAACGATTAATATAACCACATGAAACCCTCTAGGCTATACCGCCCTCTCACCCCCCGGGTTTCATGAGTAACTTGGGGTCACCAGAGCCTCGCCAGCTAAATATTTGTATGATACATTCATATTTGTAACAGGATTTCCTTCGCGTAGGTAAGGTTGACAATTGGGTTGCGGAAGCTTTGGAGCTATAAAGCTTTGTATTGAGCTTATCAACCGCTTCAATCCCTTTAAATTCATTTGAAAAAGATAAACGCGAAAACGATTTAATTAAATACATGCTTGCACAACATTGAAAATTTTAGATCGTGCTACTCTTTATTTATATGTACAAAACATCTTCCAAATAAATAAACGAGAGAAATTTAATGTTTTTTCTATCGTCTGATTACTTTCTGAATTTTGACTTCTGAATTTTGCCTTCTAAAATTTGACTTCTGAGACTTCACTTCTGAATTTTGACCTCTGAATTCTGTCTTTCTGAAAAAAGGGTTCTCTTTAATGTTTTTTTTTTAAATGTTTTTGTGAATTTTTGTTTTCGGAATTTATGGGGTGGCACCGCTAGCATCTCTGGAAGTAGTACGACCGACATGGAAATTTCTTGGCCATTATATCTCTTTTCTCAGCAAGTAGTATTAAGTCGCCAAAGCCTGATCTGAGAAATATATGTACGAATCCTTTAAATACAATTAAAGCATAGGTGGGTTTGACAGTGTGATTGAGAAATCTATGTATGTACTGAACGGCTTTTGATAATAATAATCTCCCCCGAACCCCTTAAGAGATCTTCACGAGCTTTTTTAAATAACCCGTATACAGAAAAATTAGTTGGTTCATATATATTTAGTTCTAATCTTGCAGAACTATTGGATAGGACCCTACATTACAAAACTATGCAAACATGCACATCCTTTTGTACATCTTTAGTATACACTAATCTTTATACAATATATGTACATATGTATATCCCTTTATAACGCTGTATACATGACAACTACATAGTATATAAGCACATATAGTATATACATACATATACAATGTATGGTGCAATCAAACTTTGAAAATTTGGTTATATATCAACCAATACCTGTGAAGGATATTTCGCGAAACTGTACTTCAAAAAATCTATTGACTGCGAAATGCAACCTATGCAAATATTTAACAACGCAGGCAGTTCTCTTTATGCGTTTCTACACCCAGAGCCACTTGTTCGCCATTTTTTTCCACCAAGTCATAAGTATCGTGGCAATTCGGCGATCTCACAAACGAATCGAATGGTAGGGGGTGGAATAGTTTCAACAACAAAATATTTATGCAAGTACTATACATATATCCATACATATATAAGGATATGTAAAGATAGGTATGTACATACAGATATAAATATATACACACATACTCGTATGAATATCTACTTGTCACTATAGTGTACTTTTAGTGCACCAATGCCATGTAAATCTCTACCAAGTTATATATCCAATATATAGCCTTCCTAAAGGCCTCCTTTATGCGTAGTGTTGTTGTAGTGTACGGATTTACAACGAAAAATATGCATATGCATGCGTTTATGCTATTCGGAGTTATATTCCAAATTGCATGGTGGCTCAAAAAGTATAGACATATTTAAAGACATGAATTTATTAACATCCCAGACGATTTTGGCCGTTTCATGACCAACCACGACACTTATTCCTTCTGACCCATAATTGATGGTACAAAATAAATCTAGTCAAATCCTCCACCCGTTTTATCATCTCTCTCGATTAAAATACTTTCTGGGCGGAAGTGTTTTCTTCTATTCACATAACATGATACAGCCTGCGAAGGCTTTTAGCTTTCATTATGCTCATCAGTGAATTCCCTTCAATGCAGTGATGAGAGGTTGCCAAGCCGCGGATGTTCATATTCTATATCCAGCTCATGTAAATTTACGTAAAACTTATCAAGTTTGTAAAGCCTTCCAAAATATTTTGTTCTTCATAGTCCTCCAGTTACTCGCACACGTTAAAATCCTACTTGAAGCACCTTGTATGTGCATCCAAATAGGAATATTGTTTGTTTTAAAGCTTTCGTCCTGTATGTTCAGCGGTACTGATGCTTTTACATTTAATTACACTGTACAACAGCAATTTTGCAACAAATTAATCATGGTATTTTTCTGAAAGGTGGCATTGCAAAGATACCATTTTCTGAAAAATATAAATTTAGCGAAGCACCTTCGGAGGATCATGAAATTAATAAGTTGGTAACTTCTCACGAAAATATGCGAAGACAACAATTTTGTCGGAATTTTCTAAGTGCATTTGTGGGTGCTTCTCTAAGTTCATGTGAATTTCGCGGACGAACTTAAAAAAGCGCTAAAAATGTTTTCTCATTGCAACTTATTAGCGGCTAATTTGCGGCAAAATCCCGACCTAAGAATTTTTTAATCCGCCGAAATCCTTCGCTAACTTAATGTTTATATTTTTCTGAATAATTTTAGTCTAGTTTGCTTTCAATTTGCATTTAAAGGTTAATCTGGTCAAAAAGTTTATAAGCCCACTTGTGTAGAAACCGTAAGATACTTAGCTTTTGTTCCTAAAGAATGTTATGCCCTATAAAATTAGTAACATTTCTTACTATCATTTGGAAATTCCAATATTTCTCTTTCATCACTTTTTCACCTTTTTCCTGTAGGCTTCAGAAAGTTGCTATGTGTTGACGCAACGTAGAAACAGAAAAACTATGGAATGACTAAAAGGGGAGGGTTGAAGTGTTAGTTGGCGATCGCCGTGGTGTGATGGTAGCGTGCTCCGCCTACCACCCCGAAGATCCTGGGTTCACGCTCTGGGAAAAGCAACTTAAAAATTTTAGAAACAGATTTTTTCAGTTAGAAAAAAATTTTTCTAAGCGGGGTCGCCCCTCGGTAGTGTCTGGCAAGCACTCCGAGTGTATTTCTGCCATGAAAAGCTCTCAGTGAAAACTCATATGCCTTGCAGATGCCGTTCAGAGTCGGCATAAAACAAATAGGTTCCATCCTGCCAATTTGTAGGGAACATTAAAAGGAGAAAGACGCAAATTGGAAGAGAAGCTTGGCATAAAATCTCTTCGGAGGTTATCGCGCCTTACATTTTTTTGGAAGTGTTAGTATGAAATGTTAAGCTTTGTACAGCGCCTAATATTTTCTACCACAACAATGTTGTAATTCTTCCAGATTTGTTACAACTTGATGAAACAAATAATTGAGACGTGCTCGACTAATGATCTATACGAAGTCCGTTTTATGAGAAATAACATGTCTACTTTGTCGCAAGAAAAAAATTGTATATTGTTGTATTGTGTTGTTTGGGCTTTGATTTCCTTTAGAGTATCAGTTTCTCTCGTTTCGATTTTTCGTTTGATATGGGCGTCGTTGAAGTATGTACCCGAAAGCTTTCTAAAATAGACAGCAATTTCAATTCAATCTTCGCTATAGGCGGGATATGCCTATGAGCGGTCTAATAACAGTTCATAAATGGTTTGAAAGTATTTTGTGTATTATTAGCCATTGCCGTTTCTCTGGCTGTCCGTCTGTGTGTCTGTCCGTGTGCCTGTCTCTTTAAACACAAACTAGTCGCTAAATTTTTAAGATATCTTAATGAAATTTGGTGTGACGGTATATTTGGCAGTCCGATTAATCATTTGTCGGAACCGGCCGTATCGGACCACTTTATGATATACATATGTACCTCCCATACAAACAATTTTTCGGATAAAATGGGTTTTACTCATTTCTTCCTCATTTTATTAGATATAACCTTGAAATTTCACAGGCCGGCTTATAAGGCATATTTTGTTGTCTAGGAAAATTGTTAAGATCAGTCATACATACATATATACATATAATGTACATCCCATACAAACGATTGTTCAGATAAGAGGTTTTACGTAATTTCTTCCTCATTTTTTAGCCAGAAGCTTAAAAATTTCACAGGCTGGGTACATACATATATGGGATACATTGTTGTTTGAAAAAATTTGCAAGATATATCCCATACAACCGATAGGAGGTTTTTCGCTATTTTTTCCTCTGTTTAACAGCTAAAAGAAAGGAAGGAAACCTCACAGCATGCTTATATGTAAGGTATACAGAGTTGTTTAAAAAAATCTTTAAGATAGGTCGTATATATAATATACACTAGCAGACCCGAGATACGTTGTTTTGCGCTAACTTTGGTATATCTGCATAACTTTTAAGAAGTTTTTACCTCATACTCTCCCTCCCCCTCTTTCTCTGCTTCTATTTCTACATTTTTTCCCTCACTTCTTTTCCGCTCCATCTATTCATATCTCTCTATCTTCGTCTAACTCTGTCTCTTTCTCCTTCCGTCTTTTCTCTTCTTTCTAGTTCTTCTCATTCTTTTCCATCCCTTATTTCCAGTTTCAGTTAAAGTCCCAGCCCAATTCCAAGTTCCAGTCTCAGGCCCAGTCTCAGTTTCAGTCTCAGTCTCTGTCCCAGTGCCAGTTCTAGTTCCAGTCCCAGTCCCATTTCCAGTCGGCCCCTGGGCTAAATAAAAGTACTCTAAATACTAACCTAGGCAAAGGGCTCGGTCCCTGCTTCACTTCCCGGTAAGAATTTTTCTCTCCGTAAGGACCATGCTCGTACTTCAAGGAATATTCTAAAGAAATAATGAACGAAATTGGTCCAACCGTTCTCGAGTTTTGTGCTTAGAAACACATTCAAGGACTCATTTTATTATACTCAGCTGAGCAGAGCTCACAGAGTATATTAATTTTGTTTGCATAACGGTACCCCGTAACGGCATAAACTAATCGAGATAGATATAGACTTCTATATATCAAAATCATCTGGGCGAAAAAAGAAATTCATTTGCCATGCCCGTCGGTCCGTCCGTCTGCAGTAAACACGATACCATGAGTAAATTTTGTGGTATCTTAGTGAAATTTGGTATGTAAGCTCCTGGGCATTCATCCTAGATCGCTATTTAAAATCGGACTATAACCACGCCTACTTTTTCTATATCGAAAATTTCGTAAAATTTAAAATGTGCGATAAGTCATTACCAAAGACGGATAAAGCGAGATAACTTGGTAAGTGGGTTGACCTTTTGACGCAGAATAGAAAATTAGTAAAATTTTGGACAATGGGCGTGGCACCGCCCACTTTTAAAAGAAGGTAATTTAAAAGTTTTGCAAGCTGTAATTTGGCAGTCGTTGAAGATATGATGAAATTTGGCAGGACCGTTAAATTTGCAAAATCGAGTCAAATTTTCACAAAAAATTGAATATCCTTGCAGTATACTAGCAGACCCGACAGACGTTGTTCTGCCTTAAATTTGGTCTAACTGCATACATTTTAATAAACTTTTCCGTCTAACTCTGCCCTCGCCCCTCTACACTTTTTCCTAATCTTTGTATTCACTCCTCCCTACGTATTTTTCGCTTCATTCTATCTCTTTCTCAGTCTCCTTCTCTCCTTTCTCTTCTCTCAAGTTTTTCTTATTCTTCTTCATATTTTATTGCCAGTCCCAGAGGGTGGTATGTATCTTGTTCCAGTCCCATTCTGAGTCTCAGTCCCAGTCACACTCCGAGTCTCAGTCTCAGTCCCAGTCCTAATCCTAATCCCAACCCAGCCCGTATCTGGTCTACTTCCCGGAAAAAGGATCGTAAATACTAACATGTATAGGCAAATTTATATACCAAATTTCAGGCAAATCGAATAGGACGTATGTAAATACGTATGTGGGTATTATTAATTCATGTCTTTATTTCGGCTTCGCATGCATATTTATCAGATTTGCGATGTTGATGCGACTAAATCGAATAACACAATGAAAATTACTTTAAAGTTCTCAGCAACAGCTTCAATTTGATACCCATAATGTAAAAACACTATCTAGGCGTTCACGGGCCCACGTTTTAGCCTATATCTCGAGACCCTAGTCACCCAGGGGTGTTTAGGCCACAGGCCTAAATTTACCCCCCCTCCCCCCTCCTCGTAACATAATTTTCTTTACTCTATTTTCCTTTGTTTACTACCACCCACATATGCTTGTGATCACTAATACACACAAGCATCTGTGAGTGGTAGTACGTATGTATCCTAGATTTTTACCGCTGTGAGCCCGCGGTACCGGGAAACCCAACGAAGGAGCTGTATCGTGGGTTCATCGGCTCATGTGGCAAAGAGGCTCGATCTCTTTGAATCCAGCAGCCAGCGAAGGTAAACGTTATCCCACGTTCGCGTTAGTGTAAATTTAATACAAATATATTTAATATTTTAACTTTCACAACACTTGTTAAAATCTGTCTTAACACTTGTACTTATATACCTCAAATAAAAACACACTGTGACTTCCCTTTTTATTAACACGAAACCTTTTGGTGTTCTTATTTTCTTCCCTTTTTTCGCCTTAATCATTCCTTAACAAATACGTGAGTGCGCAGCGTTGACACCACGCATTTTTTCATGGTCCTTCAAGCCGGATATGAACCAGCGACCTATGAAAATTCCCCTCTACTAAAGCACTCATCAACAGCTTCCATTTGTTATCCATATTCGATAAACATATTCTAGGTCCACGTTTTGGCCTATATCTCGGGACCCTAGTTACCCAGGGATATGAAAATTACCCTCTACTAAAGCACTAATCAACAGCTTTCATTTGTGTCCATATCTTATAAACACATTCTAGGGGTACCCGGGTCCACGTTTTGGCCTATATCTCGAGACCCTAGTCACCCAGGGGTATGAAAATTACCCTCTACTGAAGCACTCATCAACAGCTTTCATTTGATATCTATATTGTATAAACACATTCTAGGGGTACCCGGGTCCACGTTTTGATCTCAGGACCCTAGGCACGTAGCGAAAAAAAGGTAGACGTTGGCCGATTCTCTGACCTACCCAATAGGCTCACAAAATTTCATGAGAATTGGTTCAGCCGTTTCGGAGGAGTTAAGCCTCTAACACCGTGACACAAGAATTTTACATATTAGATTTCTCATACATAAATATTTTTACAATTTCTATGTCAAAATTTTAAAATCAAAGTTCAGCAAGAATATGTCTTTATATAACGGCACATTTTTCGCTGATTTTGTCCATTTATGTAAATGCTTAACATTTTCTTATTTATATTATAGATTAATATCATACAACTGATGGATCAGTTTTTATGAATTTTTGAAATTTCATCAGATTTTTGCTCAACTCCACTCATGAAAGGTATGAGGTCTGCGGCACTGCCCAAGACAGTCCCGTCCTTACATGTTTTTATATAACACTGGAAATTGTTTAAGTATGTAAGGTTTTCTCTTGAAGGCTAACACTTCCAAGCTTAATGATGGTCCAATTAGACATCTAAATATTTATGTAAGAGTTTTTTACGATTTAATTTAAAAAAGGATACAAAAATGTTTATTGCTTGAAACTTTTTTCTGCGTATTTGAATGAGAGTATATCAAAATGGATACTATTTATATATGTATGTACATATCTATATATCTACGATAATTGGATGTGTATGTTCATTAGGCCGGGTCGATTTGTGGGGAGGCAATAAAATCGCCCATTGCTCTGTGAAAATCATATTCTGGGGATCAAAATAAGAAACTTTGCCGAAGGAACCATACCTCTAAAACGAATTCTGATGCCCCCCCCCCCCCCTTTGGGTCGTAGGGGAAAATTTTGCAAAATCCCACTTTGAAATGCCTATGTTTTTTCTTTTTGGAGTTTATTTTTCTCTTTAGAAATTTATTTAGTTAGAACATATGTAAATGAAAAAATGAATTTAACTTAGTAATAGAAAAGAAATTAAAAAAAATTATTAGAAATTAGCGTTTTTACAACCCCTTTTAAAACCAAGGCATCACTGTGATGCATTTATTCAACCGTTTTAAAAAATGAAGGAATCACTGTGACAATTGCAGATCGTAAAATTGCTTGTGTTGTTTTTTTTAAGCCACCTCAAGACACAGCAGTTAGAATTGAAATTGCCCCTACCTAAAAGTTCGGCCCAAAGGGGGGGACATCAGAATTCGTTTTAGAGGTTTGGTTCCTTCGGCAAAGTTTCTTATTTTGATCCCTAGAATACGATTTTCACATAGCAATGAGCGATTTTTAAATCGACCCGCCCTAATGTTCATATATGCATACATATACAAATGCAAAAAGTGGTAGGCAAATGTCCCATTAATGGGCTGTGCCGTTATGCTGTTTTGAGCAATGCTCCCATTAGGTATTGGGGTTGAACGTCATATTGTACATTTATTGTTGTTTGTTTTATTGCAGCTACCACTGGTGTGTGGTGGTTACGTATACGCCATAGTGCTGTCATATCCTTTTGTCCTATAGCTACTATGCCTTGCGGAATATGATTTAGTTTAACAACATTTTTTGCTTCGCTCATTTACTTACCTTCACATGGAGCAAACATTTGTACTTTTGCGGATTTACGATATGCGCGCATGTGTGTAAATTCCTCTTAATATTTATTTTCTTATTTAGCTGCAACATATTCCGATTTCTAAATTTGATAGTGACTGTCGTTTTTATAGTTACAAATTCATGGTGATCCAAAATTGCATTTCAATGCTTCGCCCACGTATCCCTGTAGCCAAGACGAACAAAATATATAAGAAAAATGTTTTTATGTTACATACAACTTTTTCGAAAAATCGGTCCTCAATACTCTCACGACAGCTCCTTGGTACTCAAGCAAATCTCGGCTTATTGCCAGCTTACTTTTCAAATATTTTTTTTACCATTTTACGTTTAACATTGACTTTTGTCGAAATTTAAACATAGTTATGTTTTTCACATCAGAAAATCAAGAAAATTTTGCTTGGAGACACTTTTGATACATTATTTGCAGATTTCAATATCAAGTAAGCGTGCCAATTATTCTTTGTTAATTTGGTCGCTTACTAGAGTGGGATTGGGAGGAAAAATCTGGAAACAAATCCCCTAGATTTCTAAAAAGGTTAATCATTTATAACAGGGTTGCCTACTTATGCGCGCCCAAAAATATCTGGAGAGGTTTCAAACGACGCGTCTTGAACTCGGCAATAATTATCGGAAGGCGGAAAATTGTCATAAGATATTTGCAGTCGAACTTGAAAATGTTCAATTTAATTCAATTCGAATACAAATGCAGAAAAAAACTATGGATGCCACCCCGGTTTCGGAGAGGTCTTGGGCCATTTTTCGTTTTTTTTTTGGAAGAAGACTTTTGATATACGCAAAAAAAGGCCATAATGCGCGACATATTCCGATGTATATTAGCAGTCGACCCCCGTTGTAAATTATTTCCCTGAAAATAGTCGGTCTTATATCTTATCAGAAATTTGAGGTGCAGCCGTTGCACTTAAATATTTTGTGGGTATCGAAGGAAAAAAAACGGTGACATAAGCTATGGCTATTTAGAGATCGTTAAGCGTGACAAGGAAGTAGTTTCGAATAAAACCGTTCTCCATCATGGATAAGTCCTTCAGAGACTAGTGACACTAGACCGAAGTACTTTCGCATAAAAACTAAATAAATGAATGCAAGGCGCGATAATCTCCGACGAGATTTTACGCCAAGTTTTTCTTCCAATTTGCGTCGTGCTCCTTTTAATTTTTCCTACAAATTGGTGGGACGGCACCTACTTGTTATATGCCGACTCCGAACGGCATCTGCAAGGCAGCTGAGTTTTCACTGAGAGCTTTTCATGGCGTAAATACACTCGGAGTGATTGCCAAACACTGCCGAGTTGCGACCCCTTTCTACTAATTGAAAATTGTTTTCTAAAATTTATGATGTTGCGTGAACCCAGGATCTTCGGTGTGGTAGGCGGCCAACTTCGACTCATCCGTGAACCAATCCACTGCCCAATATTAACTCCTTTACCCACGCCTCTCTCGAGGGGATGACTTTTCTAAAGCGTGCACAGAGACAATTGTTGGCAAAAAATTGTCTGTTTTGTCTGGAATGAAGTCAAGGTTGGTAAGAATGCTAGAATGCTCGCGATGGGAAAGCCAATGGTCCATGTCACGAAGCCCAATCAGGACCGAGCTGTAGCCTTGCCTTGCCCGCGATATCCACGGGATAGCTCCACTAGGAGCTTGTTTATCACCACAGCACTGAGTAAAAGAGATAGAACACCCCATTGTGGGGTGCCTCTGCTACCTTTCTCTCGATTGTGGCCCCTCTCCTCTTCGCTGCGACAATTCTGATGCTCAGAATTTGGTTAACGCATTCAACCAGAACCCTCTAGACTCCTAGGCCAACCCGGGCATTACCAATGGTTCCAGGGAAGACATTGTTAAACGCTCATTCGTTGTCAAGAAAGGCGCCAAGTGCAAATTCTTTGTACTCCATCAACCCCTCTATTTGTTTTACATTCGAATAGAGAAGAGTTTCCATTGACCTGCTTTTACAATAGTCATGCTTCGATGCTGATAGTAACCCCTTAGGAATCCAGTATGTGTAGATCAATAAGCCGCTCCAACGTTTTTAGGAGAAACGACGATAGACTGAGTGATCCAAAGTTCTTAGGTGATTCGTCAGAGCTCTTACTGGCCTTTGGAATAATATTCGTAGTTGACCTTGTTCCGGGGCTTCGGTATATAGCCCCGTGTAAGGCAATAAGTGTAAAGGATGGCCAACCAGCGACTAGAAATCCCCAAAGAATTTTGAAGCTGCGCCACCCGGGCCTAAAGACTTGTATGGCTTGAAAGAATTAGGTTAAACGCCAAACAATATTTAATTGGGTACAGCTTGTCTATCAACAGAAGCTTAAAATTTAGGGGCTGTCCTTGGCAACTTATTTTTCGACTCAGTGTAATATGCCTTCTTTGTCATAGAAACTAAGTTAAGTACATGATCTTAGCTTTCGGTCAAACTTGCTAAGCTTACTTTGTACATGCAAAATTTGTTCCACGCTGGCATAGAGAATTCCTTAAACCTCTTCAAACGATTTTCTTCTTTAAATCAAAGTCCTTTAATTGTATTACTAAAGTTGATATAACTATGAATGCTCATGTTATGTACTCACGCACCTCCGGAGTGTGTGTATGTTTGGATTAATTATTTAAAATGTCATTTAATGCCTAGGATATGAGTGCGAGTGAGTCAAATGTTGCACTACCACATCATTAGCAAGAAATTCCATATATGTAAGTCACATCAACAATAACGACATCGGCAATTCTTTCACCGAAATGCCCACTGCACTATTTTGTGATGACTTAATAAATACACAAGGCGCGATATGCCTCTAAAGGGCGTGCACCTTTTAATTTTTAATACAAATTGTTGAACCTACATGTTTTAAGTCGACTCCGAGCTGCATCTGCAAGGCGGATGAGTTTTCACTGAGAAGCAGAAATACAATCGGTGTGTTTGCCAAATCACTACCGAGGGGCGAACCTGCTTAGAAAAACTTTCTTATTGAAAAAACTTGTTTCTAAATTTTTGCCGGGAGTTGAACCGGGGATCTTCGGTGGGTTAGGCGGAGTACGCTATCAGCATACAACGGCGGACTGACTACTTGAACATTAATACTATGCTGGTCGTTGCGCGGCCAACACCGTCATCGGCAATAGTCCTTATCCATGTCGTTCAACTCGTCCTCGCCGTCGAATCGATGTCACCGCCATCATGCCGTGTTGTATTCCTTCGATTATTGCTCAGGCTAAAATTCATCTGGAGTGCATATTTTGTTGTTGCCATTTTGTAGTTGGTTAAAGCTTAGATGAATGCATAAGGTGTTTTAGTTTTGTTGTTTATGGTGGCCTGCATTATTGTTTTTGCTTGCTATTCATTGACGAATTTTTTTGTTGTTGGTTGTTGAGAGTTGGGTTTTGTTCGTGACTGTTTCGACGTGCTATCGATGTTCGCACTGTTTCATTTCTACTTACAGGAACATTCATATACATATGTACATACATTCGCATATTGCGTATGCTCAGCCTTTCGCGATATTCCGCCCATACATACACGCCTGTGTTTGTAAACATATGCGTCCAGAAATAGGTTCTACGAAATTCTGCGGGGTTGCTTTGCAATTAGGTTGTTGTGATTGAGAGGGTGGTAACATGCATTTGAAATCTTCATGAGTATTCCATGGAAAATCGTGAATTTTGGCTGATTTTAATTTTCACACTTGAATATACAAAGAGTTGATATGGGCGATATCAGACAGCAAATCAGGCAAGACAAGGAAAAAAAGGAAATTATAGGAAATGAAACTATAGGAAATTAATTATAGGATAGGAAAGGAAAATATAGGAAAGGAAATGAAATTATAAAAAAAAATAAAAAAAAAGGAAAGGAAAGGAAAGATAAAAAAGGGAAAGAAAATAATAGCAAAAGAAAGAGAAAAAAGGGGGGAGAGGAGGTGAGAGAAAGGAGAGGATGGGAGAGAAGAGAAGAGCATAGGCTAGGAAAGAGAAAGGAGAGGATGGGAGAGAAGAGAAGAAGATAGGCTAGGAAAGAGAGGAGAGGAGATAAGAGAAGAGAAGAGAAGGGAATAGAAGAGAAGAGGAAATACGATAAGAGGAGAGGAGAGGAGAAGAGAGGGGGAGAGGAGAGGAGAGGAGAGGAGAGAAGAGGAGAGGCGAGGAGAGGAGAGGAGAGGAGAGAAGAGGAGAGGAGAGGAGAGGAGAGCAGAGGAGAGTAGAGTAGAGGAGAGAAGAGGAGAGGAGAGGAGAGGAGAGGAGAGGAGAGGAGAGGAGAGGAGAGGAGAGGAGAGGAGAGGAGAGGAGAGGAGAGGAGAGAAGTGGAGAGGAGAGTAGAAGAGCGGAGAGGAGAGGAAAGGAAGTTAAAGATATCGACGTTTTATTAAAAAGTTATCGGTTTATTATCCAGTGCCGAAAAACTATCGATAATTTATCAAAATGTTATCGATATGCTATTAAAAAGTTATAAATTTTTTATCGCGGTTCTACCAATGTGATATTGTCGTCGTTTTGTGAACGATTGTTTATCAAAATGTTATTGATTTGTTATAAAGAAGTTGTCGATTTACTATCTAGAAGTTATCAATTTCTTATCGGAGTGTTTGCATATCGGCATATTATCTCGCTAACAGATCTCACAAGGACTGAATGTGTTACCAGAACATGTTTGACGGCCAATCGGAAGACCTCTTATTAGGTAGCAGGACTTGTGCTATAAAATAATTCCGTCCTGTTGTTGTTGTTGTTCTAGCGATAAGGACACTGCCCCAAGGTTTTGGGAAGTGTTATCGATGTTGATGGTCCTTTGCCGGATGCTGATCCGGAAATTGGTGCCGCCAGAGCCTCGGCTGCTAAAGAAACAGGATTTGCCACGCGTAGGTGAGGTTGACAATTGGGTTGGAGAAGCTATAAATTGCGCTGGCAACCGCTTGAAAGGATTTCGCTACATAATTTGGTGTTCTAGTCGCCTCTTACGACAGGCATACCTCCTACGGGTATATTCTAAGCACCCTAACCCGCTGGGGGGATAATTCCATCCCTTTGGCAAATACTAGACGTCTTGTTGGACCTAGCTTAAATGCATTCTCGAGATCTAGCATCTCTGCCGCTCCCAGTAGCTGGTGCCTTGACGTCGCGACCGCAGAACACGAATACAATACGTGCTAGTAGTTGGAATGCCTATCATGCAACTAAAGGCTTCTCTCTTCAGAGATACGAGCAACTTTGTAAATATAATTTCATATGATTTGCACATGCTCTTAGAAATTTTGCAGCCCCGAGCTTCTGTCCACGCCTTTTCTGCTTAATAGATTGATAACTTTCCTTTGATAACTATAACCAAGAGTCTAGAGGATTTTCCACTTAGATATTTCAAAAGCAAGCTAAGCAAAATTTAATTTTTTGTTTGAATATGTATTCAGTGCTAATGCAAAAAAATTCTTTGTCTCCAAAAGGTAGTACATATTTATGTAGTTGAGGACGAAAACTGAAAAATGCGTACGTGGGCCACTTGACAGTAATAGTTATATCTCAGTACCCAACCAAAGCTGTTATGGACAGTGGCTGTTCTCATCCATTGGATTGCTCGTTCTCAATCTTAATCATTAGTTCCATCGCGGTCAGTTATAAGAAATTATAATTTCCTGTATGGAACGCCAGTTTAGATCAATCTGCTACCGTTGATGGCTCTGGGCGAATACACTTCCACACACCTGCAATTTTTAATTAGTCTCGTAGCTATCTAGACAATATATATAGGTTTTTGTGTAATCTCTAAACCCACCTTGTATTAGGCCATTAATTACAGCTTTAGATAGACAGATAATTTATTCAGGATTGCACTGTGACCATTGGTCTATTGTGCCCTCATCTCTTTCACAGCACTTCGTTCAAGTCGTCTTCCTTGATGAACCCTTGCAGTTTTCTTGGCTTGAGAGATTGAATGTGGGAATGCTCTGGCCATGGTGAGCCCATAAAGTTAGTCCTGCGTCTTGAGATTGCGTCACATTCCAGTAGGATATGGTCCGCCGTCTCCGCTGATCGATCACAAAATCGGCATGTGTTATTCGATAATATGCCTAGTTTCTGCCTGTGGCTGTTCAGTCTAAAATGTCTTGTAACAATAGCTGTTAGGATTCCTAGGTTATCTTTTGGGAGACCTACTATTGCCCTATATCGAGCTGTGCTATAACCTCCTAACAGTAACTTAGATTGTCTAAAACCTTGCATGTTGCGCCAGTGTTCTTTTCTCTTTTCTATCTCTTCTACTAATAAATGCCCCCTAATTTCTTGTCTTGGCGATACAAGTAAAGATCTCAAATACCGTAGTTTAGGTCTATACACCACTTGGAAGGGAAACATGTAGTAGTGGTGTACATCTCGATCGCTGATTCAGGTATTTATCGCTTTTTTCCTTTAAAATCGCAGGAGGGATATTCCATCGTCACGGGTGGGACAGTCGTACGGAATATTTCATCTTTGTTGAAGCATTCTTATAAAAAACCTACTAGAGATTTCTAGTTCTAATAGTTAGGCTGAGACGCTTAAAATGCAACCATTACTGTAATGTAAAAAAAGCCACACAAACAATTTTATAACTGTCATGGGTGGGACAAAAAATATACGCAATTCATTTGTGAAGTTATATATTATAAAATCTCAGCGAATATATGAAAGTAGCTTGTTTTGTTTAAATAATTGCTAAAATCCAAAATATGTATAAGTGTCGCGGGCATTTAATGAACTTGTTAATAGAAAACAAGTAAGGAAGACTAAGTTCTGGTGTAACCGAACATTAAATACTCAGCTGAGAGCTTTGGAGACAAAATAAGGGACAATGACCATTTAACTTATTATTTTTGCCTACGACAAACATTGAAAATTGCTTAGACAAAAAAGGGGCGGTGCAACACCCATTTTCAAAAATTTTAGTATTTTGTTATAATTCAATTTAGAAAGTAAAATTCTATTGATACAAAGCGCTTTTTCACTAAGATATAGCTTATTATTTTCGTCTGCGACCCTTTTAAAAAGCTTTTATAAAAAGTGGGCGTGGTCCTTAACCGATTTCGTTAATTTTTCTTCAAAGCATTCCTTATAGTAGGTTTAACGATTTTTGATTTAGGATTAGTAATATATGTAAAATTGATTTTATCACAAGTGGGCGGTGCCACGCCCATTTTTAAAATTTTTATCAAAAGTCTCAATATCAGTCCACACGTCAAATTTCAACATTCTATGTATATTATTTACTAAATAATCGTGTTTTGTGTTTTCCAAAATGTTATATCTATAAAAAGTGGGCGTCGTTATCATCCGATTTCGCTCATTTTCAATACCAATCTATTCTGGGTCCAGATAAGCTCGTGTACCAAATTTGGTGAAGCTATCATAATATTTACTCAAGTTATGGCTCAATCAAATTTTTTTTCGATACTGATGATTTTGATATATGGAAGTCTATATCTATCTCGATTCTTTTATACCTGTACAACCAACCGTTCTCCTTCAAAGTTATAATACCCTGTGTACAAGTACAGCTGGGTATAAAAAATAATTTTTTTTTTCATTAACATTTTACAATCAAATGCAACTCTGCCAACAACTAACGTTTTGTTACTCATGCTTTAATTGCATTTATTCAGCTCAAATTCTTAGCCAAAGTTCATCGAACTAAAAACTAGAGAAATAAGCAAAAAATAGTAAAGACAACGAACAGCAAAATATTTATAAAATGTGCAGCATTCATTGTTAGAGGGGCATTGGTCACCTGACCATGCATATGCTGAAGTACTTTCAAACAGATTTATACTTAGATACATAATTTTGTATAAGTACATATGTAGATATTTTATTTTGTTGTACTTTAATGATCGTGGCACCTCTTGAATTGCTTACACAATGATTTTTTTTACTCTTCGGAAGGCCCTGGTTACCAAGAACAACTTTTGCATGGACATATTTTATTTTTACAAATTGCAATCCACAAACAGGGTTATTACATACATTAATATTTGAATGTGTGTGAGATTTTAATAAGATATGCAAAATTCTACAAAATGCCAACTAAAGTGGCCGTACGCAATAACAATAAAACTTGTTTACTGTATGAAAACTTTATATTTAGGTTAATTCTAAAACTAAGTTTTAGTGCGTATTTTTCTTGTTACATTTATGCGTATGCCTTTCAATATCTACTTTTTATAACCAGTCGTCCCTCACCTTGTCGTTGCTGAAAGGGTTTAGCCGAACACCATAGCGCCCTATTATGCGGCTGAACGGTTTAGGGCAGACGTCGCAAAAATTAAAATGCAGCTGGGTTAGTGAGAGTGCCATGGACGCGGAAGTCACTTGTTGCAGCGTTTTGTGTTGTTCATTCGCTTATTAGCAAGCAACAAGCGAAAATCGTTTGTGATCGATGGTCGGCAAATAGTGATACATGGACAACATTCGTCAACATTGCCAGCGACATGTTACTGCGCCGAATTCTGTGAAGATCTCACATAGACTGAATGAGTCCTTAGTGTTACCAGAACTTGGTTCAATGATCAAACTGAAAAACCCTATCAAGAACTAGGACATGTGTTATAAAAAAATCTCTGTTCTCTTGGCAAACACTAGAAGCTTTCAGAGACCTATACCACTTTCTACTTCTACATCTGACAGCTGTATCACTCCTAATTGCTGAAGTCTTAGCCTAGCAAGCTCAGGGAATGAGCACAAACCGCTCGATCGTTTCCTCCTTCAGCACTTTCTACATCTGCTATCACTGACCAAGCCTAATTTAAAAGCATGTGCCGCCAGAAGGCAGTGTCTAGTCAGAATACCCGTCATAAGTCTACAGACCTCACCGTTTAATGCTAGAAGTAACTTTGTTAGACATACAAATGATTTTCAACACTTACAGCGCAGCGCTTGGCCCACGTCTTTCCCCCCTGGTCGATCGTGCGCAACTCTCACTTTTTCTTAATCTCGCCATATCTAATTGGGACGTCTACGGAGCAAGTTTCGAGAGATGCGCACTTTTTAGCTAGTTCATCCACTTTTTCATTCTCATCTATTCCCGTATGCTCTGGGACCCAATATAGATGCATGCTTCTCCCTATCCGATTCTTTCTAGGCACTTCTTACACTCCAACACACTTTTAGATCCTGTGATATGCGAGACTATTTCTTTAAATGCTGCTTGGTTGTCAATATAAGAGTTGACGCGGCTGCAGTTTAAGCTGTTTTTCTTCCAGTGTTTTTACAAAGTTGGTTGCAGATATTATATCCGCCTAAAAAACGCTACAGTGATCTGACAGCTTATAGGATCTCTTTATTTCCGGATCAGCACAGTATATCGCAGACTCTACTCCTTCCACTACTTTGGAACCATCGGTGTACACTCGTATACCCTTGTCCGCCATTTGGGCACCCTTGCGCCAACCCTTACACACACCGCTATTGTGGTTCTAAGAACCCCTTCGAATCGCAGATATGGAATCAGGTAGTATATTCGTTCTGAAATTGATGACGCTATGGCCTTATGCTCGGCGCTCAAGCTTCCCCGAGGCACTGAACCTCATTGGAGTTGCTAACGCTGTGTTCTTTGCCACCAGGTCTACAGGTGGAATGTGCAGAATTGCAAACAGAGCAGCCGTCGGCGTTGTTTTCAGGGCTTCCGTAATGCCTAGTAGTGATAGCCTGCATTCCCCCTCTAATTTTTTGAGGGAGGTTCTTCTTCGTGTGGCTCTCCACCAAACAAGGACCCCCTAGCATAGGATAAATACGCAATGAGAGAGAGTGAATGCAATAAACCCCACTTACACCCCAGCATTCGTTAATATGCATAAAGTGCTATTGAGGCCTTTACTCTCTCCTTCATGTTGATATCCTTCTTCTTCTCCGCGTTGGCGGTCAACCCGACATTAGATGCCCAGGTATTTTAAACAATAAGGCGTAATAAATACTCATCGAAGTAAGAGTGTATTTTGATTATTTTCTGAACCCTGGTCAAAAGTCTAACGGTGCAACAACTCCTAATTGTCGCAGTAGCCCAACGAGCCTCTTTCACCTACGCCCATATTTGACCATGACTTTTACTAATTAATAACTATGCATACGCCTCTGACACTCTGACTGACGGCAAGAACTAATAGACTTTCACGCATGTTAGATGTTACTCACAAAAAAGCTGTTGAACGAAAAAGAAAAAAAGAGGAACAAAACACACTGGCAACCACTTAGCCTCGGGATAACCATTACGGTCCTGCCAATTGTTTAGTTGCTTCATTGTTGGTCGCAAATCTCACAACAAGTTGTCGGTTTTGAGCAGTCGTTGACTTTTCATGAAATGCATAACATTTTTTCGATATTTTCTTTTGCTCCTATTCTGTTTATTGCAAAACTCTGGCTTAAACATTCGTGCGCATTTTTGTTTTCTTGGATTTTTTTCTCTGATTGTAAATATGTGGTGTACAGTTTGCAAAATTCTCCAAGCACATTTAACGCGATCAGCCGCTACTCTTACCGATCGATTGGTGTCGACGTTTGTCCCCAGAATATGGCAAAAGGTAAAACTAATCAAACCAGTTTATTTTGATTTTTACTTACATGATTTTTGTGGTGCTTTTTTTGTTTTTAATTTGAACTTTCGAACGCAATTAAAATTAGCTGGCAACAGTAGCAGATTTTAATAATAAAAAATAAATAAATGTAAGGCGCGATAACCTCCGAAGAGATTGTACGCCGAGCTTCTCTTCCAATTTGCGTCGTGCTCCTATTTAATTTTTCCTACAAATTGGCGGGATGGGACCTACTTGATTTATGCCGACTCCGAACGGCATCTGCAAGGCAGATTAGTTTTCACTGAGAGCTTTTCATGGCAGAAATACACTCGGAGCGCTTGCCAAACACTGCGACCTAGCTTAGAAAAATTTTCTTCTAATTGAAAAACATTATTTCTAAAATTTTATGTTGCTTTGTCCGGGGCGTGAATCCAGAGCATTCGGTGTGGTAGGCGGAGCACGCTACCATCACACCACGGTGGCCGCATTTTAATAATACTTATAATTTTATTAATACGTAAATGTAGTTACTTGTTAAATATATACAAAAGTTTACCGTTTGTGCATTCATAACTGCACTGAAAGAAAAATACTGGTAAAATCAACCGAAATACGGGTCAATTCAACCGAAATTCTGTAAATTTTTATACATCGCAACAAGATGTTGAATCAACTGCGCCCAAATCGTTGATTCGTAATTGACCGTTTTAGTAGTCAAATGAACAAAAACAGTTGTTGCGACAAAAAAAAAGAAATGTAAGACGCGATAACCTCCGAAGAGATCTAAGGCCGAGCTTCTCTTCCAATTTGCGTCGTGCTCCTCTTGATTTTTCCTACAAATTGGTCTTACGGGGCCTACATGTTTTATGCCGATTCCGAACGGCATCTGCAAGGCAGATCAGTTTTCACTGAGAGCTTTTCATGGCAGAAATACACTCGGAGCGCTTGGTGCGAACCCAGGGCATACGGTGTGACAGGCGGAGCACCCTACCATCACACCACGGTGGCACTTACTAACCGAACGTCAATTGGGCTTGCATCAAATATGCTGGCACACATTAAATATTATAAACTTTATTATTTTGTTTTGTTAAACGCACTTTCACCAAATTTTATATTTTATAATTTATTTAATTTATAGTTTTGAACTTCGCTTTGCAAATAGAAATGATAATAATAGTCACAAAACTGATTCTCAATTCTTTCAGTAGCAGCTCAGTTCATTCTCAGTTTCTTCTCTCGCATGTAGTTGCCACACTTGATTGTTTCGAACAAAACTTGTATAAATGTTTGACATAACATTTTAAATGGAGAACTTTTAAGTTATAGAAGAGGAATGAATCAAATCGCTAGTAGGTAATTCACCACTGGAGTAACTTTACATGTAATTCGACAAGTTTAATTTTCGTAACACTTTAAGTTGAAACGATTCCAAAAGAACTCAAACTTTTATGTTGTCGGAAACATCAACATTAGAAAAGGATGTTTTTTATTATCTTATTAGATTCGTTCGCGTGAGTGAAAATTCGTAAAAGCTTGAACAAAATGTTACTAACTTTGGAAAAATCCTGTTCGTTCAAACAAAAATTTTGCAACAAGAGGGCGCAATTTTGCATTTCGCTTGTAGGAGAAGTTGCAAAATTGTACCCGATAAATAGGTGTCACGGTATCTCATAATTTTTTGCACAGTAAATTCAAAAAAGGGTTCTTCGTTTTGTATTGATAACTGAAAAACTAGTTTTTTGTTGTTTTCCCATTTTGTGTGTTTTTTTCGATTTGGTGGTTTTCTTATTTTGGTATTTTTTTTTTAAACAAGTGGCACCATCGCCATAGGTGCAAAGTAGAGAACGCAGTGAGCGTAAAATTCTCTTTGAACTTGCTCAGGTATTGACTGTTGATCGCTGTTTAAATGACCAGTGGGATCAGTTGTGTTAACAGAAAAATCAGTTAGATTGACCAGAAATCTGTCAATTTTACAGAATTTAACTTAAAAGCGACAATTTCTCTTCTGTTGAAATGACTAAACTAATTTCTTCGTTTGACAAAGAACTCGGTCGAATTAACCATAATTCGATCAATTTCACCGAATCTGAGCAGTGCAAACCCAAAACATGCAATATCATATTTTTTATATGACTCGTAACAATTAAACCAATCAGATATGAATACATTTCACTATGAAATATGAAGTTTGAGCTGTACTTTATATAGCATTTTTTCACATATTTTACTATAAATACATAGTTCTGCATATTTGCAATTAATACTTATTTTTAAGCATATTTTGCAAAAAAAAAATTTGTATTTGCTGTTTATTTCCAGCAGTCACAGCTAAAATATAAGTTTAAGTAATGCAACAAAAAAAGTTTCAAAGTGTATGAAAAATATTTATATTCAATTCTTATTCGCTGAAGCCAACGAAAGTTTTTAGCCTCTTTGACAAAAACAGGACTCAGCCGATGAATTTTCACTTTTACAATTGTAATGAAAAACTTTGGTTCGGCTTGTGTAATAGGTTCATTTAATCGATTAGAATTCAAGCCAATAAAGCCAAGAAGAGTTATTCGCCCGTTTTATGGTGATTTCTGCTAGAGCTTAGGTGACAGGTCCTATCATCCATGGCGAATAATTTTCTTAAGCGATTTGAGAGTCTGAGGTCTATACTCACATACGCTCTGACTAAAAAAACAAAAAACCATAAAAAAAGTCTAGTATAGTCTCTTTTGATTTCCAATAGCCTGATTCCTCTTAGTCCACCCGGTACTTTCGGAATATGAAAGCATATTTCACGGCTTATAAGGACCTTAAATGTATATTTTTAAGCAAAAATTTAGATTTTAAAGACATTTAATAAGCGCCTAAAATCAGTATTTTTTACATATTTTGGGTTGCCCTACTGGTGAGTGTGGAGATTGAAACCACTTTTTAATTTTATATATAAAGAAACTAATGTATGCGTCAATATCTTTTATTTTTCACCACAATGAAAATTGAAAAATCAATATTGAAAATTAAAATATTGATAAAACATTTTAAAATTACAAAGTGCAAAGTAACTAAAATACAAAGTTAAATAAAAATAATAAGAACCCTACAGTGAGTACTCACAGACATGCAAGGGAAAGGTTTTTTACTTTGTATGATAGTTGGCGTTGAGATGCATAAGAGAGTTACACATTCCCAGCTTGATTTGAAATGATGAAAAAATGCAGCACTAGGCTAGGTAAAACTGGCCGGTCCGTGCGGACCTAATATAGGCTGAATGAGTCCCTAGGGTTGCCAGAAGTTTGCCCATAGACCAAATTGAAAAACTCTGTGAGAAACCAGGACTTATGTTACAAAATAACTCCGTGCTCTTGGCAAATATTAAAAGCTTTCTAGGACTTACTACTTCAAGATCTGACAACTGCACCACAGCTGGAGTCCTATAGCCTGGTGAACGCAGGCACTCTGCACAAAATGTGCTCCATCCTTTCCTCGTCCTCCAACCCGGACTTACTACATCTGCTATCACTAACAAGGCCTCATATAGAAGCAAGTGACAACAGAAGGCAGTGTCCAGTCAAATACCCATCATGATCCCACAGTCCCATATTTTCAATGATAGGAGTAACTTTGTCAGTCTAAGTTTGTAAGGCTGCATCCGATCTTTAAAACCTTGCAGCGCCGCGCTTGGTTCCACGTCTTCCCTGCTTAGTCGTTCATGTGCAGGTCTAGCCTTATTTTAATATCGTCCAAGCTGATTGGAACGTCTGTGGAACAAACTTCGATCGATGCGCCCTGTTTCGTTAAATCATCCGCTTTTTCATTTCCATTCATTTCCATATGCCTTGGGATCCAATACAGGTGTATATTTCTCCCTATCTCGACTCTTCCAGGGATTGCTTACGCTCTGACACACTTTCAGGTGCAGTGGTATTAGAGATTATTGCCTTAATGGATGCTTGACGTGAGAGCCCTTGCCCCAAACTTCGACCTCTAGGTATAGAACTAGGTAGTCTGCTCGTCCAAAATTTTATGGCGCTACACTACTTTGACTGTATGGTCTGCGCTCAACCTGACCCGGGGCATTGAGTCTCGTTTACTTTTAACTAAGAGATAGTATTGCAACCTACACATGAAATTTGGTTATTGTTTTGTGTTTTTGATGTTTTCCAATATTTTATATTTGGTGCTTTTCAAAATTTATAATATAGAATTTTACAAAATGTATCATCAGATTTCGCTCATATTAAATAGTAATCGATGATAAGCGCCAAGAAACCCAGATAACAAATTTCAAGAAGATATCTCAAAATTGATCCAAGCTATCGCGTTTTGCTCATCTGAGTATAATCACGGAACTAGGGGTGGGGAGGGCGGTATGGCATAGAAGGTTTAACGTGGTCATATTAATCGTTCCCGAGATGGTCGGGCTAGTGCCTTGATGGTGCTTTGGACCATGTGGACCATCAGCATCGATAACACTCCCCAAAGCCCTCTGGGTCACTCCTGGACTTTATCGTTAATACAACAACAACAACAACAAAAACATATCGGACGAACAGACGGACGGACATAGCTTAGGAAAATTTGTTTGCGATCTGATGATTTTGATATATGGAAGTCTAAGTCTATCTCGATGCTTTTATACCTGTACAACCAACAGACATGTTACCAACGTTAATATACTCCGTGTGCAAATCACGTTGAGTATACAATTTTTTTATATGCTCCCCTGCAAAAGTCAAGGGGTCCCTTCGAGGGAGTACATTTGGCAAATCTTAAATAACGGTAAACTAAAATGTCGACCTCTTATAAAGAAAATTTCATAAATATTTAAAAGTTCAATAATTCCCTAAAATGAAATGGTTTTTAAGATACTCCTATTTAAAATAAAATAATTTAAAAAAAATTTTAAGTTAAACGGTTTTATTGAAGCAATACTTACATGAAATAATAATAATACTAAAAGCTAGAAAATAATTAGGTGTCCATCCATATTCCAAGTTTCAAGCTTGTAGCTTGTCGGGAAGTTACTTAAATTTCAATTACAAAATTCGTGCCAGCCAGCCTGTCAAGTCAAGCTAAATAAAACCGTTTAAAAAGGTACCCCACACACTGCAGAGGGCCCTATTAGGTTGTAATAGCGTGCATTTATAGACCTTCAATATCTTCTTTCCCGCGAATTTTAAATTTAGATGGACATTAAGGGCCAGATTAGGTATGGCAGTTTGCGTGGCAGCCAATAAGTTTCACACTCACACCTATATGTGACCCGGTCTATGAAAGGTGGCTTATGACTCAAAAAAGAAATTGCGAGAAACAGCTGTTAAAGATAAACAATGCATTTCTTCAGGACGTTTGTGCTCTTCTTTTTTTTTGAGTCATAAGCCACCTTTTCAGAGACCGGGTCACATATAATACCAAAAATTTCACAAAAGCATTCAGGTCTACTGTCACTCGCTGAAATGAGTGAATGCTCATATGAATATCATACGAATTTTCGTTCACACGAGAAAAAATGACTCGTTGCGCTATACATAATTTGCCCCTAAGTAGCTGCTCACCTAAGTACGGTAATTGCGCTCTTCCTTGATAGCTTTGGTTTTGATAATTTAATTTATTTATTTATTTACGATCTTGAAGATCTATATAATTTAATAAGGTACAATGTATTTTTAATGTTTACATATTTGTTTCAATTCATTGAATTTCTTTGACTTCAATTATATAATAATCTATAGAATTATTTACTAAAAAAATTTAACTACTTTACAGGTAGCGCTTTACAGTAGCTGTATAATAACTTTCTGAATTTTTTGGTATTATTACAGTTTTTAATATCAATGGGCAGATCATTATATTCTCTAATTCCTTCGTAGTATATACTTTTTTTTATCGAATTCGGATCTCACTACCGGCAAGTAAAAGGTGTTATTGTGTCTTGTTTGATAGCTATGGACCTCTCTGTTTAGTCTGACGCGTTCACTTAGGTAATTCGGCAGGTTTCCCAACTTTATGTTGTGTATAAACTTCAATGTGTAGTAAGTGATGTTCTGTTTTCCACTAAGCCAGTTTAAGCTGTCTAGTAAATCTTTAATTGGGGTATCATACCGTTTTCTTAATATTAAACGCATAATTTTGTTTTGCTTAATTTGTAGCCTGGATTTTTGCGAATCAGCTAATGCGAATAAGATTGTAGGACAGTAAATGAAATGCGGCTCGATAATGGATCTATAGACCAGTATTTTGTATTGCATACTAATATGCCTGCATGATCGAAACATGAACCCTATTTTTTTTGGAAATTTTCCCTTCGATGTATTTTAGATGTTCATCAAATTTTAATTTGTCATCTATAATTATTCCCAGGTATTTTATTCGGGTTACTCTTTCTATAGGGCTATTTGATATTTTTAGCGACACATCATCTTGAGTCACTCTAGACCCCATTATCATCCATTTTGTCTTTTCTATGTTTATTTTAAGCATATTTTGGCACAACCACTTTTATATTGCCTGTAGGTCCGATTGTATTTTTGAGGCTGCCTCATCAATTGTGTTACCGCTTATAGTCAAAAGTGCATCATCAGCGAATAATCTTATTTTGCAGTATTTAATACAGTTTTTAGCCGGTTACCAAAGCTAATGTTTAAATTTCAAAATCAAAATTCATCAGCATTATGTCCGTGTTGAAAGACAAATTTTTCTGCTGCATTTTGATCCATTTATAAAAAGAAAGTGTTAAAAAATTGTTAGTTTTTTTATATAATCCTTTTAACTAAATAATTCATTTCTAAAATCAAATTTCTTTTCTTTTTCAGGTAAGTTCAAACCTTGGAGCATCTCTTAGTATGTAACGGCGTGAGGGGAATTCTGTGACTTAGTATATTTATTTTTAAAATCAATTTGCTATATACATAAACGGATTGCCAATTTAAAATTTCAATTACGTATTTACATATGTACATATGTATGTACTCGCCGTGACATTTTTTGCTTGAAGGTACGTACGCCTATAAAAGCTTACAAGTAAATTGAAAATTGTGTATTTATAGAATACGAATAAGAGATGATAAAGAAAAATGCAGTCTTAACTCCAAACAAAAAATAAGGGGTGCACAAAAAGCTTTGCTTCATCGATTACAAAAGGGCATATAATATATAAATATTCTACAGTAGTATCGTCGCCCGCTTGCCAGAACCATGAATGTGCCAAAATGAAAATGTTGGGAAATCGAGTTTCAATGTTTATTGCTCTCTCAAAATTAGAAGAATTAGTTTCTAGTGTAAAATGTACTTATATATTATACTCACACTATGCTCTTTTAACTGAGATAATTGTTCTGCTCGCATTCCTTCTATTCTCCGAGATTCTGGCAAAACAAAAATTTAAAAAACTGATATATTTTTTGTTTACACATCTATACAAAAAAATTAAAAGTAGTCTGATCAGGTTAATCTGCTCATGCTTTATATGCATTTTGATGCGCTGAATCCGAATAAGCTATAAGAATTGACCCAACTGGTCATGGTATGGCCTTAACCTCAAAAGACGTAAAAAATCACTACAGATTGATTTTTAAATAACGTTAGGGCCAAGCCAAGACCTGCCAGGCCAATTCCGTTGTCGGATTGGGATTCGGAGCATCACAGCACTTGGGAAAACATCCGCGGCTTTGACTTATCGAAAGAATGTATGTAAATGAGAAAAGTTACACATTCAATTCAATTTCACATACACTAATGTGTTTTTATTTAAGATATTATTGCAAACATAGAACTAGTTCTTATTCTCATCAGAATCAGAATCTTCTGAAATGTTGGGTTCGGGAAAAGCGTCGCCCTCAAGATTTTTATAAAAATAATGATATTATCTTGGTATAACCAGTTTTTCACACAATTTTTCCAAGTATTTTAGTTTTGATTCGGGAAGAAGCAACGGCATCGAATAAACCGGTTTTCGGATATTAAGCTTTTAAAAATTCTTCATCGGTATAATTTTTTTTGAAGAATACCAGGCACGTATACCCGAACATTCAAACATACGAATGTGTGCTGTTCTTATTTTTTTCAAAAACTGTTTAGCCATATCAACGAATGTGTCATACAATGTGCCACATTAATTTTTCTGGATGAGTTTTGTGTGATTGAATTGTACATTCGTGAAATTGGCATTGCAAATTATTAGGTAGAACCCTAGAATGTGTTTGTACGATATGGGTATCAATTTAAAGGTATTAATGAGGGTTTTAAAAGCGAGTGGCCCTTAGATGTATATGTGAAGGCGTTTTCGCGATATCGGCCAAAATGTGGACCAGGCTGACACAGAACATCATCTGTCGGGTACTGCTATTTTATTTATATATGCAATACCACGAACATTATTCCTGCCAAGATTCCGTGGGCTGTTGATTTCGCCCTGTAGAACTTTTTCATTTTCTTCTACTTAATATGGTAGGTGTCACACCCATTTTACAAAGTTTTTTCTAAAGTTATATTTTGCGTCAATAAACCAATCAAATTACCATGTTTTATCCCTTTTTTCGTATTTGGTATAGAATTGTGGCATTTTTTTCATTTTTCGTAATTTTCGATATCGAAAAAGTGGGCGTGGTTATAGTCGGATTTCGGCCATTTTTTATACCAAGATAAAGTCAGTTCAGATAAGTACGTGGACTAAGTTTAGTAAAGATATATCGGTTTTTGCTCAAGTTATCGGGTTAATGGCCGAGCGGAAGGACAGACGGTGGACTGTGTATAAAAACTGGGCGTGGCTTCAACCGATTTCGCCCATTTTCACAGAAAACAGTTACCGTCATAGAATCTATGCCCCCACCAAATTTAAGAAGGATTGGTAAATTTTTGTTCGACTTATGGCATTAAAAGTATTCTAGACAAACTAAATGAAAATGGGCGGAGCCACGCCCATTTTGAAATTTTCTTTTATTTTTGTATTTTGTTGCATCATATCATTACTGGAGTTGAATGTTGACTTAATTTACTTATATACAGTAAAGATATTAAATTTTTTGTTAAAATTTGACTTTAAAAAATTTTTTTTTAAAAAGTGGGCGTGTTCTTCATCCGATATTGCTAATTTTTATTTAGCACATATATAGTAATAGTAGTAACGTTCCTGCCAAATTTCATCATGATATCTTCAACGACTGCCAAATTACAGCTTGCAAAACTTTTAAATTACCTTCTTTTAAAAGTGGGCGGTGTCACGCCCATTGTCCAAAATCTTACTAATTTCCTGTTCTGCGTCATAATGTCAACCCACCTACCAAGTTTCATCGCTTTATCCGTCTTTGGCAATGAATTTTAGCATTTTTTCGGTTTTTCGAAATTTTCGATATCGAAAAAGTGGGCGTGGTTATAGTCCGATATCGTTCATTTTAAATAGCGATCTGAGATGAGTGCCCAGGAACCCACATACCAAATTTCATCAAGATACCTTAAAATTTACTCAAGTTATCGTGTTAACGGACGGACGGACATGGCCCAATCAATTTTTTTTTCGATACTGATGATTTCGATATATGGAAGTCTATATCTATCTCGATTCCTTTATACCTGTACAACCAACCGTTATCCAATCAAAGTTAATATACTCTGTGAGCTCTGCTCAACTGAGTATAAAAATTCAAATACTCAAATGGGTTTAATATATGTGGAATGGCTTTTCCTATATTTTGGTTAAATTTCAGCGAAAAATCGAAATATTTAAGTATAGGTCCTCCCAAGGTATCTTTGAAATAAAAACATTAGATTAAAATTAAAAGCCTGCGGCGCTGCTTCACCTACATATATTCTGCTTTTGCTCCAATAGGAAATCGGATAAAGAACAATTTCAACTTAACGTGTTATTCATCCTGCGGAATATGTTTATTTCATGTTGGTCTCAATTTATTAAAAATATGGTTATGGCCTTTATCGCGATTGCCAATTTATTTTATGGCCATTTGAAATGATCAAACAACGATCAATTGACCTTATAGCCGTTGACTTAATGATATTAATTTCAGTTTCCCTCAGCTCTTAATTAATTAAAGTTAGACGAAATTCTGATTGGAAAGAGCCAGTCCCAAGATCAAAAGGTGAGGAATTTTCCGAAGATAAAAAAAAATTGGACTTAGAAAACTTTGCCATAAGCTGTAATTACATGGCTAAATTACTTTGGAAAATAGCTGATTTGACCATATAAACGATGTCGTTACCAACAAATTATAACTACTCCTAATTTCCGTATTTGCTTATTGGTTATTTAAATACCCATTCCATGTCTCAAGTAAACCAATGTTACACATTTAAAATTTCGTACAGCAACTTCTATGGTCGATATAAGCTCATATATCAATTTTCCAAAAAATCGCACGGTGGACCTATCTGCACGTAGTAGTGGGTTAATGGGTGTGTCGGTGAAGGGGCAGGTAGTTTGATATTGTTGTTGTTGTAGCAATAAAGACACTCCCCGAAGGGAGTGTTATCGATGTTGATGATGCCGGATATAGATCCGGTGACAAGCACCAGGAGTTTGATGCTTTAACTTGTTGCATTGGCGGATTGTGCAGAAATGTGCGGATTCAGGTTAGTTTTTAGGTTTATTTTAAAATTTTTAACACAATAAGCGGTCATGGACTAAGCTAAAGCTAAGGTGACTACAGAGTGAACTTTAGATTTAATTGTTCTATGGCAAGTCAAACATTCTTACTTAATCGTTTATGTAAGCATTAATTTTCTCTACCCAAAACACTTCACGATAAGAAGTCAAGCTATGAGCTGCAATAACTAAAATGCAAAAAAAAAAATATTGTACGTGTAACCAATAGCACATGTACACGGAATAGAGTGTTGTAATTGCGAAAAAAATGCATAAAACAATACTGGGAGTAAGAACTACAACAGCAAAGTTCTATATAAGCGGAATAATTTTAAAGAGCGAAATTGCAAAATGATGAGGATTTGACATAAAAATGTTCCGGTGTAAAGTTGGTCTAAACTGCAGCGATGCAGTCTACTTCCAGTGATATCTGTATGTATGTATGTGTATTAACAAATATATACAGAATGCGTGTAAGCTGTAGTCAGATGCTGGAATAGTGGAAATAGTTGAAACTTAGAAATATTTAGTGACCACCAAGGTAGAGCGAGATGTGAAAAGATATCAAATCGATGCCGAAACGAGGCGAAATACGCACGCACTACTTCAACTAACCAACAAACTTGCTTGTCGGCCTACCAACCAATAAACCAACTTACTGCTACATGCATACATACAAACAGATATGCACTTGATAAACGCACGAAGGACGTAACGGTGGGTTGACGACCAACATATTCGGCATGTGGCCCAGCAGCCACTAGCCGAGCCACAGAGTACGCATGCACATAAATGCATACACCTACGCCTGCCATTGCATCTGGGACTCTTGTAAACTTATAGTGCAATCGGTGAACGAAAATAACAATAACAATAAAAACTTGAAAGTGGTGAGTGCATTAATAAATATAATCAAATTTGAAAAACAATGACGAACTTACAAATGAAATATAATATGAAAACCCAAAACATTTAATGCAACTTATTGAAAGAAGTCAGAACCCTTTTCAAGGGTGAGTTTCAATCGCCACGCGTTTCAGTCGAACAAACTGCCAGGTTTTTCCTAATTCCAGAACGTTAGCCTAGATGGCCGTGCTGACGTATATCTACTGACCACATTAAATAAATAAAAACTAAAAAATGTAAAGCGCGACAACCTCCGAAGAGATTTTAGGCCAAGCTTCTCTTCCAATTTGCGTCGTGCTCCCTTTAATTTTTCCTACAAATTGGCGGGACGGGACCTACTTGTTTTATGCCGCCTTCGAACGGCATCTGCAAAGCAGATGAATTTACACTGAGAGGTTTTCATGGCAGAAATACACTCGGAGTGCTTGCCAAATACTGCCGAGGGGCGAACCCGTTTGGAGAAAGTTCCTTCTAATTGAAAACTTGTTTTTTAAAATTTTGATGTTGCTTTGGCTGGAACGGAACCCAGGATCTTCAGTGTGGTAGGCGGAGCACGCTACCATCATACCACGGCGGCCACCTGATACCACTTTAAGTGCAAAGCATTTGTATACCCGCTGTACTTTTACACAGGATACTATAACTTTGATTGGATAACGGTTGAAAATGAGCGAAATCAGATGATAACCACGCCCACTTTTTATATATATAACATTTAAGAAAACACAAAAACCTGATTACTTAAATAATACACCTAGAATGTTGAAATTTGGCGTGTGGACTGATATTGAGACTCTTGATAAAAATTTGAAATTTGAAAATGTTTAAAATGGGCGTGGCACCGGCCACTTGTGACAAAATCAATTTTACAAATATTATTTATCATAAATCAAAAATTGTTAAACCTGTCGTAACAAAATTCGGCAGAGAGGTTGCCTTTACTATAAGGAATGCTTTTAAGAAAAACTAACGAAATCGGTTAAGGACCACGCCCACTTGTATATAAAAGATTTTTAAAAGGGTCGTGGACGAATAAAATCAGCTATGCTTTGCAAAAAAAGGCTTTATATCAATGGTATTTCATTTCCCAAGTGGATTTATACCAATAAATAGGAAAAATTTCAAATTTTAAAAAATGGGCGTGGCACCGCCGCTTTTATGACTAAGTAATTTTCTATTTTCCGGCAGCCATAAGTCGAAGAAAAATTAACTGATCGTAATAAAATTGGGTACACAAATTTTCCTTATAGCTGGAAATATTTCTAGTAAAAATTGATAAGATTGGTTAAGGACCACACCCACTTTTATATAAATGACTTAAAAGAGGGTTGTAGGCAAAAATAATAAGTTAAATCTTAGTGAAAAATAGTTTTGTACCAATCGTATTTTTATTTTTCTGTTATAACTCTATTTTAAAATAAACAGTAGGGAAATCCCCATATCTGAAAGAAAACTGCATTATTACCCGCTCAAGGTGATTGGTGTTAGCCTCTGTCTCCTTTTTGCTTCTTCTAAACGAAAATTAGTTCATAATAGAACCATCTTAAAATATAAAAAACACGTGTCACACAATTGAGGCCACTAGACTCCTAAACTACTGAACCGATTTTGAATTTGTTTTGCACCCCGTGTGTAGTTTGATCTAACTTGAAATATAGGATAGGTGACTGGGTGACTAGGGTCTCGAGATATAGGCCAAAACGTGGACCCGGGTACCCCTAGAGTGTGTTTATAGAATACGGATATCAAATGAAAGCTATTGATGAGTGCTTTAGTAGAGGGTAATTTTCATACCCCTGGGTGACTAGGGTCTCAAGCTATAGGCCAAAAAGTGGACCCGGGTACCCCTAGAATGTGTTTATAGAATGTTGATATCAAATGATGAGTGCTTTAGTATAGGGTAATTTTCATACCCCTGGGTGACTAGGGTCTCGAGATATAGGCCAAAACGTGGACCCGGGTACCCCTAGAATGTGTTTATAGAATATGGGTATCAAATGAAGAGAAAAGAGCGAAGGAGATTGAGAAAGAGATAGAATGAGACGAAGATGGAGATAGATGAAGCGAAAAAGACGGAGGGAGGAGTGAATAAAAGGACTAGGAAAAAGTGAAGAGGGGGGGAAGGCAGAGTCAGACGGAAAAAGCTTATTAAAATGTATGGAGATTGGCCAAATTTAGGGCAGGACAACGTCTGCCGGGTCTTCTAGTATCTAATATATAAAATTCTTCTGTCACGGTGTTAGAGGCTTAACTCCTCCGAAACAACCGATTCTCATGAAATTTTGTGAGCATATTGGGTAGGTCTGAGAATCGGCCAACGTCTACCTTTTTTTTCGCTACGTGCCTAGGGTCTTGAGATCAAAACGTGGTCTCGGGTACCCCTAGAATGTGTTTATACATTATGGATATGAAATGAAAGCTGTTGATGAGTGCTATAGTACAGGATAATTTTCATACAACTGGGAGGCTGGGGTCTCGAGATATAGCCCAAAACGTTGACCCGGGTACTCCTAGAATGTGTTTATACAATATGTATATCAAATGAAAACTGTTGATGAGTGCTATAGTACAGGATAATTTTCGTACAACTGGGAGGCTAGGGTCTCGAGATATAGCCCAAAACGTGGATCCGGGTACCCATAGAATGTGTTTATACAATATGGGTATCAAATGAAAGCTGTTAATGAGTGTTATAGTACAGGATAATTTTTATACCCCTGGGTGACTAGGGTCTCGAGATATAGCCCAAAACGTGGACCCGGGTACCCCTAGAATGTGTTTATACAATATGGATAACAAATGAAAGCTGTTGATGAGTGATTTAGTAGAGGATAATTTTCATACTCCTGGGTGACTAGGGTCTGGAGATATAGGCCAAACGTGGGCCCGTGAGCGCCTAGACAATTTTTTTACATTTTGGGTATCAAATTGAATTTGTTGATGAGTGCTTTAGCATAGGGTAGTTTCATACCTATTGGTGACTAGGGTCTCGAGATATAGGCCAAAACGTGGATCAGGGTAACACTAGGATGTGTTTTTACATTATGGGTATCAAATTGAAGCTGTTGATGTGTGCTTTAGTACAGAGTAAGTTTTATGCCGCTGGGTGACTAGGTTCTCGAGATGTAGGCCAAAACGTGGACCCGGATACACCTAGAATGTGTTTTTACATTATGGGTATCAAATTGAAACTTTTGATGTATGCTTTAGTACAGAGTAAGTTTTACAACGCTGGGTGACTACGGCCTCGAGATATAGGCCAAAACATGGACCCGGATACACCTAGAATGTGTTTTTATATTATGGATATCAAATTGAAGCTGTTGATGTGTGCTATAATACAGAGTGACACCGCTGCGTGACTAGGGTCCCGAGATATAGGCCAAAACATGGACCCGGATACTCCTAGAATGTGTGTGTATTATGGATATCAAATGAAAGCTGTTGCTGAAAGCTCTAAAGTTTATTGTGATATTCGATTTAGTCGCATCAACCTGGCAAAACTGATAAATATGCATGCGAAGCCGAAATAAAGACAAGAATTAATAATACCCATATACCTATTTACATACGTCCTATTCCATTTGCCTGAAATTTCGTATATAAATTTGCCTATATTAGTATTTACAATGCTTTTTTCCGGGAAGTATACCAGAGACGGACTGGGACTGGGATTAGGACTAGGACTAGGACTGAGACTGAGACGCGGAGTGGGACTGGGATTGAGACTCGGAATGGGACTGGAACAGCCTAATCCTGGTAATTCAGATTTACTATCCCTTACGAGGAAGCAGAAGCCAATGACAACAGGTCTTAATCGTTCCATTATTGAGGGGTATGCTACAAAATTAAAAACTATATTTGAGTGTTTTATAGTCTCGTATAATTTGGCACTATCGCCGACCATGTCTTCAGTGACCTTACTTAAGACGTAGACGTGGCAAATGTCGCCAATATAAGAAATTCACGCTAATGGCACTGCGCTTACGACTGTCCGGCACCCAAAATTACTGAGTGAGACGTTCGATAATGACCTGAATTCAAGTCCCTTGCTTGCAGCACTTGAGGCAAAGACAAAGAAACGCTCGTAGCTTGTTAGAAAGCAATTGGTCAGCTACATGTCTCTTGATATTGTCACCGAGCTCAAAAGAAATACATTGAAGCTGCAGGTCTGGTAAAACGCCGAACGGGGTGTCTTAGTATGGCGATGAGCATTACAGGCCCTCAGCCCATGCACATAGTGTGGGGAGAGTCTTATGCGGATAGATGCCTGGTTAACCCCGTTCTCAGAGTACTCGAAACTTGCACTAGAGCAAAGCAGAAATCCCAGAGAGACGCGCATCACTCTGGCACAACTTCGATTGAATATTTTAATATGTTAAAGTCTTGCTTATCCAGAGCCAACCGCGACATTGAACAGAAAAAGAAATAGAAGCCCCCTACTTTTTATTTATTTACTGTGAAGTCTAAACGACCGGTTACTTACCCTATCACCAAGCATCAAATATCTGAGGCTAACATTGACTCGAAAATTTAGCGCGTGTATAAAGAAACGGTCGCAGAAAGTCTATAACGCTTGTTACACTTTTAAAAGGCTGTTCGTTAGGAAATGGGGTATCGAAAGAACTAAAGAAAGCGATCGCACTGCATGCGCTGAAGCTAAACTGAGGGACTGAAATTGAAGTATTTTGAATGAGTACACGTCGTTGTTCACGAAGATTTATCGATAATTTATCGAAAAGTAATCGATTTGTTATTGAAAAGCTATCGATTTGATATCGAAAAGTTATCAATTTCCTTATCATAGTGCAACCAAGTTATTATTGACGTTATCGAATTTTTATCGAAATGTTATTGATTTGTGGTCGAAAATTTACCGACTTATCGATATTTTATAGATTTGCTATCAAAAAGTTATCGATTTTATGTAGCTATACGCCACCCTTAGCACATTTTAAGTGGCAGTAAGCGGCTTTAGAAAAACCGATTCCCTACCTTATGTTTCCGTTAACTTGATGCTAGAAAAACTTATTAAGTAGCAGATCTTAACCGCGATGGTATAATCTATTACAAGAGCGCGTAGTTGCTGGCGTATACTTAAAATATGGGTATCATAGGCCTCACCAAATACACGGTATGTGCGTCTTTCATATGATTCGAAACAAAACGAAGTACTTGTCATCAAAGAAATAGTCGGCGCAATCGCAAGGCTGCGATGATTAGGCCATGTTATGCGAATAACTGAATCAGAGGAAGGAGAAGAACCCCTTGGTGTTCCGATAGGGGTCAGTTTTCGCGAAGCATTTATGAACAGCGCAACGACCAAAATCGTCCAGGAGGTAATGCGCCAATTAATGATGATGACATACTACGCAGAAACCCCCGCGCTCAGAACAACTCCTAATAAACTACCTTGCAGAGAGTATGAATCCCGATCTGATACTATTTCTAAATATACAACAAAAAAGCCCCCTGAAGTTGATTTTTAAACTTTGGTTGCTCCTACCCTAGAGCTTTCTACTGTTATTATACTCAGCTGAGCTCAGAGTATATTAATTTTGTTCTCATAACGGTACCCCGTAAACTAATCGAGATAGATATAGACTTCTATATATCAAAATGATCTGGGCGAAAAAAGAAATCCATTTAGCCATGTCCGTCCGTCCGTCCATCCGTAAACACGATATCTTGAGTAAATTTTAAGGTATCTTAATGAAATTTGGTATGTAAGTTCCTGGCCACTCATCTAAGATCGCTATTTAAAATGAACGAAATGGGACTATAACCACGCCCACTTTTTCGATATCGAAAATTACGAAACACCGAAAAAGTGCGATAATTCATTACCAAAAAAAGATAAAGCGATGAGATGACACTTGGTAGGTGGGTTGACCTTATGACGCAGAATAGAAAATTAACAATGGGCGTGGCACCGCCCTCTTTTAAAAGGTGATTTATAGGGGTTTGCAAGCTGTAATTTTGCAGCTGAGTATGTAATGTTCAGTTACACCCAAATTTAAGCTTCCTTACTTGTTTTTTAAATATAATATTTTTCGATGTAATGCTTAGATCTCAGCCACACAATCCTATTTGCTGTTAACCTTTTTTTCTGACCAGTTTCGTATTGCTCTGCAGGTTGCATACACACTTATCACTAGGCGCCACATTTGTGGTGCATGCCACATTCACTCGAAGCTAACGCAGCTGCAATGCAAACGATACACGCGCCTACTATATTAAGTATACATACAAATATAATGCGTAAGCTTTTATAATTTACAACAAACAAGAGTCACTGCAATCATGCAACATTTTTGTTGTGGACTTGTAACTTGTAAGTTGGAACCTGGGAAAATGTCATGGCTGAGTGACTATTCGTAAGCACTGAACTTCTCATTTGTGGGCAGTATTTGAGGTGGGCAATGCAATAGAAGATGTAGCACAGGCATGGAAAAAAAATATGGCCGCCAGTTTGTAGCTTGTTTTTCGCTCTCAGAAAAAAAATCCACACTCTCTGCACAGAGTGCAATTGCGCTAGTGCATTTTCACAATTTACGTACATACATATGTACATAAATATTCTCCAAAAATTTATAAAAAAATGCATTAAGTTGTATAAACTTTCATTACTCATACGATGGCTTAGATATTCCGTATTCAAGTGCATATGAATGTTTGTATGCAAGTAAATATGTATCATAGTTGGGCATAGTGCATTATCACTAAAATTTAACAGATTGTAAGATATATGTGCATATTTACAAATAGTCAAAGGATATGAAACAATATGTTGGTGATGTTCAAAGTATCATTAGATAATTGCGGAGGAATTTGGGGATCTTACTAACTTACTTAATTGGCGCTTAAGCGTTCAAACGGTTTTGTCCGTCCAACAAGTCGCGTCAGTTGCTTCTTCGCTGGACTTACTGTAGCCAATTGTAACACCAGCGAAATTCGAATCGTTTTCCACCTGATCTTAAAGCGAAGTGGGTATCGCCTTTTCAGCGAAATTCCCGAAAAATATCGAAACCAGTTCTCGACGGGTTTGGAGGGTGAAATCTTTGTTGTTGGAATGTTGTGGGCTCACTTCTCCGGGATAAGTTTGAGACAATTATTGGAATATGTTTGCGACTTAGTTGGGATAAATCTGAAAGGATTTCGGTATGATTTCGGGATCGTTTTTAGGACTTTTCTTGAATAAGTTCGCGATGATTTCGTATGTTACCGTTATGATCCTGAAATACTTTAAAAATTTTCCAATATCAATTCGGCATCCTTTCGAACCATAGTTCCGGTACCATCGGGGAAGTAGTAGTAGAAAGGAAAGAAAAGGAAAAGAAAGTAAAATAAAGGACAGGAAGGATAAAGAAAGTAAAGGAGAGGAAAGAAAAGGAATAGAAAGGGAAAGAAAAGGAAACGAAAAAAAGAAGATGAAAGGGAATGTGAAGAAAAGATAAAAATAATAATAAATGCAAGGCGCGATATAACTCCGAAGAGAGTTAGGCCAAGCTTCTCTTCCAATTTGCGTCGTGCTACTTTTTTGGTAATTTTTATACAAATTGCAGGTGCGCGATTTAAATGTTTTATGCCAAATTCGAACGGCATAACCGAACCAAAATCTCAACCGAAAACGAAGCCATAACCGTTGGCGAAACTGGAATGGGATCCGGAGCGCAACTGAAACTGAAGGCATAACCGTAACCGGAACCTAAACCGGAAAAAAACGCGATCCGAGCCTTTCGTTTCAGAAAACGACTAATTGAAAACTGCTGCGCCACTGAAAAAGAAGATTGTTAGGAAGCATGCAGCTTCATGAGATCAAAGATATTTCCGAGGTCACGCACAGTAGAGGTTTACGCCGATCACTTTATCGGCGGCGGCGGCCTAGGCTCTATTATATACCGTGGGCGGCGCGCCGGCGCACGCCGGTGTTCTTATTTTAAAAAGCCTCATTTTTCTATTTAAAAAAATAATATTTAGGAAAGGTTTTGTTTGTATGTATTTAAGGAAATCAACGTGTTGGCCATTTCGGAAAGATCCGGGTTTTTGCCTCAAGATCTCGCAGACCGTTCAACAATTTTCAGGAGTAGCTCCTTGCGGAGGGATTGTCCCTCGTTCGCTTACCTAGAGAGGCTTCGAACCTAACCCCGGTCTTTGGAATTTGTACTACTGCCTCTGCTGAAAAGAAATAGAGATACATAAAATAGTCACACTTTTGTCTGTATATCTCGTGCAAAGCGTAGTTTCACCTAGGGATAACTCCTAATAATCGCCGCGAACACAATTTCTTTAAATCATTTGCGGCTACTTGACGGTCACGCACAAAGCGACTTATGGTTGCTATTAATGCTCTATTAATACTCATTACTCTCGTGGCACAGGGCGCCTCCAGTTTTTTCGGCTGTTTTTAAGAGCTACAATTCCCGATGCGCGAACAGTCCCGACCACCAGTCGCTACCACGCCTCCTGATCCTCACACCATGTGCAAACTCATTCCTTTGTCGACGTAACTTTCCTAGAAGCTCTAGCTCCAAAGACTTTCCAACGAATGCTTTTGTCGTGCTATGCTGTCGAGCTAGACCAGAGAAACACCTTGAAACGTTAGGGAGTACCTATTCGGCCAAGGATGCCGCCCTCGAAATCATAAGCAGTCTAAGGTGAAAATCGTATAATCCTCGGCGCATCTACATAATTAAAATTTCCAAGGACCCTGGATAAAATTTTTAAAATGTAGACCAAAGTTTGCAGACTTTTGTGTTCACAACATTGATTTATATATTCTTCGTTAAATCAAAACGACATTTTAGAATGGAAGTCGACCGATTTTAAGTTTAAAGATGGTAATGGCACCTTTTTTGGGTATTTTTCTTTTTAAAACAATTTGAGGACAATTTGAAAATATGTTCGACTTGGGACATTTTATTTGAATTCATTGTTCATTATTAATTTTTTGAAAAAAATATGCAATGTGGGCATATAAATTTATTATATAGCTTTTCTTTTAGTGCTTTGTTTTAATACCTTGGTGAATTGGGTGATGCAAAGTCCCTGTTAAGCTGACATCGAAAACGCCTGTGTTTTTAAATAACTTTTGAACAGTTAGAAAGAGTTAAATTTCGCAATTAGTTTCTTACAACTGGCAGTGATGCGCATCCGTTGATACCACTTTCGACCATATCCGACCAATTTTCGACATGAACAATAAATGGCCTAAACAGTCTTAAACGAGTAGAAAATATAGTAACGCGCCGGACGCCGCCGCGCCGATATTTATGACATTCGGCCGCGGCGTGCGAAAAACGACTAATATCGGCGGCGGCGGCGGCGGCGTTTATCGGCGGCGTATATCTCTAACGCACAGTCAATTTATATTTGGTGATATACAATTGTTAAGTCCAAAGTGCACTTTATTGCCTAACCCTAGAAGGTCGCATGCACATACATATATGCTAAGAGTTCATAGCTTATCGTGCTTGTTCAATAATATACTCGGTTACGTCCTTTTGCCAATCATTTTTGTGAGCTGCCGGTAAATCATTATCATGGACTTAAGTGTTAGTTTAAAAATGCCCAACACTGCTTTATATGTATGTATGTGCATATGTATGCTTAAGTGTTTATTGTTGCCATTGCTATTTCAACGTAGATATGTTCACCTACCGGTTCCTACTAAGCCCTTCTGTGGGCTGCCATCATCATCACCATCGTTACTACATCCCATTTACGGAAGCAGCAACAAGAGCAGTAGTGGCAGCAATGGCTGTATCAGAAGTAGCAATCACAATCATACTTTAAGTAGACTTCAGCAGCATCCACATAGTGCTTACATATTTACATACACATCTGCCACCCTACCTCGGTTCATTATTATTTATGTTAGACGCCTCGCTCAACTTACACACCAACTATCCAAATCATCTGCAGTACATCCAAATGCATCATCCGCCTTTCCGTTCTTTGGTCTATCCAATTCTATGTCAGTCCGTCTTCCTGATAGTTCGTCTGCCTGTTTGCCGGTCCATCTAACCATCCATTGGTGTATTTCCCAAGTTCGGCGTTCATTCGCATTTTGGTTCAGTTCAGTTCAGTTTAGTTCGACAGACTGTGTGGTGTGTTGTTCGAGGTAACGGCTAGCTTTTGTTGTTGTGCAAAATTGCGAATTTCCGCGAGTCTCGGTTTTTTTTTTTTTTTGTGGATGAGCGGCTTTTTTTGTCTTTTCTGTTTTACTTGTGTGCTATTATTTATATTGTCTGCTTCTAACTGTGATATATTTATATGAATATGTTTATGAGTCTCTGTATGTGCAGTTTCTGTGTTGTGCAGATGTATGGTGCTGTTGATGTTGTTGTTGCTGCTTTGTTGATTCGTCTTTTCCTTGTATGTTTTGTATTCCTTCATTATACCACAATTTAATATGTAGTTTAGTTCATCATTTTCTTTTATCTATTTCTTACATTTTCTTTTTTCTCTTCATTCTGTTTTTCTTGTTATTTTCGTTTAAAGCGTTGCTTCTCTTGTTCGGTATATAATCTTCGATTTCCTCTGTGCTTTTCAGACTATCTTAAATTGTGTCGTTTGCACTTTTTCGCCAATTAATTTTTAGCGTGAAAGTTTTTCGTTATCATCATTGGCCATCGCATCGAAATTGCATTAATCTGAAATGCATACCTACACATATACGTATGTATGAATGTATGTACATATATATTTCTTGATACCAAGTAATGTGATTATGAAGCTGCTAAGCAGTGTTGCCAGGTGATGAAAAAAAGAAGCTAGATTGGCAAAAAAAAAGGTTAGAAAAAGCTAAATTTAGAAAAAAAGAAGCTAAAAAAAGGCCAGACATTTTTTTGGTTAATTCATAAAATTTTTTTTTATATTTTATGTTGAACTTTAGCTGGCTCGAGGTCAATAAAAATACGTTGAATAAAACCACAGGTTTTTTAACTAATTTATTCCAATATATTTCGGTTATTCCGCGATAACTGTTCTCAAGGATATTTCTTTGCACGTCTTTGTAACTTGACGCGGAGCTTTTTTATATTTTAGTTTACACATTTGTAAATAAAAACTTATAAAACTGTTTCAAAATATATCAGGCACATTTTCCTTGACTAGCACATGGAATTACTTTAAATGATTGCATATGTGTATATACACAAAAAAAATATTACAAACTAATTAGTTATATAATATATTCCCCGTCTGAAAAATCAGAAGAGCTTAGGTCTGCGTATAAAGTTTGGCTATTTACCATAGATATGAGATCATCGGTAATTTCAAAATCATTACAACATTTAGATAAGCGTTTTAACGAGCATCTAATATTAAGCAGCGCATTAAGCATTTTAATTTTTAGTTTGTTCCTTAATTTAGTTTTCAGAATTTTCATGCCACTAAAAATTCTTTCAACCTCCGCGTTACTGAGTGGTAATACTAAAAAACTAAATATGAATTCGACAAGTTCTAAAAAAGGTGGTTCGTTTAATGCATTTTCATGTTCTCGGACTTCCGACCAAAATTCCATGGTGGAGTGTACATTTTTCCATTGTATAGTTATAAGTTTTCGCCACTGCAGCTCTATTAATTTGACTTGAAGAATAACTATACTTCTCTTTTTCAAAGTAAAAAAATACATCTGGCTTTGAAACTTTCAACGAATTTCCAGCAGAAAAAGAATTAGTCTTTTGTAGAGAACTCATATTATTAGGTATTAGGTGTTCACAGGAACTATTGAAATTATTTTATTTTAGAAATTATTAAAAATACATTCGGATTAAAAAAGGCTAGAAAAAAGTCACGAAGCTAAACCCAAAAATTAGAGGCTAAAGGCAAAAACAAAAGGCTAAATCTAGCCTCGAAAAGGCTAACCTGCCAACACTGCTGCTAAGTTGGCCTAAATCAAATGTGTATCTGTTGTAATAGATAACACGAAACCCATACTAAAGATTGGTACAGAAAGTTCCGCAAATTTAGAACTCCCAATAAGTTTTTTAGTAATGAAAAAGGAGTATTTCAATTAAATATTTCTGAATTGTTGTTTCATAGCATTTTTAAAAATATATTCGCTTCAGAAGTCAAGCCTTCAACAACGAGGAAAATGATTAAGAAGGAAGAGCTATGTAAAAAAGTTGTGCACATTTGGGCGAATAACCCCAAAGTTAGTTACAAAAAATTTACAAAACACACAGGATTGTCCTATGACACTGCCCAAGAACGGTTTTGCACTTCAAGGGAGGCTTAGTGAAGGACAAGCGTAGGAGTGCCCGCCCAACAGTGGCATCGTGAATTGCCACATCCGCAAAGCAGACCTCTCTGGATAATTTGCATTTTTATTATAACTGATTTCTGGAAAATATTGATTTCTGGAAAAAAATGTCTACACTAAAAATGCATGCATATATCCAGAACACTTGCGACAGGTTGTGGAATAATTGAAAGCGTATATCTTTTTCTCTCACGTTTAACATTGCGATGGGAATTATTAAAAAATGCTTTAATAAAAACTGTCAAACGGGAATCTGAAACACGATGAAGCGCCAGAATACAAGCGGTTAGCGTTGTCGTCGATGGGCTGGAGAATGTGGTAGAACACTTAAGAACAATTAGCAGAGGTCACTAACACCACATGTAACACTAGAAGCGGAGCTACAGTTCTGTTGCAAAATATAAAAAATTTTAGTTTCATAACATTAGTTCATTTCTGGTATGAAATCTTGAGAGTATTGATCGTGTGCAGCTCAGACTACAAGATCCGCGGATGAATTTTAGATAAGCGTATTATGATCTTAAATCCTTATCGACTGAACTATCCGAAATGAGAGACACTCTCTGTGCAGAAGCAATAGAAAAAGCGAAGTCTCTTTGTGAAAATGGGATGATGATGTACTAAAACGTGTAAGGAGGCGCCACAAAATGCTCAGAGAATCGGCTAGAGAAGTTGGTTGCACATGATGCGAAATTTTTCGCGTTATGAAAAATGTTCTCGATCGTCTCCAACAAGAAATACCTACAAGATTTACACGACTAAATGCCCTTAATTTTAGATTTTGATTTCTCTTAGACGTTGGAAATTTGTTAAACAAGGATGATAACGACTAAAAAAGAAATTGCGAGAACTTGGGCGTATTTTATAATCTTAATATATAAAAAACACGTGTTACAACATTTTCCACCGCGATGGACTCGTAAACTACTGAACCGATTTTGAATTTGTTTTGCACCCCGTGTGTAGTTTGATCTAACTTGGAACATAGGATAGGTTATATCTCAGTTTATAGCCGCAATGTTATTTTATTGCAATTTTTTTTATTTGTTTATACGTAATAATAAAATGTTACGTATACGCAGTGGTGCACCTCTTTTCAGTTGGTATGGATGTGTTTGTGCATGTGCTTATTTAACTTTACATACATATAATATATATATACATATATATATATATAGCACATCACCAGGGCCGGCGACAGGCGGACATTTTTTTTAATTAAGGAGAGTCTTTAGTTGTTCTATGTGCAATGTTTAAGCCGAATTTCAAGAGCAACGAATTTCGTTTTAATATTATAGTGAAGTGTGAAAAATAAAAATCTATATATATTAAACTGACTCGGAGTGGGACTGGGACTGGGTCTGGAATAAAATAAATATCACCCCCTGGGACAGGCAATAAGGGATGTAGAAGAATGAGAAGGAATTGAGAGAATAGAGAGAAGGAGATTGAGAAAGAGATAGAATGAAACGAAGATGGCGATAGATGAAGAGAAAAAGACGAAGGGAGGAGTGAATAAAAGGATTAGGAAAAAGTGAAGAGGGGGGAGGGCAGAGTCAGACGGAAAAAGCTTATTAAAATGTAGGCAGGTAGGCCAAATTTAGGGCAGGACAACGTCTGCCGGGTCTTCTAGTAGCTAATAAGATTTCAATGGAACAAACTGCAAAATATGGACTGCAAAATATTACTTCGCGGTAAAAAGAAATTGAACCTAAAACTCCGTTAGAATTACTTACTTTTACAATCTCGTATGGAGAAGATATTTTTCCAAACTTGCGAGTGGCACTTCAAATAATCTTGATTATCTCAATATCAATTGCTAGTTGCGAACGTCCATTGAGCGAATTAAAACTGATTTTGACATATTCAGGATCAACGATGCGGCAAGGTCGCCTAAGTGACCTTAACATTGTTAAGTGTGGAAAAAGAAAAATTTGAAATGATAAATTTTGATGATATCATTGATATATTTTCTTGTTCAAAGGCAAGGTGCCCCGGGCGCAAGAAAACCCCACTACGCCACTGTTGCCAAAGGGATCATCAGACGGCCATTTGGAGAATAATGTTCTGTCCCTACTTACCAAGCATTATTGCATGTAAACTCTATGAGTCCAAATTAGCAAACAAAATTTTTTTGTGATTATGGACGACGAAACGTACTTAAAAATGTACTTAAGAACGTGTCCAGATACCCAGTTCTATGGCTTCCAGTCTGTTGAGAACATTCCCATTCGGAAAAAACCACCTTGATAGAAATGTTTGGCAGAAAGGTTCTGATTTGGCAACCTATTTGTGAATGTGGGCATTAATCCACGCCGTTATCTACATTTGGAGCAATCTTAATCTTTATTTGGACGTACTTGGCTCCAGGACATTACGCTCGTGTCACCAAAAAGTGGTTCGAAGATAACAATGTACATTATGTTATGAAAAACTTTAATCCACCCAATGTGCCTTAGTTGATGCCAATTAAGCGATATTGGGTTCAGGCGAAAGCAAAACTTTTGAGAATAAGGAAACCAGCAAAAACCGTTACTGAAGTAAAATTAATATGTAATAACAGCACCGAATAAAATGATAAGATAAAATTCACCCCAGCGGGTTAGGGGGCTTAGAATATACCCGCGGTAGGTATGCTTGTCGTAAGAGGCGACTAAAATACCAAATTGATTCAAGGGGTTGTGTAGCGCAATATATAGCTTCTCCACCCCAATTATCAACCTCACCTACACGTGGCAAATACTGTTTCTTTAAGAGCCGAGGCTCTGGCGACCCCAATATCCATATGGATCTAGTAGCTGGGAGGGCGAGATGACCTAGAAGGTTTCATGTGGCCATACCAAATCGATCCCAAGATAGTCAGACCAGTACCTTAATGGTGCTTGTTACCGGAACGTACTGGATCTGCATCCGGCAAAGTACCATCAGCATCGATAACACTCCCCAAGGTCTTTGGAGAATGTCCTTATCGCTACAATAACAACAACAACATAATATAACATTTTTTACCTGGCATTGATATAAATATGTATTTCCATGCTAATAAAAAAAAGAACAAACAAAGTAAATGTTAGCACTTTATAAGCATTTTTCAATTTGCAGAACTTTTTGTACCACTCCTTAATATACTTTATAGCCAAATATAGTATTAGCAACCTTAAGGCTTAGAAAAAATCGACGCAATGGGTCCTCGGAAGACACTTCAAAGTTGACGGATATAAATTCATGTGATGGACTTCGTCTATTTGGGAGGCAGCATTAGGTTAGGTGGTAGCTACGGTGGTAGGGGAAGCTCATTAGGGCAGCTAGAAAGTTCAATGTGATACCACATAAAATAACGGTGATGCAAGCTATAACTACTTGGGGAGTCGTTGCGTAGCAACTATATAGTTTCGAATTAGACTGATCTCAACCCTTGATAAGTTCTTCGGAAAGCCAAGTCACTTGCGACTGAAATACTTTCGAATAGTTCTAGCAAAATCTGTGCAAACAAGCATCAAGTGACTCGATGGCTCCACCTCAACATCCGCCATTAAGCTTCAACATCCAGTATATTGAGACGTACCTCATGGATTCTCATTGGACAGTGCCCTTCAAAATCCCAATGACCATTGATAGATGAGCCTTAGTGAACCCAATTATTTCGGCCTCCTGCCGGTATACCAAAATTCCTACTGTCACCTCCATTCGGTTCAATTGTACCGGGAGACCACTCTGACCCGGGGTCCAGATAGTCTTAACGGTAAAATAGTTCGATGCAATCGCAAGCGAGGTCAGGCATTCTCATACCAACCTTGATCGCACTATAGTTGAACTCAGGGCCTTGATAGACTTTTAGCTATCTGCATGGATATTAATTTCCCTAACCTTAGTAGCCCTGGATACATTTTATCCACCGCATCCTTAATCGCAGCAACTTCCGCTTGAAAGACGCTGCAGTGATCTGTCAGTCAACTAAAGCCTTGCGGCTTGCATTAAACCCTTGACAATATGGTTATAGCAACCGGGAGCCACCCTTTGTACTGACACTAATATTTTAGCCATGCTCGCCATGTCCTGTGCATTCCTCCACACCAGCACCCCATAGAGCAGAACAGGTTTGACTACCATCTTATAAAGCCAGTGCGCTACTCTTGGCGAGCAGTACAAGGCAAACGCAGCCTTCCAGGCCCGCATTTTCCATATTCCATATTGGATATCCAGAAATGTTTTCTGCGCAAAACAAAAAAAAAACAAAAAAACAAAATGTAAGGCGCGATAACCTCCAAAGGCCGAGCTTCTCTTCCAATTTGCGTCGTGCTCCTCTTGATTTTCCCTACAAAGTGGCCGGACGGGACCTACATGTTTTATGCCGACTCCGAACGGCATCTGCAAGGCAGATGAGTTTTCAGTGAGAACTTTTCATGGCAGAAATACACTCGGAGCGCTTGCCAAACACTGCCGAGGGGCGACCCCGCTTAGAAAAATTTTCTTCTAATTGAAAAATCTTATTTTTAAAATTTTGATGTTGCTTTGCCCGGGGTATGAACCCAGGGCCTACGGTGTGGTAGGCGAAGCGCGCTACCATCACACCACGGTGGCCGCCGAAACATTACCTGCGCAAAACATTACCTAAATATGTAACCCTATCAGGAAGTACCAACGTTACCCCACACAAATCAAGGGAGTTCTGAAAGCTGAAATCTTATTTCTCCTTGTAAAAAGAACTAGTTAAAGTTTTCTTGGGTTGAACGCCAATCCACATGATTCAGCTCACCTGGCCACAGATTGCACTGCGACTATTGGCCTATTGTGTTGTCATCTCCTGCACCTCATCGAAACCGACTTCCCTAATGAAGTCTTGTAAATCCTTTGGCTTGAGGGTTTGTAAGTGTGAATGCTTCAGAAATATATGTGTTTAGCCGGAAAGGAAAGGAAAGCGAGCAAAAGTAAAGGAAAAGGGAGGAGAGGAAACAGATACGGCGATAGTTAACCTTGTGAATTCCATAAATATTACTTCAGATTAATTTGATGTTTTATATAATCGAAATTCATCCAAAAATATTACTGTCAGCTTTAGCTTATTGAAAGAGCTTCGGGCTTTCCGGGCAGAGCATAAAACGCTTAAAATTACATTAAAGAGCGACGACAAGCGTATCCCCGATTACGTGGAATCAGCTATATAAGTATTTAATCCATTGTTAGACATAATGAGTGCATATTTTGGTTTTATAAAGCATTTTGTATCCTTTACTTTTTTAAGAGCAACAACGACCCGCTCTCAGATTACACGCGCGTTTCCCTCACGTAGTTGGCGCCCTCAGTAGCAGTAGTGTGCCCCCCCGGAACCCTCAGTTTAGTTCTAGTGTGCGCAGCAAATGTACATTTATGCATTCCTCTCTTTAGTTTTTTACAACAAAAACAAGATATTTATGTGAAAAATATTTACAGCAATATTTAATTCAGCGATTTTACCTTTTTTCTTTATTCCCTCTTTTTACTTTTTTCGTTTTATTTTAGCACAGTAAGCACCATGAAGTATCTGCTTATATTGGAAGATAACCGTCAAGCTTTGGTTGAATTCTCTATGTAGATTGTATTGCCAAAATCTGTTGAAAGTAAGGCATCCCGGGCCTGCCGGGCGATTCCCAAATTCCGGGATTAAATTTAAAAAGCTCCCGTGATTTCGGGTTGTCTTCCGGATCTGATATTGCAAATTTTTTGAGTGTTACAAATGTGCGAGCCTTTTGTCGGATTGAATGTGGTACACTCCGTTACTAGAAGGTTCTGGTACGGGATTGATTTTTGTTACCCCACAAATCTTCAAGCCTGTAGATTTTAGTCGCCTCTTAAGACACGCGCGCCTATTGCGAGAATGTAATGCGCCCCTCAATGCTTGAAGATGCTAGTTACGTAGAGTAAGGGACTCATAACCGATAGCATTATAGCTCTTTTCCACATATTCATAATACTGCCCTATGGAGGGTGACATAAGATCAACGACCGTAATGTTAATTGACCTTATGATCCCTTCAAATGGACACAAAGTCAAGTCAAGTTATGACCATATAAAATTGTCACAACGTTAAATTTTAAAGGGTTACAATGTCAACGATCTTGACATTATGGCCACACAGCTTTTCTCCTGTCTTCTCAAGTGATCATAATGTGAATTATGTTGAATTAGAGTAAAGTTTTATTTTTTTTGGATGCGGCGCTCGTTTTCCTATAGTTTGGTCACATTCTAATGAAAAATTGGAAAATAACTGGCCCAGTGAGGTAAGAAGTTATTCAGATAGAAGTTAAGAGAAAATTTGGAATACAAAATCGCGCGATTCCTGATTCCAATTTTCGCCTGCTGCTCTTACATTCTATATTCCGGTCTAGTTTTAGTAGAAAATCTGATTAAAAGCTGGGCTGGTCAGGATTCCTTCGCAATAAAAAGAACATACTCAACTAAACGTCTGACCATTATGTGGTTATAATGTCAATTAACCTTTTGGCCGTTGGCCGTTGTATCACCCCACCACTTCGCCAAACCATTGCCCATAATTCTAAGCAAATAAAATAATTAAAAAAAAAAATTTCAGTTAAACGCTTTTATTGAAAACAATACTTACATGAAGAAATAATAATACTAAAAGCTAGAAAATAATTAGGTAGGTCCTAGGTACTATTCATCACACTCCTCATCAATCTAGGGCGTTGATCAGACAAATAAAAAAAAGCGTTGGGCGCGTGAAATTTCTAAAAAAAAGCATAACCTGATTAAGGTTCAGTTGGTCTTACTTATGACTATCAATAGAAATTTGACGCATCCAACGCGTCCAATTGTCTGGTCAACGCCCTAGATTGATGAGGAGTGTGATGACTAGTACCTAGGACCTACCTAATTATTTTCTAGCTTTTAGTATTATTATTACTTCATGTAAGCATTTTTTTTTTTTTAATTATTTTGTTTTTGCAAGTATTTAATTGCCTATTATTTCTCATTCTATTTAGTTCATTTAGTGATTCATTATTACACGGACTTTCTCCTAACAATTTGTTACAATCTAAGTCCTCAATAAATAATCCTTCCAAAGACCTTACTCGACTCTGCGCCACGTATGCTTGTCCCTCCTCGAACTCCGAAATATTTTGATGTCACTTCTACCGGACTATATGTAATATTTGTTCCAAATATGAGCCAAATAGGACATCATAGGTCGCTTTCTATTCATGTATGTATTTTGTGTTCCAAAAATACGATTTTTTCAATATCTCGATCCATGCGCCACCTAGCAGCGATTTTTTTCATGCGTCGCTTTCTATTCATGCATGTATTATATGTTCAAAATATAAAAAAATCGGACCACAAATACGATTTTTTGAAATATTTCGATCCATGCGCCACCTATCGGAGTTTTTTTCCTATTATTGCATTGTCATCGTGTTCTGAACTATATTCCCAGTTTCAGGCTTGTAGTTTATCGGGAAGTTACTTAAATTTCAATTACAAAATTCGTGCCAGCCAGCCAACCAGCCAACCAGCCAGCCTGTAAAGTCAAGCTAAATAAAACCGTTTAAAAACGCCGTGCCATGTAAAAGTATAGGTTCGGCCTGTTATTGCTTTTGTCACAAAATTTTTCTCAGAACATATTTGACTACCCTAATGCATATTCCAAACTTACTGACGCGTCTTCTAGATACATATATGCACATCATGTGTAAATATACTTATGCCTATAAGAGTATATAGAGTTGTCAATCGTGTTTATAAATCAATAATCGTCCATAAAGCATTATACATACCAACAACAAAAGTTAGTTACCGAACCCTACGAATAGCCAGCCAGGCAGTCAGAAAATGTCGTGCGAGTTCAACACAAAACAAAATCAAAAGCATAATAAATTTGTTTTGTATAACTCGTATACCCGTGTATTACAGTTATACTTATCAATGTGTTGTATTCATTCAATTTTGTAATAATTAACACAATTTCCATTTTGCAATACATGCACAACAAATACAAATACATAGACATTTCAAACTGAGAAGTAAATTTAACTTTAAGACTTGTTTCTGATTGACTCAAACTGAATGCGATGACAAATTAACAATTTTGCGAAAAACTAGTAATAAAAAATCTATACAAATACATAAAGTTCTACAGTTATACATTCAAATATAATATTATTCAGCACATATATGTGTATGTGTATTTAGCGCAGAGAAATAGATTGTTCACATTAAGAAAAAAACAAAAACAACAAAAGTAAATAAACAAAACACATCGTCAGTCTATTTGTACGCTGAACAAAAATTAAATTATTTCGCCGCCATTTGTTGTCGTTTATCGTTGTCATGCTCTCTCTGTTATTGCTGAGAACCTGTTCAATGGCAGGCACACGGTATTTCACCACTGTGCCATGTTTGCACAGCTGTTCTCAGCTGTTTACAATAGTTGTGTAAGGTAAGTGTTTTGTTTTGTAAATATTTAGTAAAATAATTACACTGAAATTTATAAACATTTCAAATTAAACCTTATCTATGTATACATAAATGAAAATAAGCTGTAATAAGCCGCTTGTTATCTGGTTGAGAGTCGTGTTGTAGAAAATTGCGTACGGGCTTTCCATGCTAATGGGCTCGGGTTCTATTGTTGAATGGGCGTTTAACATAAGAAGTTCACTTGTGAAGTAATGAATAAACTGAAAAAACTCCACCAAAACTTACCCTGTTGTTCTAGCAGTGCAAGATACCCAATTCGACAAGCAGTTTTTCATGGCTCTATTACCATGCATATTATCAAACCTCTTCGGTGGATATTGCTTATTTAGCTTAAAATGTGAGGGATGTTGAGAAAAAATATACCCCAAAGTCTGCAGTGTATGGCATGTTGAGAAAAAGGACGTACTTGACAATGCCATGTCAATTCTAAAAGGGCCCCTGCTACAACGAGTATGAGAATTATCATGTCAGACCTAACAGAACTACGGGTATCCACTTATTTTTATGAATATTTAGTGGTTATGAGGATAAGTTTTAAAGTATATATTTTACCATTAGGAGGTTGAGATGAGAAGGTATTGACCAAAATGTGGACTTGAGTAATCATTGTGAACTGTTGGTGATGGTTCAAGACAATGAACGCCGAAGATATGTACCTTATTCAGATCCCCAGCACCTCTGTATCAGCCTTATATGGGTACCTTGACTCAGAGACTTTGAAGAGCTAATGAGCTGTGCGACCGCCCACATAATGATTCGGTACCTTTTTTTTTTTTTTTTTTTTTTGTGTCCGTAGACTAAAAAACAGCCCCGTTCTGGAACCGTCGCCCACCCCGGCACCACTTTCGCATTACTTCAGGGTGGCGTTCCATATTTCTCATTTTTTAAGAGCCTACTGTTGTCCCTGCGTCCAGGTTCCCGCTATTTGCTCTGAGTGTCCATTTAATCACCACTGCTTCGCATGCGCATTTCTCTGCGCTCCCTCTCAGCATCCATCAGGCGTGTCATTACTATAAATGCCATTTTGCTCACTGCAGTCCAGCATTCTTTCCTGCTGCACATGTGTGAAACTAAATTTCTCGTGGTAGGTTCCTCCCCAAAGACTCCATGCAAGGTGAGTCTTTCTTCGTGGAAACGGGGGCAGTAGAACATGACGTGTTCTGCGTTTTCTAACTCTGTGGTACACATTGGGCAATGAGGATCTTCCTCTATCCTACGCTTCCATAAATACTCTTTGAAACCGCCATGTCCACTCATTATTTGCGTGAGATGGTAGTTCAGTTCGCCGTGCTTCCGCTCATTCCATTGAGCTACGTTCCAAACTAGTGTGAAAGTCCAACGCCCTTTACTCGAGGCCTCCCACCGTTCTTGCCACTTAGCTATTGTTTGTGTCCTTGCTATTTTCTTGTCTTCTTCAGATGGTCGCTCGATATTAGTGTTATACAGATCGGCCATTTCGCTTGCCAGTAAGTCCACTGGGATTTTCCGGGTTAGAACCAGGATCGCGTCGTCGGACACCGTCCTATAAGCACTGGCTATTCTTAAAGAAGCAAGTCGGTACGCTGCTAATATATATTTTTGATGGGTCTGTTTAGATCCATACCACACTGGTGCTGCGTATAGTATTATTGAGCTGGTTACTGTGGACAATAGCTGACGTATAGCTTCGCTCGGACCACCAATGTTAGGCATTATTCGCATAAGTGATCCATTAACTTTGGTAATTTTCTCCCCCACCGCTCTGAAGTGCTCTTTGAAAGTTAACTTAGAGTCAATGTGCACTCCTAAGTATTTTAAGGAATCCTTTGAGGTGATTTGATGATCCCCGACAGTTAAGACTAACTCGTTCGTAACAGTTAAGACTAACTGATTCGGTACCTAGCAGAAAAAGAAGCCACCTAAGACCTAATTAAGTTCTGTGTTCATATCCTGCGCTCGTCAGCTCAAGGTAGATCCTAAAAAACTTCTAGTACTTGGGGGACGAGGACGGAATAATTCTATAACATAAGTCCTAGCGCCTGATTGCGGTTCTTACGTTTTGTCGTCAAACAAAGTCTGGTAACACTATGAACAAATTCAGTCTATGTGAGGTGTTTATTGACCGGTTAGTTCAAACTAACTTAACGACCTAACTACAAGCTCGTTTCCTATAAATAACCGTGCACTGTTAACTGTTTATTATTGTCGGCCACCGTGGTGTGATGGTAGCGTGCTCCGCCTACCACACCGTATGCCCTGGGTTCGCACCCCGGGCAAAGCAACACCAAATTTTAGAAATAAGGTTTTTCAATTAGAAGAAAATTTTTCTAAGCGGGGTCGGCCCTCGGCAGTGTTGGGCAAGCGCTCCGAGTGTATTTCTGCCATGAAAAAGCTCTCAGAGAAAACTCATCTGCCTTGCAGATGCCGTTCGGAGTCGGCATAAAACATGTAGGTCCCGTCCGGCCAATTTGTAGCAAAAATCAAGAGGAGCACGACGCAAATTGGAAGAGAAGCTCGGCCTTAGATCTCTTCAGAGGTTATCGCGCCTTAGATTTATTTTTTTGTTTTTTTTTTTTTTTGGAAATTTCAAAGTCCAACAAAATGCAGAACGACGTGAAAAGACAAATATAATATATATTATTTCTAATTGCTGTTTTTATGTACGGGCCCCTTTTTCGCTCTTATTTGGAATCCAAATCTATAAATAAAGTTTTGGTTGTAAAGATGGAGATTCGGGCTATTAGCGAGCTTGGGGCAATTTTGGTCGTAGTGCTTTTGCTTAGCTATATTTTATTAAAATAATTTGTTAAAAATAAACGATTGTAAGCACACAAAGAAATCTATTTGTACTATGGCACTATTGTGAATATTTGCACTGCATTACGGGCAGTTGCTATCATACGTTAGATGGCAGCGCAAGCTGTAAGTTTTAATTCATTGATAGAACAGCTGATTTCTGTTGATATTTGATAAGATACTTTTATATTGATTGCGAAAGATTCGCACGGGTCCGGCTCGTATTCCTATATTTACAATCTTTTTGTCAAATAAGTAATCATAATAGAAATCATTGTGGATAAGACGCGTGTGATATCTTCAGCATATCCGTCAGAATTACAAATAGAATCGATCACTTGATTTTTTAAAGTGTCTATCGTGGTCTCATTTTGTTTCTCTTTCTATCCACCGTTGAAGACCGACCGACTGTCCTGTGCGCTGCCATATTGAACATCCTGCCAAAACGCTGCCAAAATACTAAAAAATAACCATCTTTAACATCCTCCCAGTCAGCCTACGAATAAGATATCGCACTAGTATACGATGGTAGAAATATTTCGGTTTGATATTTTCTATTTCTGTGTTACAGTTTTTTTGCCTTGGCAACCACTTAATATCTTAGTTTTTGTAGTTTTTAGAAGTAAGCCACTTTCCCAAATACCATAAATTGGTTACTTTTTTATCTATAGCCTTTCTTAAGCTCCGGTGCACGGTACATTCGTTATAAGCGTGTTAGCTAATATTATTGACCACGCAATGGTCCCTGCATTTTTAAGGGAAGCACTCTTAGGTTTCTACTTTCACTACAAATTGAGCTATATGCACCTAAAATTGGCTTTCGAGTTGTTTCGAGCTGCCCTGAGTTCTAACGCTAACTTTTTTTTGGAGATAATCGTATTCCTTAAGTTAAAGAAAAGCGGACTTTTCAAACGCCGGTAGCAACCTCTATATGTAAGGTTTTGTAGCCCATCTTGGGCCTTATCTATGAAGAATACAAGAATTTCTCTTTTAATTTTGTATCACTCTAATGAACGTCACTGCAATGGTGCGACCTATTCTTGTGAGTACTTAGCATGTTTGAGCATAAGATCTTAAATTTATCCCATACCGATATGTATTGATTGTGGAGATGTTCCTAAACAACTTTGCTAGAACTGAGTAAGTTTAGATAGAATGTTCCGTCGATTTTTTCAGTCGTTATCATACAATCCCGGTAGAACTTGGGAACATTAATTGAGTAACTAGACCTACAGGAACATTATTTGAGTAGACCCGCTTGCGAGGGATTACTTCGCTTCACACCATACATCCCTTTTTTTAGCCATGTCATTTTGTGCCCTCACTCTGGACACTATTCTTATGTTCTATGCGGGAATAATTCCGTATTTCTCCCAAGTAAGACAATGATCTTGTTGAAATCCTTACATAGCAGTCACATCAGATAAAAAAATGTTTTATTCCTGATCATAAAAACAGTGTGCGTCGCTATTTTATATGAAAGCAATTTTTAAAGTTGCTAAATTGGAGGAGAGTAATTGTAACTGGCGGCCGCCGTGGTGTGATGGTAGCCTGCTCCGCATACCACACCGAAGATCCTGGATTCACGCCCAGAGCAAAGCAACATCAAAACTTTAGAAACAAGGTTTTTCAATAAGAAGGCAATTTTCTAAGCGGTGTCGCCCTTCGACAGTGTTTGACAAGCACTCCGAGTGTATTTCTGCCATGAAAAGTTCTCAGTGAAAACTCATCTGCCTTGCAGATGCCGTTCGGAGTCGACATAAATTAATTAGGTCCCATCCCGCCAATTTGTAGGAAAAATTAAAAAGAAGCACGTCGCAAATCGGAAGGGAAGCTCGGCCTAAAATCTTTTCGGAGATTATCGCGCCTTAAATTGATTTATTTATTTATAATTGAAATTGTAATAATCCAATAATTGTCAAGAAAATATTCGTGATTTAATATGCATTGCTAGTGCTTGTTCAGTAAATAAGGTTTAGGGAGAAAACAAGCGTAGATGTGTGAACAAAATGTGTAATAATTTTAATATATAAAAGGGGGATGGAAAAGCGATACTTCAGAATTGCTTGTTTGGTGGCGCCCATATTGTATAATACGTAAAGGTTAAATAAAGGTTGCATATGACAAAATATAATCAATAATGTCGACTTTTTTTGTCATTCTGCCCAGTTATGTATGTAAATATGCATGTGTATGTATGTATTACCTTCTGTGTGATACGTTGCAGTTCAAATAAAAAAAACATTCGTACTTAATAAAAACAAGAAATAAAGGCTAAGTTCGGAGGAAACTGAACATTACATAACCAGCTGTGCAGTTGAAACGCTGTTGTTGTTTGCTTTGTGTGGTTAAGGCCCGGTTTTTCAGTACAAGTTCAACTCAGTTTGTCAGTTAAACTACGCTTAAACTTATTCTGCAGTTTTTCAGTCTACTTTAACAGAAGTTTAAGCTAAGCTTAAGCGGCCGATCTGCCAGGGTTAAACTCTAGTTAACCTATCAGTTATTTGCGTTCGTACGTAATTGCGTCGAATATACCCAACAAGCATTTGGGCTTCAGTACCATTAGAGCTCATGTTGATAACTAGGCATCCTTCTAAAATCTCAAAAGTTGTTTCGAAACAGTGGCTCAACTAGAGAATCATAGCGTACTCAGCGAAAGAGGGAACTTTTCATAAAGCAAAATATGCTATTACTTAAGTTGAAAAAATGTAATTAACAACTTGCGGTTCTCTAACTGAACTCAAATGTATGATTCAATGATGTTGATGTAGGATCGAGCACGCTACCATCACACCACGGCGGCCGCCTATATAATTTATTCTTGATTAATTACGCTTCATTACTGCTATCAACCAAGTGTTTATTTTCTCACAATAAACAGCTGTTGGTTTTGGTGGTACCACCTCGGAGATTTTTTTCAACCCCACCTCAACTCGATATATAATGTAAGATATCAACTGGAAAAATGTGTTGAATATTCATTTGAGAACTGTACATTTCTCAAAATCTTTCAAAATTAGGATAATAATTTGAAAATATTAATGACGTTGGAGATCAACTGGAAAACTTTTAATTTTACAAAATTTCTCAAAGGTTGTATAGTGACTGGAGAATGAAGTTGGATATCAACTGGGGAACTATCTGGTTTAAGAATAAATAAATAATGATATTGGATATCACTTCCAGAACTAGATATATATTTCGCCGGAGAATTTTTTTCTATGTTTGTTGGGTAAACAAAATGCAGCTGTTGCCGTATCTACAAATTATCTAGATAATACAAAAAACAATGTTGCCGCACAAAACAGCAGCCTTAAACTGTGACTGAAAAACTGCTCAGTAGTTTAACTGGAGTTTAAATTTGACTAGAGTTTAAGCAAGCGTAGTTTAGGCTTAGCTTAACCAACCACTGATAAACCGGGCCTAATAGTGTTATAAGGCCCGGGTTTTCAGTACAAGTTCAACTCAGTTTGTCACTTAAACTACGCTTAACCTTATTCTGCAGTTTTTCAGTATACTTTAACTGAAGTTTAAGCTGAGCTTAAGCGGCCAATATGGCTGGGTTAAACTCTAGTTAACCTATCAGTTATATGCATTCATTCGAAATGGCGTCGAATATACGCAACAAGCATTTGGGCTTGAGTACCATTAGATCTCATGTCGATAACGAGGCATACTTCTAAAATCTCAAGAGTTGTTTCGAACCAGTGGCTCAATTCGAGAACCATAGCATACTCAGCCAAAGAGGGAATTTTATATAAAACAAAAAATGCTATTATTTAAGCTGAAAAAAATTTAATTCCCAACTTGTGGTTCTCCAACTGGACTCGAATGTAAGATTCCATACCACAGTATTTTCACGAAAATGAAATAAAATATATATAATTTATTTTTGATTAATTACGCTTCATTACTGCTATGAACCAGGTGTTTATTTCTCACAATAAAGAGATGTTGGTTTTGGTGGTACCTGAGTGGAGATTTTGTTTTTAACTCCACAACTCGAATCCAATGTAGGATATCAACTGGAGAAATGTGTTGAATATTCATTTGAGAACTGTATATTTCTCAAAATCAAACTATACATTTTACAAAATTTCTCAAAGGTTGGATAGTGATTGGAGAATGAAGTTGGATATCGACTAGAGAACTATCTGATTTAAGAATAATTAAATAATGATATCCACCACCTCCGCAAAGATATATTTCGCTGGAGAAATTGTTTTTCCATGTTTGTTGGGTAAACAAAATCCAGCTGTAAACAAAATCCAGCTGTTGTATCTACAAATTATGTAGATAATAAAAAGCAAATGTTGACGCACAAAAAAGCCTACCCTAAAGGCAGCCTTAAACCGTGACTGAAAAACTAAACTGCTCAGTAGTCTAACCGCATTTGACTAAAGTTTAAGCAAACTTAGTTTAAGCTTAGCTTAACCAACTACTGAAAACCCGGGTCTAAGGCTGTGTAATAATACAAGGCTGGTTTTATTCTGAACTTATTTTCGTACAAAAGAAGCAAAAAGGTTACAGAGGCTACCACTAAGGAACTTCAGCGGGTACAAATGCAATTTATTAGTTGTAGCTATGAGCAAAATGTTTATGCCAAATTTCCTTCGAATTGGGATATTTGTTCGAAATTTTTTGTTCTTAACTCAACCATACCACTACTGAGGTAGAATATTTGCAAATGTAGTTAAATAACACAAAAGTTATTGCAAACTTTGTTAAAGTTAGACCTTTAGAAAAAGTGGGCGTGGTTTTTAACCGATTTTGATTATTTTCACTCAGTCTATATAATTTGGCAAGGATAGTGTCTCTGCCAAATTTCAGTGTATTAGTTTTAACGGCTTTGGAGGTGGTGGTGCCACGCCCATATTCCAAAATTTTTTGGAATTTATGTTTTGTGGCATAAAACCAACCCACCTACCAAATGTCATTGGCTTAGCGGTATTCGTTTTAGAATTATCTCAATTTTTCCATTTTTCTAAATTTTCAATATCGAATAGTGGGCGCGGTTATGGTCCGATTTCGCTCATTTTCAATATCATCAATCTATTCTGGGTTCAGATAAGCCCGTATACCGAATTTGGTGAAGATATCTCAATATTTACTCAGTTATCGTATTAACGGACAGACGGACGGACGGACATGGCTCAATCAATTTTTTTTCGATACTGATGATTTTGATATATGGAAGTCTATATCTATTCCGATTCCTTTATACCTGTACAACCAACCGTTATCCAATCAAAGCTTTAATACCATGTGTACAAGGACAGCTGGGTATAAATATTAACATAAAACAAGTGCATATACATTTTTGCAAGTAATAATACTTGTTGTTATTTTAACGCTATGCTATACCACTTTCTCAACATGGAAGGTTAGGTGGTTGGCTAGTTTCATGAATAAAGGAGTATAAAGATGTTGCTGCCGTGGTGTGGTGGTAGCGTATCCGCCTATCACACTGAAGGTTCTGGGTTAAAGCGCCGGGCAAAGCAACATCAAACATTTAGAAAAATGTAATGGCATCCAGAAAACTGTTTTCTCTAAGCGGGGTCGGCTGGACATTGGTTTGACAAACACTCCAAGGGTATTTCCGTCATGAACAGCTGCTCATTGAAAATTCGTCTGCCTTCTTCGCCTGCATTCGACTATATGGCAAAACATGGAACACGGCAAGAACAGCAACAATAAAACTAAGGAAAATGCATAGACTAGTTTGTATTGGCATTGGTTGCACTTAGTGCCTTAGTGCAAAACTTGCTGCTCTAAGCCCCCAAAATATCTGTGAGCTAAAAAGCGGAACATGGCAGGGTATACCAAGCTCAGAATGTAACGGAATTTTCAGGTGTCCATTGGGGACTTAATCTTTGGGAAACAGGGAGTCCTGACACTGACGAATAGCTCTGGTTCACAGTTGGATCAAAATTTGATGACGGAAAAACGGGAACTGGCATCTGTAGGCCGAACTTAAGAAAACGATACCAGGTAGCCTTACGTTTCTTGCAGTCTTACACAATTACCTCTAAGCTAGTAGATTAATGCATGGGAGTCCTAAATAATCTAGGAGCCAAAAAACAATATTTTTTTAGGATAAATTCCCGGGCGTAAGATACATGATGGTAATGAACAGGCAGACTACCTAGCCAAGGAGGGTGCTATAGCAGCATTCTTTGGTCCAGAGCACTTCTTTGGACTCACACTCTGCCACACTGTAGGGAAACCACAAGTAATGAAACAGTTCAGACGGCACTGGATTGAATTGCCAGTGCAATGGTAGGCCAAATTATTCATACACCCAGCAACGAAAGTATGGGTAAACTCATTAACCTAAGCAGAGAGGACCCACAAACTCTCACTTGGTACTATACGGGAAACTGTAGTCTGCGATATCACCTAAGTAAATTAAATCTGTCCGATACACAAATCTTTTTGTGAGCTGGGCGATGGAACGCCATTTCACATTTTATGCGAATGCGTAGGCAGGGACTCTTCCATCCCATCATCGCTTGAAGAGGTACTTAAATGCATTGAAAGCCTTCACATACAGTAATAGGTTGAAAGGCCGAGCACAGTAGATCTAGATAAAGGTTGCAGTGCATCGAGGCCTAAGAATAACGGTTGTTTCTGGAAAATTTACACATGCGCCGACGCAAGAGTCAAAACTCAATTATCGAATCGAATTTTTGTTTAGTTATACCGTTTTCTAAACACAACTTAATAGGGCGCCATTTAACCTAATCCTCAATAATGGTATTCCGTAATAAAATTTTTGAAACGAATTCTACAAGCGTTTGCAGATCTTGGCTTAATAAATTTTGTAGCTAAATGCAACGCTATCGACTCCAACTGCCAAGCAGAGATATTTGACGACAGTTCTGATCTAATTATACTCAGCTAAGCAGAGCTCACAGAGTATATTAATTTTGTTCTCATAACGGTACCCCGTAAACTAATCGAGATAGATATAGACTTCTATATATCAAAATGATCTGGGTGAAAAAAGAAATTCATTTAGCCATGACCGTTCGTCTGTCCGTTAGCACGATAACTTGAGTAAATTTTAAGGTATCTTAATGAAATTTGGTATGTAAGTTCCTGGGCACTCATCTCAGATCGCTATTTAAAATGAACGAAATCAGACTATAACCACGCTCACTTTTTCGATATCGAAAATTTCGAAAGCCAGAAAAAGTGCGATAATTCATTACCAAATAGGGATAAAGTGATGAAACTTGGTAGGTGGGTTGACCTTATGACGCAGAATAGAAAATTGGTAAAATTTTGTACAATGGGCGTGGCAGTGCCCACTTTTAAAAGAAGGTATTTTAAAAGTTTTGCAAGCTGTAATTTGGCAGTCGTTGAAGATATCATGATGAAATTTGGGAGGAACGTTACTCCTATTAATATATGTGCGCTAAATAAAAAATAACAAAATCGGATTACGAACACGCCGATTAAAAAAAAAAAATTTTTAAACTCAAATTTGAGCAAAAAATGTAGTATATTTACAGTATATAAATATTATGTCAACATTCCATTCCAGTGATGATATGGTGCAACAAAATACAAAAATTAAAGAAAATTTCAAAATGAGCGTGGCTCCGCCCTTTTTCTTTTAATTTGTCTAGAATACTTACTTTTAATGCCATAAGTCGAACAAAAATTTACACATCCTTGTGAAATTTGGTAAGGGCATAGCTTCTACGACGATAACTGTTTTCTGTGAAAATGGGCGAAATCGATTAAAACCACGCCCAGGTTTTATACACAGTCGACCGTCTGTCCTTCCGCTCGGCCGTTAACACGATAATTTGAGCAAAAATCGATATATCTTTACTAAACTCAGTTCACGCACTTATCTGAACTCACTTTATCTTGGTATTAAAAATGGGCGAATCCGACTATGACCACGCCCTCTTTTTCGATATCGAAAATTTCGAAAAATGAAAAAAATGCTATACCAAATACGAAAAAGGGGATGAAACATGGTGATTACTTACTTACTTAATTGGCGCTTAACCGTCTAAACGGTTGGTGCCGTCCAACAAGGCGCGCCAGTCGCTCCTTCGCTCCGCCAACCGGCGCCAATTGGTCACAGCAAGGGAGTTTAAATCGTTTTCCACCTGGTCCTTCCAACGGAGTGGGGGCCGCCCTCTATCTCTGCTTCCATAGGCGGGTTCCGATAGAAACACTTTCTTGGCTGGAGCATCATCTTTCATTCGCATAACGTGGCCCAGCCAGCGCAGCCGCTGCGTTTTAATTCGCTGGACTATGTTGATATCTGCGTATAGCTGGTACAGCTCATCATTAAATCTTCTTCGGTACTCGCCATCGCCAACGCGTAGAGGTCCATAAATCTTTCGAAGAAATTTTCTCTCGAACACTCCCAAAGCCGCTCCGCCTGCTGTTGTCATGGTCCATGCTTCTGCCCCATATATCAGGACGGGTACGATAAGTGACTTGTAGAGTATGATTTTCGTTCGCCGAGAGAGAACTTTACTTTTCAATTGCCTACCTAGTCCAAAATAGCATTTATTGGCATGATTGATTCGCTGGATTTCAGTGCTGATGTTGTTGCTAGTGTTGATGCTGGTTCCCAAATAAACGAAGTCTTTTACTATTTCAATTATGGCTGCCAACAGTAGCGTGGTTGCCAAGGCGCATATGCGCTGACTCTTTGCTCGATGACAGCAGGTACTTCGTTTTGTCCTCATTCACCATCAAACCCATCTTTACCGCTTCTTTTTCCAGTTTGGAGTAAGCAGAACTAACAGCGCGGGTGTTTAGGCCCATGATATCAATGTCATCAGCATATGCCAGTAATTGCACGCTTTTATAGTATATTGTTCCAGTGTGGTTAAGTTCTGCAGCTAGTATAATTTTCTCCAGCATCAAATTAAAGAAATCGCACGATAGGGGGTCACCCTGTCTGAAACCTCGTTTAGTTTCGAACGGCTCGGAGGGGTCCTTCCCAATTCTGACTGAGCTGATGGTGTTGCTCAATGTCATTTTGCACAGCCGTATAAGTTTTGCGGGGAAACCAAATTCAGACATAGCGACATATAGGCAGCTCCTTTTCGTGCTGTCGAAGGCGGCTTTAAAGTCGACGAAGAGGTGATGTGTGTCGATTCTCTTTTCATGGGTTTTTTTCCAAGATTTGGCGCATTGAGAAAATCTGGTCGATGGTAGATTTACCAGGTCTGAAGCCGCACTGATAAGGTCCAATCAGCGGGTTCGCGGTGGGTTTCAATCTTTCGCACAATATACTTGAAAGGACCTTATATGCGATATTAAGAAGGCTGATTCCACGGTGATTGGATTCGTTTTTTGACGCAAAATACAACTTTAGAAAAAACTTTGTAAAATGGGTGTGACACCTACCATGTTAAGTAGAAGAAAATGAAAAATTTCTGCAGGGCGAAATCAAAAGCCCTTGGAATCATGGCAGGAATACTGTTCGTGGTATTACATATATAAATAAATCGTACAAACACATTCTAGAGTCACCCCTGGTCCACCTTTATGGCGATATCTCGAAAAGGCGTCCACCTATAGAACTAAGGCACACTCCCTTTTAAAATACTCATTAATACCTTTCATTTGATACCCATGTCATATAAACACATTCCAGGATTACCCTAGGCTCATTTTCCTACATGGTGATTTTCACTTGTTTGCAAAGGATGAAGGAATATCCTTCCAAAAAACGTCACCCTTGGTCTACAATTCATACTTCAAACTGGTGTAAAGGCAGATTACTCAATCCGTTCAACCCAATGACAGCCCCGCTGCAAACTTTGCTTATCTGGACCCAGAATAGATTGGTATTGAAAATGAGCGAAATCGGATGATAACCACGCCCACTTTTATATATAAAACATTTTGGAAAACACAAAAAACCTGATTATTTAGTAAATAATACACCTAGAATGTTGGAATTTGACGTGTGGACTGATATTGAGACTCTTGATAAAAATTTGAAAAAAAAAAATTTTAAATGGGCGTGGCACCGCCCACTTGTGATAAAATCAATTTTACAAATATTATTAATCATAAATCACAAATCGTTAAACCTATCGTAACAAAATTTGGCAGAGAGGTTGCCGTTACTATAAGGAATGCTTTGAAGAAAAATTAACGAAATCGGTTAAGGACCACGCCCGCTTTTATATAAAAGATTTTTAAAAGGCTCGTGGACGAATAAAATAAGCTACATATATCTTTGCTTTATATCAATGGTATTTCATTTCCCAAGTGGATTTATAACAATAAATAGGAAAAACTTCAAATTTTAAAAAATGGGCTTGGTACCGCCCATTTTATGACTAAGCAATTTCTATGTTTCGGGAGCCATAACTCGAAGAAAAATTAGTTCAGAATAGAACCATATGTATATGTATTGTTGCGCAGCCTTGTAACATTATTAAGCACACAAAACAAACAACAACAGCTGGGTATGTAATGTTCGGTTTCACCCGAACTTAGACTTCCTTACTTTTTTACATCAAATTACTGAGCATAAACGTTTTGCGTTACATCCATTCAACGTGTTTATTCGGCTGGTAGTTCTTAGACATTTTAAAGTGTTGGCAATGAATAAAATATTTCCTGTTAATATTATAGTGAAGTGTGAGAAGTGTAAGAAGTGCATTTACGGATAATTAATTATCTTCGGGATCTGCCGTCAGCAATAGTAAACTATTGTGGAGATGGGTCACAAATGAAGCTGGTGCACATAGTGTTGCTTTGGGGCTAGTTAAGGGTAATATCTCTTAGCACCGGCTTGACGAGACTAATAATACGATATTCAGCCATTTTTTAAATAAAATGAAGGAACATATCACTAGCTACTGGACTATTGGACGCGGCTTAGACTGGAATACCATACCTCATGTCGCATGAGTCGACAAAGAGTTTATATAGATAAACGAGATCACCCATAAAAATAGCACATAAAATATGAACAGAAGTTGTAGCTTCAAGGAGAAGATATTTAGTTTTTTATTTACCTTGTTATTGCTAATTTGTTTTTATTTACTGTAGACTTTCGTGTTCTTTGTATGTTTTCCCTAGTAAGCCGCTAGTTCATGGAATTGTACTCATGCTGGAATTTTGTATGTCTCCTTTTGTTTTGTTAATTTTCCGACGCGGTGGGAAGTTGGTTCATATTGGAACGACTTAACGTTATCCGTTAAGCTGCATGGGATCGTTAAGGGCCCAAAAGGTAGATGAGAGCAGAGAATCGGGCCGAAAAAGCAAGAGGGCACGAACGAGCTCAGATTCCCACTCGGAGGACTTGGAAGCCAAAAAGAAACGAGATGAAAGAACAAATACGCTTTCACAAGGTGAGTCTTGGTCCAATGTAGCGCGCCGGAGGCTGAAACAGCGGGCCCAGCCAGCCAAGCAGGCAACCCCCGTCCAAGCTCCTAAAGCTCAAAAACGGGCGAGAAAGAGGAGACAAGCAGCAACTTTTGTGGTAAAACCTGTGGAAGGCAAAAGCTATGCCCAGGTACTAGGGGCCATACGCGGCCAGCTCCGCCCTAATGACACAGGTACGGTGGTACGGTCAGTACGAAGAACCAAATCTGGTAACGTACTGATTGAAACGGCGCGCTGCAGTGACCAGACGGCCTTCAGAGCAGCTATAGGTAGTGCAGTAGGAGAGGTCGGTGAAGCACAACAGCTCTCCAAGCGGATGAAGTTGGAAGTACTTGGCATGGACTGTCTCACAACTGAAACAGAAATCCAAGACGCAATAAGGAGGGAGGTCGGAAAAGAAGAAATCACTAGACCTCTCCGGGTCTCTGTGTTCGCAGCAAACCAAAGAGAACAGAAAATGGCGGTCGTCGAAGTGGACGAGAATATTGGCAACGCCCTACTCAAAAAAGGTAAAATTCCGATCGGATGGATACAGTGCCGAATCAGACAGCGAGCAGAAGTACAACGCTGCTTTAGGTGTCTCGGCTACGGACACCGGAAGGCAGAATGCAAGGGTCCAGACAGGAGTAACGCCTGCTGGAAGTGTGGGCAAAGCGGCCACAAAGCTTCGGCCTGTACCGCAGCTCCAAAATGTTACCTGTGTAATACACAGAAGCTCGATCATGTCCCTGGATCTGGAGCATGCAGCATTTTCAGAGCGGCACTCGCTGTTGCAAAGGCCAAAGTCTCAATTCAATAGTGATTAGTTTTATCCAAGGCAACCTAAACCGGAGCAGACTTGCTGATGAGCTACTACAACAGTTGGTCTTAGACCATAAAGCTAACAGCGTTATCATCAGCGAACCCTATAGAGCCCGAAATGATTGGCATATAGACAACACCGGCACCGCCGCAATCTGGATGACAGATGCAAACGCCAATATTGTGAACCGTGTTGCCGGACAAGGCTACGTCCGCCTAACTACGAATAATACCACAATAGTAAGCTGCTACTTGTCCCCGAATGATCCCATTCAAACGTTCAGGGAGAAGCTTGAACTTATTGAAGACGACCTGAGGGACTTAACTAGTAACCTGGTTGTGGCGGGAGACTTTAACGCAAGAGCCGTCGAATGGGGAATGCCGCAGACTAACACCCGTGGAAGGTTAGTCCTTGAGATGGCAGCCAGGCTCGGTTTGAACGTGCTTAACACTGGTACGACCCCTACATACCGACGGCCAGGCTTTGGATACTCGATCCCCGATGTAACACTAGTGTCAGAAAGCCTGCTCCTGACCGCTGCTGGATGGAGAGTCATAGAGGATCTGACTGGCAGCGATCACAACTACATCACTTTCCACCTAAACGATCCCGGTCAGAGGCAGATTCCGAACGGGCCACGCAGAACAAAAGCATGGGACGCATCCAAGGTCAACTCTGCCACGTTCTCCGCATCAGTACTGGGGGATGCCCGACGGATAATCAACAACTCCAGTCCGACGGAAGAGACGGTTGAAAAGACAATGAGCTGTCTTCGCCACGCTTGCAACCTCTCTATGCCACGGAAGGGAGTGTGGAGGGGTAAAAAGCAGGTATACTGGTGGAATAGCGAAATCGGGGAGCTGCGGAAAATATGCCACAGGATGCGAAGGCTAGCAACTCGCGCGCGCGGCAGGCCTGAGGCTCTAGAAAAGTCGGAAGCGTACAAAGGAGCGAAGAAAGCTCTTAGTGCTGCCATTAAGCAAAGCAAGCTTAAGTGCTGGAAAGCGCTTTGCGAGGAAGTGGATCGAGACCCATGGGGGCAGGGATATAAGATAGTAATGAAGAAGTTCCGTCCGCCAAACCAGCTGATGGACGAGAACCAAATAAGGAACATTGTGGATGGCCTGTTTCCCACCCAACTGCCTAGGGAGGGCGGGTACGTTACCCATGAAGATCGCAACGTGGAACCATTCCAAGAAGAAGAGCTTAAAACTGCCGTGCGAACTATGAAACCTAGGAAAGCATCTGGGCCCGACGGAATACCCGCGGAGGCAATTAGACTAGCTGCAAACGACTGCCCAGAACTTATGTTGCACATGTACAACAAATGTCTCGAAGAAAGAATTTTCCCCACCATATGGAAGACAGCACGACTGGTTCTCATTCCAAAAGGGAAAGGAGATCCCAACTCTCCATCATCCTACCGTCCCCTATGTATGTTGGACACAGCAGGGAAATTGATGGAGAGTCTCCTGAAGCAACGCCTCACCAGAGCGTTACAGGACGCCGGAGGACTGTCGCCCAGACAGCATGGTTTTCGGAGGGGGCACTCTACAATAGATGCCATAGCAGAAGTTATAGACGCAGTCAAGAAAGCCGAGACAGCGTGCCACAGAGCAAGACCTATAGTGTTGCTGGTCACGCTGGACGTCAAAAACGCTTTTAACTCAGCTAGGTGGGAGGACATGCTTGAGGCACTAGAAAGCACTTTCAAAGTACCGCAATATTTGTTAGAAATTTTAAGGGACTACCTAAGAGAGAGGTATCTAATATATGAAAGTACTCACGGTCAAAAAAGGGTAAAATTAACAGGTGGAGCAGCCCAGGGTTCGGTACTAGGTCCCGATCTCTGGAATATAACTTACGACAGTCTTCTTCGATTAGACATGCCAGAAAGCACCTTCCTCGTTGCATTTGCAGACGACGTGGCAGCTGTGATAACAGCACCAAGCTGCGAGCTGGCACAGCTAAAATTAAACCAGGTCATGCGTAATGTAAATAGGTGGATGGCTGAGCACGGTCTCCAGTTAGCAACAGCCAAAACGGAGATCGTCATCCTCACAAAGAGACGTATTCCCACTACCAGGAACATGATGGTTGGGGACCAGCCAATAGAAACACTCGCTTCAACGAAATATCTGGGAGTGAGGTTAGACAGCAAACTCAACTTCTCGGATCACATACGAGGGACCTGCGAAAGAGCTGCGCGCATAATAGCGCAGTTGAGTAGATTAATGGCAAACACAGGTGGCCCAAAGCCATGCACAAGGAAGTTGCTTGCATCAGCCTCGGATTCTATACTCTTATATGGTGCAGAAATCTGGGCGGACGCAATGAAATACCGGAAGAACCGAGTCGCCCTCACCTCGGTCCAACGCAGAGGGGCGCTGCGAATATCTTCGGCTTACCGCACGGTATCAGCTGAAGCTGTCCTGGTCGTTGCGGGAACCATACCGATATATCTTCTCGTTGAGGAAAGAAAAACAATATATGACAACGGATCGCAAGCAAGTAGAGCTGCTGTTGCCATGCAGGCGCGAGAAGAATCGATCCGACGTTGGCAAGACCAGTGGAGCAACAGCATCGTAGGAAAGTGGACTAGGGAACTAATCCCTGAACTTGATCCATGGTTGAAGCGACCGCACGGAGAGGTAGACTTTTACCTGACCCAGTTTCTAACGGGACATGGTTACTTCCGCAAATACCTACACAGAATGGGTAAGGTTGATAGCCCGAGCTGTCTGTACTGTGGGGAAATAGACGATGTACGCCACACCTTCTTCGAATGCAGGCACTTCTCCCATCAGCGAAGGAGGGTAGAAGAGGTACTTGGCGACCTATCCCCGGGCAGTGTCATTAATAACATGACCTGTCGAAGAGACAGATGGGATACGGTCAGCACATATGTGAGGCATATACTTACCAGTAAACGAGAAGACGGATGCCTAGCCCATTAGCGTGAGAGTAGCCATAGAGCTCACGTAGCGCGCACCCGTACCCGAAGTAATGCTAAACGCGGTCCCAGGTACGGGGATTTGCGCGGGCCGTGGGAGGTTAGGTTTTAGTGGGTAGGCCTTCATGGAAGAAGGGAGTCCTACACTCGGAGAGTCTCGCAGTGAGGCTTAAATATCCCGGTCAGTGCATAAAGCATTTCCTCCTTCCACGAAACACAAAAAAAAAAAAAAAAAAAAAAAAAAAAAACGTTATCCCACAACGGACGCCATGGTGTGTTGGTAGCGTGCTCATGTCTTGCGGGAGGCCATGTCTTACTCCACCTGGATCTCCCGACCCAGCGGAGACCTCCCCTTCCTCTGCTTCCAAATGGTGCTGTCAGCTGTAACATTTTCTTGGTCAGAGCGTCTTCGTTCCATCGCATAACATAACCTAGCCAGCGATGCCTTAAAACTTTTATTCCCTGCACTATCTTCATATCTGCGTAAAGCTCATAAAACCCATGTTTGAACAGCGCGGCGGGTAGTATGTCTTTACCCGGCGCCTTGTTATTCTTTTGCCTGGATATTGCCATTCTCACGTAGTCACCGTAGGGTTCAGGAACATGTTTTCCGACATCGTCGATTAGTGTATCGCGTTCGTCTTCTGCCTCGCTAGCAATAAGAAGAACTGATCTCTCCACAACCTAAGAACCCTCTGTACATCAGCAATCAGGTCGTCCACTGGATTTTTTGGTAGAATTTTCGGGCATCGCTCATATCAGCCGAAATCTGAAGCTCCTCTGGATAGACGCCTGTCCTTCTCTCTCCACGGTAACGCTCCAATATACTTGACGATGTCGCGCGCATACGCAGCGTGGCCATATAAGCAGCGTCCTTTTTAAAAAAAAGTGTTTACTACCTTCTTTCTCAATGAAACTCAAATTACTCTATTAAATTTCAGATCGACCGTTTTACGGGTGGTTAATGCAAATCTTGCAAAAAAATCAACGATTACAAAAGCTTTACCGACACACATCTCATATATATGGAGATGAGATTCTCTTTGTTTTCCTAATAAATATCCTTGTGTGGGCTTTAGCTATGAGAATCACGTATCTTTTGGTCTTCTTTATGATGCGGCTAAACAGGGGAAACATCTCGTTTCCTCAGCTTTGTCAAAACAGGTATTGCCGCTGATAAGTTACTCGTTGTTAACCAATTTCGGCGATTATCTCTCGTCACTTAATATTTGTATTTCTATAAAACATGTATATAAGACATGTACGCCCGTGATCTACTTTATTTCAGAGCGTATAAATATTTGTCAAATAAACTTGCATTTGTGTAGTTACTGGCGCATGGTGATGACTTCTATGTAGGTAACATGAATGCCTTGGTGATGTTACGAATATCCGTTTTTCCCCATTACTAAATTACTAATGAGAATATTAGGAATGAAAATAATAGGGAGAATGTTGTGAAACGAAAAAAAGCCAACACATGGTAATATACAAAGTTAAAGGCTAACTAGGACTGACTTTGACTTGATCTAACTTAGTATACAAGAAAAATATAGAGTGGGCATTAGACGCCCTGCAACTAATCGCAGTAGTTACGAACTAGCCAGTGACTACTATCGCTATAACAGACGATACTAGTTCTAATGCTACCCTCCAATTGCTTTAAACTGAAGCTTTTAGCATTGTGATGTCCTACGAAATGGCAATTAGCCCGCATTAGCACGTTTTATGCTCGTTTTTAACCAGCCTTAGTCGGGATGAAACGATACTAGTAGGTATCGATACTTTTGATTCGATACCAAGAAAATTTGTAGTCGAGACTTTTGCACCGAGTACTGAGTAGACTGAGCCTATGCAGTGCTACAACCACATAACAAATGACATCAGTTTTTCACAAATGTGTCTTGCCAGTAGTAACATTTTTATTTTTCCACTTTCGGATTATTGATATCGAGGTCAAAACGCGTTTTACTTCTCCCGACATTTTTGGTCGTGTTCAGCAGACAACCTCGGTTGTAAACTATGTATTACAAAAAAGAACCGATACACTGAAAGAAATGGTGATAGTAAAATCAACAAATCGGTTCTGTTGTTATTGACTTAACGGAGATTCGGTGAAATTGACCGAATTATGGTTAATTCGACCGAGTTCTTTGTTAAGCGAACAAATTAGTTTAGTCATTTCAACAGAAAAGAAATTAAGTTAACAAAATTCTGTAAAATTGACAGATTCCTAATCAATCTAACTGATTTTTTTGTTAACACAACTGATCTCACTGGTCATTTCAACAGCGATCAACGGTCAATACATGAGCAAATTTCAAAGATAATTTTACGCTCACTGCGCTCACTAATTTGTACTTATGTATGCTGTGTACTATATGTATGCACATATTTACGTATGTATATGGCGGCCGCCAAGTGCACCATAAATACGATTTTTTAGAATAGTTCAGCCCTTGGTACACTTTCCGAAAAGAAAACGGATCAAATTGGGAATGGAAACCATTCTCAACTTCCCTACTCCAGTCGTTTAGGAGGAGTTTAGTGACTCACACACAAACAAGAAATATATATATACCGACATATATTCCATACAGCCGATCGTTGAGATAAAATTTATTATTTATTATATCAATATTATTTTCTGTATTTAATTCCCAAGACATGCTCATATTGTATTATACAATTGTTTTTTTTTTTGTGGTTGATATTAGAGAAAACTTGCAAAGTTTACAAACGATGATAGTTCCTATATAAAATGTTTCTAGTTTCCACTTTCTTTATCAACTCAGCCATATGAATGCTCCCTCATGTAATAGATAACTAGAACCGTGAAGCTTTGTATGAGGATTAGCAATCAGTCTCAATTTTTTGTAATATCCATAGTTGTAGATGATCTCGGCAAAAATTTCCCTCAGTGCAGCAGGTAATCCACTTCGACTTCGGATAATGCAAATTTGGAAAATCTGATTTCGATTCCGATTCCGGTAAACTCACTCTCGTACCATTCCTAGTAAATATATGTAAATTAAAATTTGTTTTCATTATTCCTTTTACTATATTTCTTTGTACATCGTTCTCCTTTTATCTGTTTTACATTTAAACACGATTTTATTTTATTTAATTTTTTCTTGTTTGTGTTTCTTCTTATTTGATTTTATGTTTTGTTTAGTTTAGTTGCTTTCTTGGTCTGGTCTTATAATATTTGGCGTATCAAGTTAATTTGAGTCAACCCAATTATGTTATACACACTCTGATAAGATTTAGGATGCTTAGCAAAGGAAGAGACGGGGTTGATTTTATGGCAGCGTGGCGCTAAATTGCAGAGGTAAAGTACAATTAAGTAAGTAACTAAGTGTTTAAGAAATCATAGAATAGTAAATTTCGGTAATGACGGACAGAGAGTTTGATTTGTATTCCCAAGGCACGCATTATAAAGAAAATACACAAAAACTTTAGATAGTGGCCACTACTCGAGAGTATTCGATAAAACCTGAGTTTTCTAGAAACACCTTCGAAAAAGTATTTTATATCAAGATCTTCTTCAGACATTGGGGAAATTGCTGTAAAAATATTCCAGAGTTAATATATTCAGAGTCACATGATTATAAGTTGGACCTCATCAGTAGCAGCAGATGTAGGAAGTGCGAGCTGCGGGAAGAAATGGTTCAGGACGTCCTGTGTTCGTGTGCTGCGCCTGCCAGGTCAAGGTTCCAGCGCAAAGTTGCCAGATTTCAAGTCAGCTATAAAGCTGGGTCCTATAAAAATTTTAGTATTCGCCAAGAGGACAGAGCTATTTTATAACATAAGTTCTGATATCTATTTGAGGTTTTTAATGTTTGGTCGTGAAACAAATTCTGGTAACACCTTGGACACAATCAGTCTATGTGAGGTCTTATTAATCAACCAGTTCAACCTAACCTAATGCACTCAGAGAAAAATGGCGTTCTAAAATCAAGCACCACCGGACTTAGTTTTAGCTTTTGGTGTGTTTATTTTCTGGTTCTTGAAAAACGAACAATTATTCTTGGTTAAATACTATTGCGGTTAATATTTATACAACTAAAGTGAAACAATTTATCAATCTGGAAAATACATCCCATAAATGCAGGAACTTTTTTTTTTGTGTATGAGGGTTCTTTAAATGAGAATCAAAAATCTTAAATAGAGCACAAGACGTTCTTGAAGTGAGAACAAAAAATATTAATAACAGACTGTTCGTAAAATACGGACGATGGATTTGAAAAATATGTTCGCAAAACAAGACCGTGGTTCACACTTTACGAAAAAACGTACTTAACATACTTTCGTCAATGGTTTTTGACTTGTTTCGCTCGATTTGGAACCAGTTTTTCTCTGAGTGTAGGAAATTCTCGACCTTAATATGGAAAGAAAGATGTTTTCAAAATAGAAATTCTCATCTAAGATCTTTTTTCAAAACGCGATGTATCAGAATTTTATGGGCGAACGCTCTACCTCAGAATATGTTTCAAAAATGATCTATTACGTAATTCGTTTGAAAAACGCCTTATCTCACACTTTATTCATAGGGACCCTATTTCAGCTCGAAGTGTAATGAATTTAAGCTGCGATACGATGTTTTTGGAAATAATTCTGATATAAGGCATTCTTTAACCAAATTCTAGGATACGGCGCCGACCAAACAAATCTGAGACAGGGCTCGAAACGTATTGAATTTATGCTGATACAAAGCATTCTTAAACCAAATTCTGGGTTAGGGTAATAAGCAATAAAATCTGATATGGAGCGTTTTAGAAAAAAATGCCTTGGATCGGGCGTTCTTCAAACAAATTCTAGCATATGAGGCGAGGCGCCTTTCAAAAGTTTAATGGTGTATGAAAGGAATTATTCAGCATAGTAGTACTGCTACGAACCCAGTATCTAAATTTCCAAATTTATACTCCAAATTCTCTTTCATGAATTTATAAAGATTCGAGTTTATCCGCCCAATCCTAAATAATTTTTCCTGCGTATTTTTACCCATCTTCATATATAATTTTATGACAATAAGGAACGAAAATCCGGGAAAAGTTATTATCAACTGAGGTGATTGATTTTTGGAAAAAGTCTTACTCACTTAAGTTTTTATACATATTTGGCAAGACTGATTTTTCTAGTGTGAGTTTCTGCTGCCGTTAAAGTTAAGCTTAGTTTAATCTTGCTACTTTAGCCGTTTTTATAAAAATTTACTGCTAATCTTAGAAGCTCGTTACTAAGCTCGCACTGAAAAATTTTAACTTTTTATGAATTTCTGACCAATGAAATTGAGTATGTGGGCCAATAAATCGAAGTTTAAGCGGTGTTCACAGAGTGAGCAGTGTAACCCGCCTCCCAAAGAGAGGAGTCATCTCGAGTTCAGATCGTGTAGTTTCGGGACCATGCTGAAACTACTTCTGAGTAAATTTTCGGATTATTTCATGATTTTTTTGGGATCACTTCGGAAGCATTTCGTAATTGTTTTTCTGGATTATTTATTCCATTCGGCTCGTTTTTCAACTATTTCGCTATCAATTCGGTGCTATTTCAGCATCAGTTCGGGTTTGTTTTCGGACTCCTTTCCAAGTATTTCGGGACTATATCTGGCTCATTTTCAAACTTTTTCGGGGCCGACTCGGGATTATTTCGGCATCGATTCAGGATTGTTTTCTGAATTATTTCCTGGTATTTCATCGTCAGTTCGGAACTGTTTTAAGATTACCTCGTGAATGAGGAACATAATAATTTCGAAATCATTTCGGTATAATTTGAGACTGCTCTGGGATCATTTTAGGAATATTCCCGCATTGTTTTAGAGGGTTTTTCAGTGACGTTTTTTTTTTGGATCCCTGTGGATTCAGTGGGAACTATTTCAAATTTCATCGGGACTATTTAAAGACCCGTGTAGCGAATATTTCGGAATTAAAAAAAAAATACCGAGGCTATTTTGGCATTGATGCCGAGCTCATTTCGGGGCTCTTTTGAGATAAAACTAAGTCCGTTCCGATCGTTTTCAGATTGCCTTCGAAGCATTTATTGTTTTGGTTGTTTTATGGATATTTTTGGATTGTTTTAGAACAATTTCCATTTCTTTACCTCTAGCATTTCCTATTGAAACACTTTTTTTTAATCCTTATAACTCTGAATTACTTCGACCTATACCAATAATATTTGGAATCTTGTTCGTGTGGACGGAGACGCAAGTTAAGGCGTACTAGCCTTAATTTTACTTTTTAGTATGACACCCTAATGTAAGAATGTGTACTTATGTATGTAAATCACGCTCTCTGCACACTAAAAAAAAACCTAAAACATAGAAGTCAAATGCACTAAGCACACACAAATTATAGTGCATACAATACAAATTAAAATAAGGGTCTGACGGCGGCTAACTTCTATTTTATCATATCCAAGTAACTCACATTCGCGCTATACAACAAAAACCCTCATGAATGTGATGTAGGTAAACGAACTACAAACGAGACGGTAATTGAAAACTATTCTAACGATAGATTCCTTTGTATTATGTTCGTCTTACTTCTGTATCTGATAAATATGTTTCACTTCTTAAGAAAACTCCCGAATTTGTATTTTTATCGTTGATTGGAAGCGGTGGAGGGCGTTTACTCACCTCTACTTACAATGTTTGCTGTCACAATAAAAGATACAAAAATATTTGTGTATCTACACAGCGAACGTAAGAAGATACATAAAGAAAAAATATAGAAGATAAAGAGACCAAAAAATGTATCCACAAAATATCTATGTAGCATAATGATGGATTTCTATATTAATATAATCAAAAACTTACAGGGTTGATTTGATGTATAAAGAGATGTATACATTGTATATGTACATAATAACCGCCGACAGCTGTTAGAGGGCAACTCATCTGGCATTATGCAATTTTTTTCTATATCGCTCTCACTCTTTTGATTTAATGTGCATCTCGTATTTAAGTGCGGGTGTATATCAGAGACGACTTCTATATCCATGAACAGTGTTGCCATTTTCGTGCTTCTTGAGCCAGATCTAGCATTTTTTTTGCGTTTAGCTCCAAAAATTCCGGTTTAGTCCCTAGCTCTTTTTTTGGCCCTCTTCAAAATGTTTGCCCCTTTTTGGCTTCAAATCTATTTCCGCAATACGTATTGTGAAATTTGCAATATGTTTTATGTGTGTCGAAGTTTTATTTTATTTGTATGTTGTTATGTATGATGTGGCAATTCGGTACTCAACTGATAACAAAAACTTTAATCGATAAACTGTGTCATGAAGTTGTATATTTGCTTTCCAGCTTTTGCAACCGCATAGTGTCACCTTCTAAGAGTTTCGACCCTTTGTTGTTGTTGTTGTTGTAGCGATAAGGTTGCTCCCCGAAGGCTTTGGGGAGTGTTATCGATGTGATGGTCCTTTGCCGGATACAGTTCCGGTAAGCTCCAGTACCTCAGCACCATTAAGGTGCTAGCCCGACCTTCTCGGGAACGATTTATGTGGCCACATTAAACCTTCAGGCCATCCCTCCCTCCCCACCCCAGAGCCTCGTCTGTTAGTGAAACAGGATTCGCAGCGGATAGGTGAGGTTGACAATTGGGTTTGGAGAAGCTATATATTGCGCTGGTAATCTGAAGGGTTGCGCTACACAGCCCCTTGAATCTGGTATTTTAGTCGCCTCTTACGACAGGCATACCTACCGCGGGTATATTCTGACCCTCTAACCCGCTGGGGGAGTTTCGACCCTTTAACTTCGGATTTTAATAAATGTTTGTCTCCCGTACCTTATTTTCTTTATACCTTTGAAGAATATATACGAATTAAAAAAGAAGATACATGTATAGACAAATTCATTGAAAGAAAGATACGTAATATATGTCGCGACTTCATAATTAAATTAATAGATCAATTAATGCAACGCTTGCCGCACAATATAGAAGCGCTTATCAAAATAGATTTCTTTTCGGTTGAAAACACATATCACAAATGAAAAAAACAAGTATAGCACTGATGAAATGACGAGATTACAAATGTAGTGGAAAAATATCTCTCCAAAATTGGAAAAATGTGACTGCAACATTAAGTTTTTAGTTTGATGTTAAACAGGTGATGGCTTTGAAATAAATAACGATCTCTTAATATTAATGAACATAAAAAATATTTATGAGTGTAGCTAAAATAATAATTCATCTTCCGAGGACGAAATCATAGCTTTTGTAGTCTAAGGCCCTTCAAACAAATGTGTATTTTAATGGTGATTCGTACACACGTAGGACGTTAAAAATTGAATAAAAAAAAATTGGAAAAAATTTTAATTAATTTTCATGAGCCACCATTTTGATAAGTCGTATTTTTGGCGAACCTATAGCTGTGCCGTCATTGTGGTAGTGTGAAAAATACTTCTTACTTTTTAACGATACCTTACTGCCAAATGGCAAAACAAAAGTTAAAAAACCTCTTTTTGTTATTAAAAAATATAAAATGAACTATTAAAACAGTATAATTTATGTACCTCTCTTGTGCCTTATTTTTGTTTTGATAGTTTACTGTACCTTTTTTATAACTTTGTTTAAGTTTGATTTGAAATAAATGTGAAAACTTACATTGAAAAATATACATACTCTTTTAGCTCTTTTTGCAACGGGTTTTGGATTTTCTTGAAGAAATTTAGCCCTTTTTTTCTAGATTCTAGCTCCAAAGAAATTTTTTTCTGGCAACACTGCCCATGAAACATGACGTATAAACAGCTGCTCAACACTTTTGATGGGGTTTAGAATAGCGACCGTTTGCACAGTGTGCGAAATTATGATTTTTTGGTAAAGGCGGAAAAAATAAAAGTTTTTTAGAATTCTTTAAAAATTCTTACCAACGATCTTATATATTATTTCTAATTGCTGTTCTTATGATGTACAGGTCACTTTTTCGGCCTTATTTGGGATCCAAATTTAAAAATAAAGTTTTGGTTGTACAGATGAGGATTCGTGCTATTAGCGAGCCTTGGACATTATTAATCGTAGTGCTTTTGTTTAGCTATATTTTATTAAAATAATTTGTTAAAAATTAACTATTTGTACTATGGCACTATTGTGAATATTTGAGTAGAACTAACACTGCATCGGCGACCACCGTGGTGTGATGGTAGCGTGCTCCGCCTACCACACCGTATGCCCTGGATTCGCACCCGGACAAAGCAACATCAAAAATTTTAGAAAGAAGGTTTTTAAAGTAGAAGAAAATTTTTCTAAGCGGGGTCGCGCCTCGGCAGTGTTTGGCAAGCGCTCCGGGTGTATTTCTGCCATGAAAAGCTCTCAGTGAAAACTCATCTGCCTTGCAGATGCCGTTCGGAGTCGGCATAAATCAAGTAGGTCCCGTCCGGCCAATTTTTAGGGAAAATCAAGAGGAGCACGACGCAAATTGGAAGAGAAGCTCGGCCTTAGATCTCTTCGGAGGTTATCGCGCGTTACATTTATTTATTTATTAACACTGCATTACCGGCAGCTGATAACATTCGCCAGATGGCAGTGCAAGTGCATGTAACCCTGCTAGACAGCTATCAGTCATTTGAGGCATCAATTGACAGATATGGCTGATGGAAATTTACATCACAGCGTAAAGCAAAGTTTCTATCACGACATGACAAACCTGATGTAAACAGTTTGTATACGTGTGTGCATACACATACATCAAGCTGGGTTGATTTGCATGGACGAAAGTTAACCCATATCACGCCATTGATTTTTCGATAGGTTTTGGGCTCAGGAAAAAAGTTCCACTAAGCATACCCAAAAAAATAATTTTCGAGCCTGCAAAATTTTAGTTTTTTGAATTTTTTTCTTTGATTTTTAAGGTTTTTTCATTTCACGGACGGACGGACAGACGGACATGGCTAAATAAACTTAGCTCGTCCCCTGATCATTTTGGTATACTTATTGGTGGGTCTAACGGAAACATATACATATATACAAATGATTTGGAGCCTTGAAAATGAAAAAAATCGATTTCGACCAAAACAAGTCCCAAAAACCAAAAAAAATTATTTTTTTAAAAACTGTTAATGCTAACGTTTCTATCGCATAATTTTAAGTGGGATAGTAACTATGAGACAAATTCGTTTTCATCGGCAACACTTTTGCACGTTTCTGAAGAAACCCTTAAAAAAAATGACGAAAAAATAAATTTTTTCACCAAAACACTCCCCGAAACCCAAAAAATATTTTTTTTTTTTTTCAAAAAATTGTTATCGCCAAAGTTTTTAGCAGACAAGTTTGAGTCGGACAGGGTATACATGAAAATTTTAAAATCAAATGAAAATTTTTTAAGTAGGTCATGAAAAAAACTTAAAAATCAAAGAAAAAAAGTCAAAAAACTGAAATTTTGCGGGCTCGAAAATTATTTTTTTGGATATGGTTAGTGGAAATTTTTTTTCCTGAGACCAAAACCTATCGAAAAAGCGATGACGCGATATAGGGTAATAAATCGACCAAGCTTAACACACATACCATGGTATTCTATAGGAATAAAAAGAAAAATTTAGGAGGAGGAAGTTTATAGATGTTTGATTGATAGAACAGCTGATTTCTGTTGATATTTGATATAAGACTTTATATTTGTTGCGCAAGATGCGCACGGGTCCGGCTCGTAATAATAAATATATCTTCATTCATATCAAAGGCAGTTGTTGTAAATTGGTGATAGATATTGTATAATTACGTTTCTAAGACAAAAATTTGTATGGCTATATTTGCTTGAAAACTTTGCCCGTGAGAGATTAAAATATCTGGCGCTCGTCTTCAACACTGGCCACTTTCATCATCCCTGAAAAATGGAGAATGGCGAGGGTTGTACCTCTACTATAGTGTAAGAGACTTAAATCATCCAATATCTTTCCTATCGCCAGTAGCCAAGATACTTGAAGCCATCCTACTTTCTTATTTCAACGCAAACCTGCGGCTTGCCAATCAATAACATGGCTTCCGAAAATAACATAGCACCACCACCGCGCTAAACGCCATCAACACACAGATAAATTGTGAATTGAATAAAAAACCCCACCGTAGCACTTTACTCCAAACGCTAGACTTATCAAAAGCTTTTGATACAGTCAATCCCAGCACGTTGCTGCAAGACTTGGAAGGGGACTGCAAACTATATGTGTGGTCTGCAAGCATCGTTCAGTTCAGGAACGTAACATGAAAACCCAGAAGAATTAAGCAAGGCCTGCCACAGGGTGGTGTTCTATACCCAATTTCGTTTAATTTGTACATATCGAAGCTCCCAAAAACGACTTTATTTACAGGATACAAAAAGCAAATGTCGGCCGTATTAGACATCCACATCGAAGACATTACACTACCGGCTATCTTACATTCAAAAATACTGCGTGTGACGTTCGGTCAGGATCTACATTTTCGCGAGCAAGCAGCCGCAATTGCACCTCAAGTCCAGAGCCGTAACAAAATCCTCAAGTCTTTTGCCGGCAGCACTTGGGGCAAGGAAACGCTCTTAACCATTTATAAAGGAATTGGCCGACCGCTTGTATACTACGCGCCCCCAATATGGTCGCCAGGCTTAAAGAAAACACATTGGAGTAAACTGCAGGCCTGCAAAAACAGGATTTCTTCTTATGTCTCCAGAACATCGTCTGCAGAGTGAAACGAGAATAGTCTCCATAAACGAAAGAAATGAAATACTGTACAAATAGTTTCTGCTGAAACCTGGGCAACCCAACAGATATCTGTTTGAAGAGGCCCCGCCTCCCATGAACTTAAGAAGTGGAACTCGCAGTTGAGGAAAGTAACCACCCCACGCTCCTCTCTCTAGCTTTACTCTGATCTGGTTACTGTAATAGGTTAAACTCTTACTTATCCAAAATTAACTCCGACGCACACAATGTGTCCTGCTTGTAACGTGTCACCACTAGATACCAACCATCTTTTCAATTGCAATATGGAACCAACGTGGCTAAAATCCTTAGCCGCCTGGTACAACGCCATTGAAACAAGTTTACTTGAACTCCAGTTAGAGGTTATTGATGAAAACTTGTGAGTGGTCGCTGCTTTTTTTAAAACAATACAAAAATGGACAAAAGCCGTAGAGAACTGGTCTTTAAACAATGAGAGCATTGACATATTTGGATTTTAAAATTTAAATAGATATGGGAAACAGAAGTTAGGTAACACTGTGTGCATCGATTAACACCTGGGAACTGATGCCATAGATCTAGGAACAACGAGTTGCATACGAGTATTAGATTTGCTCGGACCCCGCCAAAATCGTGAGTTACGGGAAAACCCGATTTTCCGTACCTTAGGACACTTTCGGGCCTACCACTTTGTTAGTTATAAACTGATTTTCGGTTTATTTCCGGATCTTACCGGAAGAGACTTAGAAATTTTCAACGATGCTTATATTAACTACGAAAACATAACAACTGTGAGAATTTCACCCAAAAAACAATTTTTTTTTATCAATTGTGGTGCTATCTGTATGCACCATTTATAAAACGAGTATACCAACCATGAGTGCCTTAAAACTGGAAATCATAGACTCATGTTTGCTTGGTCTTTTGCTGGCTATGTTTAGAATTGCAGACTAGTATGGCTTTAACTTATGTAGTTATCAGTCGATTTAACACCTTTCATCCGATACACAAAAATTAATTATTAAAAATGATGTACAAACTTTATTACCAATTTTTTTTTGTAAATTTTTTAATTTAAATTGTCTATGTTGGCTATTGTTAAAATTTTAACAATCATCATTAATTTGCACTTAACTGCCTAAGAACCGTCTGCTTTGTGATAACTGACTCCAAAAGAGAATACCAGGGTAGGTCAAGTCTTCTTCCACCTGCCTCTCCCAACTTAGTTAATAGAAATTGTGGTAGATTTTCCAAAAAAATGAGGTAGATGAGGTAGAAAGGAAAATTCGCCAAAAATGTGGTAGATCTGCTGCAATTGTGATTGCTGGATGATGATGATAACATGCTTAATAGAAAATAGGGTAATATAAGTAACATAACGTTTCAAGTAACAAAAATTAATTAGTGCAAAAATCACAAAAAAATAAATAAATTTGGCTTCCGAAATTGCATACATAATCCACTGTGCTAAATATATATTCACATATGTACATATATACAAGGTAAAGAAACCGGTTCCGTTCCGCATAACCAGCTACCGCACTCAATGCGCTCACATTGCTCTCCCTCGGGGTGTGGTGGTGGAGATGATAGCGCGCCGGTTCGCCGGCAAGCATATGGTACGTAACCCATATTTTGGAGATAAAATTTGTGCGCGCGGTCGCTTACTATTTTGCCTTATATGATTCTGTTTGCCTGTTACATTGGCGGTTACACGCTGTCAACTTGTGTGCACGAGCCGCGTGACTTACTAATGTGCTTGCTTGCCTGCTGTGTAGATTGCTGTTTGCGCAAGTGTGTACTAGTGCTAGTGCTACTATAAAAGCACATTATCAAAAGGGGCGCGTTGGCAGCGCGGAATGCGGCAACAACAATAAATGCTTGCGTGCTATAAATATGGACCGCTTGTTTGCGGCGCGCACTGGACAAAATGTTAAATGGCCAGAGGCGGTGCATTCAAAAGCGCTAAGCATTTGCTAATTTATTGAGAATTTATTTACACCATTGGCAAGATACGGGTGTGTTGTATAGCTATTTTTAGGTTGTTATCATTTTTGTTACTCAATTCGTAGCGCCCCGCTGAGAGTTATATTACGCGCACTCTGTTTGTGTGGTGACGCGCGGTACCCTCATCGCATGCTCTACGTTTAATTTACGGCGCGCTCAATATATGGCTTTTTTCCCTCCATACAAATTTTATATTTTATTTATTCAGGTTATTTTTATCTTCTGTTTTGCTTTGCGCATTCGTGCGCGCGCTTATGTGTTAGGAGAGCGCGCCCACAACTACGATTTTGTTCAGCTATGGGTTTGGCGCTCTTCCACCACCGAAGCACGTCACAAATTTTTCCGTCACTTACGTTCCGTTTCGCTTTTATGTTCGTCATCTGTTTGGCATTTTATTTGCTGGTTTGCTTTTCGGTCGCTTCTGGTTTTGAATTTTTGTGGTGCGCGTCTGCTTGCTGACGCGGCTGTTCCCTTAATCTTTCCCTCGAATATCGAATCTCGATTTCGATGAGATTTCACCGCTAGAGTGTTTGTCATTTGTGTTTTTTATTAAAAATACTTTCTATATTTGCAAATTTTTATTATAAATAAGCACGCTGTGAACCACAGCCAGACGCGCGCGCCTGACACTGCAAAATATTCAAGAGCAAATACATTTGCACCACTGCTACTACTAAATAATAAAAAGATAGTGAACCAGAAATGAATATAAATTTTATTTTCCTAAAATCAACACCAACACAAACAAATGCGCCACGTTAAGTCAACCGGCAATGTCACAAAGTGTCTAGCCGTCGCCACAGCCATATTCCAAATGTGCGCCTGCAAACAACTGAATGCGCGCACGTTGCCATCTAATATCATATCAACAACAGGCGAGCGGATCAACAGCCAACCAACCGTCTGCCGAGAGCTGCAGCAGCTCTGTGAATGTCGGTCGCATCAGCTTGATAAAAACTTACTGGGTTGCCTTGCCTACCTTATAATTGCTTCCTCTCGTCGTATGTTATCGTTGCCGATAAGGCGGTGTTGAAGGCGTAGGTATATGTGTATGGTGGTGCCGTGTTCGTGTTTTGCTACATCATCGTCGTTGGCTACAACATACAAAGTGAACCGCAAAATGTAAATAAGCTTTGCAGGCAGTAAAAGAACACTCAAGCGACTCGGCTAAATTTGCCGTCTCGCGCAATAGTAATCGCCGTCACAGTCAATAATTGAGTGACGTTAACATACTGATGTTGACAGAATCCCAGCTCAAGTACTCGACAACCAGATACAACGACGACCTCGACTCGTTGGCAGGCGAAGTAATCGGTTACGACGCATTCTCGTTGGCTTGTAACGCCTTCCAGCTTACATTCGCGGCTATCTCATTTAATTCCGTCCCCTTTGTTGGGCTCCCCCAACCAAGAAAAAAAGAACTTCGCTCTTTAAGTATGCTCAACCTCTGCATGACGCACAGTGGCTAAGGAGCAGAAAACATATAGATGTGTAAAATTCAAAAATATTTTTTGCCATATTTTTCCTACATGGCTGCTTAAAATGATTAATTTTTTTCATCAACGTTTGGAACATATTCTTTAGAAAAAATCGTTAGGCAGTAGTAGGTAGTTCTTTTATTCCAGTTTTATACTCAGCAGTTTTATACTCAAAAACATCAGTATCGAAAAAAATGTGAATGAGCCATGTCCGTCCGTCTGTCCGTTAACAAGATAACTTAAGTAAATTTTTAAGTAGCGATGAAACTTGGTAGGTGGGTTGACTTTATGACGCAGAATATAAAATTAGTAAAATTTTGGACAATGGGCGTGGCACCGTCCACTTTTAAAAGAAGGTAATTTAAAAGTTTTGCAAGCTGTAATTTGGCATTCGTTGAAGATATCATGATGAAATTTGGCAGGACCGTTACTCCTATTACTATATATGCGCTAAATAAAAATTAGCAAAATCGGATGCAGAACACGGCCACTTTTGAAAAAAAAAATTTTTTTTAAAGTCAAATTTTAACAAAAAGTTGAATATCTTTACAGTATATAAGTAAATTATATCAACATTCAACTCCAGTAATGATATGATGCAACAAAATACAAAAATAAAAGAAAGTTTCAAAATGGGCGTGGCTCCGCCCTTTTTCATTTAATTTGTCTAGAATACTTTTAATGCCATAAGTTGAACAAAAATTTACCGATGCTTGTGAAATTTGGTAGGGTATAACTTCTATGACGATAACTGTTTTCTGTGAAAATGGGCGAAATCGGTTGAAGCCACGCCCAGTTTTATACACAGTCGACCGTCTGTCCTTCCGCTCGGCCGTTAACACGATAACTTGAGTAAAAATCGATATATCTTTACTAAACTTAGTTCACGTACTTATCTGATAAGATAAAGTGATCTTGGTATAAAAATGGCCGAAATCCGACTATGACCACGCTCACTTTTTCGATATCGAAAATTACGAAAACTGAAAAAAAAATGCAATAATTCTATACGAAATACGAAAAAAGGGATGAAACATGGTAATTGGATTGGTTTATTGACGCAAACTATAACTTTAGAGAAAACTTTGTAAAATGGGCGTGACACCTACCATATTAAGTAGAAGAAAATGAAAAAGTTCTGCAGTGCGAAATCAAAAGCTCTTGGGATCTTGGCAGGAATACTGTTCGTGGTATTACATATATACGTAAATAAATTAGCGGTACCCGACAGATGATGTTCTTGGTCACCCTGGTCCACATTTTGGTCGATATCTTGAAAACGCCTTGACATATACAACTAAGGGCCACTCCCTTTTAAAACCGTTATTAATACCTTTAATTTGATACCCATGTCGTACAAACACATTCTAGAGTCACTCCTGCTCCACCTTAATGGCTATATCTCGAAAAGGCGCCCACCTATATAATTAAAGCCCACTCCGTTTTAAACAATCATTACCACCTTTCATTTGATACCACCTTTATGGCGATATCCCGAAATGGCGTCCACCTATAGAACTAAGGCCCAATCCCTTTTAAAATTCTCTTTAATACCTTCCATTTGATACCCATGTCATACAAATACATTCCAGGGCTACCCTAGATTCATTTTCCTACATATGATTTTCCCTTATTTTGTCTCCAAATCTCTCAGCTGAGTATGTAAATTTTTTTATCAATATTTCTAAATTTCTGCCAAGTGATTTGGAAATAATTTTAGTATGCAATTTACATAGACCTTCAAAATAAGAAAGATCTGCTCAATTGAAGACTAGCCCTGTATAAAGCCTTATTAATAAGGCCCAATCAGGTGGGGTTTAACCTGCTAAACCATACGCGGTACATTTGAATGAATTTTGGAAGAATATCTGAAAACATGAATTTTCTGGAAGATCGGGTATAAAAACGAAGTTCTGTTAACCAAACTGGAAAATGAAAAATGAAAAACTTCCACCCGATTTTGAGCAAATGTAAAATGCACCGAGAATAGGTGTTTGGATTAAATGGCTTATATCTCCTAAGTAACTAATGGCGGCCACCGTGGTGTGATCGTAGCGTGCTCCGCCTGCCACACCGTATGCCCTGGATTCGCACCCCGGGCAAAGCAACATCAACATTTTAGAAATAAGGTTTTTCAATTAGAAAACAATTTTTCTAAGCGGGGTCGTCCCCGCCGCCAGTGTTTGGCAAGCGCTCCGAGTGTATTTCTGCCATTAAAAGCTCTCAGTGAAAACTCATCTGCCTTGCAGATGCCGTTCGGAGTCGGCATAAAACATGTAGGTCCCGTCCGGCCAATTTGTAGGAAAAATCAAGAGGAGCACTACGCAAATTGGAAGAGAAGCCCGGTCTTAGATCTCTTCGGAGGGTATCGCGCCTTACAATTTTATTTTTTTATTTTTTTTTTAACTAATTTCGTAACGAATAACGATATAGAGACTTTGATGTAGAATAAAACCAGGATTAAGTCCTCCATGTAAATATTTTAACTATAAGTGATCTTTTAATTATTTTTTTTTTTGAAGTCGAAGAATATATTTTTTTTTAAACCGATCAACGTTCTTGCAAAACGCCGCGTTAGTAATTTGATGGGGTACCAAACACAGCATTTTAAGCTAGTATGCATTTTTGGAAGGTGGGATGATATAAAAGTGGGAAAAAAACTCTAAAAATATTTTTCTTCAACACGCCTTAACAAGACTACTCTAAATTGTGAATTCAGTGCATTTTGCTGTATTCTATAATGGCTTATGCTAAATAATTAGAAAATCGTGACATCTTCTTGCTATATAAGTCTGTCCGGCAAAACACAATTTGTTTGCACACACAGATTGGAGTTATACCGAAGCTAAACTCGATGCAGTCATATACATATATTTCTTTCTCTAAATCAGCCAGTTTACTACTTTGAAATGCACTTAACTTAAGTCTCAGTAATTTAGTCTCAGAAATTTTCCTAGTTTGCAGCTTAATGGCTAACTTAATTGTAGTATAAACATAACAAATTTGAAGTAAAAAGGCCTTACCTTTGATTCCTATCCATTTTTTATGAAGCTGAATCACTTTTTCCTTCATATGAAAAAATTTGGCTTGGAAGCAAAGCTTAAAAAATTTCAAAACTTTTCTCTCTGGGGTGTTCTAGTACATATTCGAAACAAAGTCAGCGACAATAACCACAATTATGCGGGACCGTATATCGTATGGAATGTAAATTCTGTAATAATATTCATCGAACCAGTTGGTTCTCCGAGCTTGTCTGGAAACCTTAGTTATAAAAGATGTGAACAAAATTTGTTTGGGAATAAAAACCAACCATCTTATAATGAGATTTATAATTATGGCTAAAAAATGAAGATCTTAAAGTATTTGACTAGAAAAAACCAAATTTTTTAATTGGCCTTTATTTACAAACAACTCAGAACATTTCCATAAATGGTCCACTGTACAACGAACCAAAACATGAACAACAACCGGCCAACCAACTACTTCATCCACACTTGTACGCTCATTCAACATAATCCAAACACTAACCCAACAAGCGTATAATCAAACAACAACAAACTAACGAAACCATAGAACCAGTGGGCTTTTTTCTTCTCAATATATTTATTAACGGCAGCTTTGATTGGGGGATGGTAGCGTGTGAAGTTTTTCGGTCGTACCTATACGACTACATCTCTATCTAAGTACTGAAAATTATATATAGAGACTCTTACGCCCTGTGGTTGTTTTTATGCTACATCAGCCCATTTATACTTTTGCGAATGAGATTACCAGATTCGTTCAACTAATTTATCCCAACAAACATTTTTGTTTAATCTCAATGTAATATGTGTTAGAGAACAATCTATAATTAGTTCTTAACTGCATCTCAAATAACCGTTTATAGCGTTCTCGAAGAAAAAGGCACATTTATAGTAGATATAGTATTTTCAGTCCTTCCCAAATTGAGAATTTGTATAATTTCAAACATGACCGCAAAGGAGTTGCAAAGGGTTTGAGAAAACGTGTTGCCTAAAAAGATCAACAATATTTTAAATTCACTTGTGAATTAACATTTGTACAAACTTTGCTCTGTTTTCTATGGCAAAAAACAAAAATTCTTGAAAAATGGAAAAAATTTCAGTTCTCAACTTGATTTGCAGCATTGTAAATCATTTGAGACTAAACAATTTCTCAAAACGTTAAGTTTCAACTTGAGATCAAGTTGAGAAATATTTGAGAAACGCGATTCAATTCCATTCCGTTCCGGTCATGTTTTAGATGGGCTCGAAACTAGCTTCGACTGGTTTAAAATTTGAGCATAAGATTAGTTTCTCCAATGCACCTTCTTAAACTGATATTGAACTAAAATGTATATTGGGTTTCTATACTCTTATCATTGCACTCATACACATCCTCACGTGCGCATGCATACAAGTGGAATCTCTCTTGGAGTAACAATGACGACGACATTATAATCGCTGCTTTGACTGCCATTGTTGTGTGCACTTCGTGAACGTCTGTCGTGTGTTATTTTGAATGAATCAACATTGAAAACCAAAACAGATGATTAGCCTAGTAAACTGAAACCGGAAAGCCAGACAGCACGACACGAAGTGGCAACGACATTACGGATGCATGATGACGATGTTATTTTGTAAAGAGTGTGTGAGTAATAATAATAAAGTTTGTTGTTGATGCCAGATGATTGCAATTTTGCACATGTTTGATTTATGTTTTGGGATTTTTTGTTGGGTATTATTGGTTGAATTGAACCCAATATGATTTTCAAACTTTTAATTAAAAAAGCGCACGAATCTTTTCTTTGTTTTGAAGACGTCAGTTTTCTCTATATATTTACCATGAATTTGACATTAAATTTTTGCGAAATTGGTGTTTCTTTCCAAGACATTTTCATAAGTAATGAATGAATCGGGAGGGACTACAGTGCGTATGAGTAACATTTGGTCGCTTAAAAAAAGCAAAACAAGAATCGAAGATTGAGAGCTCATGTTTGTTTGATGCTGATAATGATGGGGAGCTGTTAAGACAATACATACTTACAGCAGGGTACACCAAAAAAGCAGAGACATTTTTTATCAAATTACTTCTATTAAATTATTTTCTATTTTCGATAATTTAAGGAAAAACTTCTATGAGTTTTGGAACTGAAAATATGCAAACCCATCTCAAAGTATTATTCAGGCTTTTCTGAATTTCTTTGAGTATACCGTTTTGTGGCCCAGTAAGTTTTAGTCTAACAAAGTATAAGTTATAGGTCTGAAATTTGGCATTGGTTTTTGAATGTTTTTTTTCCCCCTTCGGAAAACAATAGTCAAAAATCACAATGAATGTTGAGATATTAATTAAGAAAACTCTAAATAAAAAGTTCAGTTCAAATTTTGAGATTGGTTTGTATAGTTTCAGTTACAAAATTCATAGAATTTTTTTCGAAAATTTGATAAAAATTTCCACTGATATTTTTAATTTTGAGCATATCAGTTTTGTTTTTAAGTTGTGCTATTGCCGAAGAAGATGTAGCAAATCAAAGTTCCACTCCGTATTGGTTTGAGCAATGACTACGAGGGCTGTTCGATATTGGAGTGACTTTTTGGATAAAATATACTTTCGTCGGCAAAATAGGTGTTTCGATAATTTAGTCCTGCGATTTTCATTTTGTTTTGCTGATTTTCCGACAGGGTGTATAATTGATGTATATTTGAACGATTTTCCGTCATCCCTTGTCAAATTTGGTTTCGAGACAAACCGAAATCGGCGTTGTGCCATCACCAGTGTAGATTTTCGTTCATACACATCATTAAAGTAAACTTAATTAATTTATGTAAAGCAGAAACACGTAACTCGTACTCACGAGTATATTAAATAAAAACAAAATAAAACAACGTAATTAAAAATGTATGTAAACATGAAAATGGGTGCACGATTAAAGCAAGCATATTTTACAGAATCCCAATTATTACTGCGCATGTCGCACTTTTGGCCAAAAAATTACCACAGACCAATTGTCGAAAACTTCGAGAAGCTCCTCCAAAAGTTTCGTTGCCCCGTTAACGATGGACTCTGAAATTTCGTCGTTTTAAAAATATCTGAAGTTCCGTGCCTTTGTTGAAACACAAAAATTTAAATGTGTCATAATTTCATAGAACTTTTGTTGTGACATGAAAAATCATTTTATATAAAATGCTTACATCGTGTCATTTATATCGCATAAACGAAAAGTACTAACAAAAACTTCCAGCCCTTTATGTACATATGTATTAAAAACTTAAGAGCGTGGGCTATCCAAAAGTATAAACGCCTTTCGAATAACTTGATATTTGAGGGAGATATAGATTTCTATGCAAATCCTAAATCTTCCACAATATTCAAAAAATATTTAATTTTTTTTTTGTTTTATTACTTCAAAATCAATAGAAAATATGATTTTTTAATTGAAAAATGTATTTGGTTTTTATTTTGTTTCTGTTTTATCCTTGAAAATCATTATTACAGTAAAATTCTATTATAATGCTATTTTTATGTGAAAATATAACAATTCTATTTGTAACGAATTATCATAGATTAAATGAATAATGATTAATTTCTTAAGTTGATAAGTACATTGATGTCGTATATTGGCATCAAAATTCCGAAACGGTAATAAGTGAACTTTCCTGCCTTTTTGGTATGGACGGCAGTGCAGACCAACAGCTTTAACATTTTTGTTAGAAGCGATTCACTGTTTTACATATTCCAGTTCCACATCTCAAAAGGTTTGATTTGTAAGAAAAAGCTTTTAGTTTTTCTTTTATAATAAAAAAGGGTAAAAAATTTAAAATTATATTTATTTCAAAAATGTTTTTCAATATTAAAATTTGAAATTTTTACCAATATTCGATTTTTTTCATATTGGCAAAAACGTTGCCTTGCAAGGGTTTTTAATTAAATTGAATTTTGAGGAATTTTTTTTTAAATTAACCCGATAGTGCGGGGTCACTTGATCACAACGGGGCTTAGCAAATAGCTTCCTAGCCATAGAATTGCATGGTGTCCGTATTGTAAATCTTAAGTCTTTCCTTGATTCTGGTAAAAAATACTTCATAGCAGCACATAAAATTCACTTCTTTAAATCTTTTTTTTTTAATTTCGGAGAATGTCTAATTTATGCCAGTTGACGTGAACATACTCTTAAACTCTCTTAAACTAACTGCTCTCCAAATGCAAAAAACAAAAAGCACCTGATTGACGCACTCAATTGACGGTGAAGAATAAAAAAAAACAACAAAAAGTAGAAAACGAGTAAAGTACATTGTCGGCTAAATGCTCTAAACGTCAAACCTGCAATGTGCAGATCGTTGATGATAAAACGTCTGGGTTTTGAAATAGTGGGCCATAGTGGGTCTGTAAACCTTTTTTTAATTTACTCATTTTCTATGTATCATAATTTGATATAAAATGACTTGTTAAATATACATTTGACAAATATAACAAAAACTCGGTCTTGAAGACAACAAACTAATATATTAATATAATAAAAAAATAAAAATTATGGTACGGTAAATGTAAACAAACCGAAGAGAATTATGTTTAAAATGCACCACATTGGCAACTCTGGACATATCAAGAGGGAAAAGTTTATATGGTGTACTTGTAATTCGAGCAATATTTGTATTCACAGATTGCTATCCACTTATAAAGTTTAGGAATGGATACTCAAACAAACACCGACAGCTTTTCTGATACGAGTGGCTATAACATTCATTTATACATACATATGTAAATATGTAATTATATTTACATAAATACCACTGAAAAACTTTAATACAGAGCCATTAATTGCTTTTAACAATTCATGACGATTCTTAAATAATATTGAAGTGCTTAACGGATATAAAACCATTAATCAAAAAAATATATTTCATAATTAAAACATTTATTAATTTTGTCAACTTAGGTATGACATTTTCTTTGTTTGTTTTTTCTTTGTAGGCTTTAAAATTTTGATATCCACAATTGTTTGAAATGCCTTAAATACTTTAAAACGTGCCTATATAATGTTTATGCCCATAATTAATTTTTGATCACATAAAATTTCAACAAATTCCACAACAAATGCCATTAAAGCCCTCTCATTAAAAATCAACTTCCAGCCATGCGAAAATTTAAGAGAAGGTCGTTCAGCCAACGTACACGAGTCCAACACACGCACACATACGCAGTTTCAAGCAGTCGTCGTTGTTGGCATCGCCACAACTATGGATTAACACCTCTTCATGTTGTTGTTTCTTTTTTTTTCTTTTGCTATCAGCCCGCATTACATGCTCCACCCCTGTTATACATTATACCTTGGCGCTCTTCATTTGGTATAACATTTCGTTGTTCCATTTCTCACTTGTTTTATCCTCGAACGAATATGTCGTCTGCATACCAACCATTCCATTGCAATAATGGGGGAGCAGCTGTGCGCTGTTATACGAGTATGTCGCTCTCTGCTTACGTTACTGTGACGCTTGGTCGTGCGCGGCTAACCGGAAGGTCGGCTTTACCGCAACAACATAAGCACTGCTATTTATTATGGAAATCACACAATCTGCGTCGTTACATCTCTCGATACTTTTTCACATTTTTCTTGTAGTAGTTGCTGTTGTGTTGCCGTCGCTACGTCATCGACGTAAACGCTTATATTTGTGTGCATTTTTTATGGCATATACATACATACATTTTTGTACTATTTTTAGCAACAGACACTGTTGCTTGCTTTTGCTGCACAGTATAACGTACCCATACGAGCTATAGGCAAAAGTAAGAAGTTGGCGTGGTACTATTTTCGTACAAATTAGTTAAAGGTCATTTAGTTACTGTAGAAATAATAATTCCGAAATTTTAATAACTAAAAGTACCACGAGTTTAATTAATTTATTCACGCCTAAGGACCAATATCTAAATTTCATGCCTCGTTTAATGAACTTAACAAGTTTTTATACAATAACTCTATCAATCGCTACGAATCTGACATTTAATCAAACACTAAAGCTTTCTGGAATTTTATTCGGTCAAAAGCTGGGTGCTCAAATAGTTCTTATTTCTTACTTAGGAAATGCAGATATCCTTTTTCTGTTCCTTTATCATATATACTATTTCTTATTGCTGTTTTTATGTACGTGTCCCTTTTTCGCTCTTATTTGGAATCCAAATCTATAAAGTTTTAGCGAGCTTTGGGCAATTTTGGTCGTGGGGCTTTTGTTTAGCTATATTTTATTAAAATAATTTGTTAACAAGTAAGGCAGGCTAAGTTCGGGTGCAACCGAACATTACATACTCTGCTGAGAGCTTTGGAGACAAAATAAGGGAAAATCACCATTTAGCAAAATGAACCTAGGGTAACCCTCGAATGTGTTTGTATGACATGTGTATCAAATGAAAGGTGTTAATGATTATTTAAAACGTAGTGGACATGTGTATCAAATGAAAGGTGTTAATGATTATTTAAAAAATAGGTGGACACCTTTTCGAGATATCGCAATAATGGTGGACCAGGGGTGACTCTAGAATGTGTTTGTACGATATGGGTATCAAATTAAAAGTATAAATGAGTGTTTTAAAAAGGAGTAGCCCTTAGTTGTATATGTGAAGGGGTTTTCGAGATATCGACCAAAATGTGGACCAGGGTGACCCAGAGTATCTTCTGTCGGGTACCGCTAATTTATTTATATATGTAATACCACGGACAGTATTCCTGCCAAGATTCCAAGGGCTTTTGTTTCGCCCTGCAGAACTTTTTCATTTTCTTCTACTTAATATGGTAGGTGTCACACCCATTTTACAAAGTTTTTTCTAAAATTATATTTTGCGTCAATAAGCCAATCCAATTACCATGTTTCATCTCTTTTTTCATATTTGGTACAGAATTATGGCATTTTTTCATTTTTCGTAATTTTCGATATCGGAAAAGTGGTCATAGTCGGATTTCGGCCATATTTTATACCAAGATAAAGTGACTTCAGATAAGTACTTGAACTAAGTTTAGTTAAGATATATCATTTTTTGCTAAGGTTATCGTGTTAACGGCCGAGCGGAAGGACAGACGGTCGACTGTGTATAAAAACTGGGCGTGGCTTCAACCGATTTCGCCCATTTTCACAGATAACAGTTATCGTCATAGAATCTATGTCCCTACCAAATTTCACAAGGATTGGTAAATTTTTGTTCGACTTATGGCATTAAAAGTATTCTAGAGGAATTAAATGAAAAAGGGCGGAGTTACGCCCATTTTGAAATTTTCTTTTATCTTTGTATTTTGTTGCACCATATCATTATTGGAGTCGAATGTTGACATAATTTACTTTTACGCTGTAAAGATATTAAATTTTTTGTTAAAATTTGACTTAAAAAAAAAATTTTGTTTAAAAGTGGGCGTGTTCGTCTTCGGATTTCGCTAATTTTTATTTAGCACACATATAGTAATAGGAGTAACGTGCCTACCAAGTTTCATCATGATATCTTCAACGACTCCCAAATTACAGCTTGCAAAACTTTTAAGTTACCTTCTTTTAAAAGTGGGCGGTGCCACGCCCATTGTCCAAAATTTTTCTAATTTTCTATTTTGCGTCATAAGGCGAATGTTTAAGTGATTCAAAATATCTTCTATATATTGATGCTCTTAAGATTTTTAGCACAATTTCGTGTTCATTCGATATGATATTCTCGTTCTTCAATGCGAATTAAATATCTTTGCTCATTGGGGTACAAGAAACAAAATGACTCTTAACATTAAATGTATCTCACACACCCTTAGACTTGAAAGAGTACAGAGGCGTTTTATAAGGTGTGCTCTTCAGGCAATTTTAGTGAGCTTATACCAATTTCACACAAAAGCTTAATGAATTAATTAGGCAAGTTTTCTACATTAAAGCCTTTATTGAATTCAATCTTACATACAAAATACAAACTCCTAATTATGTCATTATTGCTTTATTGAATGCAATGGAGTCAAAAATCTAGTACGTTTTGCTTATTTGTAACAAATGACAATAAAAAATAATTTATTTTAAATAATTATCAAAAAAAAAAAGGAAAACACCAAAAAAAATAAAAATTTTATTTTCGTTGCAAGTGCAGCAAAATATTTTGATTGTCTCAAAGTTAAAGAGGAAATGGCTGAAATCCATTTAAACTATTTTTTGTAAAAACGAAATATTTTTTTGGAGCCGCTGGCAGATTTTCACTTATGAAGCAAGTGGCCGTGTATGAAAAAGAAAACTTAATTATTTCATTAAACAAAATTGTGATTCGATTAAGTTTCTGTGTGAAATTGGTATTATCCCATTTTACTCTGACCGAGGTATGCTTCTTTATGTAAAGTCTTCAGTCAACAGAAGGACTATTCATTCTCATGTACATTTTGGATATGTACAGTGATTCCTTGATTGTCCGGCTCTTCTTGGGTTCTTAGACTTCAGTGTGCCTAGTAGGATGTTAAGATCAAATTTACCTTTACATATAAAAATTACAAAAGGGCTTTTATTTTACTTCATAAAAAATATTTAATAATCTTAATCCCGACTTTGCAATGCCTAAATCCTTGTTATTGTCAAAGGTTATATTTCGTTATGATCAGTTTTTAAATTTATTTTATTTTTTTTTAATATTAAGCTAACATTGTTTTTGAATGATGGTTCAACATCGACAAAAAAAATTTTTTTGAAAAACAAAAAGCTGCAGTTATTGTCATCCGGAATACTAAATGTTTTTTCATAATATATGCTTTTCCCTAACGGATTAAGCATTTAATCTAATACTCTACAACTTTTTAATATGATTTTCAACAATAAATGAATGCTTTTCCATAGTATTTCGTACTCAAGAGTCAAGACCTATAGTTTTCAAGTATTTAGTGACACTCAACAAATATTCATGTGATTTATTCTGAAAAAGTGACTACAAATAGACATTTTTGAATAAATCGGTTCGGTGATATGTCATTCAATATCAATCACCCGGCTGAGATAGACAACCAATGTTCAACTTATTATTCAACATACGGTTAAAATCAAAAATTCAAATTTGTGCCTAAGGCTGTGTGCGAGTTGACCTAAATTTCTACCTAAATAGGGAAAAAACCTAAATCACTCGAAACTGTCGGTAAGGCAGTGCAAAATAAGAATTTAGAATTTTTATGAGCATACTTTTCAACCTAAATTCAAATGTCAAATTTCAAAAACAAAAATATTGATTTTTCAATATTGTATATGCAAAAAATGGCTCTTGTCCATTCAATTTAAGTAAATCATAGATCATAGAGCGGTGATCCCTGCTGCTATTAAGGTCCGATCGATTGTACGTGGTGGTGAGCTCAAGCTGATGTTGGCGTCACAAGAATTGGATCCTTCTCAAATATTGACCACAATCTGAACATATTTGGCAACCAAGTGCACTAATTGACCTAAGGAAGTTATTGGAGGCCCACCAACATCACAGTATTGAATTCGAGATTGTGGAAAAGGTCATTGTGCATGTGCTCCACTATGTCCGGAAAAAAGCCTTATAAAACGGAGCCACTGCATTTTCTGGTAGTGCTATCTTGACCTCTGTTCTTTTTAAGAATGAAAACGCGTCAAAATTACCAAATTTCCCGTATTGTTATTATTTTCTTAGCAGAAATAAACAAATTAGGTTTTCAAATCAACTCGCACAGTTTTGACTGCTTTTTCCTAAATTGTTGCTGTGCTGGAAAGCTCCAGTGGAATATTAGTTATGGTACCTAAAATTTAGGCGAACTAGCACCCAGTCCTAGTGTGAAACTTTTTTTTAATTATTATGCCGGGTTTCTTGAAAATTACTTAGTATGTACTCAGTTTTCACAAATCGTCTGTTAATTTGAATATCACCTTATCTCGGCTATCGTTTCCAAAACGCCCTATTTGAGAATTTGATTGAAGAACACCCTATCTCAGAACTGTTCCAAAAACGCCCTATCTGAGCATAATTTGAATACATTATGATTTTATATAGAACGTTTATGAAAAAAATCTGAAATATGGCGTTCTTCGGCCGAGTTCTGGAATAAGGCGTTCTTGAAAAATATTTTTGAATAAGGCCGTTTCTAAACGACAGCCGAGATATGGTGATATTCCCCTTAGAAGTCGAAATGAAATAAGGCGAAACAGGAATTCTGGGACCGGATTACGTTTTACGATTATGGATCTAACGAGTACTATGCGTAGATAGTTCGCATATGCCATTAATCCGATGTTTACAGGTTTCTTTTTTTAGATTCTCATCAGTAAATTTAAACTTAATGGTTTTGATTTAAAACGTTTTTGCTTATATAAGTTACTACTTTAAAATGCAGTCTCAAATTTATACCCTGCATATATCACGTTTTATCTCAATTTCTAACCTTATTGGTACTTAGTTCATTTTGTCCTTCAGCAATTAAGATTCAATTTCGAGGCAGGCAACGGCAAAATAGATTTGTAATAAAAGTCTTTCAAATCGACTTTATGTAGTATTTTTTGCCTTCCTCCTTACACTATGCGTGGTATATTATATATATTTTTTTTTATGAACACACATACAATGCACATTATATTCGGTTAGTTGGTTGGTTGACTCGGGCTGTAAGTTGTCTGTTTATTTGGTTGCCATCAAACTTGTTTGCTCTCAGCTGTTATGTGCGCTATGCATCTCAAGTGGTTTGAATGGCTGTGGGCGTGAAATAATGGTTGGGGTTTTCATTGTGAGCTATCGCGTGTTTTATCTTATGTTTCGTGTTCGCATTGGGGGGTACTCGAGGGTAATTACTTTAGCGCCTCTGTCATGTTTTTTTTGGGGTCGTTTGCAGTTCAGATATTATGAAAATTATATGTTTATACATTCGTTTGAGCATAGCACACGGTTAGCAGGGTCAACGTGGTGGATAATGTGGTACGTACATTTCATTGGCGACTGAGGAACAGGTTTGGCATGCGATTTTGGCAGCTATGGTTTTCATTTCATCCTCTTTTTGTCTTTTCTTGTAATTGAGTTGAGTGGATGTTGTCTCAGCGAAATTCATGTGGGATCTAATACAAATTAAATTCATTTTTATTAGCTTGTATGTGTTGGAAGATACTTGCCAGAGTTCCCAAGTACGTAGAAAATTGGGTCAAAGTCAGCATGTATATTTGGTTCCTCTTATTTTACTAGTTTTTGTTTGCCGCTAACCGATTTTTTAAAGTTATTGTACTTTGTTAATATACGGCAGTTGTTCATTTTCTTAAGCGCTCGAAAGAGATTCCACATGAGACTTACTATAACCTATACTTCCCACGGCAGCCGATTCTATGTACCGAAGCGACCAGGGATTTTTTCCGAACAAGCGCTGTCAATTCTGTGCAACCCCATTTAATTTGTTTTCGTCTCCCCACAAATTGTCAGCCTCTTATCAGATCCTGCAGCAGCCGGACTGCTCTATACTCGCTTGCACAGGGAAGGTGTTAAAACTAACCCCGCTACTGATAAGTGGTTTGCTGCGTTTGCCGGAAACGAGTTTATTAAGGACGGTCACACACTTGTCAGTGTATCACGTAAAAAGAATAGTGGCGCATCTTGCTGCTCCCGCCAAGGGGCGTCCCGTCGTTTGCGGCTTAGTGATCCTTCTAGCCCTGATAGCTGCTGCTCAGCAAGCAAAAAGCACTCTGGCTTGCTAATCACGCCCAACTGCGCCACCAGCTCACACGGCCGACCGTCATAGCTACTGCTACTATTTACGTAGATGGTTTGGGAGCAATGCTGAGCACCATCCCCTCTTTTCGGCTTCAGCTCACGAGTAAGTCAGGGAAACCGACTCCTAGTCACAGTATAGAATATACATGTTTGCGACATATGCCCAATTAAGTTTCTGTCTCTGACAATGGCACTTACCCAGATGTTCTGGGCTCAGCAAAGGTAATCCCCTGATGACAGCTTTAGTCGCACCGTGCTGCTATGCCGCGGACCCAACCACTCCAGGCACACCGGCACTCACTCAGGGGCATCCCGCCTCAGGACCAAAACATCACACACAACCTAGTCTTATTACAATAAGGCGCAGCCCTCCGTCTATTGCACCGAGAGTGAAAACGTCTTCCCCGTCCCACTTCAGAATACGCAGTTAAACTGGGAAGATTACGGTGATAGTGGATTTCATGAAGGGGCACAACATCCGCATATCTTCTATACAAGACACAAAGCTAACCAAAAAAACTTCTTTGCAGACACGCTCCGGTTATAACATCGATAGAAAAGATCGTGTGAGTGGAAGTGGAGGCGGACTCGCATTTATCACCATCCACCGCGCTAATATGTGTTCTTCTCACTACCTAAAATTGCATTACGATTTCAATGCCCATCCCGATCTGTGTTATTACAACCTGCAACCTGACTGCGGCCGCCGTGGTGTGGTGGTAGCGTGCTTCGCCTATCACACCGAGGATCCCGGGTTCTCGCCGCAGACAAAGGAACATCAAAATTTTAGAAACAACGATTTTCAATTAGAAGAAAATTTTTCTAAGCGGGGTCGCCCCTGGCAGTGTTTGGCAAACACTTCGAGTGTATTTCTGACATGAAAAGCTGTCAGTGAAAACTTATCTGCCTTGCAGATGCCGTTCGGAGTCGGCATAAAACAACTAGGTCCCGTTCCGCCAATTTGTAGGAAAAATTTAAAAGGATCACTACGCAAATTGGAAGAGAAGCTCGGCCTAAAATCTCTTCAGAGGTTATCGCGCCTTACATTTATTTTTATACTCAGCGTGCTTTGCACACAGAGTATATTAACTTTGATTAGATAACGGTTGGTTGTACAGGTATAAAGGAGTCGAGATAGATATAGACTTCCATATATCAAAATCATCAGTATCGAAAAAAAATTTGATTGAGCCATGTCCGTCCGTCCGTCCGTCCGTTAGCACGATAACTTGAGTAAATATTGAGACATCTTCACCAAATTTGGTACACTAGCTTATCTGGACCCAGAATTGCTGTTGAAAATGAGTGAAATCGGATGATAACCACGCCCACTTTTTATATATATAAAATTTTGGAAAACACAAAAAACCTGATAACTTAGTAAATAATACACCTAGAATGTTGAAATTTGACATGTTTACTGATATTGAGACATGATAAAAATTTGGAAAATTTTTTTAAAATGGGGGTGGCACCGCCCACTTGTGATAAAATCAATTTTACAAATATTAATCATAAATCAAAAATAGTTAAAGCTATCGTAACATAATTCGGCAGAGACGTTGCCTTTACTATCAGGAATGCTTTGAAGAAAAATTAACGAAATCGGTTAAGGACCGCGCCCACTTTTATATAAAAGATTTTTAAAAGGATCTTGGACGAATAAAATAAGCTATATCTTTGCAAAAAAAGAGCTTTATATCAATGGTATTTCATTTCCCAAGTGGATTTAAAACAATAAATAGGAAAAACTTCAAATTTAAAAAATGGGCGTGGCACCACCACTTTTATGAGTAAGCAATTTTCTATGTTTCGGGAGCCATAACTCGAAGAAAAATTAACGGATCGTAATAAAATTGGGTACGCATATTTTCCCTATAGCAGGAAATATTTCTAGAAAAAATGGACGAGATCGGTTAAAGACCACGCCCACTTTTATATAAAAGATTTTTAAAAGGGTCGGTGGACGAATAAAATAAGCTATATCTTAGCGAAAAATAGCTTTGTGTCAATAGAATTTTACTTTCAAATTGAATTATAACATTAAATTGGAAAACAGTAAAATTTTTAAAAATAGGTGTGGCACCGCCCCTTTTTTTGACTAAGCAATTTTCTATGTTTCGGGAGCCATAACTCGAAGAAAAATTAACGGATCGTAATGAAATTGTGTACACACATTTTACTTATAACAGAAAACGTTTCTAGAAAAAATGGACGGGATCTGTTAAAGGCCACGGCAAATTAGATATAAAACAAGTTTAAAAGGGTCGTAGACTAGAATAATAAGGTATAACTTAGCAAAAAATAGTTTTGAATCAATGATATTTCACTTATCAAGTTTTACTGTAAGAGGAAATGGGGAGAAATTTTTTTAAACGGGCGGTGCCACGGGTTATGTAGAAAAGTAATTTATCTGAAATGAAATGTACAATTTAAACTCACGCTGAGTATATAATGTTCGGTTACACCCGAACATAGACACCTTTACTTGTTTTATTTAACCTGACTGCAGGCGTGAGCTGTTGGCGAATCACATAGGCCACACAACGTTCTGCACGGTCGGCCCCACACGTGTAGTAGGGGCTAGCTCGCGAGACATCACCAAAGTTAGCACATAATTTTTGTCTACAGACAGCCGATGCTGTCATTAGTATCCGACCATCTACCATACTTCTCTCGCTGGAGCGATCAGCCGAATTCATCACGTCCGCACGCCACACTTACATCAACTTAAAATAAAAAAAGCAAAATGGACCGACTATAAAGTATGCACAGATAATCTTTTTGCCGTTCTCCCAATTCACACTGATGTTCGGCAAGGGAAACGTGCTTTTCGCAAGGTCATTCAATCGATACGGCACGCCTTATTCCCCTTTGCAAGAATTCCGAAAATCCGACCAAGTTTTCCAGCGGATTATTGACCGATGCTTAAAGAAAGACCGGGTTAAAGAGCGATTTAGTTCCCTAGTCTTTGCTTTTAAAGACGTACGCTCCAACCTGAGCGCATTCTCTTTAAAGAAAGAAAAACTGCAAAAAAAAGGGAAATTTTAATATTGAAATTTCCAGAAGAATAGGGACAGCCAAGTAAAAAAAACTACCTTAGTGATTCATAAGCTTCCATCATTTTTGTTGTTATTCATTGGCAACTCTGTTTTAGCAGTACAAACACTCAATTATACTGTCTAGTCATTGCTGGTTCGTTGGTTATCTCGTACAACAGCCTCCGAAGCTTCTTCCATCGTCATGGTCTCGCCATTTGCCATAGTCAAAGCCACAGACTCGTTCCAGCTGATTTATATGCTTACAAATGCAATAAAAATTGCACTCTGCCACCAAAACGAATTCAACTAAATTCCACCAGCACTCACTAAAATGCTGCACACACGAATTACTTACGAATCACATGCCGAAACTGCGATTTCAGTAGGAAGTATGCATGCGTTGGAATGACTGGAATGCATTGTGTGCACCGTCATTGGGGATTTTATATGTATGTATGTAGATAATACATCGAATCACTTGGGGGATACATAAAAAATCAACAAAACCAACAACAACAATACAACGGTGACAGAAGTGTCTTGTTAACAGTTCACGCTCACTCTTGGCACACTGCTAACTATTGGCGGCCATTACACGGTGACAGATGAAACAGATGAACAAATGAACAGGCTACTCAACACAACCACAACAAACACAAACAACCGAAAGTATTGTTGGGGCCATTTAAGAGCACGGCTCCAACTTGTTAAAAAGTCGTATGTCGCATGTCGTATACGAGTTCTTATTGAAAAGCGTGCAACGGAAATGAAGAGAACAATTATATTACTAGTAGGTGCCTACAACAACATTTACCTACTTATCATCGATTAGTTTTCAACAGCTGCAGCAGCTAGCTAGCCACCAGTGCTGCTCAGTTGTTATGAGGCTGCAGGCAGTGTGCGGCGATATAGTTTGATGTTTGCTTTTGCTTTGATGGTTTTGTGCTGTTCCATTGCTGCTTGGGGAATTTGGGGATTTGTGTGTAGGCTGTTTGTTTAGATGAGTTGTTGTTGTGATTTTTTCTTATTTCTCCTGCTCTGTTATTCGGTTATGCTTTGATTCGCAATGTCCATATAAATGTTGTTGTGTTTAGACAGTTCAATGGGTTTTGCTTAATGTTGTTATTGTTGGTTGTTTGTGGTAGCCATTGCTTGTATGCGAATAAAATTAATTCAATGCACGAATAAAATAAGTAGATATAAAAAATGTGAATGCACACAGCTCAAAAGTAAGAGCAACAAAAATATGAAAATGCAAAAGCAATATGTTAGAGATTTTGTTGAGAACAAGTTGGTACAGAACTGTTCAATTATAGGTGAGACGACTGAGGGAGTGGGTGAGTGAGTGTGTACGGTGTATGTAAGTGTTACCCAAGGCATTATTTGTGCGAGTCTATGAATGTTTTGCAAAAGGTTAAATTTTTGGTCGGGTAATGGAACAGTTGGGAAAGGAAACAAATTATTTGGTTAATAAATAGATTGAGTACTTATGTATGTATAACCTTTATTTTGATTCGTATCGCAAATGGCGAGACAAAAAGGTGTAGGTCTAGTCAAGTATACAAAAACTGTATACCTACTCAGACTTTGCACTTATATATTAGGTTAGGTTGAATAACAGGACTGGAATACCAGACAACATACGGTACCGGGTGCCATCCACATATTCACGGATGGTTCTAAGCTTGACGGGAAGCTGGGAGCAGGCCTCTTTTCAACGGATCTGGGTCTAGAGGTCTCTTTTCGCCTACCAGATCACTGTAGTGTTTACCAAGCGGAAATGCTGGCAATACACAGGGCTGTGAACCATCTCGGGTCTATGCCTAAGGATGGTAAACAGTGTTTATTTTTTCAGATAGCCAGGCCGAATTAAAGGCCTTGGACTCATTCGTCGACAACGCAAAGTCGGTCACTGAATGCCGCAGATCTCTTAACGAGATGGCTCAGCACTTCAGTATCAGCCTTATATGGGTACCTGGGCACAGGGATATTGAATGCAATGCAGAGCAGACGAGCTGGCAAGAAGAGGCACCATCGACCATATCCTTCCGGGAAATGATTCGGTAGGTATACCCATGACCACTTTCAGGCTTCGTGTGAACACAAGCACTATAATAATTGCAAATGGACTATGGTCAGCCATATCATCGTGTGAGACATCCAGGCAAACCTGGCCATCATATGACAAGGGGCGCACAGGAGCGCTACTGATTTTAAACAAATCAGTTCTATCGTCCCTGATAAGGGTTCTAACAGGGCATTGTTTAATAGGCACGCATGGTGCTAGAATGGGGGCAACGACCTTCGACTATTGTCGCAGCTGCAGATGTGCAGAAGAGGAAGAGAGTGTCCAGCACTTTCTTTGTCATTGTCCAGCGCTTCGTAGGCGTAGGTTGGGCATCCTTTTCTACACGACCTCGCTGAGGTCTCTTGCTATGAAGTAAAGGCTCTAGCAAAGTTTGTAATTTCCACGAGGTGGTTTGACCCGCTTTAGGCAGGATAGGGGTCCTCTTTGAGACCGTTAGGGTATTACAATGGTCCCATTGGTGGCCTAAGTAGTGAGCTGTTACCATAGTGTCCAGCTCAGCCCTTGCAACCTAACCTAACCTAACCCAACCTAGGTTGAATGATAGCCACACGGGCAAGGGAAGTTGACTTGGGCAACATAAATACCCGTTGTGATATTAGCCTTATAACGTAACGGTGGCCTAGCTATATCTGTTTAGACCTTTGCATGGCAACGAAGTAGCTTCGAATAAAAACAATCCCGACACTGGGTAAATTCTTCGGAGATCATAGTGAGCCGATACCAAAATATTTTCGCCAAAAGTATCTCAATGATTCCAGCAGTAAGCAGTACTCTAGTATGTTGATACGCATACAAGGACTCACATTAGACAGTGATGCATCAAAAACCCAATCACCATTTATAGATCAGCCTACATTAACCCAACTAGCAGACCGCTTACTATGCATTTCCGGCCAAAAGCATTATGCTACCCTGCGAGAGGTAGTGTCCGCCCAGCGTTTCTTTAGCTGACTCTAGGTCTATCTATAGAGGAGCCAAAGGTACTCCGTACCAACTACATATATATATATATATATGGTTATCTTGTACACATGCGTGCTAGGTATATTGCTATATCCCTGGTCCCAGGTTATATCTATATTCAAATAGCTCGATACAACCTCAAGAAAGGTCAGGCTTTCCCACAACAGCCTCCATTGCATCACAGTTGCACCTGAAAAGCCAAGCAACTGTCGGAGTATATGTAAAATTCTCTAATCTTAGTAGCACTGGACCGCATTCCATCCACCGCGTCCTTAATTGTGGCAACCTCCGCTTGTAAGACGCGGCAATGAAATGTGTGGCTTACATCGAGCTCTTGATAGAAAACCCTCATCCAACTTCGACACATCCGTTAACCAGTTCATTACCCTATAGTAAATCGTTTCCAAGCTTGCATTCAAAGAAGCCATGCAGCGAGCAGATGTATCGGTATGATTCCCTCAAAGACCAAGCCTGCTTCTGCGGATACCGTGCGGTAAGCTGAAGCAATTCGCAGCGCTCCTCTACGTCGGGGTCAGATGAGGGCGGTTCGGTGCTTCCGTATTTTACGCTCGAATTTCAGCATCTTTGTTAGTCATAACTCACTTATACATTTAATTGGCGTTAACCGGTTATAGCCGTCCAACAGGTGCACTAGTCGATTATTTGCTTGCTTGCCATTCTACTCAGATTCGCTCCCCTCCGCAAGCTCCTGGAGTGCTCCGAAAAGCTCAATTTACTGTCTATTTACACGTCTATTTCGTCACGGTGTGTGCTATAAACATCAACCGTCATATTACTGATAATGGGAATCCGTCTCTTCGTGAGGATAACGATCTGCGTCTATTTACTTTGTGCGTGACTTGGTTAAGTTTAAGCTGTGCCAGCACGTAGCTTCGTATGTCATCTGCGAAAGCGACATGTCCAATCGAAAAAGGCTGCTGTAAGTAATATTCCAGAGATCGGGACCTTGTACCCAACCATGGGCCGTTCCGTTTGCTATTTCCACCTTTCTCTGACCGTGAGTAGTTACGTACGTTCGATACATGTCTCTCAGGTAGCTTCTTAGGACTTCCAGCATATATTGCGGTACCTTGAAAGAGCGTTCTAGTGCCTTAAGCACCACCTGTCTGACTAAAAAGCATTTTTAACATCCAGCGTGACCGACAACACTAACGGACTTGCTCTGTAACACGCTGTATCGGCTTTCTAGACTGCGTCTATCATTTCTGCTTGTCATCGTTTACGGAGTGCTCTCAAGAAGTTCGTTGTCATTCTTCTCTTGTATGTAGCAGTGTACCTATCAGGGAAGTCTCCCGTTTCTTCTTTCATCAGTGTGCTGTGTGGCGACTCTGGGGGTCACGTTTTCTCAGCTTTCTCACTGACATAAGCGATTGCTGGCTGGCTAAATGTTTTAGCCATAGGCGGTATTATTTATTTTTCGATGTTTTTTATATATTGGTTCTCTTCTTCATGCTGCTATCTCCGCATGATGTGCAGTCCCCGCCGTTAATTCCCGTGGTTGCCTACGCATACGCAGGTAGACCATGGTTGACAGGTCCCTATGGGAGTCTGTGTACAAATTTCAGCGTTAGTCAGGAGTGTCTCAACTGATCATGCGCTACCAACTTAATGGCGACGTTGTTCGAACGTAGTTGAAGTCTACTAAGGTTTAAAAGAGATGGAGACGGTGAGGATATTAAACCTAACAGCCGTTTCCGCACTTACATAGGTGACAGATTGCCGTCATCGGCAGACCATAGCATACTTTTCATGGTCTTGTTCTAGTTCTGGTCAGCGGGATTTACCTTGTCTCTATCCTGTGTATGCATAAGGAGAATTTTAGGGTGGCATCCTATCCACCTACCACCGAAAATCTTGGATTGCGTTTCTTCAATTTTTCAGTACTTCCCGTCTTCAGGGAATCATTCGTCTGTTCACTACCTAAAGAGGCACCATGTAGGTGATGGATACCCCTTCGGGGACCTACTGAACTTAAACTGAGAAAAGTGTAGTAACCTTAAGATAACTCGTAGATTAAATGAACTGCGAGTATTGCGAATGGAAGTGTGCTATCTACATATACAACTGTCACTGTAGATAAATAGTTTCGGTGTTATTCATATGAAAGTTGTAGGTACATATGTACATAAGTACGTGTACTTATGTATACATTCCTTTGTACATACATAGTTGATCGTTATACATAGTTTCATAGTACCTACTCGTACTGCTGGTTATTATACCCAGCTTTACTTGTACACAGGGTATTATAACTTTGATTGGATAACGGTTGGTTCTACAGGTATAAAGGAATCGATATAGATATAGACTTCCATATATCAAAATCATCAGTATCGAAAAAAATGTGACTGAGCCATGTCCGTCCGTCTGTCCGTTAACACGATAACTAGAGTAAATATTGAGATATCTTCACCAAATTTGGTACACGAGCTTATCTGGACCCAGAATATATTGATATTGAAAATGAGCGAAATCGGATTATAGCCACGCCCACTTTTTATATATATAACGTTTTGGAAAACACAAAAAACCTGATTATTTAGTAAATAATACACCTAGAATGTTGAAATTTGACGTGTGGACTGATATTGAAACTCTTGATAAAAGTTTCGAAAATTTTTTTAAAATGGGAGTGGCACTGCTCACTTGTGATAAAATCAATTTTACAAATACTATTAATCATAAATCAAAAATCGTTAAACCTATCGTAACAAAATTCGGCAGAGAGGTTGCCTTTACTTTTATATAAAAGATTTTTAAAATGGTTGTAGACTAGAATAATAAGCTATAACTTAGTAAAAAATAGTTTTGAATCAATGATATTTCATTTATCAAGTTTTACTGTAAGAGGAAATGGGAGACATTTTTTCTTAAACGGGCGGTGCCACGTGTTATGTAGAAAAGTAATTTATTTGATATGAAATGTACAATTTAAGCTCACGCTGAGTATATAATGTTCGGTTACACCCGAACTTAGACTTCCTTACTTGTTTTTTATTGAAGCTGCTGATTGTATGATTTCATGATATGAGTGCAGTGTGCAAATGAAAACTTAAAAGAATAATTCACATTAATAATAGATACAATGTGAAAGCAATGTGATCTCACACACTTTAACGAACATACTTACATGACTAAATGATTGTATATATACGTAAACATACTACACATACTAAATCCATTTATTTTAGCGGAAAATGTCATTACACTAAATAAAAATAGTTGTATTGCAAATGGATTATCACCCATTAAAAGCTAACACGGAGAGCAGCAAACAAAGTGATCATCCGATGATATATGCACTCACTCTTATATGTAATATTGCGATCATTGCTCTATAGAGTGTGCTCAGTTGAGTTGACGTTTATCAATTAAAACTTTTTTTCTGCCAAATAATGTCATTTTTCATATTATTGTAAAATACTTTCTATATTGCACTCAAGTCAATTTTTCATTTAATTTTATTTTCAGGTAAGTTTGGTTTACGCCAGAATACTAATTCTGAAATGCTTACTTAGGCTGTTATGACACGTAAGTTTCAAAAATTCATCCATAATGAATAACTCTTATTCGTATAATATCTTTCGCAATTTAAGTTTCATCGTGAGGGGTGGGACACTTATGTCATGACGCAATTGAACCAGACAAGTGAAGTCAATATTAACAATACTCGCCCTCATAAATTTAAGTGTTGTTTCTTGACATATCTGCAGCATTAATTTTTTTGAGTATCATAAAAAAATACTACATTACTGCCTTTCTGAATTATGAAGTAACGTGCAAGAAAATAACGCCTCAGGTCTATATTTCCTTTATGGGAGGGGTTATTTCCTTATCCTGACAGGAAATGTAAAAGTTTAAGTCAATGGAACTGAACGGCTGGATCTTCAGAGTATCACATTGTCCACAACTAAGGAATATGGAAAGATACTGCTGACGTCAATGCTATTACTGACGATCTGTGACAATATCATGAGGTTGCGGATGAGTAGCTGGGAGGTTTGTTATCCGAAAACTCGTGATTGACAGTATACTGTGCCAAGACCCAACATTTATTTATATAAACCAAGCTTTGAAGTAGGCTCATGCAGCAGAAAGAGGCGGCTGTTGTGTACAAATATATAGCGACAGAGGTTATACGGCAACGATGCTTCAGCAAATTAGAGCTTATAGATTAAACTTGAAACAAAAAAACAAAACTTTGGCTAATTAGAATTTTATTTTAAAAAGCTCTGGCTATCCCTGAAACCTTTAAGACAAACATGCACTACTCCCAGCTGTATGATTAAACCTGACTGACATTCTTCTGACTTTCTTTATCTATTCACCTGCCTCTTTTCTGTCTAAGCCCCCTCCTCTCTTATCTGCTCACCCATCTGCATTTCCTAGTTTACTTATTCGGCTCATTCGATTTTCCGATCCCTTTCATTATACCGTAAATATTTCCGCTTTTCCTCTTACTCTTCCCGCTCTTGCTCCTATCCAAGTCTATCTCTCACTACCACTCTTAATTTATCCTTATTCTCAATCTTCATGTTAACCTCTTTTTACTACTTTGTCTCAAACCATTACCCTTATTCTTACTTTAACTTTCACTCTCCATCTTTCTCTTGTTCTCTTTAGTTTTCCAACTCCTCTCCAACTTCCTCCCATTTCCTCTGTTTTCTCTTTCCCGCTTGCAATGTGTAGATATGTATATCGAGTTTGCGTTTTCGGCACATTACATTACTAAGGTAGTTAAAAAGTAGCAAACTAATACCAAACATTTTCCCTCCCTACTTATGGTAGGTTTATGAGGGCCGTACAAGTTCTGTTTTTGTACTAATGACTTCACCTGTCTGGTTGCGTCATGATCTATGTTAAAGCGAATTAATACAATCAAGTGGGGGTTTTTGGCTCTAATATATAGATATTCAATTACCACTGTTATGTAAAAAAAACATGAGTACCAAGTATTCATGAAGTTCGATGTGTAAATTAACATATTGGTTTTCTTCGGCATTCGTATAGAACCTTTTCAGAATGTTGTCTGGATTCCTTGACAGGGATCTCTTTTTCCATAGCACACCGAAAACACTTCGATAGCACCCCGAAGGCTCGTCGATAACAAATAATGCCGATTATAAACCGATATATCGTCGATAAATAATTGGCAACGCGAACTCGGTGATAAGAAATCGGTAATACTTCGAAAAGAAATAGTTAACATCCCGATAGCAAATCTAAATTTTTTCGATAGTTTTCGATAACAAATCGATAAATTTTCGATAACAATCATCTTCACCTCATCGAAAATACACCGATAGACAAACCGATGCCTGTTCTTATCGATAACAAACCTTCGACTTTTCCGTAAGAAATCAATAACCTGCCGTACGTATTTGGGTTTTCCTCTTTCATCTTCCACCACTTCGACAACCACTCCAAAGCATTACGTCTCAACTTATTCTACGCATCCATTCTTTATTCTCCCATACCACATTTTAGGTTTACTATTACCCTGCGCTAACATTCTGGAAAGATTCATTCATTCATTCATCAAAGATGTTTACATATTGTAACGAATTTAGTGGAATTTCACATATTTGAAACCTGCTACTAACCTTCGAATCGCTAAACTGTTGAATAAATAACTCCAATATCTAATAATGCAAAATGGTCTTTATTAGATTACTTTGAGAGTACTTCACAATAACACTTATACTTCACAACAAATAGCGTGCTTAAATCAAAACTGATTAGACATGCCCCAGCTTGCGCTGCTTTTATACTCTCGGTTTCCTCGTTAACCCATTTTTCCTAAGGTCTAGTAATTTCGCGAACTTCAGGCTTGGTTATCAGCCATATACATGTATATTTGTAGTTTGTAGCCATTTGCGTGCGTATTTGTGAGTACTAATTCGGCTGATGATTACATGTCGTCGGTACAATGCCAAAGAAACGAATGTGCATATTTGATGTGTTGAGAAAAACGCGTAATACATTGTTAAAAAAAAGATTTGATTAATAAAGATTTAATTTTGTATTTTTTAACCACTATTGGAAGGTTTACTTTTGTAAACCAGAGATCTGTTTTGCGGTTTATTTTGTAATAATATGACCACGTGCTTTTGTATTTGAAGATGGACAACGAGAGGCAAGAAGAAATTATGGAAAAAAGCATGGGTACTAGTTACTCGTATGTGTACGCATGTATGTCCAGAAAACTAAAATTTTTAAAAAAACGAAAGTTCACTCATTTTTTTAAATTTCAACCACATTTTAACAAAAACGAATATTTTCCGGCTTTGTGTGCAGAGCTTCGTCGGCTTATATTGGTAACAATTGATACCGACAAGTTATTGCTTTATTATCGGCTTACTATCGATGGCGGAATCTTATCGTGGAGATATCGGTTTGTTCATCATCGGTTCGAGTCATCGGTTAGTTTATGTTGAACTGGCAGGTCACATAAACTGAATAGGTCCAAACCAGAATTCGTTCCAACCGAATAGAATAGCTCCGTCCTCTTGTCAAATACTAGACACTTTCTAGGACCTATGTAGCTTAATTGCTACCTCGAGATCTGCAAACACTGTCGCCCCTAATAACTGGAGCCTTGACCCGGCGAGAGCAGGATCCGTACACAGAACGTGCCCAACCGTTTCTTCCTGCTGCTCGCACTTCGTACATCTGCTGTCAAGGCATAGCTTTTAAGCATGTGACGCCAGAAGGTAGTGTCCAGTTAGTATGCTCATCGTGAGCATTAAGAGATATGAGCCATTTTGTGAGTCTAATATCGTAGGCTTTGCACACGATCTTGGAAATTTTGCAGCCCTCGCCTTTGACAACGTCTTTCCTACTTGATGGATCATATTCAACTCCTGTCTCCTTTTAATTTCTCCCAAACGGATTGGGGCGTCTATCGTCGTTTCAGCGAGTGTGGCACCCCTTTGCCAACTCATCGGCCTTTCGTTAACTTCTACCCCTTTATGACCGGGAACCCAGTATGGATGTATGATTCGGCATGAGCCAAGTTTATCTTTGCATCCAAAACACTTTTTGATGAAGTACTGTGCGAGATTATTGCCGCTTGACTATCAATTTATATATTGACGCGACTTCAGCTTAAGCACGCCTCCTCCAAAATGTCTGCTGCTTTCCTCATGGCTATAATTCCCGCCTTAAAGACGCTGTAATAATCTGGCAGCCTGTAGGATCTACTTATTTCTGGATCGACACAGTAAACAGCACACCCGACCCTTTCCAGTAATTTGGAACCATCCGTATACACGTGTGTAGTATGTTCTGCGATTTCTGCACCCTGGCACCAAGCCTCCGGCTCAAGTGTGGCCCCAAGATCTTTTTCGAAGCTCAGTCACTGGAATATATATTCCGTTTGTCCGATATTAGGTGGCGCTATACTGCTATCGAGCTATGGCCTGCACTCAACGAATCATCATTTACTTTTTAGTTTCTTACAGGTTCCCATAATAAATCGAAAAATTTTCGATAACAAGTCATGTTTTTTGATAACAAATCGATATCAAACCGATAACTTTTCGATAACGAATTGGTAACAATACGATAACAAATCGGCAACATTTTGATAAAATATAACTGACGTGAGACGCAAAGCACCGAGGAAATCAAGTCTTCTTCCACTTTTTTTCGACTCAGTGTAGGTCCTTCCTTCTTCTTCCGAACACGCGACTCGATAATAATACTTTCTGCGAGGTAGTGTCTTAATCCATTCTCATAGTATGACCAAACCAGCGTAGCACTATCTTCATATCTGTGTAAAATTAATACAGTACTCTTATGCACATCGTTATACATCCTTCGAGACCTTATTGTACTATCGCGGTATAGAAAAACTGTAATATGTGGTTATTTTGTCCAGCATCAGTATCAGGTTAAAGAAACCGCACGATGGGGAGAAACATTGTTTTGGCGCGAAGAGATTCTTCCCAACCTTTGCGGGGCTGGTGAGGTTCCTCACCGCCATTTGATAAAGCTATTTAAGTTCCAGGGAACCTGAATTCAGACATAGCAGTATATGGGCAACTCATTTTCGCGTTTGCCAATTCTCTTATCGTAGCTCTTATCCTGGATCTGGTTAGATAGTTAGAGCCCGCCTCAAGCTGAACAGACGCTGCAAACCTTGGTGAGACCTCAAAGCGAGTATGCCAGAAAGCCCCACCAAGGTAGAACATTTGTCTGTTCAATATTAATTTTAAAATAGTATTAATAATTAAGTACAAACGGAGTATTCGTGAACGCATTAGTTCAAACCAACATCGGGCTTACATAAGTATATACATATGTATATATGTAGCTATAAGTAGGAGAATACCATGATTAGGTGTACATAATATCTACCACATTTAATCAATATCAATATTTAGTTGTTGTTGATTTGTTGTTTTATAGTGCCCCACCCCTCTGCCAGCTGCATATTGAATGCATTTTCATTGCAGCTATACATGTCCATACATACATATATACTTATATACTCACTTCTGGTATATAAGTCACAACCATACTTACAATTTGTACTCTTATGTGCACTTATACATTGTGTATATATCCTTATTTATTTATTTATATACCTACATACATACATACATAGTTACTTTATATTTGTATGCAATATTGTTCATACGCATGTTTTGAATCTTATGTATCGCATTTTCTTGTCGACACATTGCTCCTTCCCCAGCTCAATACCAATTTTCGCTTACGTCGCACTCGGCCCCTTTTGCCTATTACCATTCATCGTTTGTCGTCCACGTCAACTTTTATGCTATTGGGAACTCTCGAAATTTTGTAGTGTAGTATACCTTTCGAATAATCTGATATACTCGTACATACATACATACATGTAATGTTTGTACGCATAGTCATTAGGGTGCGTTATTTTAGAAAAATTTTTCCACAACCATTTCCTCGGGCTATCCCGCCTTCTTTTCCTATTTGTCGCTCTCAACCCTTTCCCATCCACCTTCTCTATCTTGCATTTCCCTCTTTCTTCCTCACTCTATCCCTTCTCACTCTATCCGCTCTCTCGTTTTATCTCTACTTCTAACTTGATCTATGTCTATTGCCCTCTCTACCCTTACCCCTTTTTCTACCTCTACCTCCACCTACACCACCTTTATTTCGAGTTTTACCTCGATCTTCATATATACCCTAACCACTACTCCTCATCGTTGCATTCGTTTTGCTTTCCTTACCACAAAGGGATACTGAAGGGTACTGTATAGCTGATGATTACTGCTTATATGACAACGTTGCCAAAACTGACCTTATGTCTGACGCGGAATATATGATGTCTGTTGTTGACTTTCAAAAGTTACAGAATACAGAGTACCCTTCGCGAAGTTAAATTACAATTGGCACAGACGCACGGTGGGGTATTTGATCAATTTAGCTAGTCAAAACTACAACATCAGTTATTTCTGTTAAAAAAGTTGTTATCTCACTGCATTGTTATGAAAGGAAATTTTTGACAGTAAATTCATGGTGTTCAGCGCAGAATTACTATGGATGAAGCCCCCTGTTTCGGAGGGACCCGGGGTCATTTTTTGGCATTACATGAGATATGTCAATATGGGTATCAAACGAAAAGTATTTTACTACGCATTTTTAAGAAGGGTTGCCACTTAGGATTGCCACCTCACCTTTTTGATATTTCTTTGTATATCCACTAACATCTCGGAAACGGCTTAACCGATTTGAACCAAATTTGGTACATCGATATAGTATTATATTTTAAGACTTTTCACCTAGGTGTTGCCACTCAGGATGTTTTCACAAGGTTGCCACCTTTTGCCTTACAAAATTGATCACCACTCTAAACTTTGAAACAAACACAAGCCAAGTATTGCCAAAAAATTACTGACATGATGAAAAATCTACTTTTGGCCAGCTAGATTGATCAAATACCCCACCGTGAGACGTGGGACAACTCGAACTCTATTCTGTTATTTCAACCCGTTTGTCATAGTTTAAGACTTTTGCTGCCACAATTGAAGGATGTGGCTAATCTTTTCACATGAAAAATGTGACCTCAGCGTGTTAATAAGATTAGGGGAGACATGCCTGTCATAATAGTCGATTAAAATCCATAGATCTTGAAGGATCGCCGTGATCATAGCAAATAGTTCTCGAGATGGTACGACGAGAACCTTAAGATGGGCATGGAAGTGAGTATAAGGATGATTGTGACATCCGTCCCGCATCAAGGGGGACAAGGGTTAAGGGCCCGACCTCTCGCCCTGAGCTAGCTGGGGGACATTCCACATTGATAGCGCAAATGGCAGATCAACTCTAATAGCTGTGTGCTCTCGAAGAATACAGCAACTAACTTGCTATAGGCCAAATGAGACGATTTCAAGGTCTCAAGGGTCATATAGGCATCTAAAACTAAACAGGTGTGCGATGCTCCGGCGGTGGGCTGCACTCTGTAGAATCTGTCAGTACAACAAGAAAAAGGAGTGAATTCATCACCTTCTTTGTCAATGTCCAGGACTACAAGTAAAGCTACTAAGGCCGTGAATCTTTTGCTCCTAGTTATTCCGCCAAAGGCAGTTGTTTGAAATTGGATTCTGGGTATACTGGAATGTCTGGCTGTACGCTGGAGGGTGCCCCGGCACTCACTGAAAGTATTCCCAATAGACAAAATTGTCTCTGGGGAAAATAGTGTGCGATTCCCCCAGATATGTTTTTATCCAAAAAAACTATATGTATTTAGTTGGACACAGTTTGAGGGAAACATTTTTTTTATCTACTCCACCATATCCCATGTACAAAATCCTCCCAGTAGAAAAGGGAATGATTTAGAAGCGAAGAAACATACGATGTTTTTCCGCTTATTTATTTATTTGTTATATGCCGCAGCTGACACGAAAATAGCAGTGAAAATTACTTCAAGTACCTCCGGAGAGAATTTAGGTCAAGGTTCTCTTTCAATTTGCGTCGTGCTCCTTTTATTTTTCCAACAAATTGGCGGGACGGGCTCTAGATGTTTTTACGTCGAGTCCGTACAGCAGGTGCAGGGCAGATGAATTTACAGTGAGAAGTTTTTCATTACAGAAATATACTTGGAAGGGGACTCCGCTTAGAAAAACTTGTTTTTAATTGAAGAAACTTGTTTCTAAATGTTTGAAGTTTCTTTGCCCGGGACCTAAACCCATGATCTTCGTTATGGTAGGCGCAGCATGCAAGTTTTAATAGACCTTTAACTTGTACTTTGTTCGACTTAAATTGATTGGGCTACAAAATTGCATGTTTCAAAAAAGTTAGAAACTCTAAATAATCACTTTGAAATTTTCATAACATTTTTTCAAATTATCGAATTTTTGCCAAAAAAAAAAAGGTTTAATGCTTTTTTCGCTGTTCGCTGGTGTAGGATAGGTTAGGTTGAACTGGCCGGTCAATGAAGACCTCACATAGACTGAATGTGTCCATAGTGTTACCAAAATTTATTTGACGACCAAACGGAATAACCCAAATCAGGCGCCAGGACTTATTTTAGAGTATAACTCTGTCCTCTTGGCAAATATTAGAAGTTATCTAGGAGCTAGCTTAATTGCTGCCTCGAGATCTGGCAACTCTGCCGCCCCTAATAACTGGAGCTGAACGTGTTCAACCGTTTCTTTCGGCCGTTCGCACTTCCTACACCTGCTGCTACTGACGACGGCCTAACTTATAAGCATGTGACGCCAGAAGACAGTGACTCGTTAGTATGCCCATCGTGAGCCCTAAGTCTTCTCTTGCCAACTCATCGGCCTTTTCGTTACCTTCTATCCTATTTGACCCGGAACCCAGATGCTTGGTCTGGCTTGAGCGAAGTTTTTCCAATGTTTCTTTGCATTTCAGTACACTTCTTGTTGAAGTACTGTGTGAATCCTGAATGCCTGAATCGCCGCCTGACTGTCAATATATATATTGACGCGACTGCACCTTAAGCACGCTTCCTTCAGTATTTCTGCTGCTTTTTCGTGGCTATAATATCCGTCTGAAAGACGCTGCAGTAGTCTAGCAGCCTGTAGGAGCTAGGTTTTTCTGGATCGACACAGTAAACAGCAGACCCGACCCCTTCCATTAACTTGCAGCCATCGGTATATACGTGAATAATATATTGTCACTTCTGTACCCTGACGCCAGCCCTCCGGCTCAATTGTGGCCCCCAGAACTCTTTTGAAGCTCAGGCAGGGGACCATATATTGAGTTTGCCCGAAATTAGATGGCTCTATACTGCTATGGCCATACGGCCTGCAATCAAGCTGCCCCGCCCCGCGTCCTTAAACCTTCTTGCAGTGGCTAACGCGTTATTTTTGGCCATTAGATCTGCAGGCGGGATGTGTAGAATGGCATGAATTGCTGCTGTCGGGGTAGTTTTTAGGGCACCCTGTATAAAGAGAAATTTCAAACATTTTTGAAAAAAAAAAAAATAAAATTTATAAAATTCCCATGATTGAAATTGTTATAACTTTTGTTTCAATTACTTTTTCGACAAATAACATTTTCTTAGGTTTAATTGGTATGTCCTTAGTGAACTCTGCGACTTTCTTTTTAAAACAGTCTAATGTACACATGTACATACATATGTAAATATGTGTTCACATGCCTGCCTGCTTGACTACTTGGCCGTTTGCTAGTTGCAGTTAACGCGAGAACATTGGATGTAGATACGCATTCGCCATATTTCGCGGCTACATAAACTTACTTAACCCAATATTGCTCCACTTCATTCCGGTCCATGATAACATGTCGAAGCATATATAGTACCCATGAGCATATACAATATATTTTTTTTACCATACATATGTATGTAAGCAGATAAAGATGAATCCTATAAATACAATCAATATATAGGACATACATATGGTTGTACATATGTATATACATGCCTAGGTAGTTGCTACCTGCTTAAATGTCGTATATACATATACATACATACATACATACGTACATTTGCCGTAACACCAGTTAGGGATGCTACCAAATGCATTTGTTTCATCTATAACAGCTGCTTGATTTTGCATTATGCACCTTCATATGTATGTACATATGTATATATGTATCTGCACTCAGATGCATTTCTTCGTTATATACTATATACAAACATACATATGTATATACATTTTCCAGGCTCATAACATGAAAACATTTGCATTCTTTGTTCATTTGTTCCTTGTTTTTAATAGAATCCCTACAATAGCAATGCCCCGAAGTTCAACATTTCAAACAAGAGCGTAGCTTCCTCATTGTAAAAGGGGAAAAGGATTGATTTTTCTGAAGTTTATTATGTATTTTACATTAACGACAAAGATGATATGAAGTTTCAAAGGCAGTTGAGTTGAAAAAGTCATATCTAAGCCATTTCATTTATAAAGTCATACCTCAAGAAATCTGCCAAAAAACGGTAAAGGCCGCGGCAAAATGACATTTTTCATATACGTATGTATATGCGTTTAACACAAGCTTATGCATTCCAATAACATCGCCACAATCAACCAAGATGTTGCGTTTGTAAATATGAAGGAACTTCAGACTTGGCAATTCAAGTTTATTTCGCTTTGCCCATTCACATACAAAATTTCGCGAAGTATTGTTACAAACATTCTTCCTATACAACAAAAACACCTGCTAACATATTTTGTGTCGTATTCGATTGTTGTATTGCAGTTTTTAATTGCGAAAAATGTTAGAAAAGTTACCTACCAGTGGAAAAAATAATTGCACTTGCAAAGTGTGGCAACACCCTTAGCCAAAGCAAATGTAAAATTCTTCTTCTTATGATTTGCTTGCAACAAAATTTGGGAGTTGGCTACTTTTCCATATCAGATGGCGCCAGTGTCGCTCGATCTACCGTTCTCCATAAAAATACGTGCAATCACTGCTTATTTGACGGAAATATTACTGATTATTATACCCAGCTGTACTGGTCCACAGGGTATTATAACTTTGATTGGATAGCGGTTGGTTGTACAGGTATAAAGGAATCGAGATAGATATAGACTTCCATATATCAAAATCATCGGTGTCGAAAAAAAATCTGATTGAGCCATGTCCGTCAGTCCGTCCGTCCGTTAACACTATAACTTGAGTAAATATTGAGATACCAATTCACCAAATTTGGTACGCGGGCTTATCTGGACCCAGAATAGATTGGTATTGAAAATGAACGAAATCGGATGATAAACACGCCCACTTTTTATATATATAACATTTTGGAAAAAACAAAAACCCTGATTATTTAGTAAATAATACACCTAGAATGTTGAAATTTTATGTGTGGACTGACTTTAAGACTCTTGATAAAAATTTCAGAAACTTTTTTAAAATGGGCGTGGCACTGCCCACTTGTGATAAAATCAATTTTACAAATTTTATTAATCATAAATCAAAAACCTTTCATAACAAAATTCGACAAAGAGATTGCCTTTCGAAGAAAATTAACGAAGTCGGTTAAGGAGCACGCCCACTTTTATACAAAAGATTTTTGAAGGGGTCGTGGGCGAATAAAATAAGCTATATCTTTGCAAAAAAGAGCTTTATATCAATGGTATTTCTTTTCCCAAGTGAAGTTATACCAATAAAAAGGAAAAATTCAAAATTATGAAAATTGCACGGCCCCTTTTATGACTAGGCAATTTTCTGTGTTTCGGGAGCCATAACTCGAAGAACAATTAACAGATCGTAATAAGATTGGGCACACATATTTTCCTTATAGCAGAATACTGCTACAAACATGAATGGGTGGTGAGGGGCGGGATGGCCTAGAAGGTCATATGAAATCGTTTTCAAGATGGTGCTTGTTACCGGAACGTACTGGATTTATATCCGGCAAAGGACCATCAACATCGGTAACACTCCCCAAAACCTTCGAAGAGTGGCTTTATCGCTAGTAAAAGAAAAAAATCAAAAACACTTTCCTCGTCGTTCTCTTTTTCTAAATGTGCCTCCCGATTTGTGCGATGTGATTATACAAGGTTTTATGACGAATTTATCTCTATACTACATTAGCAGAGTACCCGGCGTCGTTCTGGTATAAATTAAAGCAGTGCTATATAGACTAATATACTAGACTAATCCCAACCCCCATTTGCATGGGAGATGCCACGCCCATTTTTCGCTATCCCCAATTTTTCCCGAGGGGGTAGGGATTAGTCTTATATACCTCCTCACCTAATTTCAGTCGTCTAGCTGTAATACTTTCAGATATATTGACAACGAAAAATTCCAGTTGTATGGGAGGTGCCACGCCCCCTTGTCGAAAACTTTTTTCATATAGCCTACCATAGGTTGACGCACTCAGGGTATGTCATGGCAAAATTTCGTTCGATTCCATTCTGCGGTTTAGGCTGCAAGTCCAAACATACATACAGACATACTTTCAGAAATGTATAGTAGATATCCGGACATTTGGGCCTATATTATCTAAAAGTTTGCAAAGTAACGTCAGCGAGTTGCGGCACTGCTGTGTCATTGAAAGTCACAATAGCAACAGTATGTCAACGTGACGCATCGCCAACAATGTAATGGCCGCGTCACAATGAACTTTTTCATATATGTAGATGCGTTCAACGCCATCTTTAGCATGATAGTAGTTAGATTACAGGTATTTTTATGGAGAACGTCAGATCGAGATACATCTGACATACAAATGATGGCAATATTCAAATTTTGCTATATGTAAAGCATAAGAAGAAAAAATCGACATTTGTATTGGCTATGAGTGCTTTCAAAGTCTTTTGTAATTTTCCAAAATATGTATATATATATATATGTATTTTTTTTTTTTTTGTATAGTGAGAAGGTTTATGACAGTGCTTCGCGACCTTTTTTTATGTAGATGGAAAAGCCGAAATAAATTTCAACTGCCAAGTCTGAATTTCCTTTATATTTACAAACGCGACACAATGCGTGATTGTGGCGTCGTTGTTGCCATGCATAAGATTGCGTTGAACGCACCTATATGAAAAAGTTCATTGTGACGCGGCCATAAAAGCAACGCAGTCGCTATCGTTGCCTTCTTGTCAACGTCGTCATCCTCCGCACCTAATGCTTATGATCGTCAACGTTTTCTCGTTTCGGTTTGTTATCGTTGCGGTGTGGTTATGTTTGTATCATTTTCAAGTAGTCAACGGAACAAACATTTCCATTAGATTGTGAAAAACAACAAAAAATAAATAAAAAAGGAAAATAAAGTGAAAAATTAAATAAAAAGAATAAACAAAAAATTTTTAAAATGGAATAGAATATTAAAATAAATATTTGTTTATAAAAACATCTGCAATGTATGCGAGTGTTTTGTAGCGAATGGCTTAAATCAGTTATTTTATAAAAAAAAAATTGATTTATTAACATATTTTTTTGCAATTTTTTGGTTTCAAATAATTCATTGCTTTGCTTTCTTTTGCCGTCTTCCAGTGAGTTTTACAGCTCCGGCTCACGCTCAATTCTCACGGGAATGCTCTGGATCATTGAGAGACTTGAGAAGCAGATGTCGTGAAATTTTCGCACACGTGAAATGTGATAGGCAGATGTCGCCGCTGTTTTTCACTTAACTCATACGGCGAAAGGCTAAGCAGCGACATCTAGTTTTGAAAAGTAGGTTTATTAAAGGCAGCGTTGCCAAACTAAAAAGAAGTAATTAACAAATTATCTGGCTCACAAATTTAACCACCGGATGATGGCTTTTGTTACTTGGCTCAAACCGGTGTGCGGTGTGGTGTAGTGCCACCGACAGTGCTGGTGCTGCAAAGAGAAGAAGATAATGTGAAACAAAATTTAAACAAAATGCAGATAATATTAATGTACTCATTGATTGCTGGTACTTTGAAATCGCTAGATTATTAATTTTTTTATACCCAGATGTGTAAAAGCCCCGTCACATAAGCAGTTTTTCATATACATAGATCCGCTTAACACAATGTTATGCATTATGAGTAGGTATTTTTATGCAGGTATTTTTAAGGAGAATGGCAGACAACTAGCGCCATCTGCCATGAAAAAGTAGCCATCTTCCAAATTTTGTTGCAAGCAAAGCATAAGAAGAAGAATTTGACATTTCCCACTTGTTGGTATTTTTCTAAAAACTGAAATTTAACAAATGAATAGAACACAATATATATTAGCAAGTATTTTTCTTGTATAGTGAGATGTTAATAATAGTGCTTTGCAAAATTTTGTAAGTAAATGGGCAAGGCGAAATAAACTTCAATTGCCAAGTTTGAAGTTCCTTCATATTTACAAACGCAACATCTTGATTGATTGTGGCGTTGTTATTGTTAAACGCATCTATATAATAATAATAATTGGACGTTGTGGCAGTGCACTGCCCTCAAGTGGCCCAATGACACTAGGCTAATCCTGTTCATTATTATTATTTTTTAATTAATTGTAAATTAAAAAAAATTTTTTTTGGGCCGAGTTATTGATGGGCATTGGTTTGTCCAGCGTCGGGATCTAAAACTGCTCAGCTACAGAAGAAATATCATCAGCTGAGGGTAAAACTTAAATTAATAGAATATAGAAACAACAAGTAAAGCTGTCTAAGTTCGGCTGTAACCGAACATTATATACTCAGCGTGAGCTTTAATTGTACACTTTCAAAAATTTTAGGGTTTTCCAATTTAATGTTATAATTCAATTTAGAAAGTAAAATTCTATTGACACAAAGCTCTTTTTCGCTAAGATATATCTTATTTTATTCGTCCACGACCTTTTCAAAAATCTTTTGTATAAAAGTGGGCGTGGTCTTTAACCGATCGCGTCCATTTTTTCTAGAAATAAAAAAAGGGGTGGTGCCACGCACATTTTTTGAAACTTGAAGTTTTTTCTATTTATTGTTATGAATCCACTTGGGAAATGAAATACCATTGATATAAAGCTCTTTTTTGCAAAGATAAAGCTTATTTTATTCGTCCACGACCCTTTTAAAAATCTTTTATATAAAAGTGGGCGTGATCCTTAACCGATTTCGTTAATTTTTCTTCAAAGCATTCCTTATAGTAAAGCCAACCTCTCTGTCGAATATTTCGACAGGTTTAACGATTTTTGATTAATAATATTTGTAATATTGATTTTATCACAAGTGGGCGGTGCCACGTCCATTTTAAAAAAATGTTTCCAAATTTTTATCAAGAGTTTCAATATCAGTCCACATGTCAAATTTCAACATTCTAGGTGTATTATTTACTAAATTATCAGGTATTTTGTGATTTCCAAAATTTTATATATATAAAAAGTGGGCGTAGTTATCATCCGATTTCACTCATTTTCAATACCAATCTATTCTGGGACGGACGGACGGACGGACGGACATGGCTCAATCAAATTTTTTTTCGATACTGATGATTTTGATATATGGAAGTCTATATCTATCTCAATTACTTTATGCCTGTACAACCAACCGTTATCCAATCAAAGTTAATAAACTCTGTGTGCAAAGCACGTTGAGTATAAAAATATACAGCATTAACGATTAAGAGAGATAAGGTCAGTCTTTTTTATAGAAAAAACTTCATTGTGGCTCGGCCATAAGCATTAACGTCATATCATTGGTGACTGCTTTAAACTGAAAATAATGGGGGCATTCGTCTTAATTAATCACAAAAACAATGTCGGCCGCAGAATTCAACGGAATTGCCACCTTTTACCTTTACCGCAGAATCCAACGGTATGTTGCCCTTAGTCGCATCTTACAACGGGTTATTATAAACATCTTGAACCTGCGTGGGACCATTTTGAACGCTTAAAGCATTGGTGTTTGCGGGTATCGTAGAATTTTATCCAGGGGCTGAAACTGTTATTTTTTTTTATAATATAATTCATTGCAAAACTATTAATTTTGGACTTTAAATATATTTGGATCAAGATAAAAATTATTTTCGGATTTTTATTTTTTGAGTCCGATAGAACTGGTTAAACTCGGACTTTTAAAAATAAAAGTCCGGAAATAAAAGTTAAAACCGGACTTTTATTTTTTAAGGCCAAAATAAAAGTCCCGCTTGATAACAAAGAAACGGCTTATCCGAATTAAAAAAGTTTTTATTTTTATTTTTTTATGGAAAAAGTTCGAAAAATAAAAAGGATGCATGATTCGACATGAAATTGCTATAGGGATACCTGGGAACTCAAACATTTTCACCTAGGGCAATTTTTTGACCAGGACTTTTTCGACTCCAAAAAAATAATAATTATTATTTTCCGTCCCCGATTTTATCAGATCTATTTCTAGCTATTTGGCGTTTTGTCATCCCTATTTCACTAGATCGTTCTGTGGTTTTACAAAGGTAAGGTAGAATAATTGCAAGAGGGCTTTCTGATGCATGCCAACGGAAGATTATTTCTAAGACTTAAGTTCGTGAGTTAGGTCTCGGGAACATCTCATGTAGTAAGTGGAAATCGTACTGAGTTTTAATAAAATCTTCTTTGCCAAAATCAACATCTGGGTATATCTATAATGTTATATGTATACAAATCAAGCTTAAATTTTCTTATTAGTTAAATTTTTTCGTTTTTTTTTTTCTCTGTATGCATATTTATTATGAGTTTGCATTGTGTAGAGTTGAGAAAATCAAATGAAAGTCAACCGACGAAATATTGCACATTAATGCGTTTGCATTAGAAGAGTAAAGCCCCTAACAGGGTAGGAATAGCTTTTGTACATACATATGTGTATGGATATACAAAAATGTAATAATCTGAAAGCAACAATCGCGAACAACAACATTTTTTCGCCAGCAACTAATGTTAGCAACAGCATGCAACTAGGAGCTACTAAAATAGGCAGTATTTGTTAGTATTGTATTTGGACAGAACTGCAGACGGCAGCAGTTGGCAGCTGGGCATCTCGTAATTTCTCTATATGCAGCAAAAAGTAGCACAATCAACATCTTACATACCTGCAAATATATGCTCAAACATACATTTTACATACATAACCAAGTCGATTGAATAGTGTTCGCAACAATTCGGCATCCCAAAGTGATTATGTACGTGTGGATGCGATGACCCAGTAAATAATAGTGTGAGGTATTATAATAAGTATGTAATCGGCTTTACGTGGGTCAATATTCTTAATTTATGCGGCCGTTATTGGATTTCGTGTAGTAGCGGTAATAGCTAAATACCTGTCTCCGTTTGGCTCACAGCAAATCACTTTGGCTCTGCTTGGCTCTCGACAACAACCAAAGGGTTTTCAGTAGAATAGAATGTGAATATAATAGTTGAAACATCAGTGTTCATTGGAATTAAAATCATATTTTTCGATACTTTTTACAATTCAATTACGGTCAATTGGTCACGGAATTTCAAAACTTGCTTTATATTGTAACGAATGTTAGCAGCACTGAGCGATGCTATCGTCTCTAAGCCGATGCTAAGCAGTGACGTGAACGCTCATCAATAATTCAATCATTATGTATCTACATAAACGAAACAATAACTGCGTCTACATATATGTACCATGTACGTATACGAGCAGCGGAGAGTCAATGCACAAATACATGCATATATCTGAGATACTCCTATAAGTATGTAATGAGAAAAACTATAAAATTGTGCAATTGTAGTTACAGCTGAGAAGTTTGAGAGCTGCTGGACTAGTAGATTCTGGAAGCGCCTAGAAGATGCGAAGGTTGAAATCAAAGAGTATAAAAGGCGACAATTGTAGAGGCGGTGGAATTCAGTTTGATTTGAGTTGCCAAGCAGTTACGACTAAGACGATATCTAGCGAGCAATAGCAGTATTATTTTGAAAGTCAGTTTCCTTTAAGCTATCAGTTTGGTTATTAAGCTATTCGTTGCACAGTTTGAGTGTTATTGTGAAGTATTTTAATAAAGGCCATTTTTCCATTATTCAATATTGGAGTTATTTATTCAACTGTTTAGCGACACGAACCTAGCAAAAGGCAAATAAGAGGATTTGCAGAAAATTCGTTACAATATCAACCTGGTTTATAGTTCGCCGGCCTTCAACTTTGATTTTAGCCAACAAAGGGCTTAGTGTAGCTGGAAGCTGAAGGTAGCACCTGCTAATGCCTCATCATGATACCATAGTATAGCTATTATTTTTTTAAAATCATGACAACTGAACCACTTAGAGGGGCAAACAAAGGTCTGGATATAGTCAGCTTGCGTGGATCTAAGCTGCGATCACTTTCCCCTTTTGCTAGTTATTCCTGCTTCTTGAACTTGGTCAAAAGTTGTGGGTTCCAGGAAAAGTAATCAAAACCTAACAGACAAGATCCGATTCTCAGACCTACTCAATATGCTCACAAAATTTCATTATAATCGTTCAACAGCAAATACTGTGGCCCTAGAATTCTATATATAAAATGCGTGCATGTGTCTTACCGCTCTGCTCATTGATCAACGACTATACCACCATCACTACGCCGATAGTTCTCTTACCTACACAGTCACAGTTTAGTTTCAATTTTGGTGATCACTGATAAAGAAAGCAAACAAACAATTGTGGCTTTCGTCAGATCGTTGACCTGCAAGACAGGGTCTTTCATAGTACAATAACTGTCGGTTATTTGGCTGAAGCCGTGATACTGATTGAGTGCTTATAACTCCAAAGCAAAACTTCATTGAGTGTGCTACGAGAATTATGGGGCTTACGTAAATATCAAGAAAGTCAGCGTGTACAAATCTTTTTTTCCATAAGTAGCATTAGCGTGGAATTTTTTCCGTGGTACAACCTCTACATTGTAGTTGTTGGTTTGGTTTTATTTAAATTTGGGCATGTTTTTCAGTTCAATTATATTGTTTTTAAGTTTTCGCTTGGGAATTGTTGCCGTTGCAGATTTGTATCGATAAGATGCAGTGTGCTCGCGGACTAAGCTATCAGTGTCTGTATGGGAAAGCAAGGCTTAACAAAATGCACGATACATACATTTATATGCTTAACATATTTTGAGCCTGATATTTGCTCTAACAAAATAAGCCTTATATAAGGGCAAAGTTTTATGTGTAGATATTTGTGTGTGTGTGCCTTTGTCAGTGTGGCGAAGTGCAACAAGCAAAAAAACCGCACAGCCGAAAGATACAAAATTGAGTATTCGCGAAGCAGTGAATAACAAGAAGAAAAAAAGCAAATCCAAATGGAAAACTACTACCAACAAATAAACAAACAAACCAACCAAATTTAGTGGAGAGTTTGAAAGCAAAGTGTTGAGTATTTGCCCTAAAATTGTTTAGGAAATTTTGCAAAAAGACAAACAATGCTGACGGTCAAAGTGTATTATTTTGTAGGCCTTGTGGTATCGACAAGAGCTCAAATTAAAATTTTACGGTTTAATAAGATCAGAAGTAAACAACAATAAACAAGCGCATAAAAAAAGCTACAGCTACGTATATACATATGTTCTGAAGTTTTTCGATATATCGTTATTAAATGTGCGTAATTTGCAAAATTAACTTTTAAGTGTGGTTCCAAATCAAAACCAATCTATAATGCGGCTAAGGAACTTACAAATCTAAGGCTTTTAAAAAATTGTCTGTAAGTATTGGAAAACGTACCTCTTTGAAGTGTCAAACCTATCGATGGCACTATCGATAATTTCAATCAATAAACGCTCATTGATAATTTTCTCATAAACTATCGGAAATTGAGTAAAATCCACTTGCAGAACGGTAAGTTATGTATATTTTTAACTTAGAGTTAATTGTATAGTTTTATAAAAATGTACGAGTTGAACCCTTCATGAGAAGCTAACTCTGAGTATAAAAGAAACCTACCGCTCTGCAAGAGGACCTAAGACTAATCAATAACACTGTTACATAAAACAACAAAAAAGCAGTCTGCAAAATTATATGACGTGCAAAAGTGTCAATGTAATTAACGTCATTTGGCATTACATCTCTTTCGATAGCTTATGAAAGTCAGGTTCGAAACCTGAGAGAGAATTAATGTCAGAATCATGTGGGAATTTGTGTAATTGATATTGTATTGTATTGTATTGTATTGTATTTTATTAAACATTTTCCAGATGCATACTTATTAACCTAAGATTACAATATTACATTAAATAATTTCAAATTACTATGCAGCATAGGAAAAGTATATGGCATTTTTTATATTAAAGTTTAACATAGTTCTAAATGCCAGTCCTAGCTTTGGTATATTGTTTTGTGTGGGGTGTACAAAAATAAAAATTTCATAAAGAGTTTAAGTTATACATTAAATTAAATCATCAAAGATATGAAAGAGAATCAATACTAAATATTTGCAGCTTCCTAAGGTATGTACGGTTTATAGGGTCATCCTCAGCATCGTTTCTAATTCAAAGTGATTATAACCAAAAAGATACAGCTTAACTTCTTTTTTAAAAAAGTTGACATTTCTTATTACCCGTACAGTGGCAGGAAGGGAGTTGAAAAATTTGCACGACGTGTATGTGTAAAAACTTCTAAAGTGCGACGTCCTAGTATGCGGAATTTGTACCATCGGAAGTAGATTTCTTCGTAAGTTGTAGACTTCCGAAGGAAAGCTTTCCAGGTAGCCACACCGTATAAAGAATGTTTTTAAAACTTTGTAAAGATGATGTCGACACGGAAATATATCTAGTTTCCTAAAATATAGCATAGAGTGAGACCTATAGTTTGCACTACAGATTCGCCTTATAATCCCCTTTTGAATTGTTACCACTGCTGACAGCTTATTAGCCGAAGCGCCGCCCCAGCATGTGATACCATATTGCAGTTTAGATTGAAATATTCCGTAGTAAACTGTTTTTAAAGTGGATATTGAACATAACTTTTTCAGACGATAAAAGTGACGAGTGGTATATAGAAAGTATTTTTTTAGTGCATTAATGTGCTCAGACCAACTCAAGCGGTTGTCTATTATAATTCCTAGGTACTTGAAATTCTCAACAACTTCAACCCTGAAGCAGCTCTCACTACAGTTTCTATTACAATCAAAAGATCTCATCGCGTCACTTTGAGTGCACGATATATGGTGCATGTTAAAGCGACAGCACACTGCGGAGTGAAATATGACATCATAACTTGGTTGTTCTTTGAGAACATGACTGAAATACATAAGTCTAGTTTTACTACTTACAATCAGTTTGTGTGAAGCGAACCAGGTTCGTAACAAATGTATATCATGGTTAATGTCACATATTAATTCAAAGTAATTCGGTGTTCTGTACGCAATTGCAAGATCGTCTGCAAAGGCAGTGGCCTTGCCTCTCAATGGAAGCTTAAATATTGAATTAATATAGACCAAGAACAATATTGGACCAAGAACTGAGCCTTGGGGAACACCCAGATTAACAAGCTGTAATCTACTGTAGCTACATTCTACTTTAACTTTTTGTGTTCTGCCCGATATATACGATTTAAGCCACTTATGCATAACACCGCGGAATCCTGCACTATATAGTTTTCCAATAGTACACCCCTATCGACCATATCAAAAGCTTTTGTTATGTCCACAAAGAGACCAGCACAACTTCTTTTTTCATCCAGAGCTTTGTAGACGTTGGTGCAAAAATCTAGCAAGGCGTCTTCTGTTGAAAGGTCAGAACGAAAGCCAAACTGCATGGAGCTAAAAAAGCTCGCTTTATTTAGAAAATTAACAATTCTGGTTTTAACAGCCTTTTCAAAAACTTTAGATATGGCCGAGAGTAGTGAAATAGGTCTGTAATTATTAACATCTTTTTTATCCCCTTTTTTCAAGATTGTGTTTAAAAAATTTAACTGAAAATTTGGAATTAAAAATCGTATCATAATATAAAATGCAATTTTTATTACAAACGCAACGCTATTCACACTCTTGTTACTTCGAGCACCTCTGCGCGTTCGGGTTGAGAATTAATGTCACTGATTTTAAATCGTTTTGACATTATTGCATGCCAGCTCACGCCCATATACTTATGAATATTTCGACGTTCTGAGTCCGAATGTAGGGACCTGTTTAACTGGAATACCTCAAAAAATCTTTTAAATATAATAGTAGCAACGTTTTTAAAATGTTGGTGTTCGAGCTAAAAGGTCTTCAGATTTGGATTTAGTACGTCGAAAAACACATCGATAGATGGATAGATGGACATACAGAAACAAAAGTAGAATGAGAAAGGGAATTTTTATGAAATTTTGTCAATTAAATTCCCTTTTTTATTTTCGATAATTTAAGAAAAACTGCTATACATTTAGTAACTGAAACTAAGCAAAACAATCTCAAAACGTCTTTGACAAATTCAAAAGTTCGAGAACAGTTTTTTTCAATTAAACCTACATAATTATTTCACGAAACGAAATGTTTACATACAAAGTATGTACTGTGCAAAAGAATAAGATATGCAAGGAAGGCAATTGGGATAAAGTTTACAACAACTAAGGTATGACGTGGCTGAATGCGTTTGTAACACTTCAACCATCGGAGGAGTGTGGGTTCAAATCACATTATGATTAATATATTATGATGATGAATCATTGATTTGGTTTAAGTATTAGGACCTTTTTATATTAATTTGAGCGACAGTAGTATATAGCGCAGTGGTATAAGCGCAGTTTCGGCGTCGGGTTCGTGGTGGGAGAGAGACTTTGTCGCCAAGTGCTGGCGTTCACGCCTGTGGACGAGCGGCTCGCCGCTATCCGAATAAAAGCAAGATTTTTTAATATATCATTCATCTGCGCCCATGCGCCGACAAAGGAAAAAGACGATGAGGTGAAAGACACTTTTTATGAACAATTAGAACGCACATACGAGCGCTGCCCCCGTCATGATATAAAAGTCGTGCTTGGTGACTTTAACGCCAGGGTGGGCAAAGAAGGTGTTTTTGGCCCTACAGCCGGAAAGTTCAGCCTACACAATGAAACTTCTCCTAACGGACTGAGGCTGATTGACTTTGCCGGTGCTCGAAACATGGTCATATCCAGCACGAGGTTCATGCATAAAAAGATACATCAAGCTACATGGCTGTCTCCTGATCGAAATACTCGCAATCAGATCGATCACGTTGTGATAGACGGACGGCATGCTTCCAGTGTTTTAGTTGTGCGCACGATCCGACGACCTAACATCGACTCGGACCATTATCACGTTGCAGCCAAAATACGCACCCGCCTCAACGCGGCTAAAACCAAGGAACAAAAAACACAAGGAAAGCTAGACGTCGGAAAGCTTCAATCACAACAGACTGCCAATGATTTCGCAACTCGACTCTCACACCTGCTCTCTGAGAGCACGACTCATCCTGAAGGAATACAGGAGCAGTGGGAGCATATCTCCAAAGCACTTCGTACTGCCGCCGAGGAAAAAATTGGTTACCGGCGGCCACGAAAAAACAACTGGTACGATGAAGAATGCCGCGTTGCAACCGAAAGAAAAGACGCTGCCTACAGGGCTACGTTAAAAGCGAGCGCGACAAGAGGAGTGTGTGAACGCTATCGTGAGTTGAAAAGGGAAGCAAGACGCCTTTTCAGGAAGAAAAAAGCAGAAGCAAAAAGGCGTGACTGCGAGGAGCTTGAGCTGCTAGCCACCAGGAATAACGCCCGAAAATTTAACCAAAAAATACGGCGACAGACGGAAGGTTTTAAGACCGGAGCAAACTCCTGTAGGAACGAAAACGGCGACCTTGTAACTGATGTCCAGAGAGTGCTTAGATTATGGAGGGAATACTTCTCTGCTCTCCTAAATGGAGGCAGCAATTCACCGCGCAGAGATGAAGAACCCGATCCCACAATCGATGATGATGGAATATATGTCCCCCCGCCCGACTATGACGAAGTTAGAATGGCAGTAGCCAGATTGAAAAACAACAAGGCCGTGGGCGCTGATGAATTGCCTGCGGATCTATTCAAGTACGGCGGCGAGGAGTTGGTAAGTCGCATGCAGCAACTTCTTAGCAAAATATGGGCGGACGAGTGCATGCCCGACGGTTGTAATCTAAGTGTTCTTTGCCCGGTCCACAAGAAGGGGGATACTGCAAAAGGCACCAACTATCGGCCTTCTAAATATCGCATATAAGGTCCTTTCAAGTGTATTGTGCGAAATATTGAAGCCCACCGTGAACCGGCTGATTGGACCTTATCAGTGCGGCTTCAGACCTGGTAAATCTACCATCGACCAGATTTTCACAATGCGCCAAATCTTGGAAAAAACTCGCGAAAGGAGAATCGACACACATCACCTCTTCGTCGACTTTAAAGCCGCCTTCGACAGCACGAAAAGGAGCTGCCTATATGCCACTATGTCTGAATTTGGTTTCCCTGCAAAACTTATACGGCTGTGCAAAATGACGTTGAGCAACACCATCAGCTCAGTCAGAATTGGGAAGAACCTCTCCGAGCCGTTGGAAACTAAACGAGGTTTCAGACAGGGGTACCCCCTATCGTGCGATTTCTTTAATTTGATGCTGGAGAAAATTATACTAGCTGCAGAACTTAACCGCACTGGAACAATATACTATAAAAGCGTGCAGTTACTGGCATATGCTGATGACATTGATATCATCGGCCTAAACACCCGCGCTGTTAGTTCTGCTTACTCCAAACTGGAAAAAGAAGCGGTAAAGATGGGTTTGATGGTGAATGAGGACAAAACGAAGTACCTGCTGTCATCCAGCAAAGAGTCAGCGCATACGCGCCTTGGCAACCACGCTTCTGTTGGCAGCGATAATTTCGAAATAGTAAAATACTTCGTTTATTTGGGAACCAGCATCAACACTAGCAACAACATCAGCACTGAAATACAGCGAAGAATCAATCTTACCAATAAATGCTACTTTGGACTAGGTAGGCAATTGAAAAGTAAAGTCCTCTCTCGGCGAACGAAAATCATACTCTACAAGTCACTTATCGTACCCGTCCTGCTATATGGGGCAGAAGCATGGACCATGACAACAGCAGATGAAGCGGCTTTGGGAGTGTTCGAGAGAAAAGTTCTTCGAAAGATTTATGGACCTCTACGCGTTGGCGATGGCGAGTACCGAAGAAGATTTAATGATGAGCTGTACGAGCTATACGCAGACACCAACATAGTCCAGCGAATTAAAATTCAGCGGCTGCGCTGGCTAGGCCATGTTATGCGAATGAATGATGATGCTCCGGCCAAGAAAGTGTTTCTATCGGAACCCGCCTTTGGAAGCAGAGCTACAGGGCGGCCCCCAACTCCGTTGGAAAGACCAGGTGGAAAACGATTTAAACTCCCTTGGTGTGACCAATTGGCGCCGGTTGGCAGAGCGAAGGAGCGACTGGAGCGCCTTGTTGGACGGCCATAACCGTTTAGACGGTTAAGCGCCAATTATGTTAGTAAGTAAGTGGTATATAGCGTATAACTTTATTTCAAACTGCGAACCATTTTTTTCTCAATTAAGGTGATGAAACCTACTTTTCATTATTTCGACTTATACCGTTTTCACACAGAAACTTAATCAAATCGAATCACAATTTTATTTAATGAAATAATTAAGTTTCCCTCTTCATACAGAGCCTTTTACTTCTTTAAGCGAACATCTGTCAGCAGCCCCAAAAAAATATTTCGTTTTTACAAAAAATAGTTAAAATGGAAAGCAGCCGTTTTCTTCTTAACTATAAATACATTCAAAATAAAATACATGCGCACCTATCCATAGATGTTGCACCTAACCAAATATGTGCATATTTTCGAAAAAGTCATATTATCTTTTGCAGCAAATGCAGCGAAAATTAAATTTTGAATTTTTTCATCTTTTTCTTTTTTTCGTAAATTATTGAAAATAATTTATTTTTGATTGTCATTTGTTACATTGACAGTAAAATTCGAAGCAGTAAGCAAAACCGACTGGCGATCAGATGAGACAATTAAGAATTTGTATTTTGCATGGAAGATTGAGCTCAATTAGGGCTTTAATGTAGAAAACTTGACTAATTATTTCATTAGGCCTCTGTGTGAGATTGGCATTAGAGGTCTTCATTATCGCCTATTTGAATGACCTATAGCCGTCATCCAGTGAGTTTCTAGCTCCGTCTCAAGCTCAACTCTCACAGAAATGCTCTTTCAGCATCATTGGAAGACTTGAGAAGCAGAGGTCGTGATATTTTTGTACACATCAGGCGTGATAGGCACACCCAGAAAAAAATTTCTCCGGTTTCTCCAAATTTCTTCAAAATGAGGAAAAATTCTTCAAATTGAGAAATTATTCTACATTTTGAAGAAATTTTGGCCATGCGAAGAGGAAAAAATGTCTTAAGTGCCATTTCATTCAAGTTTTTTCTGAGTGCAGATGTCGCTACTGTGTTTCATTTAACACAAGCCAAGCACCAACATCTATTTTTGAAAAAGTAGGTTTATTAAAGGCATTTTTGCCAAACTAAAGATACGAAATTAACAACTTATCTGACTCACAAATTGAATCAGAGTTTTTATCTGTTTTATCTGGCTCAAATCATTTTTGTTGAATTTGCATGCAAAATTGTTTATCTGGCTCAGGGGATGATAGCTTATTTTAAGATCGAGTACCAAGTAGTCGATTTTAAATCAATACAAAATTTGTTACTCGTCTAATCGATTGTAAACATGAGCCCTGCTGTGTGTATATGTCTGAACTGAGATTGGTATTGATTCACAATTTGGCCTTTTTTAGAACCGGGTACATTTTTTGGATCAATAAACTTTAAAACCAAGTAGCTTTTGGGATCGGGTACCTGTCTAGAGCCGAGTACCTCTTGGACCTTGGCTTTTTTTTTAATCGGGTACTTTTCGGATCGGGTTACTTTTTTAAAACCGAGTGCATTTTCAAAACCGGGTACTCCTTCGGATTCGGGAACTTTTTTAGAACCTAACATATTTTTCAGAGCCGGGGTAGTTTTTTTAGAGCCGTATACGCCACTCAGTCAACGAAAAAGACAATATTCGTATTCGAGAGGAGAGTAACATACATACAAACATCAAACTGATGTCAATATAAGTTCGTTATAAAGTTTGAAATTTTCAAATTAAGGATTCGGGTCTGCTAGCTTGTTGTAAGAAATAAAAACTGATTAATAACAACTTAAGCTGAAATCTAAATTATTATATCAACAAAAATCTAGAACAATCTACTTATGACCACCACTCAAATACCAGTAAGGTCGATGATCACTTGATTATGTAGATCGTACACAACGAATGTTCGAAAAAAAATTCAACAATTTTTTTTTTCTTAAATAACTTCGATTATGCCTCAACAACAATAAATATTAAAACCGATTTTTAATCAAATTTGGGTAGCTTCTTTGAGAAATTCTTATGCACCTATGTATGTATACAATTTCAATAAACATACCTATATATGTATGTGCGTTATGTATATGCACTCGTATGTATGTACAAAAGTACATTACTTTATTTGGTATTACATTTTTTGTCTCTTCTTGATTTGCTTTATAATCTGCTTCGCTTTGCTATACTCGCTTTATCCATTTCTTTAAGATTATTTTTCTTTGTTCCATGCTTTACCCTTTTCATGTCACATTCGTAGTGATGGGTGGGTGATTATTTTAATATCCATTACCACTTTCTACCCGCTGAGACGCTGCCACGTGCAACTTATTTCACGTTTATTCGGCAACAAAGTATCTATACCTTATATGTCGAGATACACATATGCATACATATGCATTTTTACATCCCAAAAAACATTTTTGTCAATTCTCAGTTTGAGATATATTTGAGAATCAATCCATTTCTCACATTTCAAACGTTAGTTTTGAAATGCATTTCGGTAAGCAAATTTATTATTTGCCTCACTTCACTTTTAACTCGTTTATATTTATGCATAATGTAGTACAATATCACTTAATATCATTAAAATGTATAAATACTTCCTTATTTTATAAGTTTTTATTTAGTTTCACTTGGCTGTTGTTTGTGATCAAATCTTGCAAGTTAAATTTGATACACTTCCCAGTGTCCGATTGAGCTGAAATTTTGCACGCATGTATAACCCCGATGACAATGTAATATTACTTTGCGAGAATTCGATAAATTAATCGATAACGGAGTTATCGGTAAAGATTTGTGCTCACCTTGGCATAAAAGCCTAAGTCCTCAAGAACGCATTCAACTTCGCTTTGTTTGTGTATACAACAAACGTAGAAGTTAGGCTGTTATCGCTAAATGTTGGACACTTTTCTGCGCACTTGATTTTTTTTGCAGTGTTTTGGCGATGGAATTTTAGCTAAGCGAAAGTTGGAATTTTATTTTAAAACAGAGCAGAGATCTGCAATGAGTAGTTGTAAACTGAACGCGACATAGGTAAAGTCACAATAAAATATGATTTTAAGTTAGCTAACACTGTCTGACACAATTTTATATGTGCTCTGTGTCAAAAATGCTTCAACTAACTTAGTCACATTTTATTTCGATTATGAATATGCCCCAATATATTCGGATCATGATATAAATAAAATTAAAGAAAAAAAAACTTTTTTAAAAATAAGCTTTTATTATTGTTTAATAAAATTAACTAAAAAGTAAAAAATAAATTGACTGAAAAGAAATATAGCACTTTATAAGTTCATTGTAACCTTTAACGATAGTTAGGCTTCTTCGTCTGCGATAAAAAAATTCCATATTGTACATAATTATATATTTTGAACTTTACATCTAATTTATTAAATCTTACAGTTTATATCACAGTCCTAATTGTTCTAATAAAAGAGTGTTAAATTTTGATGGTATAATTAAGAACATTTAGGACCTCCTTTTCCTGCTATCACAATGTAACACGCTTTTATGAGAACAGTTACGACTGTGCTATAATTTAGGTGTAAAGTTTTAATGTTAAAAATATATAATTATGTACAATATGGCATATTTTTGTCACAGACGAAGAAGCCTAATTATCGTTAAAAGTTACAATGAACTTATAAAGTGTTATATTTCTTTACAGTCAATTTATTTTTTACTTTTTAGTTAATTTCATTAACCAATAATAAAAGCTTAGTTTTAAATAAGTTTTTTTCTTTAATTTTATTTTCACTTTGGGTCCAACTTCACCCAATAAAATCGTTTGTTTACATTTCCAGCTTACTTACTTACTTAATTGGCGCTTAACCGTCTAAACGGTTATGGCCGTCCAACAAGGCGCGCCAGTCGCTCCTTCGCTCCGCCAACCGGCGCCAATTGGTCACACCAAGGGAGCTTAAATCGTTTTCCACCTGGTCGTTCCAACGGAGTGGGGCCCGCCCTCTAACTCTGCTTCCATAGGCGGGTTCCGATAGAAACACTTTCTTGGCCGGAGCATCATCTTTCATTCGCATAACATGGCCTAGCCAGCGCAACCGCTGCGTTTTAATTCGCTGGACTATGTTGATGTGTGCGTATAGCTCGTACAGCTCATCGTTAAATCTTCGTCGGAACTCGCCGTCGCCAACTTTTCTCTCGAACACTCCCAAAGCCACTTCATCTCCTGATGTCATCGCCCATGCAGCAGGACGGGTACGATAAGTGACTTGTAGAGTATGATTTTCGTTCGCCGAGAGAGGACTTTTGTTACTGTTTAAACCATAAAATGCTCGGAAATATTCCTTAAAAACGTTACAGTATTTTAAATCTGATTTAAATGAAACTGCTTGTCAATCACTTCGAAACTGAATTTGAATTATTTTATCACTTATACAAAAACTTACAACTTATCTGTATTAATACTCAAAAAAGCAACCGTGCCAAAAAATGTAAGCGCGTTTGAATTAACCGAAACGTTCCTTCGAGGAGTTTTAGTTGGCTACGAGAATTCAGACACGTACGAGGCACGAAAAGATATAAAAACGAAACGAAACCAAACAAAACCGCCGCTACGCTGAGCTGCGTTTAAACGATTTACCAATTTAACTAATTTAAACAATTTCTCTATAACTATTAGTAAAGCGCAAAAGTGCGCCATATATTGCATTTAACTATTCATTTTAAACTATACAATATTCACACGTTACAAATAATAAAAGCGAATTATCTAAAACTCAGTAAAGCCTGTTCTTTATACTTTCGAAAGCCTCGTAAATTTAGCCAAACGTTGTTTAGTCACAACTACTTTACTTTTCAATTGCCTACCTAGTCCAAAGTAGCATTTATTGGCAAGATTGATTCTTCGCTGGATTTCAGTGCTGATGTTGTTGCTAGTGTTGATGCTGGTTCCCAAATAAACGAAGTCTTATACTATTTCGAAATTATGGCTGCCAACAGTAGCGTGGTTGCCAAGGCGCATATGCGCTGACTCTTTGCTCGATGACGACAGGTACTTAGTTTTGTCCTCATTCACCATCAAACGCATCTTTACAGCTTCTTTTTCCAGTTTGGAGTAAGCAGAACTAACAGCGCGTGTGTTTAGGCCGATGATATCAATGTCATCAGCATATGCCAGTAATTGCACGCTTTTATAGTATATTGTTCCAGTGCGGTTAAGTTCTGCAGCAAGTATAATTTTCTCCAGCATCAAATTAAAGAAATCGCACGATAAGGGGTCACCCTGTCTGAAATCTCGTTTAGTTTCGAACGGCTCGGAGAGGTCCTTCCCAATTCTGACTGAGCTGATGGTGTTGCTCAACGTCATTTTGCACAGCCGTATAAGTTTTGCGGGGAAACCAAATTCAGACATAGTGGCATATAGGCAGCTCCTTTTTGTGCTGTCGAAGGCGGCTTTAAAGTCGACGAAGAGGTGATGTGTGTCGTTTCTTTTTTCACGGGCTTTTCCAAGATTTGGCGCATTGTGAAAATCTGGTCGATGGTAGATTTACCAGGTCTGAAGCCGCACTGATAAGGCCCAATCAGCCGGTTCACTGTGGGCTTCAATCTTTCGCACAATACACTTGAAAGGACCTTATATGCGATATTAAGAAGGCTGATTCCACGATAGTTGGTGCATTTTGCAGTATCCCCCTTCTTGTGGACTGGGCAAAGAACACTTAGATTCCAACTGTCGGACATGCACACATTTCCAGCTAAAGTATGCAAATTAGAGATCGACGAGTTATCAACGGCACTATCGACGACACTATCGTTAGCATTGATGTAAAATAAGCATGTTGTACTATTTTTATTTTATATTTGGGTTTCATGAACACTTATTATGTACTTTAAAATTTAGACACATTGGCGCAAAAAGTATTCACATTATTATTAACGAAAATATTCCATGATATCAATGGTTTTCAACCAGAATGGAACGAAATGCAAGCATATCTCAAATCCTTCTCAAGTTGAAGAAAAACGTTTGAGAAAAAGTTGAGAGAATATTTAGCTTCAAATGATTAATATCAAACTGAGAATTAATGTTTTCTCAAACATTTGAGAGAAACAAATTTTCAAGTATGTCTCAAATTATTCTCAAGTTGAAGATCGACGTTTGAGAAAAAGTCGAGAAAATATTTTGTTTCAAATGATAAATAATATTGAATATCAACCTGAGAATCAATGTTTTTCTAAAACATTTGAGATTTTTGTTTTCAGTGTTTGTTGGGATATTAAATCGTAAGTGTTTAGATCTTTGCGTGTGACTGGACCGAGCACATATTGACAGTGGTGGAACATCAATTGAACCGCTTTTAAGTACATATTTAAAAACTTTCACACAAATGTTTACTAAGGGGTAAATACTATTTATTATACAAGAAATGGCTTAAAAGTTAACTGACCAGGGTACTTCATTGTTCTATTTTTGTATTTGAAATTTTAATTTATTAGGTGACGGAAGTTACTAGCCACCCCACGCTCGTGCATATGCAGCGCTCTTACACCCCTGTTACCAGTTTTCGGCAAGTTTCATTCATAATAGTTTTTTTTTATGTTACAGGAGGTACAATACTTATCTCAAAACTATTTCTGTGTGAAATATTCCGAATAATATGCATAATAAAATAGCACTTCAGTTTTTTATGGCCAATTTTTGATGAAAAAATTTATAACAATGAACTAATTGTAGGGGCAATTTTTATTAACTTTCATCATTTTATTTTATTTTTATATTTGGAATTTAAGAAAAAAATTCCATGAATGTTGTATCGGAAACTATACAAAACAATCTCAAAAACGTTTTCGAAAAAAACGACATTTTTCCAGTCTGTCGGATGTAAATGACTCGGCATCTCAAGTCGGGTTAACCGTTATTCACTAGGAAATATAAGGTCCCTAATTGGACCAAGCCTAAGCACGGAGGGATAACGCTACAAGAAAAATATAATACAAAGTATCTAGGAGTTATACTAGACAGTATATTGTCATGGAAACTACATGTGGAAGAGATAGCGAAGAAGGCCTACGCGGCACTGTATGCATGCAAGAGGATGCTATGGGGGATGCATGTGGGTTCTATCACCCAAACTCTCTCATCGTGTATTTGGCAATTGTGAAATCCATACTTTACTATGTAGTTCTTGTTTGGTGGACAGTCGCAAAAAAAAAAAAATCGAATACCAAAAATCTTGAAGGTGTATTCAGAGTATCCATGATTAGCATACGGAGACTTAAAAGCTACACCGACAGCAGCACGACGCAAACTGGAAGAAAAGCACGGCTTAAAATCTATTCAGAAGCTATCGCGTCTTACACAAATAAATAAATATCAGGCAAACAGGAAATATGGTCCCGTGCCTGAGCTTCGAAATAGATCTAGGGGCCACTATTGAGCCGGAGGGTTGTTGTCAGGGTGCAGAAATGGCAGAACATACTATACAAGTGTATACGGATGGTTGCAAATAAATGGAAGGGGTCTGGTCTGTGTCGACCCAGAAATAAGTAGATCCTTCAGGCTGCCAGATTACTGCAGCGTCTTTCAGGCGGATATTTGACTCACAAAATGGCTCATATCTCTGAAGAGAGAAGACATTAAGGCTCACGATGGGCATACTTAGTGGATACTGCGTTTTGCCGTAACATGCTTATAACTTAGGCCTGGTCAAGCAGCACTTAAGCTAGGTCCGAGAAAACTTCTTGTACTTCACAAGAGTACGGAGTATTCTATAACGATAAGTCCAGGCACCTGATTGGCGTATCTTCCGTTTGGTCGTCAAACAAACACTATGGACAAATACAGTCAATGTGAGGTCATTGTTGACCGGCCAGTTCAACTTAACCTAACCTAATAACCACACAAACATTCCTACTACTGTACACCGCGGGAGTATACAGTTTGTACAATTTTTCACACAATTTCATGTTGTTTCTGAAATTTGATTAGTGAAAATGGGTTCTACAAAAAAGTTGGTAAGCAGCCGGCTTTACTTGATCATTTTCCTTTTCATGCACTTTTTTCTTTTGATTCGATAATTTGTCAGCAGAAAAATTACGTTACCGTAATAGAGTTGCGAACAACAGGTGGATATAGACTTGATCCGTCATGGGGTTTCCAAATGGGTTGAGTTATGGCAATGATGGGATCACTGACGTGCTTTTTAGAAGAAGGAAAAAACGGTTAAGCGGTTAAGTGCGAAGTAATGTTAATGATGGTGCGAGAAAGCCAATATCTTTCTACCTAGATCAATGGGGAGCTAAGTAAAAAATCTGAATTTTTGATTTATTTGTATCAATTTACGATATCGTACATATTTGCCGTGTTTTTGTTTTACACGTATATATGTACGTCTACGTTTGCGCGTAAAAAAAGAGCTTATCCTCACTTAGATAATGCTTAGGAGACCCATCTAGCAGCAAATCGCTACAGAACATGTTGTACCGAAAAGCGGAGACACAAACCTCTATTGTATGACTGTATATAACCTGTGTATAACCTATAGCTGAGGTTGCGGTGAATAGTGGACACACACCATTTGTAGAGGTGATACATAGACACATATTTCAGTTGCATCTGAATATAATGCGTATTGAAATTTAGGAGTACTAATTTTATGCGCAGCAATTTCAGACGAGTAGGTAAAGCTTTACGCTTAGCAGTCCATATAAAGTTTAAGCGTAAGCGTATATAGATGTAAACAAGTAAGGAAGTCTAAGTTCGGGTGAAACCGAACATTACATACCCAGCTGTACACTTTGAATGCTGTTGTTGTTTGTTTTGTGTGCTTAATAGTGTTACAAGGCTGCGCAATAATACATACTAGTATCGCCTGTGGTCGAAATTCGACCAATTTGTTTTTTTTTTTTTTGTCAATTTTCGATTCACTCAAGTTGCATTTAAATAATAATAAACTAAGTTGAAATAAAAGAATATATAATAAAATAAAATAAGAAATAAAATAAATGAACATAAAAGACAATATAAAAAATTTAATGTTATACTTTTGTAGCAAATTTATTTTTTTTGTTCAGTATAAGACGTACTTTATCTAAAATGGGGATTAAATCTGCAAATGAAAAACATTTTCGTGCAAATTTGCCATTCATTGTTATAAATAAATAAATTTAGTGAGTTTGAACAAAAGTTGACCCATTATTTGTGATTTCATATTTTTTTGAAAGCAACTAAAATAAAAAACAAAGAATCTGTTAAATAAAGACCTATGGATTTATGTGTAAGTAAAATGTGTCCAAAAAAATGGGCCAGTTAAGTTATTACTTCTCTATAAAGATTTTTTTTGTGCGCTAGCAATTATTTTAGAACAATTTTTTAAGGATTTTGGTACAGACCAATATAGATAAGTGGCAACAATGGGAAACAATATTTTATTTGAACTGAAAATGAGTGAGGCAGTAGTTCTGTCATCGTTTGGCGCGTACAAATATGTACATATGTAGATGAAACATTTGAGCAACGCGACAATGCAGCTTTTGGAATTTCAAATTCAGAGGGGTTTGTGAACATAATGGGTCCTACAGATGGCAAATGGGAAATGAAATACCATTGATATAAAGCTCTTATTTGCAAAGATATAGCTTATTTTATTCGTTCACGACCCTTTTAAAAATATTTTATATAAAAGTGTGCGTGGTCCTTACCCTATTTCGTTAATTTTTCTTTAAAGCATTCTTTATAGTAAAGGCAACCTCTCTTAACAATTTTTTATTTATGATTAATTATATTTGTAAAATTAATTTTATCACAAGTTGGCGGTGCCACGCCCATTTAAATTTTTTTTTAATTTTTTTAATTTTTTTATCAAGAGTCTCAATATCAGTCCACACGTCCAATTTCAACATTCTAGGTGTATTATTTACTAAATAATCAGGTTTTTTGTGTTTTCAAAAATGTTATATATATATAAAAAGTGGGTGTGGTTATCATCCGATTTCGCTCATTTTCAATACCAATCTATTCTGTGTCCAGATATATTAATATATCTCAATATTTACTCAAGTTATCGGACAGACGGACGGACGGACATGGCTCAATCAAATTTTTTTTGGATACTGATGATTTTGATATATGGAAGTCTATATCTATCTCAATTGCTTTATACCTGTACAACCAACCATTATCCAATCAGAGTTAATATACTCTGTGTGCAAAGCACGCTGGGTATAAAAAAAACACAGCTAATATTTCAGCTAGACTGCGGTCTGGCTATTAGTTTATCACACAAATTACGCGGTTCAACCGCGTAAACGAAAACGATTTAAGTAACGTAATCTTAGTTGTCAAACGTTGCTGTTAAACACAGTTCATTATCCATAAAAATATTGCAATAAAAAATAAAAATAAGCGAGTAAAAACTCGTTCGTTCCAGTCACTACATTGTTGGGACACAGAAGGCGGGCGGGTCCACTCATTCAGTATAATTTTGTGCTAATTTTCCTTTGTTTATATCTACTTATCGCTGGTTATTCAAATTCCAAACTAAATATTATTAACATCACATTTCTTTTGCTTCGATCTTTGTCTCTTGGCAAATTGTCTTTTGGCTCACATTTTCATCGCTCACTTTTCTTTTGTACAATTCTTAATTCTTCGTCGATTTCTTAGACAAAACGAAGTATTTTGCTCTTTAGCTGTTACTTACATATGTAGATACCAAAATAGTATGTACATACATACATGCATCTATATTTCTTGATTGTGTGCAATTTCTTAGTTTTCATTCTTTTAATTTTTGCTTCAGTTAATGCGTAATTAATGCCTGTTTACATCGAGCTAACATATTTTCAATTTACTTACATACATTCGCTATTCGTCGCGGGAATACAAATTAACCGCCCCAAGTAGAAAGGTATTTACCATTTTTCGACACACTTTTGTTCTCGTTTAGCACAAACAAATATATCTGCATAGGCTACTGGTTTTTACGTGTCCTATCCAGATACAATTCACTCTATATACGCACTTACCTCAATACCTACAAAATACAGTGTCTTAGAAAAGTTAACGAATAAAATAAGACTGATAATGAAATAAGTTTCAAGTGAATAAATAAATGTAAGGCGAGATAGCTTCCGAATAGATTTTAAACCGTGCTTCTCTTTTAATTTGCGTCGTGCCCCTTTTAATTTTCCCTACACATTGCCGGGACGGGACCTACAAGTTTTATGCCGACTCCGAACGGCATCTGTAAGGCAGATGAGTTTTCACTGAGAAGTTTTTCATGGCAGAAATGCACTCGGAGTGCTTGCCAAATCACTGCGGAGGGGCGAACCCCGTTTAGAAAAACTTTCTTCTAATTGAAAAAACTTGTTTCTAAAATTTTGATGTTGCTTTGCCCGGAGTGTAAAACCAGGATCGTCGGTGTGGTTGGCGGGGTACGCTATCACCAGCGAACTACGCAAAGCTATTGTTAAAATTATTAAATCAAATTTGCGGTGCGTTTTGATCAGTTTATATAAAGGAAGTGTTTATAAAATTTATTTATTTTCTCTTTATCTTACACTTTTGTTGCATTATGTTGGTGCTTTTAACTCCGTCTTTTAAAAACGGATCGTAAAATCCCTTCCTTATGTAGGATTGGAAGGTCCCAAATCTCGTACGAGTTTTCTAATTATCTCGGCCCGTGCGCCCCCTAGCGAATTTTTCTTCTTTGCTGCATTTTCTCGGTTCTCTGAACTATGTTGGGCTGCAGGTTTGTAGCTCAATGGGAAGTTTTTAAAAACATGACAGCAAAATTCCGCCGTTTGGCATGGCATTTTTTAATAAATTGGCCAGGGCGCCACCTATCGGAATATCCACCACATTTTATGCAAGGTCATCGGGCCTTCAATTAAATATGGACTTAAGTATGCAGCTTAATGGTAAATCTGTCAAAAATGTATGGCAATCTTCCATCCCTTCGGTACAATTTTCATAAATATTTCGATCCGTTAAACTATATTGACATCGGACCCATATTTAAAGTGACAAGTCTAAAATTAATGTAAGGCGCGATAACCTCCGACTCCGAACGGCATCTGCAAGTCAGATGAGTCTTCACTAAGAGCTTTTCATGGCAGAAATGCACTCGGAGTGCTGCCGCTTAGAAAAATCTTCTTCTAATTGAAAAACCTTATTTCTAAAATTTTGATGTTGCTTTACCCGTGGTGTGAACCCAGGGCATACGGTGTGGTAGGCGGAGCGCGCAACCATCACACCACGGTGGCCGCCAGTCTCAACTCTAGCTAAGCCGAAAATCACTAAAACCGGATCCCAAGATTGCAAATCCCGTATCATTTTTCGAATTATCTCGACCGGTGTACAACCCAGCAGACATTTTTATGCATTGTCACCGTCCCCTGAACTAAGTGTAAAGTTTCAAGAGCAAGGAGAAATTAATTAAAAATCGAACGCATGATTCCGCATGCTCCGATCCCTGAGCCATCTGTTCACCAAATAGTTACTTAGAAGCCTTTCCAAAGATTCCAAAATATCCTATGAGTTTTCTGAATTTCTCGTCCCGTACGCCACTTAGAACGAATATTTCCCCTTTTGTTGCATTGTCACGGTAGCCTGGTCTAAGTGTAAAGGTCTCAGAATGTTTCACAAGGTTGCCACCTATTCGAAATAAAAAAATATAGCATGAGATATGCCGATATGGGTATCAAACAAAAGGTATTTCACTCCGCATTACAATAGGGACATTTTTGAGTAGGGTTGCCATTTAAGGTTGCCACCTATTCGAAATAAAAAAAAAGAAACGTTGCTAGCACAACGAAACGTTGCCGAGCAAAGCACGGTCGCCCAGGTACTACATATAAAAAAACAAACACAGCTGGTATTTCTAGTTTCAGGACTCTAGCTCCATGAGAAGCTACTGAAACATGAAACCAATGTTCATAGTAAGCCCCTTAGCCTTACATATTTCGAATTTCGCAATACAACACTTTGGAAAAATTGTGTGAAAGCTTCGGATGGAATCAAATAATTTAGAGTAGGTTAAGCAAATACCAAGTTATAGAGTCAGTCCAAAAATACGTGCATGGACAGCGCTCATAGCTTCTCAAAACTTTCATAATTGTAGATTAGAACATAGCTCCATAGTGTCTAACAGTCCAAGCTAAATAAATAGCTTATTGCGAACGTAGACCAATCTGAGCGGTCCTAGATGCTAGAGCAAAATTTCTTGGACTAAAATTCCCTCATTATGCAGACCGACTTCGTTTCGTTCCGACTGTAACTCTAAACATTTGTACCTTTGAAATTTCCCAACAAAAAATCATGTAAGCGTTAATAAGATGATAGGACTACGACGGAAGGACAGTATTTATACAGAAATGTATGCGTACGGTAAGTGTAAGCGTAGTCTTTGAAATTGGTATGCTATATAAGGAGTATAAAATGTAGGTGTAAGTGTAGTCACTACACTGCAGCGAAATGCGGGAATGTGGTAAAATTTTTATGAACAATATCACACAGCAAATCGAGACAGGGAAAGAAAGGTATAGTAAATAATAAAAGGAGGGGAGAGTGAAGCAAATATTAGAAGTCAAAATTAGAACCGAGACCAGGCGGCATGTTAGTAGTTTTTTATCGCGGTGTTAAGAGTTTGTTATCGTTAAGTTGACGGTTTGTTATCGTCGTCTTATCGAAGAGCTATAGATTTGTTAAAATTTATCGATTTATTATCGAAAAGTTATGGGTATTTATCAAAAATCCGTCAACTTTTTTTACCGAAAAGTTATCGATAAGTTATAAAAAGTTATCGATTTTTATCGAAAAGTCATTAATTAGTAATCAGAATATTATTGACTCGTTATCGGTATATTACCAATTTGTTATCCAAATCAGGACTGTACGTCGAATGACCCATCAATTCGATGTTTTTACAAATTAATTTGCTTCGGCGTTCCTCGTCCATTTTGCGCATTTTCTCGTATGCCACTCAGTCGTAGAGAACAGTAGTCAGAATATAGCTCCAAATAAGTACTGTATCTCACAGTTAAATCTTATGCATGAAAACTTCAGTACACCAAAATGCGGTGTAATGCGAGAAATGTTGCATACAACTTAATTTATTACACATTTCATTACATTACGTTATTAGACCTCATTCCGTAAGCCTTTTATTGGATAAAAACACATAAAGTGTGTATGAGTATGAAATTTTTGGTGGGTAAGAAGTTTGCACGACAATTTGACCTTTTCTTCCACTTTGTCGACTTTTATTTATATAGCTGTTAGTATTCGCATATGCGGTAAATTCTTAGTTTTCTCTTTTGATTCAACCAAATTCTTAAGGGTTGCTTCTTAAAGTGCCTTTTGAAATGTATCGACGAGTTTGAGGCGTACTTTAGGGGTTTAAAAATTATATACGTGTTAGCATGTTTTGTCTTAAGCACAAGACAAAATTCATTGAAAGATTAAATAAAGAAGCGATAATAATGGAAGTCGGACCAAAGTAAATATGCGAATATAAAAATGTGTTTACTATATATATTTGTATATATGTATGTGCGTATATCGCTTCCCCGGTTCAATAATGACGCAAATGTCAATTTTAAAGTTTCGAGATAACGCGCACAAAAGCTTTAAAGAGTACTAATCTTTGCTTTGTATAAATTTTATAATTGTATTACAAATAGTTTCCGCGCTAGACCACTTGCGTCATTATTGCATTCGCACATTTTTCTAGTTGATGCAAATATTGAAATTTGCTTCACCAAAACTTAATATTTTACAATTGCGTCATTATTGAACCGGGGAAGCGATATGTTTTGCTGCGTTTCTAACACACAACTGACTTCTATGTTTTTGTATTGTATTTTTTATACCCAGCTGTACTTGTACACAGAGTATATTAACTTTGATAACGGTTGGTTGTACAGGTATAAAGGAATTGAGATATATATAGACTTCCATATACCAAAATCATCAGTATCGAAAAAAATTCGATTGAGCCATGTCCTTCCGTCCGTCCTTCTGTCCGTCCGTCCGTTAACACGATTCTTTATAGATAATTTTCTATCTTTACGTTATCGTCTCTGAGACGAAACGAACGTTCGTTTCGCAATAATCTTCAAAACTTACTTGGGTGTTCGATCAGGGACCAAATCGTTACATAAAAATTTCCTAAAAATTAGGAAAAATGGGATTGATTTTGCGGCATAGAAATCCCTCCCTCAATCTAGACAAGAAGTCATTTTCTTAGAAATTTAAAAATTGCTTTTTCTTTTGTTATAGGAAAATTGTCTTGATTGACAAAATTTAACTCAAACTAATGAAAGGTTTGAATTTAGAGAAATTGTTTTTAGAAAATATTTTCCTCATTTAAGGTTAGTATTTTTTTCTGAATGTAATAAAGGGAAAAGAATAAAAGTTTGCAAAGTTCCTAACAAGTGGACTGGGCTGTATTTTCGATCCCAGATGCTCTAACCAAACTACTTTTTAAAGTTTTCCATACTAGTTTTCACAAAAGTCTGCGACCCATGTCGCCAAGCAGCAGCTTCGAATGCTACATCGGATATTTAAATCAAGAATATTTGGAATCCCTACTATCGAGAAGAGGCTTCAAAAGGATCTTAGACGCTAGAGTCGAGCATTTACTCAGAAAGTGTTCAACAGTATCTTAGGAAGTTAGGTCTTAACAACGTCTGCATTGGTCATTATGAAGAATACACATCTTTTCCGCATGCGTACCTAAAGCCTAATGACTAGTTTAGACCGCTCTAAGCTTGTGATTGTCGGCCCTAGATCTACTCAGACTTCTTTGTTCTTCTTTCGTTGTAGTATGGCCATGTAGCTCTTGATATGGCACAGCTGGTGGTGCTCTTCCACTTTCTTTGAGCTTTGTTCACGTGAAAATCTCAAATTTCCACCTTCGCTGCACATAGGGGTATGCTTACTTTGACTCTGGTTATTCCATCTAATGAGTTCATCCGTGCCAACTAGTTAGCCATCTCATCTCCTTCGAATCCCATATGTACAGGGTTTAAATTTTTGGCTTAGGTTTTAAACCTCACATCGGTTTGGCAATTTTTCATGCTTTTTGTATTAAATTTGGATTCTCTCAAGTTACTATAGCATTGTTTAATTTTATTAGGTTTACATTTTATACTTAACTAAATAATTAGTTTAAAAAAGTAATATTGTTTAAAAGTTTCTAAAATCTACACAAAGAAACTTGTAGATACTTCTGGTTTTAAAGCAAACCCCAAAAGTTTAGACATTACATGTTATGTTGTACAGTTAAAGCGTTAAAGCACATTTGCAGCGCACTACTCTTATTCAGAGCACGTCGGCTCGACATCTGCCAACGGACCGCAAAAAATTTCTTCTCTTTTTTGAAACCAAGTTCTGTGCACTCATAATCACGAAACCCGATATAATCAAAATTTTTAACCACATTTGGTTTGATTATATATCGACTGTTGAGTGTGGAATGTCACCTCATCTCGTCTGCCGTTTCGAAAACGTTCTTTCTCGAAAAACGTTTGAAAAAATGCCGTATTTCAGAATTTGTTTGAGAAACGCCTTATCTCAGGATTTGTTTCAAAAATCCCCTATATCAACTTTTTAAACGTTAGATAGGGTGTTTAAGAAAAAAATCTGTGGTAGGGATTTCTTCAACCAAACTCTGACATAAGGCCAACAAATCCTGACATAGGGCGTTTTTAGAAAATATTCTAGGGCAGAATGCATTCGAACTTTAAGCTAGCCTTAAGCTCCAACTTATAACTGTAAAGAATGTTTATTTACCAAATAGATTAACATTCTTGTTTTTTGTATAAAACATTCGTATAGCCTTTTTAAGCACATTCTACATACATATGTCTTATAGAGTTCTGTTCTTCTGTTTTGTCTTTAAATATTCAATACAAATAAATGAAAGAAAATATTACATACTTTGTTTGCGTTTCTATTGACTTTTATTTTCATTTGTTAATCAATAATTGCTTTCATATTTGTTCAAGGGCAATTTACTATTTTGTATGTACATTCGCGTTTGAAAAAATAGCGCAAAACCTCAAAATGTGATTGGGGTTGAAAATTGTTTATTTAGTTGTTTGTTTATAACAATACTTATTTACACCATTTGATCAACAACAGCAACGGCAAATATAAAGCTTCCGAATCGTTAAAATTTAAGTAAGTTCCCGATAAGCTACTAGCTTGAAACTTGGAATATAGCAGGCATGCTTAACCAACGAACCTATATCATTTCGTTACGATAATTAACGTTAATAAACGAAACAAAGTCATTTCGTTCCGTTTATTAACGTTAAGAACGTCAAATTAACGAAATGATTTTGCTTCGTTTTCTGCCACATCAAAACGAAATCAAATCGTTTATGTTGATTCATTAATTTCAAACTATGCTGGCAAAGCTGATTGATGGCGGAGTCATTAAAGGTGAAAGCATTAGCCAAGCTGATTACAACTTTTCTCACTAATTTTGACAGTACGAACATTTCTCAGAGTATTTTTGACATTACCACCAACGAATTACACAAACAAATTACATGGAGTTTGTGTGTGTATGTCCGCTCGCTGTTGCCACCTTACGGCTTCACCATGGCTATAGCATTGCCAGCACAATTCAAACATAAAGTATCACGTTTTTGTTAACGTTTTTAACGTTAACGAAAGCTTTTCGTTTCGGTTAAGAACGAGATAAAATTTATCTTGATAATTTCTTTATCGATAATATTTCCAAGTGTTTCAACGGAAACGGTGGAAATTTTTTGATAAACGATTAGCTTAACGTTAAGGTGCATCCCTGGAATATAGTTCAGAACCCGATGACAATGCAATAATATGAAAAAAACTCCGATAGGTGGCGCATGAATCGAAATATTTCAAAAAATCGTATTTGTGGTCCGATTTGGCTCATACTTGAAACACATATTACATACATGAATAAAAATCGCCGCCACGTGGCGCCGGGAGCGAGATATTCAAAAAAATCGTATTTGTGGAAGGCTCATATTTGGAACAAATATTCCATACTGTCCGGTAGATTGTAACAAATTGTCAGGACAGACTCCATGTAACAATGAGTCACTAAATGAACTAAATAGAATGAGAAATAATAGGCAATTAAATAAAGAATAAAAACTTGAAAATAAAATAATTAAAAATTTTTTTTTTATTTAAACGGTTTTATTGAAAACAATACTTACATGAAGTAATCTAATATCTAATATATATTATAAATGGGAAAGTTTGGATGTTAAGATGTTTGGATGTTTGGATGTTTAGATGTTTGGATGTTTGGATGTTTGTCCAGACGTTTGTCTTTGTGACTCAATAACGCAAGAACGGCTGGACCGATTTGGATGAAATTTTGCACACATATAGCCAATAGTCTAGAAGGATCTACTAGCTATATATTTTTCAAAAGGGGCGTGGTTCCCGCCCCCTAGGAACAGTTATAATTTAATTATTATATTTTTTCGTCTTTGCGACTGAATCACGCCAGAATGGCTACACGGATTTTGATTAAATTTGGGACACAGACAGTAGTCTACTAGCGAAATTTTTTTCGAACATGGAAAGAGGGGTGGGGGTCCCACGATCCTTCGAGAAATTATTTTTCATAATTTTTACACATTATAACTTTACGTATACTGGCCTTCACCAATATCACAGACTCAAGGGGTCAAATAAGTCGAGGGCTTACAAAGTAAGCAGTGACACCCTCCGCCCGCCCCCCTTTATCTCCCCCTCTGGTGTAAAATCCATAAATTGTTATAACTCAATCTAAATTTTCTCCTAATCAGTTTTTGGTATCTGGTACATACAGAACGAGATCTAGACAATTTTGGAGGAACGATCAGTGGTCCTCTCCTCTACTCCCGCCATCCGCCCTCCATCAATTGTTTTTATTAGCACGCTTTTATTAGCTTTACCTGTATGTTTCTATCTAACTTTTTATTCGCTCCAATGCGCCTGCTGCCTTATTAACATGGTTTTATAATTAGCTTCACTTTATTTGTAATCCCGTAAGGGTCATATCGAGACCCTTCCGGGATCATTTCTGGATGGTTTTCGGGATCGGTCCGGGATTACGCCGGGGTAATTTCGGGACTATTTCGGGATCATTTTGGGACCCTTCCGGGATCATTTCTGTATAGTTTACGGGATCCGTCCGGGATCCCGTCGGGGTTATTTTGGAACATTTTCGGGACTATTCCGGAATCATTTCGGGACTATTTCGCGATCATTTGGGGACCCTTCCGGTATCATTTCTGGATGGTTTTCGGGATCCGTGCGGAATCTCGTCGGGGTCATATGGGGACTTTTTCGGGATCATTTGAGGGCTCTTCCGGCATCATTTCTGGATGGTTTTCGGGATCCGTCCGGGACATCGTCGGGGTCATTTGGGGACTTTTTCGGGATCATTTGGGGGCTCTTCCGGCATCATTTCTGGATGGTTTTCGGGATCCGTCCGGGATCTCGTCGGGGTCATTTGGGGACTTTTTCGGGATCATTTTGGGGCTCATCCGGCATCATTTCTGGATGGTTTTCGGGATCCGTCCGGGATCCCGTCGGGGTCATTTCGGGACTTTTTCGCGACTAATACGGGATCATTTGGGAACCCTTTCGGCATCATTTCTGGATGGTTTTCGGGATCCGTCCGGGATCCCGTCGGGGTCATTTCGGGACTTTTTCGCGACTAATACGGGATCATTTGGGAACCCTTTCGGCATCATTTCTGGATGGTTTTCGGGATCTGTCCGGGATCCCATTAGGGTAATTTCGGGACTATTAGGGGATCATTTGGGAACCTTTCCGGCATCATTTCTGGATAATTTTCGGGATCCGTCCGGGATGCCGACGAGGTCATTTCGGGACTATTTCGGGATCATTTGGGATACCTACCGGCATCATTTCTGGATGGTTTTTGGGATTCGTCCGGGATCCCGTCGTGGTCCTTTCGGGACTTTTTTTCGACTAATACGGGATCATTTGCGGACCATTTCGGCATCATTTCTGGATAGTTGTCGGGATCCCGTCACGGTCATTTCGGGACTATTAGGGGATCAATTGAGGACCTTTTCGGCATCATTTCTGTATTGTTTTCGGAATCCTTTCGGGATCCCGTCAGGGTCATTTTGGGACTTTTTTGGGGCTAATACGGGATCTAGGGGTCGTTTCGTGACTTTTTCTGTTTTATTTCGGGATCATTTGGGGACCCTTCCGGCATAATTTCTTGATGGTTTGCCGGATCCATCAGGGTCATTTCGGGACCATTTTGGGATCATTTGGGGACCCTTCCGAGATCATTTCTGGATCCGTCCGGGATGCCGTAGGAGCCATTTCGGAATTTTTTGTTACTTTTCCGGGATAGTTTTTGGACCCTTCCGGGATCATTTCTGGATCTGTGCGGGATCCCATCTGGGTCATTTCCGGACTATTTCGGGATCATTTTGGGATCCTTCCGGAATCATTTCTGTATGGTTTTCGCGATCCGTCGTTGATTCCCTCGGAGCCATTTCGGAACCTTTTCTGGAGTATGTCGGGGTCATTTGGGGACTTTTTCGGGATCATTTGGGGCTCTTCCGGCATCATTTCTGGATGGTTTTCGGGATCCGTGCGGGATCTCGTCGGGGTCATTTGGGGACTTTTTCGGGATCATTTGGGGGCTCTTCCGGCATCATTTCTGGATGGTTTTCGGGATCCGTCCGGGATCCCATCAGGGTAATTTCGGGACTATTAGGGGATCATTTGTGGACCTTTCCGGCATCATTACTGGATAATTTTCGGTATCCGTCCGGGATGCCGACGAGGTCATTTCGGGATTATTTCGGGATCATTTGGGATACCTACCGGCATCATTTCTGGACGGTTTTTGGGATTCGTCCGGGATCCCGTCGGGGTCATTTCGGGACTTTTTCTCGACTAATACGGGATCATTTGCGGACCCTTTCGGCATAATTTCTGGATAGTTGTCGGGATCCGTTCGGGATCCCGTCACGGTCATTTCGGAACTATTAGGGGATCATTTGAGGACCTTTCCGGCATCATTTCTGGATAGTTTTTGGAATCCTTTCGGGATCCCGTCAGGGTCATTTCGGGGCTTTTTCGGGATCATTTAACGATGGCATTCAGGATTCGTCCGGGAACCCGTCAGGGTAATTTCTTTCTTTTTTTCCGAGACTATTTCGGGATCATTTTGGGACCTTCCCAAGATCATTTCTGGATGGATTTCGGGATTTGTCCGGGATGCCCTCAGGGTCATTTTGGGACTATTAGGTGAGCATTTGAGGACCGTTCCGGCATCACTTCTGGATGGTTTTCGGTATCCGTTCAGATTCCCGTCGGAATAATTGCGGCACTTTTTCGGGATCATTGGGGTCCCTTCCAAAATCATTTCTGGATGGTTTTTGGGATTCGTCCGGCATCCCGTCGGGGTCATTTCGGGACTTTTTCTCGACTAATACGGGATCATTTGCGGGCCCTTTCGGTATCATTTCTGGATAGTTGTCGGGATCCGTTCGGGATCCCGTCAGGGTCTTTTCGGAACTATTAGGAGATCATTTGAGGACCTTTCCGGCATCATTTCTGGTTAGTTTTCGGGATCCTTTCCGGGTCCCATCAGGGTCATTTCGGGACTTTTTCGGCATCATTTAAGATTGGTTTTGGATTGGACCCTTTCGGCATAATTTCTGGATAGTTGTCGGGATCCGTTCGGGATCCCGTCACGGTCATTTCGGGGCTTTTTCGGGATCATTTAAGGATGGCTTTCAGGATTCGTCCGGGAACCCGTCAGGGTAATTTCTGGACTTTTCCGAGACTATTTCGGGATCATTTTGGGACCTTCCCAAGATCATTTCTGGATGGATTTCGGGATTTGTCCGGGATGCCCTCAGGGTCATTTTGGGACTATGAGGTGAGCATTTCAGGACCGTTCCGGCATCACTTCTGGATGGTTTTCGGTATCCGTTCAGATTCCCGTCGGAATAATTGCGGGACTTTTTCGGGATCATTGGGGTCCCTTCCAAAATCATTTCTGGATGGTTTTTGGGATTCGTCCGGCATCCCGTCGGGGTCATTTCGGGCCTTTTTCTCGACTAATACGGGATCATTTGCGGGCCCTTTCGGTATCATTTCTGGATAGTTGTCGGGATCCGTTCGGGATCCCGTCAGCGTCTTTTCGGAACTATTGGGAGATCATTTGTGGACCTTTCCGGCATCATTACTGGATAATTTTCGGTATCCGTCCGGGATGCCGAGGAGGTCATTTCGGGATTATTTCGGGATCATTTGGGATACCTACCGGCATCATTTCTGGATGGTTTTTGGGATTCGTCCGGGATCCCGTCGGGGTCATTTCGGGACTTTTTCTCGACTAATACGGGATCATTTGCGGACCCTTTCGGCATAATTTCTGGATAGTTGTCGGGATCCGTTCGGGATCCCGTCACGGTCATTTCGGAACTATTAGGGGATCATTTGAGGACCTTTCCGGCATCATTTCTGGATAGTTTTTGGAATCCTTTCGGGATCCCGTCAGGGTCATTTCGGGGCTTTTTCGGGATCATTTAAGGATGGCTTTCAGGATTCGTCCGGGAACCCGTCAGGGTAATTTCTGGACTTTTCCCAGACTATTTCGGGATAATTTTGGGACCCTCCCAAGATCATTTCTGGATGGATTTCGGGATCTGTCCGGGATGCCGTCAGGGTCATTTTGGGACTATTAGGTGATCATTTGAGGACCTTTTCGGCATCACTTCTGGATGGTTTTCGGTATCCGCTCAGGATCCCGTCGGAATTATTGCGGGACTTTTTCGGGATCATTTGGTGTCCCTTCCGGCATCATTTCTGGCTGGTTTTTGGGATTCGTCCGGCATCCCGTCGGGTTCATTTCGGGACTTTTTCTCGACTAATACGGGATCATTTGCGGGCCCTTTCGGCATCATTTCTAGATAGTTGTCGGGATCCGTTCGGGATCCCGTCAGGGTCTTTTCGGAACTATTAGGTGATCATTTGAGGACATTTCCGGCATCATTTCTGGATAGTTTTCGGGATCCTTTCGGGGTCCAGTCAGGGTCATTTCGGGACTTTTTCGGGATCATTTAGAGATGGCTTTCAGGATTCGTCCGGGAACCCGTCAGGGTAATTTCTGAACTTTTCCGAGACTATTTCGGGATAATTTTGGGACCTTCCCAAGATCATTTCTGGATGGATTTTGGGATCAGTCCGGGATGCCGTCAGGGTCATTTTGGTATTAGGTGATCATTTGAGGACCTTTCCGGCATCACTTCTGGATGGTTATCGGTATCCGATCAGGATCCCCTCGGAATCATTGCGGGACTTTTTCGGGATCATTTGGAGTCCCTCCCAAGATCATTTCTGGATGGATTTCGGGATCTGTCCGGGATCCCGTCAGGGTCATTTAGGGGTGCGTTCGAGATCCCGTCAGGGTCATTTCGGGACTTCTTCGGGAATATATCGGGATCATTTCTGGATGGTTTATGGGATCCGTCCATTACCCCTTAAGGGTAATTTCGGGACTATTAGGTGATCATTTGAGGACCTTTCCGGCATCACTTCTGGATGATTTTCGGTATCCGTTCGGGATCCCGTCGGAATCAATGCGGGACTTTTACGGAATCATTTGGGATTCCTTCCGGCATCATTTCTGGATGGTTTTCGGGATTTGTCCGGGATCCCGTCGGGGTTATTTCGGGACCTTTTCGGGGCTAATACGGGATCATTTGGGTATCCTCTAGGGGTCGTTTCGTGACTTTTTCTGTATTATTGCGGGATAATTTGTGGACCCTTTCGGCATAATTTCTTGATGGTTTGCCGGATCCATCAGGGTCATTTCGGGACCATTTTGGGATCATTTGGGGACCCTTCCGAGATCATTTCTGGATCCGTCCGGGATGCCGTAGGAGCCATTTCGGGATTTTTTGTTACTTTTCCGGGATAGTTTTTGCACCCTTCCGGGATCATTTCTGGATCTGTGCGGGATCCCATCTGGGTCAATTCCGGACTATTTCGGGATCATTTTGGAATCCTTCCGCAATCATTTCTGTATCGTTTTCGCGATCCATCGTGGATCCCCTCGGAGCCATTTCGGAACTTTTTCTGGAGTTAGTCGGGATAATTTAGGGAACCTTCCTGGATATTTTCTGGATGGTTTCTGAGATCGTCCGGGAGCCCGTCAGGGTAATTTCGGAACTTTTTCGGGACTATTTCGGGATCAATTTGGTACCCTTCAGGCATCATTTCTGTGTGGTTATCTGGATAAGTGTAGAATCGTGTCGTTGTCATTTCGGGTTTTTTTGGGACTACTTCGGGAACTTTTGGAAACACTTCCGGGGCGTTTCTGGATGGTTTTCGGGATCCGTCCGCGATAGCGTCGGGGTCATTTCGTGGCTTTTTCTGGATAATTTCGTTATCATTTTGGGATCCTATCAGGTTATCAGCTCATAAAGTTCTTTTTTTTTACTCAATTACAAAAATAAAATGCATTAGACAGAAAAAAATTTTAAACAGATAACTTTATAAGCAGGCTAACGTGAATATCCCACATATTTCATTTTCTCCTTGCGGACGGGGCCGCGGGTAAAGGCTAGTATATTATAAATGGGAAAGTTTGGATGTTAAGATGTTTGGATGTTTGTCCAGACGTTTGTCTTTGTGACTCAATAACGCAAGAACGGCTGGACCGATTTGTATGAAATTTTGCACACATGTAGCCAATAGTCTAGAAGGATCTACTAGCTATATATTTTTCAAAAGGGGCGTGGTCCCCGCCCCCTAGGAACAGTTATAATTTAATTATTATATTTTTTCGTCTTTGCGACTGAATCACGCCAGAATGGCTACACGGATTTTGATGAAATTTGGGACACAGACAGTAGTCTACTAGCGAAATTTTTTTCGAACATGGAAAGAGGGGTGGGGGTCCCACGACCCCTTCGAGAAATTATTTTTCATAATTTTTACACATTATAACTTTACGTATACTGGCCTTCACCAATATCACAGACTCAAGGGGTCAAATAAGTCGAGGGCTAACAAAGTAAGCAGTGCCACCCTCCGCCCGCCCCCCTTTATCTCCCCCTCTGGTGTAAAATCCATAAATTGTTATAACTCAATCTAAATTTTCTCCTAAATCAATAGTTTTTGGTATCTGGTACATACAGAACGAGATCTAGACAATTTTGGAGGAACGATCAGTGGTCCTCTCCTCTACTCCCGCCATCCGCCCTCCATCAATTGTTTTTATTAGCACGCTTTTATTAGCTTTACCTGTATGTTTCTATCTAACTTTTTATTCGCTCCAATGCGCCTGCTGCCTTATTAACATGGTTTTATAATTAGCTTCACCTTATTTGTAATCCCGTAAGGGTCATATCGAGACCCTTCCGGGATCATTTCTGGATGGTTTTCGGGATCGGTCCGGGATTACGCCGGGGTAATTTCGGGACTATTTCGGGATCATTTTGGGACCCTTCCGGGATCATTTCTGTATAGTTTACGGGATCCTTCCGGGATCCCGACGGGGTTATTTTGGAACATTTTCGGGACTATTCCGGAATCATTTCGGGACTATTCCGCGATCATTTGGGGACCCTTCCGGCGTCATTTCTGGATGGTTTTCGGGATCCGTGCGGGATCTCGTCGGGGTCATATGGGGACTTTTTCGGGATCATTTGGGGGCTCTTCCGGCATCATTTCTGGATGATTTTCGGGATCCGTCCGGGATATCGTCGGGGTCATTTGGGGACTTTTTCGGGATCATTTGGGGGCTCTTCCGGCATCATTTCTGGATGGTTTTCGGGATCCGTCCGGGATCTCGTCGGGGTAATTTGGGGACTTTTTCGGGATCATTTTGGGGCTCATCCGGCATCATTTCTGGATGGTTTTCGGGATCCCGTCGGGGTCATTTCGGGACTTTTTCGCGACTAATACTGGATCATTTGGGAACCCTTTCGGCATCATTTCTGGATGGTTTTCGGCATCCGTCCGGGATCCCGTCGGGGTCATTTCGGGACTTCTCGCGACTAATACGGGATCATTTGGGACCCTTTCGGCATCATTTCTGGATAATTTTCGGGATCCGTCCGGGATGCCGACGAGGTCATTTCGGGACTATTTCGGGATCATTTGGGATACCTACCGGCATCATTTCTGGATGGTTTTTGGGATTCGTCCGGGATCCCGTCGTGGTCCTTTCGGGACTTTTTTTCGACTAATACGGGATCATTTGCGGACCCTTTCGGCATCATTTCTGGATAGTTGTCGGGATCCCGTCACGGTCATTTCGGGACTATTAGGGGATCATTTGAGGACCTTTCCGGCATCATTTCTGTATTGTTTTCGGAATCCTTTCGGGATCCCGTCAGGGTCATTTTGGGACTTTTTCGGGGCTCATACGGGATCATTTGGGGATCCTCTAGGGGTCGTTTCGTGACTTTTTCTGTTTTATTTCGGGATCATTTGGGGACCCTTCCGGCATAATTTCTTGATTGTTTGCCGGATCCATCAGGGTCATTTCGGGACCATTTTGGGATCATTTGGGGACCCTTCCGAGATCATTTCTGGATCCGTCCGGGATGCCGTAGGAGCCATTTCGGGATTTTTTGTTACTTTTCCGGGATAGTTTTTGGACCCTTCCGGGATCATTTCTGGATCTGTGCGGGATCCCATCTGGGTCTTTTCCGGACTATTTCGGGATCATTTTGGGATCCTTCCGGAATCATTTCTGTATGGTTTTCGCGATCCGTCGTTGATTCCCTCGGAGCCATTTCGGAACCTTTTCTGGAGTATGTCGGGGTCATTTGGGGACTTTTTCGGGATCATTTGGGGCTCTTCCGGCATCATTTCTGGATGGTTTTCGGGATCCGTGCGGGATCTCGTCGGGGTCATTTGGGGACTTTTTCGGGATCATTTGGGGGCTCTTCCGCCATCATTTCTGGATGGTTTTCGGGATCCGTCCGGGATATCGTCGGGGTCATTTGGGGACTTTTTCGGGATCATTTGGGGGCTCTTCCGGCATCATTTCTGGATGGTTTTCGGGATCCGTCCGGGATCCCATCAGGGTAATTTCGGGACTATTAGGGGATCATTTGTGGACCTTTCCGGCATCATTTCTGGATAATTTTCGGTATCCGTCCGGGATGCCGACGAGGTCGTTTCGGGATTATTTCGGGATCATTTGGGATACCTACCGGCATCATTTCTGGATGGTTTTTGGGATTCGTCCGGGATCCCGTCGGGGTCATTTCGGGACTTTTTCTCGACTAATACGGGATCATTTGCGGACCCTTTCGGCATAATTTCTGGATAGTTGTCGGGATCCGTTCGGGATCCCGTCACGGTCATTTCGGAACTATTAGGGGATCATTTGAGGACCTTTCCGGCATCATTTCTGGATAGTTTTTGGAATCCTTTCGGGATCCCGTCAGGGTCATTTCGGGGCGTTTTCGGGATCATTTAAGGATGGCTTTCAGGATTCGTCCGGGAACCCGTCAGGGTAATTTCTGGACTTTTCCGAGACTATTTCGGGATCATTTTGGGACCTTCCCAAGATCATTTCTGGATGGATTTCGGGATTTGTCCGGGATGCCCTCAGGGTCATTTTGAGACTATTAGGTGAGCATTTGAGGACCGTTCCGGCATCACTTCTGGATGGTTTTCGGTATCCGTTCAGATTCCCGTCGGAATAATTGCGGGACTTTTTCGGGATCATTGGGGTCCCTTCCGACATCATTTCTGTATGGTTTTTGGGATTCGTCCGGCATCCCGTCGGGGTCATTTCGGGACTTTTTCTCGACTAATACGGGATCATTTCCGGGCCCTTTCGGCATCATTTCTAGGTAGTTGTCAGGATCCGTTCGGGATCCCGTCAGGGTCTTTTCGGAACTATTAGGTGATCATTTGAGGACATTTCGGGCATCATTTCTGGATAGTTTTCGTGATCCTTTCGGGGTCCAGTCAGGGTCATTTCGGGACTTTTTCGGGATCATTTAGAGATGGCTTTCAGGATTCGTCCGGGAACCCGTCAGGGTAATTTCTGAACTTTTCCGAGACTATTTCGGGATAATTTTGGGACCTTCCCAAGATCATTTCTGGATGGATTTTGGGATCAGTCCGGGATGCCGTCGGGGTCATTTTGGTATTAGGTGATCATTTGAGGACCTTTCTGGCATCACTTCTGGATGGTTTTCGGTATCCGATCAGGATCCCCTCGGAATCATTACGGGACTTTTTCTGGATCATTTGGGGTCCCTCCCAAGATCATTTCTGGATGGATTTCGGGATCTGTCCGGGATCCCGTCAGGGTCATTTAGGGGTGCGTTCGAGATCCCGTCAGGGTCATTTCGGGACTTCTTCGGGACTATATCGGGATCATTTCTGGATGGTTTATCGGATCCGTCCATGACCCCTTAAGGGTCATTTCGGGACTATTAGGTGATCATTTGAGGACCTTTCCGGCATCACTTCTGGATGATTTTCGGTATCCGTTCGGGATCCCGTCGGAATCAATGCGGGACTTTTACGGAATCATTTGGGATTCCTTCCGGCATCATTTCTGGATGGTTTTCGGGATTTGTCCCGGATCCCGTCGGGGTTATTTCGGGACCTTTTCGGGGCTAATACGGGATCATTTGGGGATCCTCTAGGGGTCGTTTCGTGACTTTTTCTGTAATATTTCGGGATCATTTTGGGACCCTTTCGGCATAATTTCTTGATGGTTTGCCGGATCCATCAGGGTCATTTCGGGACCATTTTGGGATCATTTGGGGACCCTTCCGAGATCATTTCTGGATCCGTCCGGGATACCGTAGGAGCCATTTCGGGATTTTATGTTACTTTTCCGGGATAGTTTTTGCACCCTTCCGGGATCATTTCTGGATCTGTGCGGGATCCCATCTGGGTCAATTCCGGACTATTTCGGGATCATTTTGGAATCCTTCCGGAATCATTTCTGTATGGTTTTCGCGATCCATCGTGGATCCCCTCGGAGCCATTTCGGAACTTTTTCTGGAGTTAGTCGGGATAATTTAGGGACCCTTCCTGGATATTTTCTGGATGGTTTTTGAGATCCGCCCGGGAGCCCGTCAGGGTCATTTCGGAACCTTTTCGGGATCATTTTGGAACACCTTCAGGGATCATTTCTGTGTGGTTCTCTGGATACGTCTAGAATCGTGTCGCTCTCATTTCGGGTTTTTTTGGGACTATTCGGGGAACTTTTGGAGACCCTTTCGGGGCATTTCTGGATGGTTTTCGGGATCCGTCCGCGATAGCGTTGGGGTCATTTCGTAGCTTTTTCTGGATAATTTCGGGATCATTTGGGATCCTATCAGGTTATCAGCTCATTTAGTTCTTTTTTTTAATCAGTTACAAAAATAAAATGCATTAGACAGAAAAAAAAAATTTTAAACAGATAATAAGCAGGCTAACGCGAATAGCCCATATATTTAAAATTTTCCTTGCGGGCGGGGCCGCGGGTAAAGGCTAGTAATAATACTAAAGCTAGAAAATAATTAGGTAGGTCCTAGGTACTAGTCATCACACTCCTCACCAATCTAGGGCATTGATAAGACACTTATGTAAATAAAAGCGTTGGATGCGTAAAATTTCTATTTATTATTTATTATAATATGCAAGTGTAGACGTGTTTGTGTTGTGCTGCTGGTTTTGTCACGTTTTCCTGTAATTATAATTTGTATATGCACGTAAAGTAGCCAAAAACTGAGTGCTAATCTGTTGTTTGTCTTTCGGGCATTGAAATATTATATTATAGTTAACTTTTTTGCGCGTAAATATTGATTTTCATAATTTTTTCTAATGTCTACGGTTGATAAAAAAGTGACAAGAAGCACAAAGTTATCCCCGCCGAAGGGTAATACCCCGCTTCATGGCAAAGTTAGAGACGGTGAGAGCCCACAAACGGCGCAATGGCTGAAACAAATGAAACAAATGGAGAGTAAACTGGAGAGCATGGTGGCGAATTTAAGTGGAAACATAAAGAGCAGCGAAGAGCGACTTATGCAGCGATTCAATGACATTGCAGTAGAGTTGCAAAGTATTAAGACCACTGTCAAACTATTTGATGTGAGGTTGACTGCTGTAGAAGCAGCGTGTGAAGAAACTGCCGCGCTTAAGGCAGAGGTGGTTTTGCTGAAAAATGAGTTGGCAAAGCAAGAGAACGCAGCTGCTGCTACTGACATTATAATTAACGGCGTACCCAATTGTTCAAATAAGAGTTGCTTGGAGATCTTTTCTGATATTTGCAAAGCAGTGAAACATGAGATGCCAGCAGTAAGAGAAATTTTCCGAGTACCTGATACGAAATCAAACCGTGACAGCAGCTCCCCACACACTTCGACGTCGACTTCCTCACCCATCATTGTGAAACTTCACTCGTCTTACGCTCGCAGTAGACTCTTCATGTCGGTAGCTAGCTACTGCAAAGCCAATAAGAGAGCTCTTACTTTATATGATATTGCAGTTGAAGGTGCAGCGAACATTCACCTGCACGAAAGTTTGTCGAGAGCAAAGCGTGAGCTAATGCATTATGCAGCCCAGCTCAAACGCCAAAAACATCTGGCAGCTGCTTTCTCGATACGCGGGCAAGTGTTTGTTCGTAAAAGATACGGGGAGAAGGCGACTTGTGTAAATGGTAAACAAGAAATTGATGAAATTGTCGGCACATCATAGATTAGGAAGAATGATTCTCTCATGCAGTGATTTATTTGTTATGTTTAATTTAAGTTTCACTAAGCATTTTTCTCTCACATCTCTTATTGCTTTTTCAATCTCTGGTGTTGCTTTTTTCTGTATTCTTATTTGCTCTAATTTTTGCTTACACTTCCTCTTTTTCCTGTTTACTTCTTCAATTCTTCTTACACTTGTTTTTCCTGTACTATTCACTTGCCCTCTGTTGGCGTATCTTTACCTTACTTGTATTACTAGGCAAATTTGCATATTTGTTTTACTGCTGATTAGAAATGTTTTCATTGAAGTTGTGTATCATTTAACGTGACTGTTCAACAAATATTCGGCTCTAATGATAAACACAAGGTGATGTTGGATATACTGTGTAAACAATCGAATGGTTTTAACGTAGTTCACTTTAATGCACGGAGCCTGTGCTCTGATAAGATGGACTATGTTAGATATATTTTTAATAATTCGTTGGTAGATATTATTTGTATATCTGAGACCTGGTTCGGTGAACATGTCACTGACCTTCATTGCTGCATTAGCAACTATAATGTTGTGCGAAATGATCGAAAGCACAAAAAAGGGGGTGGGGTAGCTATATATTGCAGAAAATCGCTTAAAATCAAAACTCTGGTTAAATCTGAAGGTTGTGGTACTGAATATATTATTTCAGAAGTTACAGATGGTATCACCAAAATACTTGTTTCATGCGTATACAACCCGAATAAATTTTTATTATTAGATGGCTATTTTTCTGATTTATCTGTTCATGTTATTGAGTATGAGTGTTATGTTATATGTGGTGATTTTAATGTAAACTTACTTGTCAAAGATTCGATTAGTATCAAACTGCGTGATCAAATATCAGCAGCTGGACTAACTATTGTTAATGAGAAAATACCTACAAGAAATGCTAATAACGCTAGGCCAAGCCTTCTAGATTTTTTTATTACCACTGATCTGGCCTTAGTTCTTAAATTTGACCAACTATTTTTCATATCGGACCATGATTTGCTTTTCTGTACTGTTGATGTAGTGTTAGAACGTCCTGCTGCTGGTGTTACTTTCTCGTACCGTGATTTCCGTTCTATAGATACCAGTGCTTTGTTCTCTGATTGTAACGCCATTTATTGGAATCAGTGTTGGAATTACGAGTCGGTAGACTCAAAGCTCGAGTTTTTAATAATCAATTGACTTTCCTTTTTGATCGACATGTGCCCCTACGTAGTGCTAAAGTCATAAATAAATCTTGCCCATGGTTTAACAAGAGAGTTAGTGCTGCAATCCAAAAACGAAATAAGTTGCATGCAAAGTGGAGAAGACTAAAGACGAATGCATCATGGTGTGAGTATAAAGTTGCCCGCAACTCGGCGACAGTTATTACTAGGCAAGCAAAAAGATGGTACTGTCAACTAAAATTGAATCCGTCTCTCCCATCTAAGAAGCTGTGGAGCAATCTGAAAAGTCTGCACATCCATGGAAAGAATAATGTGCAATGTGAAATTGACCCTGATGTTATAAACGATTATTTCACTGAGAATTTCACTGAGAATGTAAGCTCCGTCAGTATTAGTGACGACACAGAGTTGCCCTCACAACTTTTAATCCAAAACCCCTTTGAATTCATCTGCGTCAGCGAAAATGAAGTGTACAAAGCTGTAATGGCGATCAAGTCTTACGCAGTTGGAAATGATGGTATATACTTGAAATTTGTTAAAATTTTACTTCCGTATATAGTAGGTGCTCTCACTCACGTTATTAACCATATCTTCACAAGTGGCTATTTTCCGGATGCTTGGAAAAAGGCAATTATTTTTCCGACTCCTAAAAAACCTCTTGCGTCCAACACGAGTGACTATAGACCAATTAGTATCCTGCCATCATTTTCCAAAGTGTGTGAAAATTTGATGGCTGACCAAATTGCGGTGCATATTCAAAAGAATAATTTGCTTTCTCCATTGCAGTCTGGGTTTAGGCCTGGGCACAGTTGTGCTACTGCTATGCTTAAAATTGTAGATGACATAAGAACGCCTTTTGATAAAGGAGATATAACTATACTTTGCCTCTTAGATTTCTCTAAGGCATTTGACTCAGTCAACCATTCTCTGTTATGCTGGAAGCTAAGGCATTTTTTCGGGTTCTCTGATAGCTCTTCGAAACTGTTGTTAAGTTATTTAACGGGAAGGGTTCAACGTGTTATATGTGGTAATGCCTCATCTCAGTTCAAAGCTATCAAAACAGGTGTCCCGCAAGGCTCAATACTTGGCCCGCTCTTATTTAGTATGTTTATTAACGACGTATTTTCAGTGTGTAAACATGTTAGTGCGCATGCGTATGCTGATGATATTCAGTTATATCTTTCAAATCGTATCGGTCTTGTAGAAGATTTATGTTACAAAGTAAATAACGATCTGTCTGCTATATTGTGCTGGGCGCAAAAAAATGTTTTGTGTTTAAATGCAAGTAAATCGTATGTTGTACCCATATGTAAAACCGAAATAGACCCTGATGATATACCGCCTTTAGTAATCGGTACATCCACCCTTGAGATCACTCACAAAATAAAGAACCTTGGGTTTTTAATAAATAATAAACTTAGCTGTGGTGATCATGTTAACAAATTGGTAAGCAATGTTTATTTTATTCTGCGTAGGTTGAGAATGTCTGCAGCGTTTACGCCACAAGAGACACGTAAAAAACTCGCGATACAATTGATTGTGCCCCATTTTACGTACGCGGAATTAGTATATAGTAAACTTGACTCGCTATCAGCAAATAAGGTAAATGTAGCCTTCAACAATGTTACACGGTATGTTTATGGCATAAGTCGTTATGCTCACATATCACCATGGCACGACAAAATTTTGGGTTGTAGTATTATGCAATATTTGGCCGCCAGGAACTGTATTTTCATGTTTAAGTTGCTAGAATGGAAAACCCCTAAATATCTGTATGACAAGATTCAATTAACCAGATCTCAGAGACTAAACAGCTTAATAATCCCGAAATATAGTACACTAACATCTAGCCGGCTGTTTTTCATTAGTGCAATTAAAATGTGGAACAGGATTCCAGAAAATTTAAAATCAGAACTAAATAGAAGCAACTTCAGAAAGCTAATATACAAATATTTTAGTGACCTTGATATGACGCTGGCCTCGTAAATACAAATAAGCTGCTAGTATCTTAATCTCTATTTTCTGTCTCTCTCTATTTTCTAAATTTCACTTACTATCTATATCACTTACTGCCTTTTAAATTGTTAAGTGCCATTGCATTAGTATTAAGCTTGAATCAAATATTTTATTTTATCTTTTAAGTAATGTTTTTTTAAATATAAATACTAAATAATAGAATGTATCCCATTGCTGATGTACATATAAAAGACTGACTAGTCTTAGTTGTACAATGAAATTAATTAAATAAATGTTATAAAATGTTATAAATGTTATAAATAGTCATATATAAGACCAACTGAACCTTAATCAGGTTATGGTAGGCCTAAAATTTTTAGAAATTTCACGCGCCCAACGCTTTTATTTAAGTGTCTTATCAATGCCCTAGATTGGTGAGGAGTGTGATGACTAGTACCTAGAACCTACCTAATTATTTTCTAGCTTTTAGTATTGGAACGAATTTCGGGTAATTCCGCTTATTCCAAATCTTCTGCTAACGCTCGAATCACTAAACTGTTGAATAAATAACTCCAATATTCAATAATGCAAAAATGGTCTTTATTGGACTACTTGAAAGTACTTCACAATAACACTTCACAACCAATAGCGTGCTTAAATCAAACTGATTGGTCGTGCCTCAGCTGGTGCTGCTTTTATAATCTTAGGTTTCCTCTATTTCTAGAATTTACTACTTGTTTACCAGCTATAAATTTATCAGCTATAAGCTACAGATGCACGATTTTAGCTTCTCGCATAGCTATATGCGCATGTATATGTGAGTGATACTTCCACCGATGATTGCCTACTTTTGGGAGTATCTCAAATATATGCATGTGTTTGTGCGTTTCTCTCCGCTGCTTGTATGGACATATGTGTAGACATAATGATTGATTTGTTTATATGCATACAAGTCACTGCTTAGTATCGGCTTAGATATGATAGTATCACTTAGTGTTGCTAATATTCGTCACAGTATTATTATTACTTCATGTAAGTATTGTTTTCAATAAAACCGTTTACCTTAAAACTTTTTCTTTATTTATTTTATTTTACATGTATATAAATATGCACTTAAGTTTTATATGGTCTGCTAAGTGTGTAACCTTATCTACACTTATGACATTTTTTCGCAGAAAATAAGTACTGCTAAATTTGAGTATTCTATAACGCAACTGAAATGTATCTCTCCATTTTATTTCAACACTATTCTCCAATTCTATAACCAAAAAAAGTGTGTGTCCGCAACCGATTTACCTATAGGTTATACACACAATGACCAACATAGGTTCGTGTCTCCGTTATTCAGTACAACACGTTTTGTAGCGAGTTATTTACCAGCTAGACTGGTCTCCTAAACATTATCTAAGTGGTGATTAGTGTTTTTTACCCAAAAAAGTAGATATATATACATTAGGGCGGGTCGATTTAAAAATCGCTCATTGCTCAGTGAAAATCGTATTCTAGGGATCAAAATAAGAAACTTTGCCGAAGGAACCATACCTCTAAAACGAATTCTGATGTCCCCCCTTTGGGTTGAACTTGTGAGTAGGGGCAATTTCAATTCTACCTGCTGTGTCTTGTGGTGGCTTAAAAAAAACAACACAAGCAATTTTACGATCTGCAATTGTGTCACAGTGATACCTTCATTTTTTAAAACGGTTGAATAAAAAACCCACACAACTATGTTTATGACATGCAAATGCATCACAGTGATGCCTTGGTTTTAAAAGGGGGTTGTAAAAACGCTAATTTCTAATAATTTTTTTTAATTTCTTTTCTATTACTAAGTTAAATTCATTTTTTCATTTACATATGTTCTGACTAAATAAATTTCTATAGAGAAAAATAAACTCCAAAAAGAAAAAACATAGGCATTTCAAAGTGGGATTTTTCAAAATTTGCCCCTACGACCCAAAGGGGGGGAGGGGGGGGGGGGCATCAGAATTCCTTTTAGAGGTATGGTTCCTTCGGCAAAGTTTCTTATTTTGATCCCTAGAATATGATTTTCATAGAGCAATGGGCGATTTTTTTGCCTTCCCACAAATCGACCCGGCCTAATATACATGTAAGAAAAACCAGGCTAATATTAACCTAATTTCCAAAAAAAAAAAAAATGTTCTCAAGAGAGTACGCAATTTTTTAGACCTCTTTATTCATTATCAAGTGCCAACGCGCTGAAGATTGTGGAAAATTATTCAATTCTCAATTGAATTTCGTTGCTATTTTTTTCACCCCAACTTTACAAAATATAATTGCTATTTTTCTCATATATGTAGACCCTTCTTGACTCGGCAACCCTTAATCAACTAAAATATTCATTTCGTATATAATTTCCAATATATCATGAAGAAATAACACAAACAGCCCTATTGCTTTAATTTCTTATTACTTAGCACAATCGTGTTTACTGATGTCATCCACCATATTAATTCTACATTTTGCGTTTTCATTACGTATTTACACCTTTTTGTTTTCTTCCATTTTTATACACACGTGTACAACATATGATACTTGTTCACATTAGGGCGGGTCACTTAGTATGTGAAATTTTTGGTATTAGCGTTATATCATAATGTTGTTGTAACAATTTTTATACCAAATGCTACGCTGTTATATACTTTCTACTATTCATTATCATTACCAAGTGACATAATGATGGTATGTAAGCCATCCACATACACAGTTATCAATCCCATTGACGAATCCAGAAATTATGAAACTATTCCTGTGTTTGCCAAGGCAGCTTGTGCTCTTTGCATTTTGATAAAGTTTGTCTCTGACCTAAAGCTCTGCGATGGAGTGATTCGATACGCATGCGAATCATTTTTTGTCTATCTCGTCAAGTACCTGACTCACACACATACGGTTCCCCCAATCTTTAGATATCTGCCGCAAAATACTACAAAGTTATATTAACCGCATTTTGCCTAAACTGTGGCATTTATTTTCGCATTTTCCATACAAATTTAGACAGCAAATTGCACTTTAATGCAGCCTCATTTTTGCATTAGCGTTTGATCCTGCACACTTCAAAAATTTTACGAAAAGAGTGGCAACCTGGTTATTTTCTTCACACTTCCTCTATTTAATGGCAATCTTTTTTATTTAGAACAAATAATATTATAATTTTTCATGTATAATGTGTGATTTCATATACGCTGCAAAAATCGTTGGATCATGTGGTCCACTTTTGTCATACTGGAGTACTCCATGGATTACTCTGATGTAATGCTGAGCTGGGGTATATGGTCCAGTCCTAGGACATCGCAGTGTTAATTGGACCATATTTTTTGTATGAATTGTGATTTATTTTGGAGCACTCGCTTCGTCCATAGCAAGTACTCGCGATTTTTGCAGGGTACCTCAATGTGTTGACACATACAACATCTACGAATATTTGCATACATACCTTAAGCAATGTACATACGATGCTTGTTGCATGTTTGTGACACGGGCTGTACTTTCGACTTCATGCATTTTGGAGTTTTTTTTTATATATAAAAAATAAAAATAAATGTAAGGCGCGATAACCTCCGAAGAGATCTAAGGCCGAGCTTCTCTTCCAATTTGCGTCGTGCTCCTCTTGATTTTTCCCTACAAATTGGCCGGACGGGACCTACATGTTTTATGCCGACTCCGAACGGCATCTGCAAGGCAGATGAGTTTTCACTGAGAGCTTTTCATGGCAGAAATACAATCGGAGTGCTTGCCAGACACTGCCGAGGGGCGACCCCGCTTAGAAAAATTTTCTTCTAATTGAAAAATCTTATTTCTAAAATTTTGATGTTGCTTTGCCCGGGAGTTGAACCCAGGGCATACAGTGTGATAGGCGGAGCACGCTACCATCACACCACGGTGGCCGCTTTTTTTATATATATATATGGGGAATTCTTTGTCAAATCAGCCACCCCCTCTGCCAATTTCAATTTGGTAAAAAAAATCTTTTAAGCACACGAACAAATTCGCCAAGAAGTGCAGTTTTTTATGCCGTTAGGTGCTTTTTTTTTTAAATAGAGTTCTTTAACCTGAAAAAAACTGTCTAAAGTGAGGCATCTCGCAAAAAAGTGCCATTTTTAGTAAAAAATGATCGAAAAAAATATAATTCCTCAATAATAATGACCAAATTACTTATTAGAAATATTGTGGGGGTTGCTAAACAAGAATCCGATGCCAAATTTCAAATTCAAGATTTTTTTTTTTTGTTTTTATTTGGTTATATATATTTTACAATTTTTCCCTAATATCAATAACAAAACCATTGTATAAAGCAATATGAGCAAAGCTCGCTAATTAAATACATATGATCATATTTTCTTTTTGATTTTTGATAATTTTTTTATTTTGAATAATTTATTTTTTAAATTTTTAATTAATTAATTAATTTATTTTACTTTTTTTATTTTTTGTTTATTTTTTTTTTTGTTTTTTGCCCACAATACTTGTCGCTGCTCTCCTCCCCATGTAGTCACTTCCACCGGTTGGAGTGGCCTTTGCTCCAATGCGTGTGAAAACCCTGACAACATGTGGAGCTACCGCGTCTACGTTGTTATTTCTACAGTTGGAGAGGCCTTGTCTCCAATCAGTAGATTTGTCGTTGCGGTTTCTTTTCTTATTTCGCGAGTGTATCTAGACTGCTTTTGATCGCTAATTATACGGAGGCCTTGTATCCAAAACGTGCTCAGCTAATTAGGGTGGGACAATTTGTATGTCGGTCAATAAGCCTATACCGTGCCATCGAAATTGTCATTCCACTTGTTGGTATAAATAAAAAACTGCAAAATATTTGTAATATGCGATAGACTTTCATCTAAAAAACTCTTTTTATTTTAAGTTGGATAATTTTGTGGTCCAAAAGATATTAACCCATTTCTGACCTGACCTCGAGCAACTTGCTTGCTTTTACTTGCAGCAGGTACATATGTGCTACAATTATATACAGCCAACGCCTGCCTTTTTACGAAAATATTCGTGGGGGAAAACAGTATGCAATAATTATTTAAAAAATTCATTTTTTATTCATTATTTTGATTTTATAAAATTAAATATTTTTTAACGCATTTATAAATTAAATAGTGTTATAAAACAAAAATTAATAAGATACGACGAGTGGACGAGCATTTTGAATGTGTTTACGTGCCCATCGAATCTGAGCACATGCAGATCTCTGAAAAAAAATTTTTTTTTCGAAGAAATCCTGATATATGTGTTGACTTAAATTGCGAAAAGATTCCAACAAAATAAATTGGGTGTCTTTTAAAAAAGTGAAAATTTCTTTCTACAAATTCGTACGATTTCTAAAATAATGACCCAAAGCCAAAACAAAAAAAAATTAAATCGCCCTAATGCTCATATATCCGATTGTAAATAAATGTGCGACAGTTCCACGTCTAAGGAAAGAACGTCCACTATTACCCCCTTTTTCTAATATTTAATTATATAAATGGCATTTGATTTAGATAAACACACGCATATTCACAGTAGTTTCCCTTTTAGAGGACTGTTTGTTTAAAGACCCGCTTTATTGTACCTAAGTACATGAAGGTCAAGTTGGCTTTTTCCATTTCGTTATTATGGGCAAATAATTTGTAGCACGGCTGTAGCGCTTTATTTAGTCAATTGGGGTGCGTACGGGTTTTCTAAACTTTGACTTGGCTGTGCCATCTTCTAAAATATCATAATTTAAGGGAAATTTTATAATTAATATTCTTCACAAATCACAAACTTAAGTGCTCATAATATCGTATGATATTCTTCTCAAGCTGAAATAAATTATTTTATTATGATATTTGCTTTGTTTGCCATTTTGTGTAATTTCATGTTTTCGTGCATCCCAATAGAAATTGAAATAAAATTGCAAAATTGTATTTAGGCCCTATTAAAATAAGCACTCCTCGGCAGTAGTTCCGCTAGTCCAGAAGGTGTATGTCAATCATGAAAATAATCTCTTCAAAACTTCTTTTGCCAGATATCATTTCCCAGGTGGCAATTGGAGTCGGTAAGAAACACGTGGTTCCCGCCAATGTGTGCGAATAATACAAAGAGGCAGTATACCAAACTTGAAATACATCTTTTATGCGTTATTTAAAAGGATGAAAACTATTTTTACTAATTGAAACTAGTTCTATCGGCGTTCTTGTTAGTTTTTATGGTTCCCGTCCAAATCACTGCCGAGGGGCGACCCCGCTTAGATAAATTTTTTTCTAATTGAAAAAACTTGTTTCTAAAGTTTTTATGTTGCATCGCCCGAAAGTTGAACTTAGGATATTCGGTGTGGTAGGCGCACACCATGGCGGACGCAATATATAGACTTTCGATATAATCTTTACTGCGGAATTTCCAATTTACCTGCTGTTTGAGCAAATGTTTACGATAAACATCGCAATGTATTTAAAGAATAACTTTGTATGTACTATTTTTAATATAATTAAAACCTCTGTACGTATTAGTCTGTAAGGTTTCTAAACCATAGACTTAATAAATAAATAAATAAAGTGCGCTCCACCTTTATAGTTTCGTCATGAATATTTTTACAGTCGTTATGTTAAAGTTTTAATATCCAAGTTCAACAAGATTATGTCTTTGTGTAAGGAGACACTTTTCGTTTCTTTTGGTCTATTTATACAAAGCAAGTACTCACACGTTTTGTATGATTTTTATTTGAGAATATTTTTTATTGCTTTGCACTGGCGGTGGCGATGGGCGTTCTGGAAGAAAATACACGTCTGCCACAATACTGCCCTCAGAACCGTTACGGGCTGTCTTCTTATGGCCACAGAACACCACCTACACAATGAGGCGAGTGTACTTCCCATTAAGGAGAGATGTAAAATGCTAAACAAACAGTTTCTGTTGAATACCCTGAAACCTGGGCATCCCAACAGACATCTGATTGATGAGGCTACACCGCCCAGTGGCTTAAGGGGTCATCTCCGTAAGTATTATGAGGAAATACGGCACCTGATAACACAGCCGTATGAAGCAAAAAACCACAAGGAGGTCCTTAGTGATATCCACAGACAGGCGTCGGACCTCTATGCTAGGAATTGCCTGGCAAATTCGGTACTTAAACAAAAATACCCAAAACTAGCAGAGGAGGAACGCACTCTCCCTAGGGAAACGCGTGTCACTCTAGCTCAACTTCGATCTGGACACTGTTATAGGCTAAACTCTTACCTATACAGAATGAACGCCGACATACAAATTGTATGTCCTGCTTGCAATGTGTCCACACTTGACACCAACCATCTCTTCAATTGTAATGTGGAACCAACGCCTCTAACACTCCTCTCATTATGGTACACCCCTGTTGAAACAGCAAGTTTCCTTGGACTCCCGTTAGAGAACATTGATGACATATTGGATGGGGCAAAGCACTGCTACAACAACAGCAACATGGGCGCCATCCGATCGGCTCAAAATTTAGTGATGCACCGATACAAAAGTTCGGAGCAGCTTTGATTTAATCAATGCTGAAAAAAAATTGAATTGGTGCACAGTGGTGTACAAAAATGAGTACCGATGACCTAATAGGTCGAATCAACGGCTCGCAAGAAAACAAGTGGGAGACATTATAATATTTTCTTAAACAATTTCTTTTGCCAAGGTGGATATTATACATAGCTAGACAGATACTTGTAGTACGGTAGCTGGAAACGGAAAGAAACTTTTATTTTTTTCAAGTTTTAAAACAATTTTCCATAAATAATTAGTTTGCGCTTATATTTTTGAATTAGATTATGATATCCTTCATGAAAATTTATTGTTATTCATATAAGGTAAAAATTACAAGACTTACCCTGCAAAAATCGTTGGATCATGTGGTCCACTGGAGTATTTACCAGTATACTCCACTGTAATGCAGCAATGGACCAACTCATGTTTCTAAACGAACAAATTGTAAGCCGATCAGTGCTCGTTTTTAACGATTGTAATCACTACACGATGTTCATTGGACTTTGGGTACTTCATGGATTAATCTGATGTAATGCGGAGCTGGAGTATATGGTCCAGTCCTAGGACATCGCAATGTTAATTGGACCATATTTTTTGTATGAATTGTGGTTAATTTTGGAGTACTCGGTTGGTCCATAGCGAGAACTCCATACATGCATGCATGGAGTACTCGCGATTTTTGCAGGGTAACTCCAAGATGATTTTTTTTCGGAATTGGCTAGCTTTTCGGGCACCGACACACCATCCCATGTACGGACATACCAACAATCATACCAACAATCATACTTATGTCGACCAAGCTCTTCTATCCCTCATATGCCTGTTCTGTGGTTCCGTGGTTGCTTTCTATCGCCATTTTTCGCTGTATCTTTGTACATATAAAGTTATCCTAATTCTAGAATAAAGTTTTGTGTTTGTGTACGCATACTTTTCCAAAACTACTTTGCATTTCTTCATACCTACAAATATAAACCTATATAGGTGCATTCTCCCAGCTTCTGTTGTAATCTATTAGTTCTATTTCTCCCTCTTTTCTGTATCGGCTATAGTCAAATCTACCGTCTTATTACAAACAAACTTGGCTACATGTTTTTACCTCTTTCTTGGCTGCGCTCGCTCCAATTTATTTTTGTCTAATATTTCGCAGTTAAAAATTTCCTTATTGCGCATCGTATGAATTTGATGGCAACGGTGTATGTGTATGTATGTATGTATGTAAAGATGCTATTTTCATTCGTAACTGTTTTGTCGTTCCCCCCCCCTACCATTGTGGTCATGCGTGAACTTTAAGCTTGCCAAACTCGCTACGGCCGTTAAAATTTCAGCTGATTCGCATTGAGAAGTATAAAGAATTTGCTAGACTTTTGCGCGAGGAAAGTTACCTACTCGGTGGCTGGGGCTTCATCTTCACTTCAGTGTAAATATATTTGTACGTATAGATGAATATTTGATGCAAATATGTTTATGTGCTTGTGCTTGTATGTATGCTTATATACCTAGGTATACCCATTATGTAAATGAGATTGTCGTATACCATTCTCTTTTGTAGATGCGTTGAAAAAAAAAAAACATTCGGTAAAATACAGAAAGAATGCAAAGCAGCAAAATAAATAAAAAAAAATCAAAGCGACTGCCAAACGGAAATACTAGATGACCTTTGGGCTTCCAATAGACGGCTTTTACGCAATGACAGGAAGAATAAACTACCGTTATAGGCCGAACTCCATGGCTGCCGTGGTGTGGTGGTAGCGTGCTTGTCGACCACACTGAATGATCTGGCTTCAAGTCCCGGGAAAAGCAACATCAAATACATTAGAAGCTGCTTTAATAAGCGAGGTCGCCCGTCGGCAGCTTTTTTTTACAAACAAGACAATGGTAATTCTGGCATGAAAATCTTCTCAACGAAAATTCATTTGCTTTGCAGATGTCGTTCGAAATTCGCGTAAAACATGTAAATTTCGTCTCGCCAATTTGTAGGAAAAGTTAAAAAGTACCACTACACAAATTGGCCTAAATCTCCTCAGAGGTATCTTGCTCCCCCGGGAACTCTGCATCTTATTGGAAATACTTGAGATATATTGATAATTGAGGGATACCTTAGTACCGTAGCTATGTGGTCTGAATCCTGCGTACCAGCTGTGAAACCAAATAAAACCGGACTTGTTCGAATCACGAGGTGGTACAAGATTGTTATACTTAGATCACCTTCCAATGGCGGAGTATCGATGGCAATATCGGACAGGGTTAATGACCTTGGCAATATACCTGATAGCAAGTTGCCGTGAAAGCTTCATATAGAGGACAGAGCCAGGAGATCCGTGGCCTCTCGTACTGTTAGGGCCAAACCGATCCTCTGCCATAGAGTGCTGGTGTGGTTCAACGCACTCAGCACTGTCTCTATTGGAATTAACTGGCCCTGATTGGAATGAAGTGGGCTTTTTGTAAAACATCAATCCCGGATTGTAACTAAGTTTCGATACACAGATTACAGACTTTCGAAATGAACAATTCCGCATTCTTATTAGATTCAACTTTATCCCTGCTGTTAGCTTCTTAACTCAAAGTGTGGGGGCCTGATCTGAGGAAAAGAACAGGCGAAGTTAATAGATCGTAGCGGAATTGGAAGGATGAAGATGGTGGGGTAGTAAACATTGTACCAGGATTTTGGCCCACTGCAGCGCCTTCCAAGCGGAGGTCGCCGTCATCAACGATGCGGTGTACGGGATGCTATCCAGTGCGCCTTTTGTTAGGGAGTCAAAAATTTACTTGCACGATCGCGCCTATTAGAGCGCTGGGCTCTAAAACTAAGTCTTAAAGCATTTTCGAAGAATGTCTGAACAGGCTCGCGATTGGGCGAGCTACTTTTCAATAAATATTATCGCTTGGATTCTTTAGCGTGAGTTGAAGCTACCGGTGGATGACAATAAGAAGTTTTTGGACACCTTTTGTCACCTTGACATCCTGCTCACAAGTGGTTGACGGGTTTATGCCTGATGGGAATCCACGTGGTGCGGCTTAGCATTTTGAAAAATGGCATCTGTGTTAGTTGCATAGTGAAGTCATCTAGCCACCTCATGCTTAATTGTCTAGCTTTTGCAAGTACAAATCGTAAATATCTCGTATGGATATACTACATATACGAATCCTCAAAGGAATTACCAAGTATTAATATTGGCAATATGTGCAAGTGTCGCCGGTAGGTAATGTGGTATCCCAAAGGACTGTAAAAAAGTTCAACTGACAGCGGCCACCCAACGTAACATAGACCAACAACGCTAATTCGGGTTTCATAATGCTCATTGTGTCAATTATTTTTTTGTCAAACCCCCTTTAGCGCTTTATGAACTTGTTGGCTTCGTTTGCTGGCTCAAGCTATGCGTACTCGTTACTGCACCATAGGGAAATATTGAAGTTGTTGCCGGAGAGTTGGTTAGCCAACTCAGCACTCTTTTTTGAATCGGTTACAAAAGAATGCGGCTTATATGAGTTAAGATGGAACTACATACATACAAACAAATATGCTAGCAAATATTAAGTGTGTATACTCACTTTTGACTTTATTGCTCAGATTCTGATACTGAAATGGACTATATATCGTCTGTGGTTATATAGGTATGTATGTATGTGAAGTACATAAGGTATGTACACATGTATATGCATATGCATTAGCGTTGTATATTTATGTAAGCTTATATATGTACATTTACTGGAAGTTATTTATGTAGTTTGTTTGTCCTTTTGTTCGCCAACTTTCGAGAAAATATACGATTTTTATATATGTATATATATGTATGTATGTGTATGCACATACGTACATATGTACTATGCTGTATGTACATTTACATGATTGGCAAAAGCAACGAAATTTCCAAAAAAAAATTTATAGTGTATACATATACATATGTACTTCAAAGATATACTGGAATGCTGCTTGGTTACGCTGATATCAATTGTGTACATAAGTACAAAAGTATATGGGAACTTTCGTTATATCAACTTTTCATTTGGAAGTTTCCAATTTTTCTAGTGGAATAAGATGCATTTCGGTATGCAAAAAAGTGTCTAAAGTTTCATATGTACAAAGCCCTTAACTGATCTTTATGAAGTATTCACAATTTGTTTAGATATAATGCTATATATATATTGTTTTGAAATGTCGGCGCGACCACGCCCCCTTCGTCATTATTCCTAATCTGAAGAATGCTCAACAAAAATCTATTCAAACAAACTGCGTCTAAAAGTGTGTTACGATTGTCAGCAATCCATGGAAAGAATCGGGACGGGGAAAAGCATACATCTATGTATATTGGGTCCCAGGGCATATGGGAATAGATGGGAATGAAAAAGCAGATGAACTAGCTAAACAGGGCTCATCCCTTGCAGCTTGCTTCGTAGACGTCACAATTGGATAGGGCGAGATTAAGAGAAGGCGAGAGGTGCGCATGCTCGACCAAGCGGGAAAGGCGTGGGTTTAAGCGCGGGACTGTAAAGTGTCGAAGATTATGTGTAGGTCTTACAACCTTAGACTAACAAAGTTGCTTCTATCATTAAAAAGAGAGGTATGTAGACTTATGGCGGGTATACGGACTGGACACTGCCTTCTGACGTCATATGCTTTTAAATTAGGTTTGTTCTGTGATAGCAGATGTAGAAAGAGTGGGTTGGAGGGGGAAACGATCGAGCAATTTTTGTGCTCGTGCCCTGCGCTTGCCAGGCTAAGACTCCAGCTCTTAGGAATGATATAACTGTCAAATCCAGAAGCAGCAAGTGGCATAAGTCCTAGAAAGTTTCTAGTATTTGCCAAGAGGACGAGTTGTTTTTAAAGCATAGGTCCAGTTTGGTAGTTAAATAAACTTCTGGTAACACTACGGACTCATTCAGTCTATGTGACGTCCTCATGGACCGGCCAGTTCAACCTAACCTAAACTGCGCCAGTTATATTTGTTTTTAATTTATTTAACACCTTAGTACAAAATAAAATAAACAGATAAATGTGCTTTTTTGTTTTGCTTTAATATGCTTCGTACAAAAATGTTGTTTTAAGCGCCATCTGTTGTTGGATACTCGAATATGAGTTAACCCTCTATCGCATTGAAAGCAACGCCTTTGCAACGCATATATCTTAGAGCAAAAACGCAGTAACTAAAAATTGTGTGTTACACTACTCTCGCGCTGATAGGCTCATATACAACAGCGAACAGGAAAATGGCAGTAGCATTTTTTTTTTTTCAAATTTCGCCTATTCAATTCTTCTTTATTTTATTATCAGTATTTAAAGAAAAAACGTGTTTAAATTTTTCCACTGAAACTATGCAGATCGATATCAACCACTTTTAAAAAAAGTTTAAACTTAAAAACAAATCCACATAACACATAAATTAATATAGAGACAGAATTTCTCAATTGCGTTGTTAGTGTAGAAATGAGATAAACTGAATTAAGCAAGGAAACAAATACAAGCAGGAAAGCCTGGTGGTTAAGGCAACAGCAGTTTCACCGTGTGATTCGCGGTTCGAATCTATCTTTGATAACATTACGAAATTGTCTGGTGATGATTACATGGCGGTTTTCGAAATGGTACCATCGCAATAGGCCAGTAAATGTTTCTTTCTTTCTTTTCAGTTTCTCTTAGAAAAACATAATAATTGTATATTCAATTATTATAAGCCGGTGTTAAGGTCATGAATTCTTAAATAATAATTTTAAACTTTGAGTAAATTTTACGAAAATTTCGCACTAATTTATTTGAAGTTCTGAGTATGCAGTTTTGTTGCCTAATCATTTTGAGTCTAACAAAGTACAAGCCACAGAGGTCACTAAAAATTGCTAATGATATTTGAAAAACTGGGGTAGGAAAACCGATAAGTTACACTTTGTTAGACAAAATTTGGTGGGCTACAAAATAAAAATTTCAAAATTTTCTGGAATTTTCGAATTTTTTCAAAAACATTTTTAATATTGCTTTGAAATTTTCTTAACGAAAGTTAAACGATATCGCGCCATCGTTTTTTTAGATATGATTTGGGCTCAGAAAAAAAAGTTCCACTACGCATACCCAAAAAAATAATTTTCGACCCTGCGAAATTTCAATTCTTTGACTTTTTTCGACTTAGATTTTTAAGGTTTTTTTCATGACCTACTTAAAAAATTTTCATTTGATTGTAAAATTTTAATGTATACCCTGTCCCACCCAAAAATGTCCGCTAAAACGTTGTCGATAACAGTTTTTTTTTTGCAATTATACTTTTTTCAATTATACTTCTAAAGTTATATTTTGCGTCAATAAACCAATCCAATTATCATGTTTCATGCCTTTTTTCGTATTTGGTATAGATTTATGGCATTTTTTTCATTTTTCGTAATTTTCGATATCGAAAAAGTGGGCGTGGTCATATTCGGATTTCGCCCATTTTTAATACCAAGATAAAGTGAGCTGAGATAAGGACGTGAACTAAGTTTAGTAAAGATATATCGATTTTTGCTCAAGTTATCGTGTTAATGGCCAACCGGAAGGACAGACGCTCGACTGTGTATAAAAACTGGGCGTGGATTCAACCGACTTCGTCCATTTTCACAGAAAACAGTTATCGTCATAGAATCTATGCCCCTACCAAATTTCACAATTATTGGTAAATTTTTTTTTGACTTATGGCATTAAAAGTATTCTAGACAAATTAAATGAAAAAGGGCAGAGCCACGCCCATTTTGAAATTTTCATTTATTTTTGTATGACTTAAAACTTTTTTTTAAAAAGTGGGCGTGTTCTTCATCCGATTTTGCTAATTTTTATTTAGCATACATATAGTAATAGTAGTAACGTTCCTGCCAAATTTCATCATGATATCTTCAACGACTGCCAAATTACAGCTTGCAAAACTTTTAAACTACCCTCTTTTAAAAGTGGGCGGTGCCACGCCCATTGTCCAAAATTTTACTAATTTTCTATTCTGCGTCATAAGGTCAACTCACCTACCAAGTTTCATCGCTTTATCCGTCTTTGGTAATGAATTATCGCATTTTTTCGGTTTTTCGAAATTTTCGATATCGAAAAAGTGGGCGTGGTTATAGTCCGATATCGTTCATCTTAAATAGCGATCTTAGATGAGTGGCCAGGAACTTGCATACCAACTTTCATCAAGATACCTTAAAATTTACTCAAGCTATCGTGTTAACGGACAGACGGACATGGCTCAATCAAATTTTTTTTTCGATGCTGATGATTTTGATATCTATCTCGATTCCTTTATACCTGTAGAACCAACCGTTATCCAATCAAAGTTAATAAACTCTGTGTGCAAAGCACGCTGAGTTTAAAAAAAATATACCATCAGTATTTTTGAGTAAACAATGATTTCACGGGGTGCCCCGTTAATTTTTAAAAGTCGAAAAATAAAGACCACCCTAGTGTACACACATATAAGAGAAGTATTTCTGGCTTTATAAACTGATTTTAGATTGCCGGCCACTGGCTTTAGGACTATTAAATGGAAACAGAAATATTATCAATTATTTTTTTGTCTTCGGTACAGCATGAAATTATAAAAATTAAAATTGTTCGTTAAATGCGTTTGGAAATTTCAAATGTATGTATTTATTCGTGTGAATTATAAAGATGATTTCATTGTTATATTCGCAGTTTTTTTTTTCTTTGGTGCATATTTTATGTAAGCATGACTAATTATATTGTGTACACTCATCTCATCAATATCAAAGCTCGCGACATAAATTTCAAGAGAAGGTTATTTTAAGATTTTAGTTTTGTTATGTCATTTGTAATTACTTACGATGGGCAGTATTTATATTTTGGTGCTATCATCAATAAAATTTCGCAATACCAAATCAAGTATGTATGACATAATTTTTGGGACTGTCAAGCGTTTTTTTGTTTGTTTTTGAATTAACAGACATTCGTTAAAATTGATCGATTTATATTTAATTCAACCAAGGTTTTTGTCATGAGAGCAAATTTGCATGGTCATTATAACAGGAGGGAAACAGTTTGTCTCAACCTTACAACATTCTGTGAAAGTTACAGATTGTCAATCAATGGGAAAATCAACACAGGAACACATTTTAATAGTTATTTTTTTTGTGTCGAAAAAGTTCGGGTAAAAACATTGTCCTAGGTGAAAGTTTATGTGATCCGGGGGATACCCAAAGCATTTTCATAACGACTAATGCCTCCTTTTTATACTCAGCGTGCTTTGCACACAGAGTATATTAACTTTGATTGGATAACGGTTGGTTGTACAGGTATAAAGGAATCGAGATAGATAAAGACTTCCATATATCAAAAACACCAGTATCGAAAAAAAATTTGATTGAGCCATAACTTGAGTAAATATTGAGATATCTTCTCCAAATTTGGTACACTAGCTTATCTGGACCCAGAATAGATTGGTATGAAAATGAGCGAAATCGGATGATAACCACGCCCACTTTTTATATATATAAAATTTTAGAAAACACAAAAAACCTGATAATTTAGTACACCTAGAATGTTGAAATTTGACATGTGGACTGATATTGAGACTTGATAAAAATTTGGAAACATTTTTCAAATTGGGCGTGGCACCGCCCACTTATGATAAAATCAATTTTAAAAATATTATTAATCATAAATCAATAATCGTTAAACCTATCGTAACAATATTCGGCAGAGAGGTTGCCTTTACTATAAGGAATGATTTGAAGAAAAATTAACGTAATCGGCTAAGGACCGCGCCCACTTTTATAGCAGGAAATATTTCTAGGGAAAATGGACGAGATGTTAAAGACCACGGCAACTTAGATATAAAGCAAGTTTAAAAGGGTCGTAGACTAGAATAATAAGCTATTACTTAGCAAGAAATAGCTTTGAATCAATGATATTTCACTTATCAAGTTTTACTGTAAGAGGAAATGGGGAGACATTTTCTTTAAACGGGCGGTGCCACGTGTTATGTAGAAAAGTAATTTATCTGAAATGAAATGTACAATCGAAGCTCACGCTGAGTATATAATGTTCGGTTACACCCGAACTTAGCCACCTTTATTTGTTATTTTTCGAACTTTTTTCAAACGAAAAATCCACAGGTAAAAGTTTAATCCGAACATTTATTTTATAAGTCCGAAAATAGAAGTTAAATTCGGACTTTTATTTTTTAAGGATAAATAAAAGACCGGCCCTATAACTATAGAACGACTCATCCAAATGAAACGAACCTGTAGATTCTTCTAAATGCCTAGTTTTGAAACGTATATGGTATTTTCAAGTATTATTATTACTTCATGTAAGTATTGTTTTCAATAAAACCGTTTAACTTAAAAATTTTTTTTAAATTATTTTATTTTCAAGTTTTTAGTCTTTATTTAATTGCCTATTATTTCTCATTCTATTTATTTCATGTAGTGACTCATTATTACAAGGACTCTTTCCTGACAATTTGTTACAATCTAAGTCCTCAATACATAATCCTTCCAAAGACTTTGCTCGACTCTGCGCCACGTATGCTTGTCTCTCCTCCAACTCCAAAATATTTTGATGTCACTTCTACCGGACTGTATGCAATATTTGTTCCAAATATGAGCCAAATCGGGCATCATAGGTCGCTTTCTATTCATGTATGTATTATGTGTTCCAAATATGAGCCACAAATGCGAATTTTGCGAATATCTCGATCCTTGCGCCACCTAGCGGCGATTTTTTTCTTAGTATTGCATTGTCATCGGGTTCTGAACTACATTCCAAGTTTCAAGCTTGTAGCTTATCGGGAAGTTACTTATATTTTAATTACAAGATTCGTTCACAACGGCCGTGCATGCAGCCTGCCTGTCAAGTCAACCTAAATAAAACCGTTTAAAAAGAATTTAATTGAAGGAATTTGATAACAAAAAATCAATATTTTTCTGCTCGCTGCTGTAATTTGGAGTGTAAGATTTTTGAAATATTTTAAACAGTTTCCGCTGTCTTTGGCACATGCAGAAAAATTTGTGTTAAATTTTTCTATTAGTCATGGTCGACCTTATATGTCCCTTGATGATCCCATAGATAAGCTCAGGAGGTTGAAATGTGGTTTGTCTGTTCCCAACTTTATATTCTCTCGATAGGTTAGGTTAGGTTAGAGTGGCCACCGGTGCGAGCACCAGTGCACTTAGGCCCAAAAAGGTCCCATTGTAATACCACGTTTATTTCTCCCCTACTCAAACCAACAGGTTGATACAGCAAACGTCAGGAGTTTCTTAGGTCCCAACTTAGCCAGAACACAAAGATCGTCAAAGAAGGGAGATCTCAGAGATTTCTCCCTCTTGTGCCAAAGGGCGGGACAATCACACAGAAAATGTTTGACTGTTTCTATCTCCTCTTCGTCTTTGCAGCTCCTGCAGTAATCATTATAGGGATCACCAAGCCGTTGTGCGTGCCTGCCGATCGGAAGAGATGTGCCCCCTCTTGCAAGTTCCTTAGCCATCTCATTGCCCGGTATATCCGAGTGTCCAGGCACCCATACCAGGCTAAGGGAAGTTTGCTCAGCGATCTCGATACGTTGTAAGCAATTTATTCCATAACACGTATAGTCGCCTCCATTACCTATAACATCTTTGAATATTATTTTGAGTAAATTTCTACCCAGGTTATTATTTTTATTATTATTACTAGGCCTGGAGGCACTGCGACTTTTGTGCATATCTATTGTGCATGACCTTTCAGCCTAATTTTGTATCTGCAGGATTTTGATGTATATAAGTACCTCTTCAGGCTTTTTACTCACTATTACAAGGGGATTAAGAGTCACACCACCTAGATGGGAGAGCTTCTGTCTAGCCAGAGAGAAGTATTTGCAAAGAATGTGTACCGGCATTTCGTCCTCCAGCTCACAGACACGAAAAATTTGCGTATCGGATAGATTTAACTTACTTAGGTAATATTGTAGACCATAGTGTCCCGTATAGTAATAAGTTTGGCTGATACTTTCGTTGCCTTAAGTACAAACAGTTTGGCCTGCTTTGCCTTTGGCAGTCAATCCAGTGACGTCTGAATTGTTTAGTTTTCCAGTTACTTATAGTTTCCTGTTGTGTGTTTTTGTAAGTCCACAAAAGTACTGCGGACCATGCTACTATAGCACCCTGCTTTGCTAGGTACTCTGCATGTTCATTACCTTCATGCCCCTGATGTCCGGGAATTCATCCTAATAAAACCTTGTTTTTGGCTCCCAGGTCATTAAGGATTTCAGTACAGTCATCCACTAGCTTAGACGTAACTGTGTAAGGCACGCAGGGCCGCCTGTATTTTCGACATAATGTAGATGCTCTTCCATGTTGAGCCTCTCCGCAGACATTCTCTACCACAGACTTCTATTGCATGGATTTTTGCCTGAAATATGGTGGGGTAGCATCCCATTGGTTTCGATTTCTTGAAGTTCGGTCCATAGGTACCAGCTCCCGTTCTTCCGTCTTCGAATTTCTACACAAGTTGTTCGATAAACAAGCTCTGCTTTGGTAGTATTCGAATTTGGTGAAACTGACTGTAAAGTCGAATCTGAAAATAAAGGACCCAATTCTTGCTATTACTAAACGAAACTTTAGCTTCCATCCTTCTTGTAAGCCTTGAGAAGAGTAAAGGTTTGCCGAAGTTCACGAATGACAGTCATGAGCCAAGATCAATGTATACAACTGTGCTCTAACAAAAGAAGATCGGAATATAACATTTCGACAACAGCGCTTATATCGAAAGGTCGCAATTTGAGGTCTTCCGTTTATAAACTCCTACTAGTAGTATATTTAAAAAAAGTAATTAAAGGTTTTCTTAAACTTGTGTGGCTGACTGAGGCAGGTAGAAGTCGGTAATTGTAGTCGTTTGACCTTCTTTATGGGTTTGTTGTTTTGTGTTTATTTGTTGTGGTGGGGTCAGTTTCCTTAAATCCTTTTCGCGCTCAGTCATAGATAAGTCCGGATTTGCTACAATCAAATTAATGAGTTTCTGGTCTTACCTTGGTGAGATATGTTTGTCGTCAGATAAGTCGCGGTTAAGAGGTCACAAGGGATCTTGCGGCCATATTAAATAAAATCATGTAGGGTAATGCTTATAATAAAGTTACCTCTTACAGATAGAGGACATCAAATGAAACGTTGCATGCAACTAACTCTTTAAACATTTTTAACCTCATACCGATAAGGCGTACATTTTTGTTTGGGTATATATGTACCTACTTAAATATTGTTATATATATCTTGGTCTTGGTTGTTGCTTTTGCACAAGTTTGGCATTATTGATTTACCATTTAACATTTAACGTTTATCTTTGAGAAGCTTTTCCTATCTGTTTCCATATTTTCTGACTACCTTCTCTTGCCACCTATTACACCTCCCCTTTGCCCATAGTTTATACTGGTTATGTAAGCGCCAACAACATATGGTACAAAAAAATACGTACAGTTTCACAGCGGTGTTAATATTGCTTTTCGGGGTGAGAGGCAAAGAAAATTTGCTTTTCGGGGTGAGAGGCAAAGAAAATTTGCTTTTTATGTGTTTCACAAGCATGAGATGTTGAAAATTTTCCATTACTTGCATTAGATTAATTTATTTTGCTTTACGCTTTTTATTTGTCTCGATGTTTTTCTTGTGGTTTCATCGGTGCTTTCCACTTGTTTATACTCCATCATACTAGATATGTATGTGTGTATACTACTCTGAACTTATTTGAAAATTTATTGCCCTGCTAATCTTATCCCTTAAAATTACTCATTTTTCTTTAAACATAAATATTTGGTTAGTTTGGGTAATTGGAAAAGCTAGCACTATTACATTTTGTTTCGCTATTTCTAGCTCTGCCTTGAATTCATTCATTCGTTATTTCTTAACCCTATGCAATATTTTTCGCAATTCTCAACCCGGCAGCATTTATCTTTTCATTCATATAACTGACGCCATAGACGATTGTCGATAGGAATACACCAGGGCCGGACGCAGCGACTTTGATTTATTTACATTATTTTCGTTGTTAGCACTGCTGCCTACATGGACAATATTCTTATTCAAACTTGTTACTGTCAACAGTGAAGTGGCTTCCACCGATTTTGTGTTGTCCTCGTTCATCGCCAGAATACATCTTTCGCTACTTCGTCCAGATGTGCGTAGATGTTAAGGTATCAACATCATCAGCATACGTTAGTAATTCCGTGCTCTTGCTTAAGGCCTCAAGAAAGGTTTGGATTTGTTGGAATAAAAAGCAGGAATCCTTGCTTGGTTTTGAGGACTCGGAAAAGTCCGGAGCTAGTTCTGTTTCCAAAATTTGTATGGCGCAACACTAAAGTCGGTGCAGGAAATAAAATTCCGATGTACCAAGAATATTTCTTTGCTTTTGATCTGGTATATTCTAATGCCCAGGTTTAATGTGGTCATTATAATCACTCTCTAGATGGTCGAGATAGTACCTTAAAGATGCTTTGTTACCGGAACGTACCGGATCTGTATCCGGCAAAGGACCATCAACATCGATAATACTGCCCAAAACCGGGATGATCGGGAAGTGTCTTTATCGTTAATACAACAACAAAAAACCGGAATTGAAAACGTACTCGAAGTCAAAGCAAACCCGTTGCGATACGTGAACAACAACTTTAAAACCAAGCGCTGAACCGATTAACCGAAATCAAAGAGTAAAAAATAATTTATTTATAAGTCGAACACAAATATAAAACATTGATCGATACCAGCATAGGAGTCTTAGCCGAACTTAAAATGTAATTCGAAATCGAAATTTGTATCAGATTTAAAATATGGGAAGGATGAAATCCTACCAGGACCTGAGTCTTATAAGTATACTGTAAGACGCTTGAGAAAAAGTGTTTGTAAGCTCACCAGGTAAGGCGTGATTTCAATTCTGAGTCAGTCAGCGAAAGATTTCCCTTAACCGGTATGCTGTGATCTGAGCTCTAGCTTTTCACTCTGTCTACCAGGTGAAAACTGACTTTAGGGCGAGATCATGAACTCAGGAATAACAAAATTCGGTTGGTGAGGGTTTATTTTATGCCCGTATTCAGAAGGAAATTTCATAACTCTGGTCCTTTTCATACGCTATTACAAAATATATAAAGCTAATTAATATATAATAATATAAATTTTGGACATATTAGATTCGTTTTGTCCATACTTCATATTCTCGTGAATTTCTGTATACTTATGTAAATGAGAGTATGTGTATTTGTATGTATGTAATATAATTATTCAAGATTATTAACCACATATCTAATTATATACTATGTATCTATAAATGTTAAACTATATCTTTTTATGTACAAAACATACACTCACGGTAAAAAAACAACCGACGAAAATTTGTTACCGCTCGCAGCATTTTTACGGTCTCTGCAGCTATGCAACGAAGGTGAGCAGAGCTCACAGAGTATGCTAATTTTGTTCGCATAACGGCAATCCGTAAGGGCATAAACTAATCGAGATAGATATAGACTTCTATATATCAAAATGATCTGGGCGAAAAAATAAATTCATTTAGTCATGTCCGTCCGTCCGTCCGTAAACACGATAACTTGAGTAAATTTTGAGGTATCTTGATAAAATTTGGTATGTAGGTTTCTGAGCACTCATCTCAGATCGCTATTTAAAATGAACAAAATCGGACTGTAACCACGCCCACTTTCGATATAGAAAATTTCGAAAAACCGAAAAAATGCGATAATTCATTACCAAAGACGGATAAAGCGATGAAACTTGGTAGGTGGGTGACCTTATGACGCAAAATAGAAAATTAGTAAAATTTTGGACAATGGGCGTGGCAAGGCCCACTTTTAAGAAAAGGTAATTTAAAAGTTTTGCAAGCTGTAATTTGGCAGTCGTTGAAGATGTCACGATGAAATTTGGCAGGAACGTTACTCCTATTACCATATGTGTTCTAAATAAAAATTAACAAAATCGGATGTGTTCGTCCGCTTTTAAAACAAAATTTTAAAAGTCAAATTTTAACAAAAAATTAATTATCTTTACAGTATATAAGTAAATTATGTCAAAATTCAACTCCAGTAATGATATGGTGCAACGAAATACAAAAAAAAAAAAAAGAAAATTTCACAATGGGCGTGGCTCCGCCCTTTTTTATTTAATTTTTCTAGAATACTTTTAATGCCATAAGTCGAACAAAAATTTACTAATCCTTATGAAATTTGGTAAAGGGCATAGCTTCTATGACGATAACTGTTTTCTGTGAAAATGGGCAAAATGGGCTGAAGCCACGCCCAGTTTTTATACACAGTCGACCTTCCGCTCGACCGTTAACACGATACCTTGAGCAAAAATCGATATATTTTTACTAAACTTAGTGCACGTAGTTATCTGAACTCACTTTATCTTGGTACCAAAAATGGGCGAAATCCACGCCCACGCCCACTTTTTCGATATCGAAAATTTCGAAAAATTAAAAAGAGCCATAATTCTATACCAAATACGAAAAAAGGGATGAAACATGATGATTGGATTGTTTTTTTTTTTTTTTTTGACGCAAAATATAACTTTAGAAAAAACTTTGTAAAATTGGTGTGACACCTACCATATTAAGTAGAAGAAAATGAAAAAGTTCTGCAGGGCGAAATCAAAAGCCCTTGCAATCATTGCACGAATACTGTTCGTGGTATTACATATATAAATAAATTAGCGGTACCCGACAGATGATGTTCTCGGTCACCCTGGTCCACATTTTGGTTGATATCTTGAAAACGCCTTCACATATACAACTAATGGCCACTCCCTTTTAAAACCCTTATTAATACCTTTAATTTGATACACATATCGTACAAACACATTCTAGAGCTACCCCTGGCCCACCTTTATGGCGATATCTTGAAAAGACGTCCATCTATAGAACTAAGGGACACTCCCTTTTAAAATACTCTTTAATACCCATGTCATACAAACACATTCCAGGGGTACCCTTGGTTCATTTTCCTACATGGTGATTTTCCCTTATTTTGCAAAGGATGAAAGAAAATCGTTCCAAAAAACGTCACCCTTAGTCTACAATTTCGGACTCTTATCGGACTCATAACTAAGAGGGCTTCGAAAATATTTCAGGGGTAGGTAGGTGAAATGGCTGCGACCCTGGTCGCCCAAGTAGCTATTTAAAGCCGTTTTGATGACATGTAACTCGTCTAAAACCTACGGAATGTTACGGTCAATGTACTACAACCAGCCAGAGTTGTTGATAAAATTAAGAATATTCGGAGTTGCTATCACAGATAAACCTCTGAGGTCTTCTAGAAACGGGGTTCCAAGGAACCTTAGTCGGGCTCATTACACATAAAGTGTTCTACTGTCTCCCTGGAATTTGGATCTTTGCAGCTTCTGCAGTAGTCGTTACACGGAATGCCCATCTGCTATCAGTTTGCGTGTGTTGGCCCTGGATTTGTTCAGAAAACTTCTCGTCCTCTTTCCATCATAGTTTGGCCAAATGGATTTTGATATATTTCAAGTAGAAGCATTGGATATTCCGCTTGGCTACTGCTAAGGGTATGCCTACTTCGGTTGTTTCCTCGCTCACGTCGGCCTTCTCGTTACCCTCTATCCCCCTATAACCAGGGACCCAAATAACGCATAAGTTCTAGATTGGTGGGTAATTGGTATATGACTCGCTTACAAGCCCACACTAATTTTGAGTTAATGTGTTGCGAAGAAAGCGCTTTTATCGCTGCTTGGCTATCCGACAGGATGCAAACTTTACCAGCTACATTCAAGCCCTCCAGTGATTTGCAGGCTTGCCAAATCGCGAGGATTTCTGTTTGAAACACGCTGCAGTGCGATGGGAGTCTAAATGATGCAGACACATCTAGGAACTCAGAGTAGACTCCGGCTTCCACTCCCGATTCCATCTCCCGGGTTTCTCTTCCACTCGTCCTGCTTGGGATGGCGGTATTACAACCGTACTCAAACTTCAGTTTGGGAGGGTAGTAATCTGTCTGAGTACTACATGTACCATCCGGAAGTTTGTTTAGGATACTACTATGCCCTTGCTGAGTATCCGTCCAACACCCAGACTCCCTGAGTCTCAGTGCGGTTTGTGGCGATGTACAAAGTATATGCAAGTCGATCGGAAGCAGGTGCAAAATAGGGTCTAAAGCAGCTATGGGGCAAGTGCGTCCGGCCCCTATGGCACCAACACACGCAGTGCTGTTGGACTTTTTGCAGGCTGGTAAGATTGTAGCTTTTACTCCACCAGACTACGGAACCATAGGTAAGCACCGGTCGCACCACCGCCTCGTACATCGAAAGTACCATGCTTGGCTGGACTTTTTGCAGGCTGGTGAGATTGTAGCTCTTACTTAGAGCTTCCCACCAGACTACGGAACTATAGGTAAGTACCATGCTTGGCTTGAGCCCCATTTCTTACCAAACATTGATTTGCAGGCATATAAGGTAATGCAGGCCTTCCGTACCCGCTCTTCGATGCATACTTTCGAATTCAACTTGCAGTCAATTGATAGTCACAGATACAGGGGTGATTTAAAAAAAAATGATAAAGAAATGCGTTCAAATTTAATCACATTTTAAATTAAAAAAAAAAATATTCAAATAAAACGAATTGATATCTGAAGAAAGATAGCAAAGGCAAGTTGCTCCACTTTTTAGTATTACCATATGCATGTATCCATGAAAAAGACAATTTTATCTCCAAAGGTCTCAGCTGAGTATGTAATGTTCGGTTACACCCGAACTTAGCCTTCCTTACTTGTTTTATTTTCAAGTTTTTAGTCTTTATTTTATTGCCTATTATTTCTCATTCTATTTACTTCATTTAGTGACTCATTATTACACGGACTCTAATTGACAATTTGTTACAATCTAAGTCCTCAATACATAATCCTTCCAAAGAATTTACTCGACTCTGCGCCACGTATGCTTGTCCCTTCTCGAACTCCAAAGTATTTTGATGTCACTTCAACCGGGCTGTATGTAATATTTGTTCCAAATATGTGCCAAATCGGACCAAAAATACGATTTTTTTAAAATATTTCGATCCATGCGCCACCTATCGGAGTTTTTCTTATTATTCCATTGTCATCGGTTTCTGAACTGTATTCCAAGTTTCAAGTTTGTAGCTTATCGGGAATTTATATAAATTTTAATTACAAAATTCGTAAACAACGGCCGGCCGGCCTCTACATAGTGTTAAGCTAAATAAAACCGTTTAAAAATCGTGGGAGTTACTTAGATCTCGTGAATGGAGAGTTAGGCCAACTACACCGTGTACATTGGCACAGTAATCTCAACGTTGTTGTGAATAATCTGAGGTTGCCAGCGCAATTTATAGCTTATCCAACCCAACTGTCAACCTCACCTGCCCATGGCGAATCCTATTATCTTTAGCAGCCGAGACTTTGGCGACCCCAAGTTCTTTAAGGATCTAGGGGGTGAGAGGGCGGTATAGCGTAGAAGGTTTAATATGGTCATATTAAATCGTTCCCGAGATGTTCGGGCTTGTAGCTTAATGGTGCTTGTTACCGTAACGTACCGGATCTGCATCCGGCAAAGAGCCACCCACATCGATAACACTCCCCGCAACCTTCGGAGAGTATCCTTATCGCTACAAAAACAACTACAACAACAACAACCTAATTAATTGTTTTACCTCAAGTGATGGTGAACCAATGAGATTATCTTTTTCATGTTTATACTATCCTTTAATTACGCGGAAGTTTCTGGAGCAGTTTTTAATGTATTCAGAAGAGCTATCGTGACGATATTCCTATCAAAGCGTTCAACGGGCTTTCGTGTCGTCTACTTCGATAACGAGGGAATAAAGTCACCTATTCAATATATTTCGTTCCGAATCTTCTTGCGGATAATTCATTGTAATGTATTCCGCCGACGATTTCCATATTTTGCGTGATTTGTCCTTTGTAGACAATGATGTTCATATTTTCTTCAAGGATAAAACTATTACTTTTATGAAATATAGTTGCTTTAACGAAAACTGCTGGGGACCTTCTTATTTTATCGCCTTAAGATGCCACCAAATCAGCTAAGGTATTATCGATGTCAACCACAATAACTACAAACTTTCATTTCGTAGCTGTAGTGACCGTAGAAGCGCCATAACAGGGAAACAATTTTCATCGGCTTTTTTTTTTGACCGTTAGTGTATGTGTTTATTTACGAAAATGAGCCAATATTAAAACTTATATAATTTCAACTTAAGTAATCTGGCAGACAAGTAAGTAATCCTTGAAATGGCGACTCTTGTGCTTTCACTCAAACACATGTAGTTTTAGCATACTGCAGCCATTTTCAGCAAAATGCATTACATTTTAATACATATGTATACTTAATTAAGTATGTGTGTGCGTGTGAATATGCTCGGTTCATTTGGCCAGTCGTCATCAGTTCGTCACCTTCACGCAAATTGCAAATATCCTTCAAACTACTTAATAACGTCAAGCTATCCTGTTAGGCAAACAACGGACTGCAACAATACTACATACATATGCACATATATATATCACTGTCACAACACCTACATTTTCTTTTTTTCTTTTAAGCTTACTTCCATTTGTTAAAAATCAATAGCTCATGGCTGTCGTTTTGATACCTGTAAGATTAGAGTGTGCAAACCAACACCAGCCATATCAACGAAAGGAGTAGGTCCACTATGGGTGATATATGCTCCATGGGTGCATGTCCACATGTGCATAAGGGTATGACATGGTGAACATTTGTTGTTAAGCTGCTCGATAGCTCAACAAACATGCAAGAAATCTCTTAGAAAGTTAAACCCCACTGTACGTTAGACGAGGTTGTTGTTGTTGTAGCAGCTTCGCCCCGTCCCAAAGGTGCGACCACTAGAAAATTGTCATTAATATCCTCTAACGGGAGTCGGAGAAAACTTGGACTTTCAACAGGGTTGGAGAGAGAAAAGTGTGTTATAGGCGTTGGTTCCACATTGAAATTGAAAATATGTAATTTGTAACGGACCCATCAAAAATTTATATTAGCAGCATACCAACCAGAGCTGGGTAAATTCAATTCCATTACATTACCCATTACATTCCTCAGTAATTGGAAAAGTAATCAATTCCTTTCCTCCACAGCAAAGTAATTGATTACATTTCAATTCCTTAAAAAAAAAAATAAATAAAAATACCACAAGTAATTTCGTTTTTTTGAGGCTCGAGTAAAAAAAAATTGTTTATTTGTAATTGAAAAAAGAAAAAAATACTTTGCGGAATTGTAATTTCTTTCCCAGTACTTTCGAAAGGAATGGGAAATGTAATCGAAATTTATTTCAATTATATTACAAGGAATGGAAAAAGTACTTTCGAATTTCCCATTCCATTCCTCAAAGGAATTGCGAAAGTAATTGAAAAACTACAAGTTAGTCTGTGTATAAGAACTTGCTCCGGTTAATGTGGGCGACTTTGCGGTTCACACTTTTCATTATTTCATCAGATTTTTCTTGTGAGTGGTAACTGAAGGCATTTGAAAACACCAATGAATATCAAATCAGGATCCTCTTAAAGTTCCCAGATAAGTAAGGGCATTTCCTTTCGTTCCTCCGCTATCAAAGGGTGGTGGGTATACCAAAGCAGCAAACTTTTTTAATTTTCTTTGATACATTCAGCGGGCGTAACGTAAACACCATTAATGTTCCGGAAAACTGTTTTCTCGTATTCTTGATCTTTTGATTCATCCATAGTTGCCCCTTTGAGCCATATTGTAATAAATAATATTAGAGCAGACAGTGACAAAGAGTCGTCCGTATAAAACCTCCGAAACGTTTGAAGCTCCTTTATTTCTTTCCACTTTGATGGACTGCAAATTATCGGAACCTAGCCGACCAAATCCACGGCCACTCTGTTTTGCGACATGGAATATTGGACGTTCACGTCGATGGTGTTGCACTACCGATTGTAAGTCATCCAAATATCTTAAGGGTAACATTCGGTCACACTCTCACCTTCAAGGTGTATGCCATCGAAGTTGTATCTAAAGTACAAAGCCGCAACAAAATCCTTAAGTCACTTGCCAGTAGCACTTGGGGAAAAGATGAAGAAACGTTGCTAGCGACGTACAAAGCAATTGGCCGGCCGCTCAACAAGTCTAAACTACGGTGATACAATCTTACCATACCCTCCCTCATATATGGCGAGGAGAAATGAATTGCCAGTTATAGAAGGCAGTGCTTCTGTTTAAAAAACATTTTCTTATGGTCCAAGGAGTTACTATGGCCTCATAAAATCACAGATTTAAATCGCAAAAATATTTTTTACACTAAGAATTTTTCAATTACTTTTGCAACTCCTTTGAGGTATGGGAAATTATTAATTACTTTTGGCATTCCTTGTAATGTAATTGAAAAATTTTCAATTACATTTGCAATTCCTTTCGAAAGTACTGGGGCAGAAATTACATTTAGGCAAAGTATTTGTTTTCAATTACAAACAAAAAAATTTTCGTACTCGAGCCACAGAAAAACGAAATTACATTTGGTATTTTTTTTTGAGGAATTGAAATGTAATAAATTTTTTTTGCTGTGGAGGAAAGGAATTGATTACTTGATACCAACTTGCAGCAAGTGCTTGTCGGGCGGTGTCCGACGACGCGATCCTGGTCCTAACCCGGAAAATCCCAGTGGACTTACTGTACAACACTAATATCGAGCGACCGTCTGAAGAAGCCAAGAAAAGAGCAAGGACACAAACAATAGGTAAGTGACAAGAACGGTGGTAGGCCTCGAGTGGACCTCGGTGGACCTTCATATTAGTTTGGGACGTAATTCAATGGAATAAGGGGAAGCACGGCGAACTCAACTACCATCTCACGCCGATACTGGGTGGACATGGCGATTTCAAAGAGTATTTATGGAAGCGTAGGATAGAGGGAGATCCTGATATTCCGTAGAAATACGAATACATCCCGTGGCAGTTCTGAGCGCGTTGTTTTGACAGGCCTGCAGTTTCCTTCAGTGTGTTTCTTTTCGGCTCGGTGACGCATAGCATACAGGCTGCGTCCAGTTGCTTTATAAGTGGTTATGAGCGTTTCATTACCTTTGCTGCGGTAAGGGATTTTGTTACTGCTCTGCGGCTGCATACTCGCCAAAATGTAGATCCTGATCGAACGTCACACTCTGCATTTTTGCATTTAAATCAGTCGCTAGCGTTACGCTATCGATGTGGATGTACAATATGGTCGACATTTGCTTTGTGTACTTTGTAAATAACCCCGCCGGGAGTTTGTTCGGTGACAGTGTCAAATTTCGAGATAATCCAAACTATGCTAAAAATACTGTGTGAGATGTTCGAAAAAAGTTAAAAAAAAAACTGGCGAAATATGTTGGGTATACAGTAGCGAACAGAAAAACAGCAGTGGTAACTCTTTTTAAATATCGTCAATTTAATTTTTCTTGTTTTTCATATTTTAAGAAAAAACTTCTATAATCAACTTATATACATTTTGTAACTTAAACTATGCAAACCAAACACGAAAACGTTTTCGAAAAAATGCGTAAAATCGAAAAATTTGAATTTGATTTTTTTAAAAAGAGTATTTAAGACTTTCTTCCATATGGAGAAAATTGTTCACACTTTGTATTGAGGGCAATCTGAAACACCCGTCGGAATAAAAATTGCCGAAAAACAATGCGAACTTTGAGCGACCTATAACTTGTACATTAGCAGTGTTTTTTTTTTACATGTATACACATCTACAATTGCGGGTAAAAAAATTCTTATCGCCACTTAGATAATGTTTTGGGAGACCCATCTAGCGGCAATTATTGAAGCCTCGCGGCAGGAGTAAATAACTCGCTACAAAACGGGATGTACTAAAGCGGAGACTCGCACAGCTGTTGGCCATAGTGTATAACCTATAACTGAACCGGTCGTGATGAATAGTGGACACACACTTTTTTCGATCATAGAATTGAAGATGTGTAGAGATAAAATGAAGAGACATATTTCAGTTGCAACTGGGTATAATCCATACTGAAATTTAACAGATTTTTTTATACTCAGCGTGCTTTACACATAGAGTATATTAACTTTGATTGGATCACGGTTGCTTGTACAGGTATAAAGGAATCGAGATAGGTATAGACTTCCATATATCAGTATCGAAATAAAATTTGATTGAGCCATGTCCGTCCGTTAGCACGATAACTTGAGTAAATATTGAGATCACATCACCAAATTAGGTACACGAGCTTAACTCGATCCAGAATAGATTGGTATTGAAAATCGGATGATAACCACGCCCACTTTTTATATATATAAAATTTTGGAAACCAAAAAACCTGATATTTAGTAAATAATACACCTAGAGTGTTGAAATTTGACATGTGGACTGATATTGAGACTCTTGATGGAAATTTGGAAAAAAATTTTAAAATGGGCGTGGCACCGCCTACTTGTGATAAAATCAATTTTACAAATATTATTAATCATAAATCAAAAATCGTTAAACCTATCGTAACAAAATTCGGAAGAGAGGTTGCCTTTACTATAAGGAATGCCTTGAAAATTAATTGAAAATTAACGAAATCGGTTAAGGACCACGCCCACTTTTATATAAAAGATGTTTAAAAGGGTCGTAGACGAACAAAATAAGCTACATCTTAAAAAAAGAGCTTTATATCAATGGTATTTCATTTCCCAAGTGGATTTATAACAGTAAATAGGAAAAACTTCAAATTTAAAGAAATGGGCGTGGCACCGCCCCTTTTATGACTAAGCAATTTTATATGTTTCGGGAGCCATAATTCGAAGAAAAATAAACGGATCTTAATAAAATATTTCTGGAAAAAAATGGACGAGATCGGTTAAAGACCACGCCCATTTTTATATAAAAGATGTTTAAAAGGGGCGTAGGCGAAAATAATAAGCTATATCTTAGCGAAAAACAGCTTTGTATCAATAGAATTTTACTTTCTAAATTGAATTATAACATTAAATTGGAGAACACTAAAATTTTTGAAAGTGGGTGTGGCACCGCCCTTTTACGACTAAGAAATTTTCTATGTTTCGGAAGCCATAACTCGAAGAAAAATTAACATATCGTAATGAAATTGTGCTCACATATTTTCGTTATAGCAGAAAATATTTCTAGTAAAAATGGACGGGATCGGTTAAAGACCACGCGCACTTTTATATAAAACAAGTTTAAAAGGGTCGTAGGCTAGAATAATAAGGTATAACTTAGCAAAAAATAGATTTGAATCAATGATATTTCACTTATTAAGTTTTATTGTAAGAGGAAATGTGGAGACATTTTGTTTTAAACGGGCGGTGCCACGTGTTATGTAGAAAAGTAATTTATCTGAAATGAAATGCACAATTGAAGCTCATGCCGAGTATATAATGTTCGGTTACACCCGAACTTAGGCACCTTTACTCGTTTTGCAATAATTTCTTAAGTGTAGATAAAGCTACGCACTTAGCAGTCCATATAAAGTTTAAGTGCATGTGTATATACATGTAAAAAAGCACAGCTATTGTTATACTAAAATTTATTGGGCTACTGCGTACTCAAAAAAAAATTAGAGAACTCTAATAAAAAAAGTACCTCAACTTTTCGAATTTGTTTAAAATATTTTTGAGGCTGATTTGCATGGTTTTAGTTACAAAATTCGTAAACCTTTTTCATTAAAATATCGAAAAAAGAAAAAAGAAGAATTTCATTGACAAAATTTTATAAAAATTGCCACTGCAATTTTTCTTTTCACTGCTGTAGATTTGAAAACTATACATTTCTTAAAAGTCTCTAAGGTGAGAGAATAGTTAGAGACCGAGGTTGGGTATCAACTTAAGAACTATAAATTTGTAAAAGGTGGGAGAACAAATATGTTTGTTGTTTGTTGGAATCTCAAAGCAGCTCTCCAAAATGGCCCAGATGGAATCTTTCAAGGATTTTGTATCTTTTGACTTTGAAAGTAACTGTTTTAACAAAATTAATGACATGTTTTAAATTAATGAATTTTTTCGTGGTTTCCTTCGTAATAATTTTGGTAATCTTATGGGGGCTATCTCTATATAGTTTTTGAATTGTTTACGGGATAATCTCGGAACTATTTTGCATTTTGCAGATGTTTTTGAATAATTTTAAAATCGTTTCGCGATAAAATCCGGATGATTTTTTATTGTTTTAAAACATTTCGCACATTCCGGGACTATTTCGTGATCATTACGGGAATGATTAAAAAATCATATCGTAACAGTTTCGGGATCATTTCGGTAATGTTTTTGGAATATTTCGGGGCTATTTTATGGTTACTTTCGGGAAGATTTGGAATTTTTTTTTAGTAAATGGGGCTATTTCAGGACCGTTTCCTGGTGGATTTTAGCTTAACGTTGAGTCTATTTCAGCGAATATTTCGCGCGGATTCAGGAAATCTTTCGAAGCCTACCTCCGGATAAATTTGGTATTATTTTCGGGATCATTTCGGAGCTATTTCGAAATAATTTCGTAAATGTTTTCAGGATCATTTCGAAGCCTACCTCCGGATAAATTTGGTATTATTTTCGGGATCATTTCGGAGCTATTTCGAAATAATTTCGTAAATGTTTTCAGGATCATTTCGCAGCCATTTCAGGTTCTTTTCGGGATCGTTTCTGCATCTCTTCCGGATAATTTCTGATTGTTTTCAAAGCATTTCGGGCTATCCCGGGACTGTTGCGAGATTATTACGGAAGTACTATATCAGAACTATTTCGGGATCATTTGGGATTATTTTAGGACCGTTCCAGGACCGTGACTATTTCGGAATTTGTGTAGGAATCTCTTCTGGAGATAGGACCTTATCAGCATTGTTTCAGGATTCCTTCGGGATGCTTTGAGGTTTATTTGGGTATGGTTTCCGTATGATTTCGGGGCTGCTTTTGGATTAATATCGGAAGGTTTTCGGATGCCTTCAGCTTAACTTTGAGATTATTTCAAGAATAATTCCAGGATCATGCCACCATTTTCCCTGCAAAATTACGGTATTACCTACGGTATCATTTCGAAACCATCATGGGATCATTTGGGGCATATTTCGGGACCATTTAAAACTTTTAAAAGGAGCATATTGCAGCTATTTTTTTAATATTAATTCTGGACTCCTGTTGGAATCATTCCCCTCCCCGCTGACTACAGTTTGAAATCGTTATGACTTGAGTCTTTTTGACTTAGACCTATGTAGACATAGATTGAGGTTGAAGAAATATTGAAAAAAGAAAATAAATTGTATGCCATGTTTTCTTCGCGCGTTCGGAGGCATTGTCAAATGCTTAAAAATTTAGAGTATACATGCGTGCACACTGGGTGATAATGGGTTACATCGGTTTCGTCTCATTTCCTGTTTTCAACTAAGCTTTCGCTTGATTTAAAGTCATCTCTCAGGCTCTTTGTCTTCATTTTTTTGCCCATCGCACATACCAACACCTCTCCCTAACGTACCACGCACCTACAAACAGCATCTTATTCATTCGCTCAACTGGCAGCCAGCACGTAATATAACTTTCCAGGTCGCCGACCATCAACATCGAAATAACCAAACTACCAACTTTTCAACCTGTATGCATATAACTGCGCCATCTAATGCCCACCACAAAAAATTTCCTCATTATATTATAAGTTGGTTTCCTGTGATTAAAAGGCTCGCAGGATATGACCTGAAAATTTCAGTTGTATGGAATGTTGTTGTTTCTTATACTACACATTGATGTGGGAACATTTTTGCTCACAGTATTGGGTAATCCTGAGTGTGGGCTTACGGTGTAAAGTGTAAACGTAAGCGTAGTCTTTATAAGTGATACGCTGCATGTGTGTATGTAAATATAGGCATAGTATGTGGTATTGGTAAACTGTATAGAGTATCTACTACAGAATGTATAAGCGTAGGTGTAGTGTGCTGTATTAGTATGTTGTATAAGGAAAAACAGAAAGCAAGCGTAAGTGTAATCAATAAATTGTAAAGTAATATGAGAACAATGTACATAGCACAGTTAGTATGAGCGAAATGATGTCAAGGCAAGGAAAGGAAGGCAAAGGAGAGAAAAGAATTGAAAAAGAAAGAAAAGGAAAAACTTAGAAGAGAAGGGGCGGAAAAGTAAAGAAAGATTTGTAATAGGTGTGTTATGGTTTCTATTGCTAAGGTTACTAATGAGCTACGAATACTTTGTTTGTTATCGAAAAAATACCGATTTGTTATCGATAAGCTATGATTGTTAATCGAAAATCATTCGAAATGCTTTCGAAAAGTTATCTATTTGTTATCGAACAACTAACGATGTGTTTTCGAAAACTTATAGATTTTTTAAAACAAAGTTATTAATTTTTTATGGAAATGTTAGCGACAATTTACCGAAAAGTTATTGATAATTTATTGATAAGTTATCGATTTGTGTTCTTAAAAGTATAAATTTGTTATCAAAAGTTATAGAATTTGTTTATCAATTGCTTAACGTAGTTTAAACAATTAGTTATCGACTTGTTATCGATGTATTACATACGACTCATCGATTCGTTTTGATACAGATACCGATAAAGCTTCAACATAAAATCTTTCGCGATAACAAGCCGATAGCTAACACTTTTCAGAAGATTTCATTTAAAGGCAATCTTTTCGCTGGCAGATAATCTCACGAATATGAGTATGGTTATGTATAGTAAGGCCGTTTCATGTACTATCATTTCTTATAAAACTTTTTTGCTGGGTAAACACGATGGATATGCTCATGCACAAATGCATTTCTCAGGCGCGCAGCCAGGGGGGTTTTGGGGTTAAACTAGATGGGTCTCCTAACCATTATCTAAGCGAGGATAAGCGTCTGGATTACAACCCAACTAGCAAAGTAAACGTAATGTAAGTTTTTAATAAGTTTTCTCAAAAAAACATTAAGCTTACAAAACCTTGATTTTTTGTTCATAAATCGTTTAGAAATAAGCGTCAACCATCGAGATATCTACGAAGGCGAACCCGAAGAATACTTCCAATGGTAGGTTTATATGCCGTTTAGGGATCATTTTCTGGACCAACTTCAGTCACGATTTTTGAAGCATCACAGTTTGCTCTCAAAATTTTTAAATATTTTGCCAAATAAATGCATAAATCTGAATGACGAACAAATACAGTTCGGAGTTCAAAATATGCAGGCAAATAATAAAAGAAGATTGGTTATTATTCTGTAACTAAATAAATAAAAAAACTGTTTATATGAGTTAAGCGGGGGTGCCCTTATTGCTTTAAATGTATGAAAACATTTATTTGAAGCAATTTTTAATTTATGCCTTGTCGACTCTTCCTGCTCGACGTCCTGCTGTCACGTTGTTTAAATTTTTTCCAAATTAATGAATAAAAAGTTGTTTAGTCTAAAACCCCCAAAAATTTATTTCTGGGTGCGCCACTGGCATTTCTGCATGCTCGCATATGAGCGTATGTACGCGAATTTCTTGCACCACTCCACTAACTGTTAACGAGAAAATGTTTTTTTTGTTTTGCCTTCACCGTCAAATTTGTCATGCTAGGCGCTGAATGAAACATGCGATGCTTATGTGTTTGTTGTTGTATACATTTCATATTTGACTACGTCAGGTGTTGCGTATCACCACTGGGCGTTTTGTGTGTACTTGCGTAGCAAATTTACTCTGAACTTGAAGCTGTAAATAGTAGTAAGCAATATGAGTTTATTCGGCAGTCTTAACTTTGCAGTCCATCAAGTCTCACTTGGGGCCTACGGTGCGCATGAGCAACTTAATTTAATTTCGCTGCTACTCGAACGGTTGCACTTGATTTGGTATATGCATCAACTAGCCAAATGAAGTTACATGTAAGCTTACATAAAAAAAATAATAAATACTTGACGCGATTTACCATCGCAGAGATTTTGGCCGAGTTTCTTTTCTTATTTGCATCGTGCTACTTTCGTACAAATAAGTGGGACGGGATCTTTATGTTTTATTCCAAAACCGAACGGCATCTACAAGACAGATGAATTTTTGTTGAGGAGCTTTTCATGGCCGATTCTATTTGAAAAAACGTTTTTTAAGTTTTCGATGTTACTTTGCCCGGGAGTTGAGCGCAGGATGCTGGGTGTGGTAGGTGGAGCACGCTTCCACCACACCACGACGACCGCTTATCTGCATACTTAAATAGCATAAATCCGTATTACAAAATGTTTGCAGATACCAGTTAACCATTTACCTTTATTCCCTTCTAATTAATAATTGCGTATTTCGGCAAGTCCGAGTACATTCCCTTTTTATGTGCCTACCCATTTAATTCAATAAGTGCGTTTTCACATACACATGTACATAAAGTCAACAGCTCTCATATACACATCAGAGCGCTTAAGAGCATTACCCAGCATGGAAATATTAAGGTTAGGTTAAACTGGACCGTCAGTATAGACCTCACATAGACTTAATGCGTCTCTAGTATAACCAAAAGTTTGCCTAACGACCAAACTGAATATGCTTATCAAAAACTTTGACCTATGTTATAAAATAACACCGTCCTCTTGAGACAAATACCAGGGCCTTCTTTTAATCTCGCCCAATCTGATTGGGACGACTAAGGCGTTCATCTGTTAACAGATTTTGTGGCCTTGCACAACCACATTGAGACATCAAAAAAGACAGGAAAAATATAAGTCTACAACTAGTAGTAATCCCAGACCGCAATTGAACAAGCCCTTATATTTGGATACAGTTGACTGTAGTCCCGCTAACCCCGAGTAACTCTAGCAGAACAAGTGATGTCAATGGACTTCGTATTGATCGAATGACTTCAACTACTAACTTTACACAGAAAGCTCGGATTTGAAACCGATTTTTTACATTTTAAAGCTTAAATAAAAGCTTTCGATAAAAAGTCAAAGAATCTATAAAAGGGGCGTGGCAAATTGCCAACGAAAGCAGGCCTACGTATGTATATAGTACATGTTTAAGATATTCTCTTCCAGTGCTTCTATTGCTTTGGTTACGGCTAATACTTCCCCCTTAAAAACGCTACTTTTATCTGGCAGCTCGTAAGATCTGTTCATTTCTGCAGACCCTAGTCCTTCCACTACTTTGGAACCATCGGTGTTTCGCATCGTTCGCCATTTGGGCATCTTTGCGCCAACCGTCCACCTCTATTGTGGCTCTAAGAGCTCCTTCGAAGCGCAGATACGGGTCAGGTAGTCTGTTCGCCTACCACACCGAAGATCCTGGGTTCACGCTTCGGGCAAAGCAACATAAAAATTTTAGAAACAAGTTTTTTGAATAAGAAGACAATTTTTCTAAGTGGAGTCGCCCCTCGGCAGTGTTTGGCAAGCGCTCCGTGTCTTTTCTGCCATGAAAAGTTTCTCAGTGAAAACTCATCCGCCCTGCAGATGCCGTTCGGAGTTAGCATTAAAGAAGTAGGTCCCGTTCCCACAATTCGTTGGAAAAACTATAAGGAGCACCACACAAATTGGAACAGAAACTCGGCTTAAAATCTCTTCGGACGTTGTGGCCCCTAACATTTTTTTCCTGATTCTCGTTGCAGTTTTAACGCTGTGCACTTTGCTAACAGGTCTGCACGTGGAATGTGCAAAATGGTATACAGTGCAGCCGTCGGGGTTATTTTCAGGGCTCCCATAATGCTAAGCTGTCTGTCTCTGCTGACCCCCTTTAATTTTTTGAAAAGTGCACCAGAGGCCAGTCAGTTCTAAAAATTCATATTATTTAGGATGCGACTGCATAAATTTTATGGCGCTTGCCTAGATTATGACGTACTTGGGACACTATTTTTCTCTTTCGGTCTCTAGTTCACACCGAACTATGTCAAAATATATAATTTTTTATACGATTTTTTGTAATTCGCCTATTTTAGTATTTCCCTTTTTTTTAAACCGGATTGCTATAAATTTGAATAGAGAAAACGAGAGAAAGGAGAAACGAGGACGGATGAAGAGGCAGAAGGTTAGACGAAGATAGAACGATATAGGTAGAGGCAGCGGGAGCGGGGGAGAGAGTAGGAGAGGGAGCCATGGAGAGATATGAAGATGTAAACAGACAGGAAGTGGGAGAAAAAGAAGGAAAGAGAGAACATGGCGTAGGGGAAAAAAGAGAGCGGGAGGAGCGAACAAAAGAAAGCGGAAAAGAGAAAAGGGAAGAGAGGGAAGGAGAAAAAGAGATTGAAACTTCTTAAAAGTCATGCAAATAAACCAAAATTATGACAGGCTTCAGCTACGTAGAATCAGTACAAATCCAAGTTCGAACCTTTGTGCATATCTTATAAAAGTTCAAAAGCGTTTCGAAACATTTTTGTACCCTCTTGTAGCATATCCCAAAGCTAGAAATACCAGTTGCGTGGTCATATTCATTTGGCTGATTAAATAGTTAAACTCCTGATTCATACTATTAGTTGGATTGACTACGTGGTTTGTACCTAAGTACATACATATGAATACGTACATACATGAGTAACAGTAGCTAAATATGTAGAGTAAATGTTGCACCACATCAATGGGTGTGCCAACTATCCTGCATCTTAGGGTAGGCTAAATTGTGACTGCAGTCCATTGCATACCTGGAGGCTGCGAAAACGCACAGTCTACGATTTTGAATTAAAAAGAGATACAAAATGAATAACTTCTGATATGAAAAAGAAAATAATAATATGATTTCAACAGAGTCTGGTCTCTCACTTCCATGGGTGGGGTCCGATAAGAGCAGGAGTATATTCATCGATTCGAATTACATGATCTAAGTGTTTATTCTTTGCTTTTACCAGCCCCTATTAAATTATTATTAAATTTGCGGCAAATATTCTTCATAATTCTCCACTATGAGGCGGTGGGCACGACCCACTCAGTTTGATTCTATATGCTCTCGTTATGAACAATTGCATGCGTGGTTGCGCACTGCGAATTGGGAAACTCATATACGATTATGCATGAAGCGTTCAAATGTGCATACTGCTAAATAATACATATCCTTGAAAGAGGTAGGTGTATTACTTTGCCTAGGCGCCCGGCTGTGACGAATGCAAAAGCTCGGTTGCTATGCGACCATTTCAATTTTACATGTTTCGCTATTTTCGTTTTATTCGCTAAATTTTGATATGTATATATACAAGCTCTCATTGGGGTGCTACTTATCTGGAGTACCTTATCCCAAGCAGGAAAAACTATTGTGTGCCGACAAATGTGCAAGCTTCAACACTGTCATTCTCTTGAGAAAGAAATGCAAATATACACTCATCTAGAGCAGTAGACTGGGTAACTGAATCTTAGTTTGAGTAGGGGCGGTAGTTGTCAGGAGCTCGGCGTAAATGCAAGTTCACACAGCAGGTTCATTGTATCGCGGAAGTGAGTGTGTCTAAGAAATCTGTGGATGGAATGCTGACCAATGATACTGAAGTTAGAGAATTAAATGGAATGCTGCCAAGTGGCTATTAAAGGCGTGATAAAAACTATTGCGCGATCAATGGTGGCTTGGGAGTAGCTGACCTTGCTTGCAATGCCATTTAACTAACTGAACCGGACGCTTATAGCTTCGCCTTAAGAAAAAGCGACTCAAAGTTACGATTAATGATAAAACCGTTTCCGAGGCAGTAGGGCTAGTACCAGTAAGTGCTAGCGGCGGAGCTTACTTGATTCAATCCGACAAAGGCTGGCCATATCACTAACACACTCTAAGCCATCGAGTATACTTTTTGCTGTTAAAATAACAACAACAGAGTTCCGCTGACCTTCTCTGATCTGCTGCTTTAAAAATGGACCACGAATCAGCAATCTAAAACGGTAAGCATTTTCTACGTATTGCAGGGTAGCGAGGTCCTTCTGACAGAAGTGGATTGAAGCGGCATGTCGAAGTCATTGTGATTGAGGTTCTGAAGAGTCATTGTCCAATGACGGGTTAAGCCTACTTACAACAGCTGAACGAAGAATGAAGAGGTGAATTGATAAATCAACGTTTGCTAGGAACGAAATCAATCGTATTCGAAATTATCCTGGGGTAGCTAGCACGCAACCGAACACAACGTAACCCAAACGACATAACATACCTATATAAAGTCCTTCTGAAGTAACTAACTGGGTTGGGACCTGCCACTTCGTTTAAGTGACTACGAAGTGAAGTTAAGGCTAAGATCACCGTCATGAAGGCAAATGCTGAGATCACCGCCATTCAGACGGTACAAGCAAAACGACAAAATGTACGTCTATAATATAACGCCGTACCTTGGTTGTGCATAACATCCTTTCCAGTACTACGACTTGAGAGCATGTACCTAAACTGTCTGGAATCCTGGATCAGAAGCTGCAGTCCAAATGGTTGATGCTCTCGTGAAGGCAAATACCGACGTCACCATAATTCAGGAAGCACACTTGACGAGACAAGGCGAAACGACAAAAGGGCTTTGCGATGTATTCTGCCGTAGCCATAGCAAGAGAAGTGTAATTCGGAGCTAAAGTCTAGTTTTGTTGGGGGAATACCATTTACCGATGTGACCGAGCGTCGGGTCGTTTGCCCAGCGGGTTAGGGGGTTAGAATATACCCGCTGTAGGTATGCCTGTCGTAAGAGGCGACGAAAATACCGGATTCAAGGGGTTTGTGTAGCGCAGCCCCTTCAGGTTGCTAGCACAATACATAGCTTCTCTAAACCCAATTTTCAACCTCATCTATCCGTGGCGAATCCTGTTTCATTCAGAGCCGAGGCTCTGGCGACCCGAGATGGTCGGGCTTGGTACCGGAACTTACCGGATCTGCATCCGGCAAAGGACCATGAACTCGATAATAATCCCCAAGGCCTTCGGGGAGTGTCCTTGTCGCTACAACAAGAATAACAAGCGTCAAACATCATGCTAGGTGACTTTATCGCTAGAGTGCGCAAAAGCGGCGTTTTTTCAGTCTTCACGATATATCAGTCTTCACGATATAACCGCGGTTCGGGACATGGTCATCTGCAGTACAACATTCCACCACTATGCCAAATGAATTTTGCGCTGAATGAGTTTTGCAGGATCTCTTTCGTTTTAGAAATACCTTCAACGCACCTTTGACATAGAGAATTGGGCCGTAGTATAATTCAATAATTTTATTTTGCGTTTGTTCCTCTTCCTTCGTAATACCTAATATTAGCTGCTCGAAAGATGTTTGTACCTAAGCACTCTAAATATTGCTTTTAATCCAATACACCAAAACATTTTCTCATACCCAACCCCACTAACCGCTATTTATTGCTCTAATCCACAAAATACACCTTCTTAAACCTTTCCATGTGTATCTACACAAGTATGTATGCAACCGTTGTGTACAAATCCTTCCACCTGCTGCACCACATTTCTAGCCCGTTGTTTGCTAGCAGCGCTTTATGGGTAAATGATGTATAGCAGTATAGTTCCACAAAGTTGCTATCCACCAACCCCTGCACCTACATATACATAACAACAAATATAGTAGGGGGACTCATGATAGCATATAAACTTATAAGGTGTAAAATTATATCCATTTACACACGCTGTTATATGAACGCACCTAGTAATACTCTTGATAAACTTGATTGTTTATCAGCTGTATTATTGCCGAACAACATTTTTTGATTGTTACACAAATTAAAAAATGCCAAGACTAAGTGAAAAATCAAAACTAAAACGCCTTTACTTGGTGATGTTGGAGATTTTTGATGAAAATGCCGTCTGTAATGTCTGCAAGGTTGCATTCCTTTGAGTTTACCGCCTTTACACAATGAAATGTGCGCGTAAATTTATACAAATTGTGTAAATGATTTTTCATACAAAATTTGACAGCTCGTGCGTAAACTAGATAAATTTATACGTTTACACACTTTATAAGGCATTTATACGGTTACATGAGTCCCCCTAGTATTTCGCTGTGTTTATGTTGTGACATTTGGTGGTTAGGTGCCCGGTTTGGCGAAACCATCATCTTTGTATGTGTATGAATGGACACGGAAGTGAATGTTTGATCAACGAAGAGGAGAACGGTCGAACGTTTGTTGCGTCATGGTCCTTCTGCTCATCACATACACACAATTTATATTGCATTTGTGTGGTGTTATGCGTTTTTATGTCATTGCGTTGTTGCTTCAATTGTGGTTGCTGTATTGCTTTTGTTGTTAGTGCTGCTGCTGTTTCTGTTGCATTGTAAATATATGTATGTATTTTGTTGGTATGCGTGTAACGCGTTTAATGAAATTCCTGCTATGTTCTGGTTCATCTTCATAACACGCCGCGTCATCACCATCGTCAGCATTCCTTTTGGAATTTAATATATAGCTGCCGATATACCATGGACCACCTTCACGAACTTGCACTCACTCTTTTTTGATCCATCAATACCTTACTGGCTTGTTGACTCTCTATTATAACTGTTGTACATACATAGTAGGGCTTCCTTTTTAGAGGCATCGTTTGTTAGTTGGTTTTATGGTTAACATACATTCTTTCGTCTTATCGTGTTTTGTATTTCATTTTGTTATTTGGTGCTGGTATTTTTTGGTGTTCGAAAATAAGACAAACCTTAACTTTTAAGAAAGATTTTTTCCTGAGATTTATAAATAAGCCTCCTTACTGCATACCAAGCAGAGCGCATAGAATCAGACAGTCCAAGTATATTATGGATTTTTTAAAACGATCGGACTCGCCTGAAACACAATTTTACGAAATGAACCCACACTGGTCTCAAAATAGTTGCTTAAACAATTTCACGAATCTTCGATATGATTCTCCAACAGCATCGCACAAAAAAGCCCCTAAAACATGTGAAATAGTCCCTAAATATTCCTGAAATAATATCAAAACGATACTCTAGCAACCGTCCCAAACTGGCTCAAATAGTCCCGAATTTATCCCAAAAAATCTTCCCAGAATAGTCTCGAAATGGTTCAGCAATAGCCACGATATGAGTCCAAAACAGCTCGAAAATTATCTAGAAATGGTCCAAAAATTATCCCAAATAGCCCCGTAGTAATCTAGTAATAGTCATATAACGACACCAAAACAACCCGGAGAAATCCTTGAAGTGATCCCAAAGCAGCCACGAAAGAATCTCGAAATAGCCAAGAACTGTTCTTAAAATTATCCTGTAAGTAACCCGAAAACCGAAAACTTTCCCAAAAATATTTATACCAAAATGTATATGAATTATTAATGTTGGGATGTACGAATATTTGGATGTTTCGATTTCGTGATGAACAGATTTTGTTTTTATGATTCAATCACACCAGAACTGCTGAGCTTGTTCCGATAAAACTTGGCTCACAGATAGCTAACATTCAACATTAAATAAAAGCACTGGGCGCGTGAAATTTCTAAAAACGTGAGGCGTAGCATAACCTGATTAAGGTTAAGTTGGTCTTACTTATGACTATCAATAGAAATTTGACGCGTCCAACGTTTTTATTTAATTGTCTGATCAACGCCCTAGATGGATGAGGAGTGTGATGACTAGTACCTAGGACCTACCTAATTATTTTGTAGCTTTTAAGTATCATTATTACTTCTTGTAAGTAATGTTTTCAATAAAACCGTTTAACTTGAAATTTTTGTTTTAATTATTTTATTTTCAATTATTTAGTCTTTATTTAATTGCCTATTACTTCTCATTCTATTTAGTTCATTTAGTGGCTCATTATTACACGGACTCTAATTGACAATTTGTTACAATCTAAGTCCTCAATACATAATCCTTCCAAAGAATTTACTCGACTCTGCGCCATGTATGCTTGTCCCTCCTCGAACTACAAAATATTTTGATGTCACTTCTACGGACTGTATGTAATATTTGTTCCAAATATGAGCCAAATCGAACATCATAGGTCGCTTTCTATTCATGTATAATACATCCAAATATGGACCAAATCGGACCACAAATACGATTTTTTCAATATCTCGATACCTGCGCCACCTAGCAGCGATTTTTGCAATAGTATGAGCCATATCGGACCACAAATACGATTTTTTGAAATATTTCGATCCATGCGCCACCTATCGGAGTTTTATTATTGCATTGTCATCGGGTTCTGAACTATGTTTCAAGTTTCAAGCTTCTAGCTTATCCGGAAGTTACTTAAATTTTAATTACAAAATTCATAAACAACGGCCGGCCGATACACAGAGTCAAGCTAAATAAAACCTAAAGCTAAAGTCTATAAAGATATGTATGTAGATGTAACAATAGATATGTACCTAGGCGTTGACTGTTATAGGGAGGCTAAAATTCAGCGAAAATGCTTAGGCGCTTATCAAATACTATAATCTATAGTATGAGTACATCAATAAATATAAATATAATATAAATAATAGTTTAAAAAAAAAAACACGCTTTTATAGCTAACCGAACTAAAAAAAAGAAAATAATTTTCAATTAAAAAGAGTTTATATAACAGCAGTAGAAGGTCAAACAATCGTTTATAGTTAATCACCTCAAAATAAAATTATAATAAAATTTAAGTTATTAACAGAATAATTTAATTCACAGTAAAAAGTGTGGGGTGCTTAATATTGAATGTTACAATCATTCTATTGGCAACTATCTGAGTGGAAAGATATGAAATGTAGTCAAATGTACCCCACGCTTTTTAACCTGAATTAAATTATTCTGTTAATAACTTAAATTTTATTATAACTTTATTTTGAGGTGATTAACTATAAACGATTGTTTGACCTTCTACTACTGTTATATAAACTCTTTTTAATTGAAAATTATTTTCTATTTTTTAGTTCGGTTAGCTATAAAAGCGTGTTTTTTTTAGTTTTTTTAAACTATTATTTATTTTTAATTTTTTAGTTCAAGTAATTTTAAAAGTTTTAGTCGAGAGTGATGAAACCTCGAAACGCCAGCGGTCCATGGATGAATCCAACCCCACGGCACCGAAAAGGGCCAAGACGCAGGAAGGCTAGACGCCTCTCTTTCGCCGAAATTGCCAAGGGTCGGCAGATCATTGGCATTATAGACGAGAGCAGCGAAGATGGCAGGATCCCGAATCAACAGTGGAAGTGTATCGAAGCCGCGCTCGCCACGGTGGCCGTTAAGGTTAATAAAGACAACCCTGGTCCACTGCCATCTTACGCCGATGCAGGGTGGTTCCAGGGTAATGTCAAGCTAATTGCCCGTGACGACGCCAGGTCGGTAAACCTCTATAGGGCCGCCGTTACGCTGATATGGGTGGTATATCCGGGCGCGCGCCTCAATGTAGTGGAGGCGCGTGATATCCCCTCAAGACCAAGGGCTAGAGCCTGGGTTCCAGTGACGCCAACGGATCCAGTTTACATCCTGGAGCTGCTCCAGGAGTACAACTCGCCACATGTTTGGAAGTCAACCCGGATAAAACCGAGCTTGTCCTCTTCACGGGGATGTACAAAGTACCAAATCTTACACCGTTGGGGTACGTTCTTAGCGTTTACCGATAAAGTCAAGTATTTGGGAGTCATTCTGGATAGGAAGCTATTAAGGAGTGACCATATAGTGGAGCGATCCAAGAAGGCAGCAGCAGAGCTGTTCACCTGCAAAAGGGCAATTGGCACTTCCTGTGGATTCTCCCCTAAGGTGACCTACTGGATTTACACAGCTATTGTGCGCCCGATTCCTCTTTATGGTGCCTTGGTCTGGTGGCCTGCACTAGCTTAACGTACCTATCTTAAAATGCTTCAAAAGTTGCAACGGAGTTCGGAGCTCTGCATTACCGGGGCTCTCGGCTCCACTCCAGATTCCGTTACATACATACATGGATACATAGGTAGATACAGGCCAAGCTAATAAAAGCGTGTTAAAAAGGGCTCCAGTATGCTCTTTCGTAGATGTGCCATGCATCCACTTCTATCATTAATAAATGAATTCTTTTTTCGCATTATGTGCAAGGTTTCAAATCTATGGTCATTTGGGGTGGTCATAAGTTCAATTGACTTTATGTCCGTTAACCTTATGTCACCCCACCATCATATTATTGCATTGTCATCGAGCCTTGATACGTGTGCAAAGTTTCAATCAAACCATTCAAAGTGGTAATAAGGCAAATTGACCTTACGGCCGTTGACCTTATGTAACCACACCATCACACTAATGCATTGTCATCGAGCTTTGATACGTGTGCAAAGTTTCAATCAAACTTATGGCCATTCAAAGTGGTAATAAGGCCAATTGACCTTATGGCCGTTGACCTTATGTCACCACATCACAACATTAATGCATTGTCATCGGTCCTTGATACGTATGCAAAGTTTCAAATTAATCAGACTTCTAGAAACCGGTGAAAATTAAGCTCAAAGATTCCGTTAAATACAGGCCAAGCTAATAAAAGCGTGTTAAAAACATGCTGTTTTTAACCATTAAAACCAAAAAAATTAACTACATAAAAAGTAAAACGAATGAACACAATATGTACAATGAAAATTTTATTCCCAAGAAGTCCGATGAGTGCGGAACCGCGTTTGATGCCTATCAAATTATTGCCGAAATTTGCTATGCACGACTCCGAGTTATTGATGTACTCATACTATAGATTAAAATATTTGACAAGCGCCTACACATTTTCGCTGAGCTTTAGCCTCCCTATAACAGTCAACGCCTAGGTACATATCTATTGTTACATCTACATACATATCTTTATAGACTTTAGCTTTAGATCAGTAATACTGCATTCATATGCTTGCATGTATCATTCTTAAGTTTATTTTTTACTCACTCACTCACTCAGCCAAGCTTGCAACATCCGTCAGATTTTCATATGAATATTTTAGTTAGCCGAAAGTCGCCTATTCAAATTTCGCGTGTTGCTATCGCGTTTCTATTTATTGCTTGACTCTTCGTCTATTTTGCAAATATTTTTGTTAATTTTTAGGGATGTTATTCTTCAGCTGTCGTTGGTGGTTGTGGAGCAGAAAAACAAATGCTTTTAGTTTAAAGAGTAGTTCGCACAGTCAATCGGTTTACTCTCATCCTTAACCAGCACCTTTGTTGTACACCATCATCAAATTTTGCGTCCATAACTATGTAAATTTTCAAACGATTAGACAAAAGAACGTCTGAAGGGCATAAATATACATAAGAATATTGATAAAATTGATGACAGCAACAATTGTTGTGGTGTATATCGCTCGCGATACTTTGTTACACTTGTTATTCTATATTTGCTATATTTTGTTACCCTTACCTAATGTGCTGTATTCCGTTATTTAATGCGCTATCGTGTTTCCCTCCCTTTGCTTATTTAAGTTAGCCTGTATTTATAGTATTTTGCGGCCATCAGGAATTCTCATTTAGAATTTTATTTCATCCACTTTAAGATGAATTCCTTTGACGTTTTATTAGCGTCGATATTGTCGGCATATTTGCGGTAATACCTGTTCAGCGTGGTGATGTTTCATCAAGTCAAATATTTAGTTCCCAAATTCCTTTTCTGTCATATCTTTGTGTCTATAATACATAATCCTCATAACTATAACACCTACGAATATCTGCAATTTATCTTACATTCGATTTTAGTGGCGTTCGTTGCAAGAACTGTCGTATGATGGCCAGCCTGAGCCAGGCATAAAATCTAAGTTTGCTTAGAAAAGTATAAGTGGTGCTCTAAGAAAAATGCTTAGCAAAGCTCTTTAGATCATTCTTGTTATCCTACCTTTTGATCTAGCAGGATACCGAGCAGCGGAAACTTAAACCTTGCGTTTAAGAGAGTCGTTCAGTTGGAGTACTAAAACTATAGGACATTCTAGCATACTATGTAAACATCTATAGTTTTCTTCAGCTCCAACGGCTATGCGACCACAACAATTGCGTTCTGCCACTTTATGGTAAACATTCCCAGCAGGGATGATTGGGGGGAATCGGATAGGTGTTTTGCTGCGAAGGCAGTATTTTCTAGTAGCGAGAGCTCCAGCTCGCTTTCCAACTATTTGATCATTGTAGAGTCTACGAGGCAAAAGTCACGAAGCCGCGTCTTTATTTTTAGCCACAGCTAAGCGGCTATCAAATCCCTTGGCTCTTACTCATTCTATTCTCAAACTAACATATTATCTCAAATAATACTTAGGTATACCCTTTTACACATGCAAACTATTGCTGAAAGCGTACATCTACCATCACGCCAACGATATAAATGTATGTAGCTACAAACCCCAGGGTGTCAGCCAACTAAGCAAAACTGGCCAAAATGGGATCCTAAAAGATCCCGTCACGGTTATAACCTAAGTAAGACACTGCCTTATTAAAAGGCATGCAAAAAGGCTAGGAGTGTGTAGAAGTTGCAAAAGGCGAGGTCGTCGAATCCAACATCAAAAACTTGGTAGTCTATATCAGGTGGTGGTCTATTTGTGCCTCCGCGGTAGCCAATTCAACCTAACCTAACCAAGCAACGTTTCTATAAACGTAGTCCCGACTATAAGAGCTTTAGGCAGCGCCGTCATAGTTCAGCCAATGAACACTCATTGGTTGAGCTGGCACTGCATTGGAAGATTCAAGAAAAAAGGACCTGTGTGTTGTTGGTTATCACAAAGAAGGCAAATCCATCGAATTTTTTACACTCAATTAACTTTCGACGGCTCAAAAGTTAAGTGATCTGTATATCTTTTGCAATTTTTTTAATCTTAATTTGAAAAGGACAGTCAACTACTTAGTCTGTTGTTGCTGTTGCTTTAACGATAAAAACACTCTCCGAAGGTTTTAAGGAGTATTATCTTTGTAGATAGTCCTTTGCCGCATACAGATTGGGTACGTTCCGGTAGCTAGCACCATTAAGGTACTATCCCGACCATCTCGGGAACGATTTGATAGGACTACGCTTATGTTCTAATCTATAGTAAATTCTTAGGAAATTGCTTACTTTAAACTAATGATATGTTTCTTCTTTTCTTTTCAGGTAAGTCAATAGGCAAGGCAATATGCTATCTTTAAAATACAAAACAAGGTATTCCTTATATAGTAAAACAATTAAAAAATTTTGGAAGTAATATCATTTTACTAAATAATATCCTTTTATGGGACCTCCGCGAGTCTTTACATGCTTGTTAAATGAAAATTTGTTGAAGGTCAAAAGAAGTTAATATATTTGATTTATTAGTAATATTATATTAGTAGGAGTTTGTGCAAGTCTCCCCCGTAACTATCTTCTATATTTGTATCCGCTAGGAGTAGGCAAAGAAATCGGCACAAAAAAATCGAATAGGGATGAGATACAGACAGAGACCATGATGGATACAGACGATTCGAGTATGAGGTAATGGGTGAATGCACGGAAGGATAGAGATGGGGAAGTGAAGAATGCGAGGGTTACGGGAAGGACAGAAATGGTGAGGTACAGTTAGAGTTTTTATTCCTGATGTAACACTACTCGTGCCCTACCTCTATTTGCATCACTATATCCGGTGGTTGGCGTACGTGTTGGGACGTTTTGAATATTCGATATAAATTCAAAATCTCGCTATCGATTTATTAGTAGCTTCTAGATGAGCTAGAAGCTTGTATTTCAGTACGTTGTCCGCAGGATTATAGCAGTAGAATAAGCCATATGTAGAATATTTCGACGTGATTTCGATACTATTCGAGAAGAGCTGCGTTGGCTTGATATCGCAACCCTCGATATCGTGGAGCTATTGGTTTGTTATCGCCGAGTCATCGGATTTTTGATAAGACATCGATAAATAATCGAAAACTTTTTGATAACAAACTCGTCCATACCAAATCGACAACACATCGGTAACCTCAGTAAGCAACGTTATAACACTTCGATAACAAATCGAAAACTCGTCTATGCCTATTCTATGAAAAGAAATGTATAACACGCCCATATCCGTTAGCAATTCGATAACGAGTTGATAAAACGCCGTCCGGTTTCTGTTTCGGCTTTTAATCTCCCATACTTTTTTCCCTTCCATTCTGCTCTCTTCTTTTCCTAACCTTTCCTGACCTAATAATTGCATACTCAAAATGTTCCACAATTAAATTTTTCATATTTAGCTCACAGAGTATATTAATTTTGTTCGCATAACGATACGCCAGATATATACTTCTATATATCAAAATGATCTGGGCGAAAAAAGAAATTCATTTAGCCATGTCCGTCCGTATATCCGTAAACACGATAACTTGAGTAAATTTTGAGGTATCTTGTTGAAATTTGGTATGTAAGTTCCTGGGCACTTATCTCAGATTGCTATTTAAAATGAACGAAATCGGACTGTAACCACGCCCACTTTTTCGATATAGAAAATTACGAAAAACCGAAAAAGTGCGGTAATTCATTACCAAAGACGGATAACGCGATGAAACTTGGTAGGTGGGTGACCTTATGACGCAAAATAGAAAATTAGTAAAATTTTGGACAATGGGCGTGGCACCGCCCACTTTTAAGAGAAGGTAATTTAAAAGGTTTGCAAGCTGTAATTTGGCAGCTGAGTATGTAATGTTCGATCACACCCGAACTTAACCTTCCTTACTTGTTGGAATACTTTTAAGCTACATAGCACGGGGCGTATGAGTAACATGAAATACAATTTGAATTGCATTCGCAACGTTGCATTCTAGTAAACGCGTTTAGTTTCCTCGGTTGTTGGTATCTACAACATAAGTATATATTTCATATGTTATACATCTTTCACCTCTTCCGTCTATCGCCTAATCCCTACTTGTTAATGTTGTTGTTGTTTCTGTATATCCTGTTTGTGAGTTCCATATTTTTTCACCACTTTTTTAAAGTGCATTTTCTGTTGCAGTTATTTGCCTTTGCATCTGCTCCACATATTGAAATTTCTCTGCCACAGCTGCTCTGTATATGCCTTTATAATTCACGAACGCGTGCGTGTAATGCTGCGGCTGTCCCTACATGACGACCATCCACCCACCGCTCTTGCCTCAGTGGGGCTATGCTGTCTATGCCGTGTTGTTATGCTTTATATGTTTTACCTTACTTTCCATTACAAAAATTTTCCCCGATTTCCATTTTCTTTGCTCCACTTTTTCGGTGCCACTTATGCGCTTGTCACTCAACTCGTAAAGGCATTGAATGTTGCACACCCATCCACGCACTTTCTATGAATGTATGTATGTTTATGTAGATGAGTCCGTTATCCCTGTTCGCTATTCCTGCTGCCTGCCTTTATTTGCACGACTGCTACTGCCAACGTCAATGTGTTGTTTTGAGTTATTCTATATGGCATTCTTCTTATTGTTGTTTTAAGTTTACGGCCTCGAGGTAGTCATCGTCGAAGGACATTTTAGTATTGTTGGCTCATTCGAGTTGGGGAGTCGAAAACTCGCAAACCAAAGTCTCGCGCGCGTAATTCCATTTAACGTGTCGTTTCTTCTATTATTTGCTGGTTGCTTGGTGTTTCGGTTATTGTGCAACAAACTTTTGCTTGCACACCCGTACAAATTATAAACGGGTGCTATATGAAGATATATATTGTTGGAGACATGCGTATATATGTATGTGTGCTGCTGTGTTGTTTTATGCAATGCTATTCGTTGCATTTTTGGCATTTCGGGTCTCTTGAGTTAAAAGAAACAGTGACAACAATAAGGTGGGCGGAGGAATAAGCTAACGCGATGTCCTGGTCAGAGAAAAAGAGAGAGAGAGAGAAAGGGTAGAAAGCGTTAAGCTTCCTCTTACTTTTTTTTTAAATGCTATATACCCTATACGACTAGCATCGTTCAGAGGCGAACATATGGAATGTGTCTTATCACATCATTAGCATCGTCAGGTGAGGGCCTATAACGCATAGGTGGACCCGGCATAGCTCTGAAATCGAAAAACTCAGCCGCGCCGCAGCGATGTAACATCTCAGAAATGGCAGAGGATAGACGACTTTGCCGTGGTCCAAAAATGGTCATCAGAACACCCAATTCTAGCATAAAAATATCCACCAACCTAACCGATTGTAACCTGATCAATAAAACTGGAAACCCAATCAATCAGGGTCATATTGATGCCCGACATAGCTTTCTTTCCAGATCTCAATATCCCATTTCGACTTCTAGATTCCTTACTGCTCTCATGATCAGGCCGCAAAAGAGGTAATCTCACCTGAAACAAATAATTTCGAGATTTTGGAGAAGAGCTTCGTTAGCTTTTTAGCGCTAATTAAAAATAAATAATATAATATTGTTGTCTTCGGTACCGAATTATCATCAGTAGCGAATTATCATCGTCAAGCTATCGATTCGCTATCGGCTTACTACCGACTAGATACAGATGTGTCACCGATTTCATATTGTCTATATCTGTTTTATAACAAACCGATGAGTCGTTATTAACAAATCGATAATACGACGATAACAAATTGATACCAAATCGATAACTTTTCGATAGCAATCCTATAATAAATTGGTGACCCTCCGATAAAAAATCGATAACTTTGTGTTACCGATCACTTTTTTGTATTTCCTTGATTTTCCTTGCCTCTCCTTAATTTGCTGTCTGATCTCGCTTATATCAACTCTACCACATACATTGCGCCCACATTATGCTGACTACATCCCCATACAAAATACCAATACCACAAACTACGCCTACATACACCTACATTTTATATTCCCCCATATAGCGTACCACTCCCAAATATTACGCTTACGCTCATATTCTGTATTCCCCCTAACTGAAGCGACTGAAATCATCAGATACGAAGGTTTGAGGGGTGAAAATCTTGTTCCTGCCTCAACCGGGCTAGTACTAGAAAGTGCTAGTGCCGGATTCCTATCAGGTGAACTGCAATTCATATCTGTAACACCCTCGCAACTTTCGGGAAGGGCTTTTGCGGCTACAACAAAAACGCAAGGAAATGTTGTCGTGAGTCTAGTTTCGTTTACCTTCATAGGCATAGCAAAACGCATTACTGGGTATGTAGTATTCCGTGTCATCTGAACTTAGGCTTCCGTCCTGGTTATTTTATTTGTTTCGCTAACAGTGTTGGCGGCCACCGTGGTGTGATGGTAGCGTGCTCCGCCTATCACACCGTATGCCCTGGGTTCAACTCCCGGGAAAAGCAACATCAAAATTTTAGAAATAAGATTTTTCAATTAGAAGAAAATTTTTCTAAGCGGGGTCGCCCCTCGGCAGTGTCTGGCAAGCGCTCCGATTGTATTTCTGCCATGAAAAGCTCTCAGTGAAAACTCATCTGCCTTGCAGATGCCGTTCGGAGTCGGCATAAAACATGTAGGTCCCGTCCGGCCAATTTGTAGGGAAAAATCAAGGGGAGCACGACGCAAATTGGAAGAGAAGCTCGGCCTTAGATCTCTTCGGAGGTTATCGCGCCTTACATTTATTTATTTTTTTTTAATCGCCTACCTAATGCACCATAGCTTCTGCAATAACCAGTGTTGATGGACTAAAAGACGTCACTCATTTCGAACCCTCGTTTTTGCATTGCTAGATTTTTAGTTGCGCACCTGTTGCTTTTGTTCTTCTGGGTTGCGCAGCATTTTCGCTATCGACATAGATTTGGCCGACTCGTTAATCGTGTTTCTGTCTGATTCGGATTCGTCATCATCGAAATTTTTCATTTCATTTTTGTAGTACTCATGTCCAGAGATTATTGGGGTAACGTAAACTCTATCGAGAAAGGAATTTTGAGTATTTGAGAAATTGGCAAATAAATTTGAGAAAAGAGCAAAGGTTTTTGAGAAATTTGCAAAGATATTTGATAAATTGTCAAATGAATTTGAGAAACGAGCAAATGTATTTGAGAAAAAGGAGAATATGTTTGAGAAATGGGTAAATGTATTTCAGAACAAGTTAAAATAATTGATAAAATATTTTTCTCAAATACATTTGCCCATTTCTCAAAAACATTTTCCTTTTTCTCAAATACATTTGCTCGTTTCTCAAATACGTTTACCCTTTTCTCAAATACAATTGCTGCTTTCTCATATACATTTTCACTTTTCTTAAATACATTTGCTCGTTTCTCAAATACATTTTCCCTTTTCTCAAATACATTTGCTCGTTTCTCAACGATTTAAGATCAGGGATTAGTGACTTCGTTGTTCATTTTCCAAACAGTATTGCCACAGCCTAAACGTTTACCCCAACATTCTTCGCTCCGCGGCCAGTCTGATTTTTTACTTCCCATGGTCTTCTTCTTTCCAGCGCTAATAAATCGGTCCACTGTTCACATGCACAATTCGCTATTCTCATAGCTGCTATTCGCTTTATAAATGTTAGCAGCTTACAGCGATTCTTAATCTGAAATATGTTTGCCAACAGGTCATCAGAATATTCTTTTGCTTTTTGTTCGCGCGATTTTTGCCATCAATCTTCTTGGCAACGATACCGTTTTAGATGCATTCTCTATCGCATGCTAAATTTGCGCCAGGTTTTAGTCGGGAGTGTAATCTTGCGCCTAAATACTTGAATACCCCTTTTAGGCAATATCTAACTAGAGGTTTCCGAAGCCAACTTTTTGTATATGGTTTCTTATTATTATATCATGAATCACGATTTCTCTAAGGTTCGAAATATGAAGATGCGATATTTAAAATGTGTTCTGATAACGAGCTGTAGGAAGGATAGGATTTGGAATTGCTGCTGTAAGGCGATCATCATACCTGCTTAATGCGCGTTGCTTTTATTACGTCTAATTTTGCAAGGACGAAAACTCGCTTGAATTGATGTCACCTTGCAGTGCTACCTCAAGTAAGATCGTCTTCTGTTGCACCTGACTTATTGCTGGCTGAAAGATAGGTCCCTTTCTTGTTCTATGGAAGCTGTAATACGTTGTTATGTGAGACTGGTTTTTGCAAGTTTGGGTCCCCAATGACTTTTCCATCTAATACTAGCTGTTGCTTTTTGAATGTTCTTTGAACAATCTGTTTTTAAGCATGCTTTACCCGCACAACCTCCGGATGCATTTTGCAATTTCTTCAATATCTTCTGCAGGGATCCTTTCCTTGCTACAACCGTTAACTCTATAAAAGCGTGTAGTCGTCCAGAGTGCTGCCCTGGACTTCATCATCTTTCTTTATTTTGTCTAGCTTGGCCTGAGTTGATGACAATCACTGACGTTCACAATCCCAAGACTAATACCCCTAAGTTGATGAAAACGAAGGCTGGAAGTATTCATGGCGCCCGCCGTAGTGTAGTAGTAGCTTGCTCGTCTACCAAACCTAAGGTTCGGGATTCAAGTCCCGGAAAAAGCCACATCAAAAACTTTAGAGAAAGTCTTTCTAAGCGGAGTCGCCCATTGGCAGGGGTTTGGCAAAGACTCCGAGTGTTTCTGTCACTAAAAGTTTTTCAGCACAAATTCATCTGCTATTTGTAGCAAAATTAAAAAGTGGCACGATGCAAATTGGAAGGGAAGCCCGGCCTAAATCTGCTTGCTGGTATATGGCGTCTTGCATTTTTTATTCATGTTAGAAAACAGAAATTCCGTTAAAATTTATATAAGGTTAACCTTGAATTTCTCAAGAAATGTTGAATTCCAAAAAGGGGCGTTGCACCTCACACATCAAATTTTTCATAATGTATGTCTCTGGAAGTATTCATGGCGGAATTCTAAAAATTGTTACGAAGTTATTTGAGGTTTGAGAATGGGAATGAAAGAGGGTAGGAGGATAAAAAAGGAAGTTGGGCGAACTTTTCTCCAAGAAGGGAAATGTGAGTGAGGAAAAGAGGGTGAGGAATTTGGAATGTTTCTAGGTACATGAGCACCGAGCAACAAAGCATCCATGTCCATTATTGTCATAAAAAATTTTAAATTTTGGATGGTTCTAAAAATCGTACCAGTTTAGTTTGATTTCAAGGCTCGCTCAGTCTCTTGGATCCTCCATTGCAGTCATGGACTATAGACTTAGAATAACAGTGAAGACTGTTGATATGACAGAGATTTCCATGGTAGGGAGGGCCGTGAGTGTAAATATATTTTTTTTTTGAAATGTTTTTGTTGAAATTACCAATGGAGTTAGTTATTTTAATACAAAAACTAGTTAGATTTATTGATAATCTTTAACTTTTACATAATATTGTTAACTTGAGACCAACAGTTTTTCTTCTGTTAGAATGAATAAACAAATTCGTTTTCGGAATTGATATTAGAGAAAAATTGTAAGTTTACAAACGGCGATGGTTACTAGGACATGTTTCTGAATTTCACTTCTTCATCAGCTAGCTTTTCGGGAGCTGAGCGTTGAACTCGAATCTCCAACATTCATATCAGTGCAAGCCTTTTAGCTGCTAAGCCATATGAATGTCCCGTTGTTCGCTGTACAATTGGTCTCTAAGAGTTGCCTTTTTGTTTATATTCCTTTTGATCACCATCTAGGCACATACACTCTGTATGTAGTTTATTCCTAATGGTGTGGATATGATTTTTAGGCCTAAACTACATACATTAGGAATAAACTACATACAGAGTGTATGTGCCTAGATGGTGATCAAAAGGAATATAAACAAAAAGGCAACTCTTAGAGACCAATTGTACAGCGAACACCGGGACATTCATATGGCTTAGCAGCTAAAAGGCTTGCACTGATATGAATGTTGGAGATTCGAGTTCAACGCTCAGCTCCCGAAAAGCTAGCTGATGAAGAAGTGAAATTCAGAAACATGTCCTAGTAACCATCGCCGTTTGTAAACTTACAATTTTTCTCTAATATCAATTACAAAAACCATTGTATAAAGCAATATGAGCAAAGCTCGCTAGTTAAATACATATATATGATCAAATTCGGTTTCTTGACAAAAAACTAATTTGAGTTGACCAGAATGCCATAAACTTTACCGAATGTCTGTTAATTCACGAACAACAAACCTGATCTGTTGATTTTACTTGTATAATTTGGATGAAGCGATCGAAGGATGGTCTTTAGTATGGCGTCGATACATGGGACTTATGTGCTTATTAGAGTTGCAAGCATAACAGTATTGCAATCGAGAGTGGTCTGTGAATGGTCGAGCGCTTTTTCGAACACTTAAACCTAATATAATAATAACGAGTGTTGTCTTAACAGGATCCTTTAAGGGTAATTAGTTCGATAAACTTCGAGATTCTTGAAAATTCGTTCATTTAGTAGATGGATTTAACCAATCACTTTAGCTTTTTTATACAAGCTTAGGCTAGATTGCTTGACCTCAATTGCGGTGGTATCCTACTACTTTTTCATAAAAATTATCTGGGTGCCAGGGCATAAAGATATTTCTGGCATCTATTAGGCTGATCTCATGGCAGGCACGGGCGGATCGATCGTGTCTGTCAGTGGAGATTTAGATATTCCCTTGGCCACTTGCGCTTTTGGACAGGTAAGCCTCGAGTCAGCTTAGCGAACGCTGCCCAATGGGGGTCCATCCGGTACGCCTTAATATACTAGAAAGCCCCAGCTGTGTTAGCTGAATGAAGGACGAGTCTTCGGAGGAAATTTCCATGATGATATATGTGCGCTTTATTCGCAGCCGTATCGTTGCCACGCAGCCATTTGCTAAATAACTGGAAGCCAGTAAGAGTAAGAGTGAGAGTAAGAGTAACACAACGTTCTGACATAAAAGAGTCGAAGTAAGCAGGTCCTTAACGGGAAAACCGCCACCCGACCTACCCTAACCTAGGTCCCAGTTATTTGCCATCGCTAGCGGCACAAAATTGTTAACTCTCGAAGTAAATTGGATATTTTTTTCTTCGTTTAGTTTTTTCGAAATTGAGAAAAAGTGTAAGAATTTATAAAACATTTTTAAGAAGTATGAAAAATTTGTAGAAAAACAATTTTAAAGAAATTTATGTGAAAACACAATTCGATATATATCACTGTCAAAATCAGAATTTTCCATAAGCCTTTTATATTACATAAATTGAACGTCCTTATTAGTTTTTTCCTTTTTTAGAAGTTCAAAATATTTAAATTAAAAAAAAAAAAACTGTTTCTTGTATAATAAAAACTATTTTCTGGTATTCGATAAATAAAATTATTCTATAAGTCATTTATATTTCAACAAGCTTGCTATTAAAATTTCGAAATCTTCTACAAAAAAATGTGACGTATACACACCGGTACCCGTCTTTTCAGATGGTACGGATGTATTTGCATGTATTGCCTGTAATTGCCTGATTTTTAATAAAACAACAGTTATTATTTTATTATTACTTAATGAAAAACTGTACAAAAATTTCATTAATTATCTTAAAGAACAATGTGTAGTTCTTTAGCGCTTTGTTCAGCTTTAAAAATTTCAATATGTGTGCCGCTAGCGAGGGCAAATTGCAATTCTCTTAACAAATTTTAAAGCAGGTGTTACCGTTAAAAAATACGGTATCACAAGTGACCAGAATGGCTTAAGAGTTAGCTTCCCCAAAACGGGGGCAACTAGTACTGAAAAAAAACTAGGTGCGTTGAAGTCGCATACAGCCTCAGTCGCCTCAAGCGTAAGAAGTTACTGTATATAAGACGCGTGGCGGGTGTACTTTGCTGCTGCAAATACTTTCGTCTTGTTAAAAGTTGTCTCATTTTAACATATTACTTACTTATCTCAACCCCATCGCTGGCCACTCACGTTATTACTTTCCTCCGCATTGTCGCCTTATGCAGCGGTAACACTTATACCCCTCAACTCAACTTTCCTTAATACACATAATTTTTTTACGCTTCCTTTTTTGCTAGCATTTTTCAATTCGAACTTTAGTATTCTCCTACGTCCGCCCACTTCACCTCGCTCACAACTTACATATATATGTATGTAATAAAAGAAAATCGTCCTTTTTCACCGACACCGTCCCTATGAGCGTTTGCATTTGTATTTCCACTGTTGTTGCTGTTTCTTAATATTCATGTTTTTTTATTGTTGTTGTTGCAATGTTAAGGCTCATTCGCAGGAAATCGCAAGACAGTAAGTAATGTATTTCATAAGAAACGCAGCCGAGCAATAATAATTTTGTATTTGTTTGTATGTACACTTGTAAGTAACATAGAAGCAAGAAGCATAAGAATTCAGAACAAAAGTGAGAAAAATAAATAAATAAATAGCGAAAAATTTAAGTGGCAAACGAAGTCAGTAAGAAAAAAAATTTAATAAACAAAAAACAAAGTGCAAAAAAAAAATTAATTTTTAGTATGAAAATTGTGCGAAATTTTTTGGGTGTGGCAGGTTCGTGTGTGGCCGCCAACCAACAGCCATTCAACCAAGCAACCAACCAGCACCAGCACCAAGTGGCAGTAATTTTGACAGGATTTTTGTTGACGCTTTTCTTGCATTGCGTCCGTTAGTCGTTATTATCCTTCTGTCGGTTGATTGTGTTTGGTTGTTGTTGTTGTTTGACGCTAACTTTTGTTGCTTCTCATATCTACGTACAAAAATTCATTTGTGTATTTGTCGTCGAACTTTCGTCGCTGGATGTGCGTGTGCCTGTCAAAATCAAATTTCCGTTTTTATGTGTATGACTGATTTTTTTATTTTTGTGTTTTTTTCTTCTTTAGACAAACTTCAAGTGACTTCGAATCTAATGTGATTAGTGATTAAAACAATTTTTGTAAATTAAATGTGACTGAATTCATATTTGAGAAAAATGTGTTAAATTTGACATTTGATTTTTTTGAAAGCTTTGACTAATAGAGTAGCAGAAATATAATATTAACAAAAGAAAAACATTGCCAACTTAATAGTAGATCCAGCCCAGCTATGCTTCTTAGATGTAAGTTGAAGTGAATAATTTCTAATATAAGAAAAAATGTATTTATTTATTTATTTAATCAACAAACAAGGTGTTTACAGACTGTTAGTATACATAAAATATCAAGTTTACATAACTTATATAAAAAGTATAGTTAACTTTATGACAAGTGTCTAATGATCAGGTTATTAAATGTAAATTTACTACAACTAAAATCAAACGCCAAGGAATAGGAATAAGCATTAAATTGAGAAAGTGTCCTCCTAAGGGGGGACCACTCATTACATAAACCGTTCTAGCAACACCCATATAAAACAAATCGTTACAACGAAGGATCGATAAGAATATCAAATTGAAACTATCACATACCACACAAACCAATACAAGTAGATGGAAAAATATTTTCAATAAGAAAGTGTTTAACACATTCAAAAGAATACATAGCGCGATTTACCACAGAAGATAATAAGACCGAGCTTCTCTCCATTTAGATTGTGTTAGTTTTTAATTTTTCCTACAAGTTGGCGTGACGGGACCTACATGTATTTTTGGCGACTCCGAACGGCGTCTGCAAGGCAGACGAGTTTTCACTGAAAGCTTTTCATGGCAGAAATGCAATCAGAGTGCTTGTCAAATCACTGCTATGTTATAAAAAATCAATCAGCCCAATTCTAAACAAAAATTCCGTGCGAGTTTTTTCACTTCTCCCATTCCTCCTATTCTGAACAATGTTCGAAAAAGCGGAAACCGGTTATGGGAGAAAAGGAGGTATTATGAATGTGAGGGAGATTGAGATTTCTTTGCCAATGCATAGGAGTTTTTTTTCACTTGTTAAATTAAAGGGAATGTATCAAATAGTTAAAGGAAATTGCTTCTTTTAAGCAAGAATACTTATTTGTACATTGTGCTAAAATATATATGTACTTTAGGCCGCGTCGATTTGTGATGAGGCAAAAAAATCGCCCATTGCTCTGTGAAAATCATATTCTAGGGATCAAAATAAGAAACTTTGCCGAAGGAACCATACCTCTAAAACGAATTCTGATGTCCCCCCCCCCCCCCCCCCCTTTGGGTCGTAGGGGCAAATTTTGAAAAATCCCACTTTGAAATGCCTATGTTTTTTCTTTTTGGAGTTTATTTTTCTCTTTAGAAATTTATTTTTCTCTGTAGAAATTTATTTAGTCAGAACATATGTAAATGAAAAAATGAATTTAACTTAGTAATAGAAAAGAAATTAAAAAAAATTATTAGAAATTAGCGTTTTTACAACCCCCTTTTAAAAGCAAGGCATCACTGTGATGCATTTGCATGTCATAAACATAGTTGTGTGGGTTTTTTATTCAACCGTTTTAAAAAATGAAGGTATCACTGTGACACAATTGCAGATCGTAAACTTGCTTGTGTTGTTTTTTTTAAGCCACCACAAGACACAGCAGGTAGAATTGAAATTGCCCCTACCCAAAAGTTCGACCCAAAGGGGAGGCCATCAGAATTCGTTTTAGAGGTATGGTTCCTTCGGCAAAGTTTCTTATTTTGATCCCTAGAATACGATTTTTACAGAGCAATGAGCGATTTTTAAATCGACCCGCCCTAATGTATATTCTACCACAATATTCTTTATTTTAAGTCATAAAGTTTATCATAAGCAACGGAAGAGCTCTAGGTATATTTGATGCAAATATCCAGAAATTGCGCAAGGATTTTTTAAGAAGGCGATTTTTGGCATATGACGAAAGACGCATTCAACTCGACTAGGCCGCCAGAAAATTGCTTTGCTGAATTGAAGGAGGCAACTCCGGTGGATTTGTGTTATCCCGCCGTCTTCTTCTTCTTCTTATGCTCCTCTGTTGATGTTGTTGTGGCACCAATTCATTACTCATTTCAGTGAATACCACTGTGCATTGTTTATATTTTATTTCTTAATTTCAAACAAATTTGCAACAATAATTAAATTTTTTTAAACAAAATAAGAAATGCGTAACGAAATTTCAATTCACAAACAGCTGACTTCGAAAATTCGAAATTCCGAATTTTTCCGCGGGAATAAAATAATCAGCGAGACCAAAATGCAGATGGAATATTTAAAATTAGGCTGAATATCAATTATAATCAGACCAATTCTAAATATTCTCGCGGAATTTTGTTCTCGCGGATTTTTTATTCCCGCGGAAAAATTCCTCCAATTCTGTTCTCCTAGGGAGAACAATAATTGGGGAACAGGAATTTCGAATTTTCGAAGTCAGCTGTTTTGTCAATTGAAATTTCGTTGCACATTTCTTATTTTGTTTAAAAGATTGAAAAGTTTAATTATTGTTGCAAATTTTTTGGAAATTAAGAAATAAAATATAAACAATGCACAGTATTAATTGCATTTCATGTGGTATTCACTGAAATTAGTAATGAATTGGTGCCACAGCAATATCAACAGCGGAACATAAGAAGAAGACGGCCGCATAACACAAATCTGCCGGAGTTGCCTGCTTTCGTTCAGCAAAGCAATTTTCTGGCGACCAAGTTGAGTTGAATTCCTACTTCTTCATATGCCAAAATCTATTTAAGCCTTATTAAAAAATCCTTGCACAATTTATGGATGGCTGCATCAAATATGTATACCAAGAGCTCTACCGTTGCTTATGATATACTTTTCGACTTAAAATAAATATCGTGGTTGTTGTTGTTGTTGTATTAACAGTGAGAATATTGGGGTAGAATGTAAATACATATTTTAGAACAAGTTTGTACAAATAAGTGTTCTTTCTTAAAAGAACCAATTTCCTTTAACTATTTTGATGCATTCCCTTTAGTTTAACTAGTGAAAAAACTCCTATGAAATGGTAGAGAAATCTCCCTCTCCCTCACATTCATAATACCTACTTTTCTCCCATAACCGGTTTCCGCTTTTTCGAACATTGTTCAGAATAGGAGGAAAGGGAGAAGTGAAAAAACTCACAAGGAATTTTTATTTAGAATACGAGGATTGGGAGAAGGGAAAAAACTCGCACGGAATTTTCGTTTAGAATTGGGCTGAATACCTACTTTTCTCCCATTACCGGTTTCCGCTTTTTCGAACATTGTTCAGAATAGGAGGAAAGGGAGAAGTGAAAAAACTCACAAGGAATTTTTATTTAGAATACGAGGAATGGGAGAAGGGAAAAAACTCGCACGGAATTTTCGCTTAGAATTGGGCTGAATGTTTTTCAAAATCATTAGGTACTGTTTTATAGAAACTTCCAACTAAAAGATTCAAAACCGTCACCGTGCCGAAAGTTCATTCCATTAATTCCATAATTAACAACCGAATCAAATAGTCAAAGAATTAGGGATAGTAAAAGGCAGCCTGATTGTTGTATGGTATTCATTTGCCAGAATTGTGGGTTTATGTGGATAGAGCACTGCTAATAATAAACTATGCTTTTCACAACTCCCACGGCACGCGATATTGTTTAGTCAAATTCAAATATAAAATGGTCAAAAATGGCTCCTCGAATAAATTAATGTATTAAACGGAGTACGTGACAATGCGCCTGCAAAAGGATTTTGGCTTAAATTACCCGCTGTCGATCCTTAGTGTAGTCCTGGTTCTGTTTGGTGACTTGTCATTTATAAATTTAATAGCTTATGCCTGTGGGTTTCAACCCACTTTTCTACAAAAATATGCGGGCTACGCGTAATTGTCCATTGGTGAAATGACTATTGTTGTATGATACATTCATATTCAGGATTCCCCTCGCGTAGGTGAGATTGATAATTGGGTTGCGGAAACACTGAAGCTATAAAGGTTTATATTGTGCTTATCAATCGCTTGAATCCCAGCTAATGACCGTCATTGAGCTTCATTGATAGCGATAGGAAATTGAAAGCATTTAAAATTGAAAAGAAATGTCTATCGGTATCAATGGCATTCTTGGTGTTAAACTTTTCTGTTTTCGAAATTTTCCGATAAAATTAATTGCTTCAATGACATTCGTATAAGTTTTGTCATGAAAAGCCTTATCCCACTACATAAGCGCGCATAATCCAAATAACGAAACTTTTTTAAGGATCAATTGATGATGAGGAATTCATGATGGCTCAGAAGAGTTAATAAACTCAATCGGATATGCACAGCTTGGAATATTAGCATCCTCATTTTAAGGTGTCCAAAATGCATTTCCTCGAAGCCATTTATAGTTTTTATTTGGAAAAATAAAACATTTACTATAAATATAAAAGCTCATATAACTCCTTACTGAATTTCAAAGTTCTAGCATGAATACCTTCAGAGTTATGCCGTACCAAAGATTCCATTTGTATGGGAGGTGCCACGCCCCTTTTATGATCGAAATTACTTTTAGCCTACGACCATCCTTGGAAGGTTTCTAGTGGGTGGTGCAAATTTGGTTGTGATCGGTCGATCCGTTTAGGACGCAGCCCGATCTATACCTACATACATAATTTGAATTTTATATATGTTATACATAGGTTTGCGATTTCCACTCAGAGCATTAGGGAAAGTGTTCTTAAATTAGAAGCAGGTAGATATTACCATTAACTAAAATGTTAATATTGCTGTGTCTTACTTCTCTGGAAAATGAAAATACCTCTATATGTAATCGAATATTTTAGGTAAAATGTAAACATAATTGATCCGTTAACGTGTCACCTTACGAACTCAACCAAAAGTACATAGTTTAGCGTTTAGGGATGTATTTTTACATAAGAAATAAAGCTTTAATGGGTACCAAAAAAAAACGATTCTTTAAAAAAAGAACAATTTAAAAACTTTATAAGAAGCCGATGGAGTGAAGTGAAACAGGAAATGAAAAAATTGTACGGTGTTTTTGGTGAACACAAAACAGATGGTCAATTCGACAATTTTTAATGGGTGGATTGACTGCCATTGCAGAAAATGAAATTGTTTTTAAACGAGAGATAAATATTAGCAGGCCGAGAAAACGACCCCAAGCCTACGTATTAATGACCTAAAGGGACCACCCTGGTATCATCTTAAGTCCAAAGAATGAATCGAGTTATTGTACACACGTAAAAATACTGATTTATGAGCGAACCAACTCAAGTTAAGGATAACTCCAACTTCATTTATTAGGGAATTAGAACGGATAGTTGAACCTACATAAAAAGAAGTAAAGGTGTCTAAGTTCGGGTGTAACCGAACATTATATACTCAGCATGAGCTTCAATTGCACATTTCATTTCAGATAAATTACTTTTCTACATAACACGTGGCACCGCCCGGTTAAAAAAATGTCTCCCCATATCCTCTTACAATAAAACTTGATTAGTGAAATATCATTGATTCAAAACAATTTTTTGCTAATTATTAGCTTATTATTCTAGTCTACGACCCTTTGAAACTTGTTTTATATATAAGTTGCCGTGGTTTTTAACCGATCCCGTCTATTTTTACTAGAAATATTTTCTACTATAGGGAAAATTTGTGTACCCCATTTTATTACGATCCGTTAATTTTTCTTCGAGTTATGGCTCCCGAAACAGAAAAGTGCTTGGTCATAAAAGGGGCGGTGTCACACACATTTTCAAAAATGTTAGTGTTTTCCAATTTAATGTTATAATTCAATTTAGAAAGTAAAATTCTATTGATACAAAGGTCTTTTTCGCTAAGATATGGCTTATTATTTTCGTCTACGATCGAAAATCTTTTATATAAAAGTGGGCGTGGTCTTTAACCGATCTCGTCCATTTTCTTCTAGAAATATTTCCTGCTATAGGGAAAATCTGTGTAGCCAATTTTATTACGATCCGTTAATTTTTCTTCGAGTTATGGCTCCCGAAACCTAGAAAATTGCTTAGTCATAAAAGGGGCGGTGTCACACCCATTTTCAAAAATGTTAGTGTTTTCCAATTTAATGTTATAATTCAATTTAGAAAGTAAAATTCTATTGATACAAAGGTCTTTTTCGCTAAGATATGGCTTATTATTTTCGTCTACGATCGAAAATCTTTTATATAAAAGTGGGCGTGGTCTTTAACCGATCTCGTCCATTTTCTTCTAGAAATATTTCCTGCTATAGGGAAAATCTGTGTAGCTAATTTTATTATGATCCGTTAATTTTTCTTCGAGTTATGGCTCCCGAAACCTAGAAAATTGCTTAGTCATAAAAGGGGCGGTGCCACGCCCATTTTTTTAAATTGGAATTTTTTCCTATTTATTGTTATAAATCCACTTGGGAAATGAAATACCATTTATATTAAGCTCTTTTTTGCAAAGATATAGCTTATTTTATTCGTCCAACAAAAGTGGGCGTGGTCCTTAACCGATTTCGTTAATTTTTCTTCAAAGCATTCCTTATAGTAAAGGCAACTTCTGACGAATTTTGTTACGATAGGTTTAACGATTTTTGATTTATGATTAATACTATTTGTAAAATTGATTTTATCACAAGTTGGCGGTCCCACGCCCATTTTAAAATTTTTTTTCAAATTTTTATCAAGAGTCTCAATTCAGTCCACACGTCAAATCTACCGTACTTCCCAGAATTGCACCTAATGAAACAGTACTTGATTAATGGCCTACATGTTCGGGAAACCTTGAGTTTTCCATCGTTGATCCTCCGATTTTATTCAAATTAGCAGAATTTTATTCATAGCAACCCGGAATGTTCCTGTAAAGTTTCTTTGTGGGAAGCGGCATATCATAGCCCTTTGCTTAGATTATTATTTACGACACTTTTTTTGCGAAATGGACCAGGAACCGACCGGGCCTGGGAACAGGACTGGGACTGGGGCAGAGGCTGGTATTTGGACTGGGACTTGGGCAGGGACTGAAACTGGAACTGGGACTTAGAATAAGGGATCTAGAAGAATAAGAAGAACTACAGAGAAGAGAAAGAGATAGAGTGAGATGAAGATAGAGAGATAGGGATAGATGGAACGGAAGAGAAGTGAGGGAAAAGACGGAGAGGATGAAAGAGACACAGAGAAAGAGAAAGAAAGGCAGAGGAGTGAATAAAAGGGGGAGGGAGAATAAGAGGTAAAAACTTCTTAAATTTTATGCAGATAGACCAATGCTAAGGCAGAACAACGTCTGCTGGGTTTGTTATTTTAGATGAAGAAAATATAGAAACGTTGAGACGTATCAAACACAATGTCTTCATTCGGAAACCGTATTTCCGAATCATAGAATGCTTTACACCAAAAGCCATTAGTACATCACTTTCTAGCTATTACAAAAAAAATTTAAATAATTGAGTTTATTGCCTAACTGGGCAAATTACTTCTTTAAACTGTCAGTTTTTTGTGTTATACTTATTACACATCTATGTATCTACATATATATATATGGATATGTAAAAAATAAAATCCTGGAAACAGACACATCACGCCTTCTTCCAGTGCACCCGTATTCATTATTTTACATCAAATATTAAAGCTTTCCAATTGCAGTTTGTTCATGCTTGTGTTAGTATACATTTCACTATGTTAGTTATATATGAAAGTAAGTAAAGTGAAAAAAGTTTTATAATATTCTTAGTTATTTCACGTGTAAGTATTTCATCGCAATCACACCTCTATACCCCGCATTCCATCCACGCTACAGCATTTCCCATGTTTCTTCATATTTTTGCATTTTCGCTTTAGTTGTGGTTCGTTTACTTTGCTGTTATATCCTTTGTCCTTTTTTCCACAGCTGCTGACTGCTTACTCTTTCATTCTGCTCCAAACTAGTAAGGATAAACATTTGTACATACATGCAAGTTATATAGACCTAAATTCAACACTTTCACGTCGCGTTAATGCACTATTAAATAAATCCTTGTTTTCTTGGTCTATTCGTTTGACTTTACTGGAAATGTTACGAATTTTCATACTCGTAAATGCAAAGCTCTCGCAATTAATGTTAACATATGTTTTCTTAAAAGTTCAAGGGACGGCTACGCATTGTAAATACTTAAACGACAAGACAAAGACTTAGTGAGTGTACATAAACCAAATCAAAACTAAGAAACGCCAGAATTTTAAGTAGTTTATAAAACTACTTAGGTGATATCGTAGACTACAATGTCCCGTATAGTACCCAGAGAGAGTTTGTTGGCTAATTCTCTGTTTTTGTTGTTGTAGCAGTGCTTCGCCCCATCCAATAGTTGTGACCGATCACAAATTGTCATCAATATCCTCTAACGAGAGTCCAAGGAAACTTCTGTTTCAACAGGGGTGGAGCATAATGAGAGGGGTGTTAGAGCCGTTGGTTCCACATTACAATTGAAGAAATGGTTCGTGTCATGTGGGGACACATTGAAAGCAGGACATACATTTTATATGTCGGGCTTGATTCTGGATAGGTAAGAGTTTAACCTGTTACAGTATCCAGATCGAAGTTGAGCTAGAGTGATTCGCGTTTCCCTAGGGAGTATGCGTTCCTCTTCTGCAAGTTTAAGGTATTGTTCTTTGAGTACAGGATTCACCGGGCAATTCCTGACATAGAGGTCCGACGCCTGTTTGTAGAGTTCATTGAGGACCTGCTTGCGTTTTTTGGCTTCATACGGCTGTGTTCTCAGGTGCCGTATTTTCTCATAATGCTTACGGAGATGACTCCTTAAGTCCCTGGGTGGTGTTGGCTCATCAATCAGATGTCTGTTGGGATGACCAGGTTTCTGGGTATTCAACAGGAACTGTTTGGTTAGCATTTCATTTCTCTCCCTGATGGGGAGTATTATCGCCTCATTATGTAGATGGTGTTCTGAGGACATAAGAAGACAACCCGTGGCGGTTCTGAAGGCAGTATTTTGGCAGACCTGTAGCTTCTTCCAGTGAGTAGTCGTTAGGCTTGGCGACCATATAGGGGACGCGTAGCATTCAACCGGCTGGCCAATTGCTTTGTTAGTGGTAATGAGTCTCTTTATCTTTTCCCCAAGTACTGCCTGCAAGAGATTCGAGGATTTTATTACGGCTATGGATTTTCGGTACAATTGCGGCTGCATGCTCAGCAAAATGTAGATCCTGATCAAACGTCACACCCAAGATTTTGGGGTGTAAGACAGTCGGTAACGTAGTGCCATTGACGTGGATGTTAAAAATGGTCGACATTTGGGACGTCCATGTTGTACATAAGGTCGCCGATGATCGGTGATAATGTCAGGTTTCGCGAAGTGAAAAAACTGGAGAAATCAGGGAGGCAGCCGTTTATTTTGTTGCAAGACTCATCGATCTGTGGGCCTGGGCCTGTGGCCATTATTGTGCAGTCATCGGCGTAGGAAACGATAGGAACGCCTTCTGGTGGCGAAGGTAGCTTCTATATGTAGAAGTTAAACAAAAGTGGGGAAATGGCACAACGCTGTGGCATCCCTGGTTTAATTCTTCTTGGGTTTGATATTTGGTTTCTAAATTGCAGCGATGCCTGCTGGTCACCCAGGTAATTCGCGGCCCACCTTTTAAGACTTGGGCGAAGACTAGACCCTTCCAGGTCTTGCAGTAACGTGCCGTGGTTGACCGCATCAAAACCTTTTGATAGGTCTAGCGCAGCGAGTACTATTCTATGGTGTGGGTTTTGATTTAAACCGCAATACCACTGATACTCCCGTTGCTAGTGTATAAACAATTCGGCCTGGTTTGCCTTGGGCATTGAATCCAGTTTTGCCTGAACTGCTTTGTTACTCAGTTACTTATTTTTTTCCTAATGTATGCCTTTGTGAGTCCATAGAAGGGCTCAGGACCATGAAATGCTGCTGTAGCACTTGGCTAAGTAGTCTGCTGGTTCATTACCGTCATGTCCTTTATGCCCGGGAACTCGGCCTATTGAAATTTGGTGTTTGGCTCCCAGATCATTTAGGACAATGCATTCTTCCACTGGCTTAGAAGCAACTTTGTAAGACTGCAAGGCACGTAAAGCTGCTTGGTTGTCTCACATAATCAGGATACTCCTCAATGATAAGCCCCTTTGAGATAAGAAAATATTCAATTAAACGTCTAACTAATCCTGCAAAAGTGTTTTGCTTTTATGTACTGAGTTTTGTGTGAGTAAGTGTTTTGCATGTGTGCTGATCTTAAATTGCCATAAAGTCAAATTGAGAATGGTCATAAATTCAAATGAACTTAAGACTATAATGACAACTAACCTTTTGGCCGTTAACCTTATGTCACCCCACCGTTGTCGGTGTATACGATAGAATGTTATTCCTTCTTCCACTTTTCCCCTATAAAGTTAGTTCGTCACAAGTATCTTAACTTATATCCGAAAGACCGGTGCAGTTTTGAATAAAATCGGGCAGCCCTTTGGCCTATAAAATTTTATAATAAAAAAAAATTATATATTTATTTACAAAAGGGTAAGTCACACTTTTGAAATCCGCATTCACATTAGTGAATCACTTAACTTAAACATTCGCAACATCCCTAGTCTGTACATGGCAGCTTTTCGTTTTGGCTCTTTTTTACGTATTACTTTCTTTATATTAGTTTCGTTTTATGTTCAAACAGTTATTTTCTTTTTATGCGCTTTGAATGAGTTTTCTTAGTATATTTTACATGTTATGCTTTCTGCTTAGATTTTTATACTCAGTTGAGCAGAGCTCACAGAGTATATTAAGTTTGATTGGATAATGGTTGGTTGTACATATATAAAGGAATCGAGATAGATATAGACTTCCATATATCAAAATAATCAGGATCCAGAAAAAATTTGATTGAGCCATGTCCGTCCGTCCGTCCGTCCGTCCGTCCGTCCGTCCGTCCGTCCGTCCGTTAACACGATAACTTGAGTAAATTTTGAGGTATCTTGATGAAATTTGGTAAGTAGGTTCCTGAGCACTCATCTCAGATTGCTATTTAAAATGAACGATATCGGACTATAACCACGCCCACTTTTTCGATATCGAAAATTTCGAAAAACCGAAAAAATGCGATAATTCATTGCCAAAGGCGGTTAAAGCGATGAAACTTGGTAGATGGGTTGAAGTTATGACGCAGAATAGAAAATTAGTAAGATTTTGGACAATGGGCGTGGCACCGCCCACTTTTACAAGAAGGTAATTTAAAAGTTTTGCAAGCTGTAATTTGGCAGTCGTTGAAGATATCATGATGAAATTTGGCAGGAACGTTACTACTATCACTATATATATGCTAAATAAAAATTAGCAAAATTGGATGAAGAACACGCCCACTTTTTAAAAAAAAATTTTTTTTAATTCAAATTTTAACAAAAAATTTAATATCTTTACTGTATATAAGTAAATTAAGTCAACATTCAACTCCAGTAATGATATGATGCAACAAAATACAAAAATAAAAGAAAACTTCAAAATGGGCGTGGCTCCGCCCATTTTCATTTAGTTTGTCTAGAATACTTTTAATGCCATAAGTCGAACAAAAATTTACCAATCCTTTCGAAATTTGGTAGGAGCATAGACTCTATGACGTTAACTGTTCTCTGTGAAAATGGGCGAAATCGGTGGAAGCCACGCCCAGTTTTTATATACAGTCCACCGTCTGTCCTTCCGCTCGGCCGTTAACACAATAACTTGAGCAAAAACCGATATATCTTTACTAAACTTAACCCACGTACTTATCTGAACTCGCTTTATCTTGGTATAAAAAATGGCCGAAATCCGACCATAACCACGCCCACTTTATCGATATCGAAAATTACGAAAAATTAAAAAAATGCCATAATTCTATACCAAATACGAAAAAAGGGATGAAACATGGTAACTGGATTGGTTTATTGACGCAAAATATAACTTTGGAAAAAACTTTGTAAAATGGGTGTGACACCTACCATATTAAGTAGAAGAAAATGAAAAAGTTCTACAAGGCGAAATCAACAGCCCTTGGAATCTTGGCAGGAATACTGTTAGTGTTATTGAATATATAAATAAATTAGCAGTACCCGACAGATGATTTTCTGGATCACCTGATCCACATTTGGTCGATATCGCGAGAACGCCTTCACATATACATCTAAGGGCCACTCGCTTTTAAAACCCTCATCAATACCTTTAATTTGATATCCATATCGTACAAACACATTCTAGAGTTAACCCTGGTCCACCCTAATGGCGATATCTCGAAAAGGCGTGCACCTATAGACCTAATGCCCACTCCCTCTTAAAATGCTCAGTAACACCTTTCGTTTGATACCCATATCGTAAAAACATTCTAGAGTCACCCCTGGCCCACCCTAATGGCGATATCTCGAAAAGGCGTCCACCTATAGACTAATGTCCACTCCCTCTTAAAATGCTCAGTAACACCTTTCCTTTGATACCCATATCGTACAAACATTCTAGAGTCACCCCTGGCCCACCCTAATGGCGATATCTCGAAAAGGCGTCCACCTATAGACCTAATGCCCACTCCCTCTTAAAATGCTCAGTAACACCTTTCGTTTGATACCCATATCGTACAAACATTCTAGAGTCACCCCTGGCCCACCCTAATGGCGATATCTCGAAAAGGCGTCCACCTATAGACCTAATGCCCACTCCCTCTTAAAATGCTCAGTAACACCTTTCGTTTGATACCCATTTCGTACAAACATTCTAGAGTCACCCTTGGTCCACCTTTATGGCGATATCTCGAAAAGGCGTCCACCTATAGAACTGAGGATTACTCCCTTTTAAAATACTCATTACCACCTTTCATTTGATACCCATATCGTACAAACACATTCTAGAGTCACCCTGGCCCACCCTAATGGCGATATCTCGAAAAGGCGCCCACCTATAGACCTAATGCCCACTTTCTCTTAAAATGCTCAGTAACACCTTTCGTTTGATACCCATATCGTACAAACATTCTAGAGTCACCCCTGGCCCACCCTAATGGCGATATCTCGAAAAGGCGTCCACCTATAGACCTAGTGCCCACTCCCTCTTAAAATGCTCAGTAACACCTTTCGTTTGATACCCATATCGTAAAAACATTCTAGAGTCACCCTTGGTCCACCTTTATGGCGATATCTCGAAAAGGCGTCCACCTATAGAACTAAGGATTGCTCCCTTTTAAAATACTCATTACCACCTTTCATTTGATACCCATATCGTACAAACACATTCCAGAGTCACCCCTGGCCCACCCTAATGGCGATATCTCGAAAAGGCGTCCACCTATGGACCTAATGCCCACTCCCTCTTAAAATGCTCAGTAACACCTTTCGTTTGATACCCATATCGTACAAACACATTCTAGAGTCAACCCTGGCCCACCCTAATGGCGACATTTCGAAAAGGCGTCCACCTATAGACCTAATGCCCACTCCCTCTTAAAACGCTCAGTAACACCTTTCATTTGATTCCCATATCGTACAACTAGAGACACCCCTGGTCCACCTTTATGGCGATATCTCGAAACGGCGTCCACCTAGGGAACTAAGGATCACTCCTTTTCAAAATACTCATTAACAGCTTTCATTTGATACCCATATCGTACAAACATATTCTAGAGTCACCCCTGGTCCACCTTTATGGGGATTTCTCGAAAAGGCGTTCACCTATAGAACTAAAGCCCATTCCCTTTTTAAATACTCATTATCACCTTTCATTTGATACCCATATCGTACAAACACATTCTAGAGTCAGCCCTGGTCCACCTTTATGGCGATATCCCTAAATGGCGTCGATCCATAGAACTATGGCCTACTCTCTCTTAAAATACTCTTTAATACCTTCCATTTGATACACATGTCATACAACCACATTCCAGGGTTACCCTAGGTTCATTTTCCTACATGGTGATTTTCCTTATTTTGTCTCCATAGCTCTCAACTGAGTATGTAATGTTCGGTTACACCCGAACTTAGCCTTCCTTACTTGTTTGCTTTGCTTTTGTATTTGGCTGCCTCCCACTTTGTGTTAGTGGCTGTCCGCATTGCACGCATTACATTGTGGCGAATATAAGATGTTGGTATCCTTCTGATTACACTAAATAAGTTGAAACACCTTTCTCTGTTTTCGTTGCTTCCTTGTTTGTCTTATGCCTTTTTTGGCGAGATGTGGCGCACTGAAATGAAAGACATTTTATCATCCCCATAAAAAAGCACAAGAAAATTACTTAATTTATATTTGTCATTCCAAATATGTGTGATGGCTTATTACTCGCCGCTATAAACGCTGAAGGGAGGACAAAAACCTAATGTAGGAGTTAAGCATATTCTGTATTTCTAATACAGGAATTTTTTGGATTAATAATTATTTGCTTCCTCAAAAACTATTTAGTTAAAGAAAAAACCTTATATGAGCAATATATTTTTGTGTGTTTTAAAGACTAATATTTTGTGTTTAAAGAATGTTTAAACCTTACCTGGCATTGTCAAGTAAGAGTGTTTAGCTTACATCTAATAGCTGAGAGCTTCTATCGTATAGTACTGTGACGAATATTATCCTCACTGAGCGATACTAGTATCACTAAACCGATACTAAGCAGCCACTCGTATGTACGTAAACAAATTAATCATCATGTACACACATACATACAAGGCAGCAGAGAGATACTCCCAAACGCATGTCATCATCAGCCGACGTAGTACTCACATATACACACGCATATGGATACAAACTACAAATATACATGTATATGCTGGTATCGAAATGGGTGAACAAGGAAACCGAGAGTATAAAAGCCGAGCAAGCTGAGTATTCAGTAAGCAGTTTGATTTGAACACGCAGTTAGTTGTGAAGTAAAAGTTATTGTGAAGTACTCTCAAAGTAGTCTAATAAAGACCATTTTGCATTACTGAATATTGGAGTTATTTATTCAACATTTTAGCGAATTATTGGATTATTTGTTTGGAATAAGCGGAATTGACCCAAATTCGTTACAGCACATTTAGCTTCCGTGTTTTATATTCTAGTCGATTTCGCCAAATTTTATCAGAAATATTCCTCGGCGGCCGGTGTGGTGTGGTGGTAGCGTGTTCCGCCTACCACACCGAGGGTTCAACTCCCGGCCAAAGTAACATCAAAAATGTAGAAACACGTTTTTTTCAATTTCAAAAAAGTTTGACCAATCGTGGTTGCAAAGCTTCTTAGTAAAAATTCAGGTGCCATTCAGATTTCGTTCGGAGTCGGTATAAATCTGGCCTAGATCTCTTCGGAGGTAGTCCGCGTCAAGTATTTATGTATTTATTTTTTATATTTTTCTTTATAAAGGAAATAAGTATAACGATAGGTTAGTTCTTCTCCTACTTACGACCCCCGAAACGTAAAAGAATGATTGTTCAAAAGAGGCGGTGCCACGCCTATTTCCTAAAATATTTATTTATTCATTTTCCTGTTATAAACCGACGGCTGAGTGATACATCCCAGAGCCCGGGGAAAAAAGTGTCAATAAAATATGACACTATGGCAGCATTGCCGTCAAATAAGTCCAATTTTCACATCCATTCTGCAACAGATGTCGCAGTGTTGTGAATATCAATTGGCACGAACCAGAATAGAAGTAGGATTAATGAAGACAAACAAAAAAATCGCTGTGATGGCTGAATGGTTATAGCAGCGGCGCCTAAACGTTGCCGATGAAGGAATTTAGCAGTTTCCGAAATGGATCTATACAACGAGCTTTGGCAGTTGTCTAAATTTTTTCTTTCTTCTATTCTAATTTAAACATTTTTTCAATTAAGAAAAAATTTATCATAACAATAATAATGATAAAAAATTATTGTTAGGCCTTGAGCTCGATTCGAACCCGCGATCTTAAAATCAGTAGGCCGATATAACAACAAAAATTGTTAATACATCCCAGAGCACGGGGAAAAAAGTGTCAATAAAATATGACACTATGGCAGCATTGCCAACAAACAAGTCCAATTTTCACAGCCATTCTGCAACAGATGTCGCAGTGTTGTGAATATCAATTGGCACGAACCAGAATAGAAGTAGGATTAATGAAGACAAACAAAAAACCGCTGTGATGGCTGAATGGTTATAGCAGCGGCGCCTAAACGTTGCCGATGAAGGAATTTAGCAGTTCCCGAAATGGATCTATACAACGAGCTTTGGCAGTTGTCTAAATTTTTTCTTTCTTCTATTCTAATTTAAACATTTTTTCAATTAAGAAAAAATTTATCATAACAATAATAATGATAAAAAATTATTGTTAGGCCTTGAGCTCGATTCGAACCCGCGATCTTAAAATCAGTAGGCCGATATAACAACAAAAATTGTTAATACATCCCAGAGCACGGGGAAAAAAGTGTCAATAAAATATGACACTATGGCAGCATTGCCAACAAACAAGTCCAATTTTCACAGCCATTCTGCAACAGATGTCGCAGTGTTGTGAATATCAATTGGCACGAACCAGAATAGAAGTAGGATTAATGAAGACAAACAAAAAAATCGCTGTGATGGCTGAATGGTTATAGCAGCGGCGCCTAAACGTTGCCGATGAAGGAATTTAGCAGTTTCCGAAATGGATCTATACAACGAGCTTTGGCAGTTGTCTAAATTTTTTCTTTCTTCTATTCTAATTTAAACATTTTTTCAATTAAGAAAAAATTTATCATAACAATAATAATGATAAAAAATTATTGTTAGGCCTTGAGCTCGATTCGAACCCGCGATCTTAAAATCAGTAGGCCGATATAACAACAAAAATTGTTAATACATCCCAGAGCACGGGGAAAAAAGTGTCAATAAAATATGACACTATGGCAGCATTGCCAACAAACAAGTCCAATTTTCACAGCCATTCTGCAACAGATGTCGCAGTGTTGTGAATATCAATTGGCACGAACCAGAATAGAAGTAGGATTAATGAAGACAAACAAAAAACCGCTGTGATGGCTGAATGGTTATAGCAGCGGCGCCTAAACGTTGCCGATGAAGGAATTTAGCAGTTCCCGAAATGGATCTATACAACGAGCTTTGGCAGTTGTCTAAATTTTTTCTTTCTTCTATTCTAATTTAAACATTTTTTCAATTAAGAAAAAATTTATCATAACAATAATAATGATAAAAAATTATTGTTAGGCCTTGAGCTCGATTCGAACCCGCGATCTTAAAATCAGTAGGCCGATATAACAACAAAAATTGTTAATACATCCCAGAGCACGGGGAAAAAAGTGTCAATAAAATATGACACTATGGCAGCATTGCCAACAAACAAGTCCAATTTTCACAGCCATTCTGCAACAGATGTCGCAGTGTTGTGAATATCAATTGGCACGAACCAGAATAGAAGTAGGATTAATGAAGACAAACAAAAAAATCGCTGTGATGGCTGAATGGTTATAGCAGCGGCGCCTAAACGTTGCCGATGAAGGAATTTAGCAGTTTCCGAAATGGATCTATACAACGAGCTTTGGCAGTTGTCTAAATTTTTTCTTTCTTCTATTCTAATTTAAACATTTTTTCAATTAAGAAAAAATTTATCATAACAATAATAATGATAAAAAATTATTGTTAGGCCTTGAGCTCGATTCGAACCCGCGATCTTAAAATCAGTAGGCCGATATAACAACAAAAATTGTTAATACATCCCAGAGCACGGGGAAAAAAGTGTCAATAAAATATGACACTATGGCAGCATTGCCAACAAACAAGTCCAATTTTCACAGCCATTCTGCAACAGATGTCGCAGTGTTGTGAATATCAATTGGCACGAACCAGAATAGAAGTAGGATTAATGAAGACAAACAAAAAACCGCTGTGATGGCTGAATGGTTATAGCAGCGGCGCCTAAACGTTGCCGATGAAGGAATTTAGCAGTTCCCGAAATGGATCTATACAACGAGCTTTGGCAGTTGTCTAAATTTTTTCTTTCTTCTATTCTAATTTAAACATTTTTTCAATTAAGAAAAAATTTATCATAACAATAATAATGATAAAAAATTATTGTTAGGCCTTGAGCTCGATTCGAACCCGCGATCTTAAAATCAGTAGGCCGATATAACAACAAAAATTGTTAATACATCCCAGAGCACGGGGAAAAAAGTGTCAATAAAATATGACACTATGGCAGCATTGCCAACAAACAAGTCCAATTTTCACAGCCATTCTGCAACAGATGTCGCAGTGTTGTGAATATCAATTGGCACGAACCAGAATAGAAGTAGGATTAATGAAGACAAACAAAAAACCGCTGTGATGGCTGAATGGTTATAGCAGCGGCGCCTAAACGTTGCCGATGAAGGAATTTAGCAGTTCCCGAAATGGATCTATACAACGAGCTTTGGCAGTTGTCTAAATTTTTTCTTTCTTCTATTCTAATTTAAACATTTTTTCAATTAAGAAAAAATTTATCATAACAATAATAATGATAAAAAATTATTGTTAGGCCTTGAGCTCGATTCGAACCCGCGATCTTAAAATCAGTAGGCCGATATAACAACAAAAATTGTTTTGAAAAATAGTTTGTTTCAGGATTTGTTTCAAGGCCCCCTTGTAGAATGCCCTATCTCAGAATGTATTGAATAGGGCACTTTTGAAACAAATTCTGAAATAGGACTTTTTGAATAATATTTTGAGATTGGGCGTTCGTCAAATCAATTCTGAAGTAGAACGTTCTTCATAATTTTTTGATGTTTTCAAAACGGTAGCCCAGCTAAGTATTCCGCTCAGCAATCGAAATGGTCTGAGTTCTAAAAATCCTTTTTTTTTTAACTTTTATATACCTACGAGGATGATCCCAAAGTAATAATAATGAGTAATAAACACAACAAGTGAGGAGCTCCAAACCAAAACGTATTAAATGAATCATAACAAGTTCCCATATATATGGGAAAAAGTAGCCAGGCACTTTTTCAAATGATACTTATGATATTATAGCAGTTATAAAAGGCACTCATGCGGCCAACTATTGGACAACTAGATTTGAAGTTAAGACACATAGTTGTTTTGAAATTATTGCGTTTCGGTTTGAAATATTTTGTAATTATTGCGTTTTGGTTTGGAAATTATTAGATTTTGTGCGTTTTACTATTTATAGAATAGGGGATTTGGTACCATTGTTTCAGTTACCCTGGACAAAATTATTGGACCATTTGTACCATTTTTGTATTAGTAGTTCAATACGAATTATATGGCTCAGCTCTAGCTTTGCTTATGAGTAGCCCATTTAGAAAGTTTTGGGTTTTTTTTTTAATTTCTCGCTCGCAGGTGTTCCATTGAGTACTCTGAAGGAGTACTACGAGTGGGAGTCGCAATGTAAATTGGACCACATTATTTAAAACATAAAACAAAATTTTCCACTAAACAATTTTAAAAACTTTATATGAAATAAATTCGTTTTGCAATGAAACGTATTTTTCAAAATATTACAGGATGGTTAAATTTTATGTTTTACTTCTAATAAAGATTATTACATAGATTTCAGAAAGTGAAGTTAAATCCCATCTATATCTTAAAAAAAGTATGGGTGCACTTATTGTGTTTTGTGTTTGAAACTTCTCAAATCATATATATTATTTCTAATTGCGGTTTTTATGTACGGGTCCCTTTTTCGCTCTTATTTTGAATCCAAATCTATAAATAAAGTTTTGGTTGTAAAGATGGAGATTTGGTGTATTAGCGGGCTTTGGGCAATTTTGGTCGTAGAGTTTTTGTTTAGCTATATTTTATTAAATAAATTGGTAAAAATAAACGATTGTAAGCACACAAAGAAATCTATTTATACTATGACACTATTGTGAATATTTGCACTGCAGTACTGGCAGTTGGTATCATACGCTAGATGGCAGCGAAAGCTGTAAGTTTTAATTGATTGATAGAACAGCTTATTTTTGTTGATATTTGATAAGAAACTTTTATATTGGTTGCGCAAGATATCCGGCTCGTATAATAATAATTTGTTTCCATCTCTCTTCTGAACTTGAAATTCCTTTATTAAAAAACCTTCGGTATGGTCATCAAAATCGACATCAAAGTAGTGAATCCGAGTTTCGTTCCTGGTCACAAAACGTGTAAAAACAAGTCTGCTGGAAACTTTTCGAGATTTGCTCTTATAATGGCGACTCGTTTTACTGGTCGCCCAACGCGCGGAAATTTGTATTATTATGCTTACCCATTCTAACTCCCACACCCACTTCCACCCTCACTTTCATGACCATTTCCACACCCGCCCCACTATTACTTTCTCTACCTCACCCACCTCAATTTCCTCGAATCTTTATTATACCAAATATTGAATACCAGCTTCAATTAATTGCGGAGATGAAGCGAATTTAAATTTTTCCTAAAAGGTGGCGTAACACTGCTCACTTTTCCAAAATAAAAAATACAGATTAAAGCTTATACACTCAAATATTAATAGTTTGAGCCCAACAGACTGCAATTTTTGGCAAGATTAAATTTATATTGCCTGGGGAAGAGACCTTGAAACTTTTCCTTAATAGACAAAATCCTTCACGGTCTCGAATTTATATCCGTCAGCAGTGACGTGGCTGCCAAGGCGCAAATGCGCCGATTCTTTTTTTGGATAACAGAAAGTACTTGGCCTTGTCCTCATTTTCCGCAAGACCCATTTTTTTTGCTTCTTTATCTAATCCATGTCTATTATGGAGGGAAAGGTCCTCTAATGCTTCTGCTAAGCCGTCGTCGTGCATTTCAATATGTTAAAGCTGATTTATTGATTTAATTATACCTTTCATGAACATGAAATGGTATATTAACTTTGGTCCGATGTTTGTAACGTTGAGAAATATAGAAGATAGACTCACCATTAAGTATACCGAATTGATCAGGGCGACGGACTGAGTTGATATAGCCATGTCCGTCTGTCCGTCCGTCCGTCTGTCTGTTTGAACGCAAACTAGTCCCTCAAACTTTGAGATATCTCAATGAAAATTGGCACAAGGATGTATTTTTGTATCATATTAGACATTTGTCGGATCCGGTAGGATCGGACCACTATAACATATATCTCCCATACAACCGATCGTTCAGATAAGACGATTTTGGTCATTCCTGCCGCAATTTAGAAAGTATAAACGTGAAACTCGGTGATATATATTCTAATATATCATAGAAGATATCCTGAAAAAATAACTTTGATCGGAGCTATATATAGTATATATCCCATACAACCGATCGTTCAGATAGAAAGATTTTTGGCAATTTCTCCCTTAATTTCCAATATAAAAGCGTTAAACTATATATAAGCTATAGCTATATATAATATATATCCCATACAACTGATCGTTCAGATAAGGGGGTTTTTGCCATTTTTTTTTTATAAGATCGCGGGTTCGAATCGAGCCATTTTTTTTATATTTATCTTAAAATCGTTTAGGTATGTACATACATCTGTTCACTATATATTTCTTATCTTATACATCCGATTATTTGGAGATTACGAATGGGATAAGTTTATTGTTCAGCCCCATTCATGAAAGGTATGAAGCCTTCGGCACAGCCTTACTTGTTATACTCAGTTGTGCAGAGCTCACAGAGTATATTAAGTTTGATTGGATAACGGTTGGTTGTACAGGTATAAAGGAATCGAGATAGATATAGACTTCCATATATCAAAATCATCAGGATCGAAAAAAAATTTGATTGAGCCATGTCCGTCCGTCCGTCCGTTAACACGATAACTTGAGTAAATTTTGAGGTATCTTGATGAAATTTGGTATGTAGCACTCATCTCAGATCGCTATTTAAAATGAACGATATCGGACTATAACCACGCCCACTTTTTCGATATCGAAAATTTCGAAAAACCGAAAAAGTGCAATAATTCATTACCAAAGACAGATAAAGCGATGAAATTTGGTAGGTGAGTTGAACTTATGACGCAGAATAGAAAATTAGTAAAATTTTGGACAACGGGCGTGGCACCGCCCACTTTTAACAGAAGGTAATTTAAAACTTTTGCAAGCTGTAATTTGGCAGTCGTTGAAGATATCATGATGAAATTTGGCAGGAAAGTTATTCCTATTACTATATGTACGCTTAATAAAAATTAGCAAAATCGGAGAAGGACCACGCCCACTTTAAAAAAATTTTTTTTTTTTAAGTAAAATTTTAACAAAAAATTTAATATCTTTACAGTATATAAGTAAATTATGTCAACATTCAACTCCAGTAATGATAATATGCAAAAAAATACAAAAATAAAAGAAAATTGCAAAATGGGCGTGGCTCCGCCCTTTTTCATTTAATTTTTCTAGGATACTTTTAATGCCATAAGTCGAACAGAAATTTACCAATCCCTTTGAAATTTGGTAGGGGCATAGATTTTATGACGTTAACTGTTTTCTGTGAAAATGGGTGAAATCGGTTGAAGCCACGCCCAGTTTTTATACACAGTCGTCTGTCTGTCCTTCCGCATGGCGGTTAACACGATAACTAGAGCAAAAATCGACATATCTTTACTGAACTTAGTTTACGTACTTATCTGAACGCACTTTATCTTGGTATAAAAAACGAAATCCGACATGACCACGCCCACTTTTTCGATATCGAAAATTACGAAAAATGAAAAAAATACCATAATTCTATACCAAATACGAAAAAAGGGATTAAACATGGTAATTGGATTGGTTTGTTGACGCGAAATATAACTTTAGAAAAAACTTTGTAAAATGGTTGTGACCATATTAAGTAGAAGATAATGAAAAAGTTCTGCAGGGCGAAATAAAAAACCCTTGAAATCTTGGCAGGTATTACATACATATATAAATAATTTAGCGGTATCCAACAGATGATGTTCTGGGTCACCCTGGTCCACATTTTGGTCGATATCTGGAAAACGCCTTCACATATACAACTACCACCACTCCCTTTTAAAACCCCCATTAATACCTTTAATTTGATACCCATATCGTACAAACACATTCTAGAGTCACCCCTGTTCCACCTTTATGGCGATATCTCGAAAAGGCGTCCACCTATAGAACTATTCCCCACGCCCTTTTGAAATACTCATTAACACCTTTCGTTTGATACCCATATTGTACAAACGTATTCTCGAGTCACCCCTGTTCCACCTTTATAGCGATATCTCGAAAAGGCGTCCACCTATAGAACTAAGGCCCACTCCCTTTTAAAATACTCATTAACACCTTTTGTTTGATACCCATATTGTACAAACGTATTTTAGAGTCACCCCTGGTCCACCTTTATGGCGATATCTCGAAAAGACGAACACCTATCTCCACTCCCTTTTAAAAATACTCATTAACACCTTTCATTTGATACCCATATCGTACAAACAAAGTCTAGAGTCACCCCTGGTCCACCTTTATTGCGATACCTCGAAAAGGCGTCCACCTATAGAACTAAGGCCCACTCCCTTTTAAAATACTCATTAACACCTTTTGTTTGATACCCATATTGTACAAACGTATTTTAGAGTCACGCCTGGTCCACCTTTATGGCGATATCTCGAAAAGGCGAACACCTATCTCCACTCCCTTTTAAAAATACTCATTAACACCTTTCATTTGATACCCATATTGTACAAACAAATTCTAGGGTCACCCCTGGTCCACCTTTATGGAGATATCTCGAAACGGCGTCCACCTATGGAACTAAGGAATACTCCCTTTTAAAATACTCATTAACACCTTTCATTTGATACCCATATCGTACAAACAAATTCTAGAGTCAACCCTGATCCACCTTTATGGCGATATCCCGAAATGGCGTCCACCTATAGAACTATGGCCCACTCCCTCATAAAATACTCTTTAATGGCTTTCATTTCATACACATGTCATACAAACACATTCCAGGGTTTCCCTCGGTTCATTTTCCTACATGGTTATTTTCCCTTATGTTGTCACCATAGATCTCAACTGAATATGTAATGTTCGGTTACACCCGAACTTAACCTTCCTTACTTGTTTTATTTTAATATTGAACTAAAAGAGTCCTAATCAATTGGAAGAAAATTCTATTTTGTTTTTCTGTTCGACTATCATTACTTTTGAATCGCCTCTCGTAAACAAAATAACCTAATTACACGTAAACATATCCCTACCACCTGTAAAGACGGGTACCGGTGCGTATACGTAACATTATTATTTTAATTTGGTATAAAAGCGAATTACATATGTAGATGCAAACATACAAGTGAAATTAATATAAGCGTGTTAAAAACAGTAAGTAAGTGTTAAAAACAAAAACACTGTGAAACCACTTCAAATACGTATAAGTTTACCAAGAATTTAGCGATAACTTCATAAAGCTAGGTGGAATTGTATAATTTGCTTTCGCAATTCTAATAGTTCAGAATATTTCGCAAAAAATTTGTTTTTGCTATTTTTCTTCCTTTTATTTCATTCTGGGCGATAAAGAGGTTTTTTTTTTTTTGACAAATAGCCACTTCCCAAAACTAATCAAATAACTTCTTTTACTTCCTTTATATTAGGTCGGTTGAATGTTTGTCCGCTTTTGATACAAATCTTACAATCGATTTTTAAGTAACTTCTCATAGAGCTACAAACGTGACACTTTACACATAGGTTAGAACCCCGTGACAAAGCAACAAAAGGAAAAAATCCGTTAGGTGGCGCACGGGACGAAATAATTAGATAAGAATTTGAAAATTTTCAAACCAGCTTTTAAGTAACTTCTCGATGAGCTAGAGACTTGAAATTTCAAACTGAATTCAGAGGTCCATGGCACGATGCAAAAAGATTCGCTAGGGGGCGCACGGGATGAGATATTTAGAAAAATCGTACGAAACGGAGGGAATTTTGTGATTGATTTTTATGTAAGTTCTCAGATAGGATAAGACGCCGAGAAATTTTAAGAAAAGGAGAAAAAATGCCATTAGGTGGCACACGGATCGAAATATTTAAATAAGAATTTGGAAATTTGGTGTTTTGAGATCAATATTAAACTAACTTCTCATTCAACTACAAACATGAATCCTCAGAGACAGTTTAAAGCAACGTGACAAAGGAAACAAAGGAGAAAAAAATTCCGTTATGTGGCACATGGATCGCAAAAATTTGATAATTTGGAAATTTTAAACCGGGTTTTAAGTAACTTCTCGATGAGCTAGAGGCTAAGAATTTAGAGCTTAATTCAGAGGTCGATGACAGCTGATAACACAATACAAAAAGTTTCGCTAGGGGGCGCACGGACTGAGAAAAATCAAACGGAACGTAGGGAATTTTGGGATTGATTTCTATGTAAGTTCTCATTGAGCTACAACTGTAAAACTTCACAGATAGGATAAGACGCCGAGAAAATTTAAGCAAAGGAGAAAAAATGCCGTTAGGTGGCGCACGGATAGAAATATTTAAATAAGAATTTGGAAATTTGGTGTTTTGAGATCAGTTTTAAAGTAACTTCTCGTTGAGCTACAAACATGAAACCTCATAGACTAGTTAAGACATTGTGACAAAGGAACAGAAGGAGAAAAAATTCCGTTAGGTGGCGCACGGATCGAAAAAATTTGATAATTTGGAAATTTGAAACCGGGTTTTAAGTAACTTCTCGATGAGCTAGAGGCTAAGAATTTAGAGCTTAATTCAGAGGTCGATGACAGCCGATGACACAATACAAAAAGTTTCGCTAGGGGGCGCACGGACTGAGAAAAATCAAACGGAACGTAGGGAATTTTGGAATTGATTTTTATTTAAATTATCATTGAGCTACAAGCGTAAAACTTAAGAGATAGGTTAAGACGCCGAGAAAATGTAAGACAAGGAGAAAATAAAAATAAAATAAAAAAGCAATTTTTGTTGTTATATCGGCCTACTGATTTTAAGATCGCGGGTTCGAATCGAACTCAAGGCCTAACAATAATTTTTTTATCATTATTATTGTTATGATAAATTTTTTCTTAATTGAAAAAATTTTTAAATTAGAATAGAAGAAAGAAAAAATTTTAGACAACTGCCAAAGCTCGTTGTATAGATCCATTTCGGGAACTGCTAAATTCCTTCATCGGCAACGTTTAGGCGCCGCTGCTATAACCATTCAGCCACCACAGCGGTTTTTTGTTTGTCTTCATTAATCCTACTTCCATTCTGGTTCGTGCCAATTGATATTCACAACACTGCGACATCTGTTGCAGAATAGCTGTGAAAATTGGACTTGTTTGTTGGCAATGCTGCCATAGTGTCATATTTTATTGACACTTTTTCCCCGTGCTCTGGGATGTATTAACAATTTTTGTTGTTATATCGGCCTACTGATTTTAAGATCGCGGGTTCGAATCGAGCTCAAGGCCTAACAATAATTTTTTTATCATTATTATTGTTATGATAAATTTTTTCAATTGGCACGAACCAGAATGGAAGTAGGATTAATGAAGACAAACAAAAAACCGCTGTGGTGGCTGAATGGTTATAGCAGCGGCGCCTAAACGTTGCCGATGAAGGAATTTAGCAGTTCCCGAAATGGATCTATACAACGAGCTTTGGCAGTTGTCTAAAATTTTTTCTTTCTTCTATTCTAATTTAAAAATTTTTTCAATTAAGAAAAAATTTATCATAACAATAATAATGATAAAAAAATTATTGTTAGGCCTTGAGCTCGATTCGAACCCGCGATCTTAAAATAAAAAAGTTTTAAGCACTTGCTTTATATAAATGGACAAAAATCAGCAAAAAATGTCTCCTTATATAAAAACATATTCTTGCCAAACTTTGATTTTTAAATTTTGACATAGAAATTGCAAAAATATTCATGAGAAGTAAAAATATAAAGGTGGGCGCAATTGATTGACTAATATATCTCCTTTCTTACCAACTTTCCAATCCAAGTAATGTGTGCTCCACTTTTATATTTTACTTCTCATGAATATTTTTGCAATTTCTATGTCAAAATTTAAAACTCAAAGTTTAGCAAGAATATGTTATTATATAAGGACAATTTTTCGCTGATTTTTGTCCATTTATATAAAGCAAGTGCTTAAAATTTTTTAATTTTATTTTTATTTTTTTCTTTTTTGAATTTCTTTATTTTTAATACTCATTAATTCAAAGAAATCCCTCCAAAAAATAAAATGGACCCGTCTTACCTCAACAAATATATTGTTTTCTTTTTTGAAACCCACATGACTCATGTTTCCATTTGTTTTTTTTTCTCTCTTCATTTTAAGTGATTTAACTTGATGTCCTTCGCTAAGATTTATCCTTTTTGCCTCCTCTAACTCAAATTCCCAGCGCTGCTTTTTGGTTTTGCTTCTACTTTTTTTCTTCTTATTTTTATTATTATTTTTTTTTTTTGTTATCAAATATAAGTGGCGACTACACGCGTTGGAGCTTAGAGAAAAGAGCGTCATGAAAAAACAAACAGCAGTTAAAGCATTTACGAGCTCTACAAAATTTACAAAGAAAAACTCAGTGAAAACGACGAAGGAACGACTCGTCTGATTATCGGCGAGTCAGCTCAAATATCATAGATTGATAAAGGGGCAGAGGCTAAACGATGACAGCGGCGACTCGGTAATGACATGCTCATTGCAATCTGTTTGCTGATTTTGATAAAATAAAGCCAGAGTTGCCATATCTACACAGCTCATGAGAATCGTCATTTTTCAAATGTTTTAATTTGGTTTTACCGTGACCGTCACTTCACCAAATCACAGATGGTTGTGTGATTATTGGTCTGAGTATTGAAGTGTATCCTTAGACACATAAGACACATCCCACGCTTTACCGAAACCTTTGTTGTATAGCCGAAACGCAGCTAATGCGTTTGAATTGTACTCAATATGTGACTTCCACAGTAGTTTGTTACAAAAGAGCTCTGAAAGGTATTGAATGTCGTTCAATTTTAGTGCACTTTAGTGTAGCAAGAAGAAACCCGCCCAACTTCAACATAGAGTTCCTTATAATTATTGCATAGCTAGGTTGAAACGCTTCTCTAAAGTACAACCAACCCTCTATTGGCTTTCGTTTTGGAAGAGTTCATATAGATTTTTCAACAAGTTTGAACTCTTTGTACTTTTAGACCGAGAGCAAAACTTTCACGACCCTTTAGATGTAAGATCGATCACCCTACCTTTAGAGTTGGAAAGAGTAAGGCCGACTTCTTCCTGACATCGGAGGACGCAAGACCTGCCATCCTCCCCAGAGCTAAGCGTGTCACATGTAGGAAGCAACATCAGCTCCGAAACGAGGAAGAAGGTGCCGCACTTTTCGCCAATTTTCACTCATGTCCATCCGCCGTTGTATCCATCAGGCTTTCGAAGTTTTAACAGAGATCAATTTTATTTCTTCCTTTGCTTGTAGCTATAGATACTCCTCGAAGGTTTTGGAGGGTATCATCGATAATAATAGTCTTTTGTCCATACTGATCCGGTACATTTCGAAAATAAGCATTGTTAATGTACAGACCACCATTTCGGCAACTATTTGATGTGACCATGTCAAACCATCAAGGCCTAGGCGCTTCGTACGACAGGCATGCCTACCGGGAGGATTTTCCTGTATTTAGATTCACTGCCCTTTTCCTCCTTTTCCTCTTCTGATTCAAAAATATCCTGCCCGGCTTGCGGTATTGAACAGTTTTCCCTTTCAAACAACGGTAATGTGGGACGGGAGTAACGCCCACGGATTTTACAATTACTTAGGCGAAATTGACGTTGTGTATGATCCATCAAACAGGAAAAGCATAGACAGAAACTAGGGGCTGTAACATTGCTAAAATCATCTTTAATCTTAAGGCTCATGATGGGCATACTAACCGAACATTGCCTTCTGGAATCACACGCTTACGAGTTAAGCCTCGTCAGTAACAGCAGATGTAGGAAGTCCAAGCTGCAGGAAGGAATGGTTGCGCACGTTCTGGGTTCGTGCCTTGCGTTTGCAGGGTCTAGGCTCAAGTTACTAGGGGTGGCTGAGTTTCCAGATCTCGCGGCAGCTATTTAGCTAGGTCCTAGAAAACTTCTGGTATTGTATTATGAGGACGGAGCTTTTATATAATGTAGTCCTAATTGGTGGTTTTCCGTTTGGTATTCAAACAAATTGTGGTAACACTTTGGGATAATAAGTCTATGTGAGCGCTTTATTGATTGGCTAGTTCAACCTAACCTTACCTAGGAGAAACCATAAGGGTCCCGTTCATAATAATAAAGGGTATTTGGCTCGAGGTAACACCTTTTTTATAAAACCTTATTTCTTATCGTAACCATGTGTCCTCTTCCTCACAACCTCCTATCTCTTTCTCCCCTCTTCTTTTTCTTTCATCTCAATCTTCCTATTTTTCTTCTTATTCTCTTCCTTTTTGTATACCTTTTTCTCTTTTTTTGCCTATTCCTCAGCTTTTTCCTATTTCTTTTTTGTTATTCCAATTTTTCCTGTGCTTCCTAGGTGTCTCTTCTCACACCTACTTCCTCAGAGGAACTGGACACAAAATCTCAGATAAATAAATAAATAAATGTAAGTCGTGGTAACCTCCAAAGATGTTCTAGGCCGAGCTTCTCTTCCAATTTGCGTCGTGCTGTTTTTAATTTTTTCTACAAATCAGCGGAACGTAACCTACTTGTTTTATGCCGACTCCGAACGTCATCTGCAAGGCAGATGAGATTTCACTGAGAGCTTTTCATGGCAGAAATACACTCCGAGTGCTTACCACTTCTTCTTCTAATCGAAAAACCTTGTTTCTAAAATTTTGATGTTGCTTTACCCGGTGCACAGTGGCGCCTCTACCGTTAAAGCATGGCAAAAATAAAAAAAATCATGAAAGCGTTCGCTAAATCTAATACGTGTTTCCAGGGATCAAGAATATACATATTTTTTTTCACAGAAAATTATAGTTTACCAGGTAGAGCCGCTCAAAGTTGACCAATTTTCAACATTGGGAAAAATTTGAAATTTTTCTTCTTTTTCGTTTTATTTAAAATAGTTTTGTGAGTAAATAAGGCGGCCGGTTGTCGTTTTCTTGTATAGCAATTAAAGATAATTTAATTTAGGATTGAAACGAAAAAAAAAATTGTTTTTTTTTTTTGGTAAAAGTTGCCGGATATACCTCTTTTTCGAAATGCCTATTTTTAGGCCTTTTTAAACCTTTGATGGAAAAAAAATGTTAAAATATGTGATCCATCAAATTAACAGTAGTTATTTGTGAAATATTCAGTTACCTAAATTCATAAAGTCTACCTGCGTCCAGCTGCAACTTCACTTTTTACATCAAATAAAGTTAAACAACCTTGGGCATAAATACGCGCCTGAGCAGGTATATATAATTCAGTACGGCCGTAAGGTCGTTTTTGTTATTGGAACTTGTTAACAACATAAATTTTTTTAGTTATAAATTGTATACCTGAAATTCATTTTTATAATTTGAGTAGGTATATAAAGCTATTATCATTCGTCTTTTGGAGATTAAGGAACTAAGTATTCTGTTTACTAAAATAAAGTGAATAGTATTTTTAAATATAGTTCACAGTTTAATATTTAGTCAGATACACTCGAAGCCAATTCTAATATGTATCTAGAAAACTCGAAGCTAATTGCGGTGTTTAAATCTACAAAGTCAATACGGGATTTCGTTGAGGCTATTATGAGAAAATTAGCGAGTGAAACAAGCATTAAAGAAAAGGAATACCTGGAAGAAAAAATTGGTTTACAATACATTATGATAGAAAGAAAATGGAAGGACGTCTATCGTAACAATTCAAAATTTCTAAGTAAGCATGAAAAGTGACTAGCTGATAAAACTTTTTTGGACGATGAAACGCCTAGCAGGCCAACCAATCCAACTAGAGGGAGACAAAAAAAACCCATAGAAGAGTGTTCTACCTACACAAGGAAAAGGAAGCTGTCTGATACCACAAAAGCTATGGCCACGACTTATCTTTCAGAAGCACTGGCTATTAAATATAAAAAAAAACCAACGAAGAAAACGTGAAGTCTCATATAACAGAAGCAGTTGCGGTAGCACGTCCAATGCGACTGATGAGGATCAAAAACAGCATTCCCACACGACCAAATGCGCTACCTAGGAAATACACTCCCGAAGAAGCTTTGGCGCTGTTTATAGACCTCGGTTTAACGAAGAAAAAATATATTATATTGCGTAAGTCATTATTGCAACGTAATGCCGATATTTTACCTGGATACAAAAAAATTACTCAAGCCAAGAAAAAAGCAGTTCCCCTAAGTCCCAAAATAACCGAAGTATCAGCTGAAATCGAGCTACAAACCCTAATGGATCATACCTCTACACGACTCCTTCAAAGTTTTACTGAAGAAAAGTTGAAATCACTGCCAAAGGAGCTAGCATTGATAACTAAGTGGGGCTGTGATGGTTCATCAGGACAAAGCGCATATAAACAAAGAATAAATACAGACGATGAAACAATTACAGATAGTAATATGTTTATGGCTTCTATTGTTCCATTACGACTAAAAGATGAAGCTTCAGAATATTGGAAAAATCCACGTCCGTCATCAACTTTATTGTGCCGCCCGATATTATTTAAATACGAGAAGTAGTCTTCGGAACTCATAAAAGCTACAGTGAGTGATATAAAAAATCAAATTGCCAAATTAGAACCAACAATAATTGAAATTGAAGAGGGGAATGTCATTACAATAAAGCATGATTTTCTTCTAACAATGGTCGATGGAAAAGTTTTGAACTTAATAACAAATACGACATCTACAATGAAATATCCAATTTGTAAGAAGAGCCAAAAGGACTTTGAAAATCTTGATGATTCAATAACTGACGAACTAAATTATGAGTATGGAATATCTCCTTTGCATGCTAGGATAAGATGTATGGAATTTGTTTTGAAGCTGGCTTATACACTACCACAACAAGGAGAAGTTTTCGACGACAATACAACATGTAAGGAGAAACAAAACAGGAGAAAAAAAATAATTAAGAATGCTTTCTATAAAGAGATTGGCCTTAGAGTTGACTGTCCAAAGTATGGATACGAAAACACAAATGATGGTAACTCCTCAAGAAGATTTTTTGAAAACGATGAAGTGACTGATCGCATAGCAGGAGTTGATAGAGATATTGTGAAAAGATTGGGAGTAATTTTAAATATTTTAAACTGCCATGAACCAGTTAATGGACCCAAATTTGGAGAATATGCATCTAAAACCACAGAGTTGCTGCATCAAAAGTATCCTGAGAAGAAACTTACACCAACGGTACATAAAATCTTAGCACATGGAAAAGATTTAATAGAGTACCAGTGCTTACCATTGGAGAATTGTCTGAAGAAGCTCAAGAATCTAAGAACAAGGACTACAAAAGGTATAGATGTATGAACACCTGCAAAGAATCACGAGTTAGACAAAACGAAGACCTTTTCAACATGTTAGCTATCTCTTCTGATCCAGTCATATCATCACAAAAAGATCTTAAAGATGCGTATAGCTCAGAAATGGTTGTTTTGTTAGATATATGTTCCAGTGACGATGACTATGTTAAGATAAAATAAGTTTCTCACTTCTTATCACAACAATGAAAAAGAGATTTACTAATCAATTTTGTCACTTTACTTTGTTCAATCTTTAGCTCAAATAAAATTTCATTGAACCACTTTCAATAACTTTTAGTTATTAATATAATACATATTTGGCTTGTAAATTAAAAAAAAAAAAAAAACATGTAAAATTTTACGATGAATTTTGAAGCACCTTGTTATTGTGGCACCAAAAAAGGACATTTGAGTTTTATAAGAGTATTGCCATTTAAAAGAAACAATTGGTCTATCGATTTTGGTAGTTATTGATTACGTGACTACTTAGATACAACTTTTTATCAGAAGTGAGCAGTGTCACGCTATCTTATCAAAATCATTAGTTTATCTTATTTAATGCTTAAATACGTCATTATAAGACAAATCTCATTTTATTTTTTACTAAAAACATTTTGTTTTTGCATTTTTGAAGCGCCCTGTATCTGTGACATTCTGAGCTCTCGCACAATAAAACTTCAAGTAATTAGCTTTCATTTTCATTTTAAATTTTTAAAATATCTTCATTGGTTCAAAAGTTATGATTTTTGGAAAGAAAAAACTCAAAAGGCGCCACTGTGCGGTGCATGAATTGAGGATCTTCGTTGTGGTAGGCGGTGCACGCTACCATCACACCACGGTGGGCGCCATGATATAGCCAATTTAGTCTTTTTCGAGTATAGACGTGGCACCGCCCACTTTTCCACAATGATATATTGTAGTACCTATTTTGCCCAGTAATTGCTAGAACATACCCTGGAAATTCCATGACAACTGGCAGAGGACTTTGGAAACCCACATAGAACATACAAAACTTCATTGTTCTTTTTAACACCAAAAATATCCATAAAAACCTTTTCATGCCGTTTGGCAACCCTATTTTTACGATATGACAAATGGTGCGCTCGCTGGCGGCTGTGCTTTAAGAATTATAGCAAATTTTTTTGGTTTCTATGAGAGCATTGACGGTGGGTGGAGAACGACAAGTAAGAGTAGTGGCAAGGACGTGAACGAGGACGTCAACGACGATGAGGATAACGGCTGATAGCAACAATGCTTGCTCGTGTGAACAACCATACCTCTACAGTCGGCAGTTCGTGTCGACATACTTACAAAAGCTATGAACTCGTACGTATATATACATATATACAATGTGACGTGTGCACTTGGCTTGGCGACGGTTTTAGATATTATTTTTTGTTTAATTTTATGTATTTTTATAATATTGCTGTCGTTTTTATTTTGCTACTGTTATTTTCATCGTCATTTTAACGTCTCTGTTCGTTTTGTATCATATTACATACCACGCTCCTATAATTTGATATGCTGTTGCTCTTCGGTTTTGCTGGCCGACCGAGACGAGAGGACGAGTTTGAATGAGTGTCGCTTAGCTCTTCACCAGAAGTCGTTTACGGGTCTGTTGTTTTTGGTGCTATTATTCTACAGCTGGTTGAGGTAGTTCGCCAAGTGACGAGCTGTCTGGTTGTTGGAATTTTTCTTTGCGTTAACTTGGTTTTTGGATGGTTGGGTAGTCGTCGCCGTATTGAGGCGTACAGGTTTAAGGGAAAGAAAATGCGGGCTGCGGACGTGTTTGCAAGTATATTTGTGGGTTGCCTTGATTTACGCTAAGTTTGGTTGCTTCTGCTCTTTCACGTTTTTTGCTTGCTGTTTGTTTTTGGTTTTTGTTTTATTTTAATTTTGTGTTTTTTCTGCCTTTCCGTTTGGCATTATTTAGTTAATGTGACTGCTTTAGCACTTTTCTGAAATTTGCCCTGAACGATGTTTCGTTTGTTTGACGATTCCGAAACAGCAAAATTTTCTTCGACTTTTCCTCCCCTCCCCATCAGTTTGAAGTCGTTGTTCATTTACCAACGTTGTTGTTTGTTTGATGTTATTATTTTATTAGTATGGCTAGTCTACTTACTAAGCGTACAATTGCCTTTCTAAACCCGATTGGAGGCATCGATTTCAACGCTTCCAAAGCATATGTATTTGAGTGCTTGATAAATTCGTACATGTGTGATATTTTTCTTTTATTCAAGCTTTTACTATATTTTGCAACCCACCGTCACCCGTTCATATCTCCATTGAAGTCACACATGCATGCCTCTTTAAGAACTACAAATATTTGTCAGTCTTTTGTGCACTTTGTGTTGAATAACCTCGGCATGTGTGTATGCCCAGTTAGCATTTCAAAGTTTAAACGAACCGCTAATGAGTTTTACTTTGCTAAAGGCTCCTGTATTTGTATTTGAAAGAAAAATGAATCCAACTGCAATGCGGCTATAGAAATCGAGAGCCAGATGTTGGTGCGGTATCAGCTAAACGCTTGCAACAGCTGTCAAAAAATCAAGGATGTTCGGAATCAAAGGTTTAGTAGAGTATTGCGGTTGTGGGCAGTTCTTTGTCGATTATGAGCATTTTATGAGCCCGACTACCTCGGGAACAATATAGGTGACTTCTCCAACCTTCAGGTCTATCGGTTTAGTCGCCTCTCACAAGTGACATGCCTCTCACGAGTATATGCAAGTTATCGAAAGCAGTTTCCAAGTTGGATCTAAGTCCTTGTAGAGGGCAAGTGTGCGACAAGCTGCGAAGTATGCGAACGCATGAAGTGCGGTGGCCTTTCGTTGGCTGTTAATATTGTAGTCTAAGAAGCTTTCTACTACGTTGTAGAGCCACCAGCGGAGCGGCGAGCCTAAGAAAAGTCTTACCTAAGAGAGAGACACCAAAGCAGCTTCGTCGAATTGAGACTCATTTCTTACTGAACATCGATTTACAAGTAAGCAATACAGGCTTTCCGCGCCCGCTCTTCTACACACTCTTTTCATTTTAGTGTACAAACTAGGTTTAACCGAATCCTAGCTTCAACAGTTGTGATTGTAGTGAATATTTGCTTTAGTTTCTTAACTAAAGATTTCTATATTTCCTGCAATATGATGCAGACATTTCTCTCTTCGACTTAAATGCAGCCAAAACATTTCCTGATGTCCCGTTTCTTCTGTTTCTAAGCAATGATCAATTTATAAAACGAGCCCGGACCCGTGCACCCGTGAAATCAGCTGTTCTATCAACCATTTAAAACTTACAGCTTGCGCTGTCATCTAGCGTATGGTAGCAACTGCCGGTAATGCAGTGCAAATATTCACAATAATGCCATAGTACAAATAGGTTTTTTTTTGTGTGCTCACAATCGTTTATTTTTAACAAATTATTAATTATTTTAATAAAATATAGCTAAACAAAACCACTACGACCAAAATTGCCCAAAGCTCGCTAATAGCCTGAATCTCCATGTTTACAACCAAAACCTTATTTATAGATTTGGATTCCAAATAAGAGCGAAAAAGGGGACCGTACATAAAAACAGCAATTAGAAATAATATATGTATATGATTGCAATGTTCAGTAAACGCGAAAACCGGATTTTCTCCCTCACATATGCCAATGATATTCATCGAAGTCTTTTCTCGCTCATTGCTGAAGGTATTACGAAAATTACAAGGCGCGATATACCTCCGAGAAGTTCCAGGCCTTCTCTTCCCATCAATGGGGGATTTGAAATATACAAACTACACAAATGGAATAAGCGATACTATACTGTTGGACACCATACCTTACTCTTCTCGTTGTTCGTAGGTAGAAACAAACGCAACATGCTATCTGGGTGTTCATCTATGGTAATGTTTGTTTTACATTAAAAATAATGTAACATAAAATTACATACTACAAGTTTGTGATATTTTTCCATTACTGGGCGTAAATTCTGGTATCCTTGACTAAAACCCGTCTCAAGTGGTGGATTATTACTTCATGTGGTAGCAAAAATATCCGCATAATTTTACAATTGGCGTTAAAATGTTAACATTGTTCGGAAGGGTATTCGTATATTTCAAGGATATGCTGTTATATTTTATGCTACTGCTGTTGTTCTTGTTTTATTTTATTAATTTTTCATTTTTGCTGTCACCATTACCCACGGCTGTGGCTTTGTTCTATTTAAATAAAAATACTATATTTAAAATTTTATTATATTTCCACTGTAAGTGGTTTGTTATCCATAGAGATATCATACCTAGCTCATAAACTTGTTGTTTTCATCCACATTGCCTGTCGGTAGCTTTTACTGATGTATTCCTGTTAAATGCGAAAATATCAAAAAATCTTCAGTCGATTTTTTAATAATTTTCTGGAACTTTTCATTGAGCTATATCACTTAGTATTTATACATTTATATTAATTAATTTATTTAGAATTGAGTCGCGTTTCTTTGATACTATTTCATTCCTTTCTCTCTTATTTAGGTAAGAAAAAATATCCAACATTTGTTGTTATAAATCTGGACAACAGGACTCCAAAATGTATACGTACTGCGTAAGTAATTTAATGAAACACTATGCTGTTATTTTTTTGTATTCTTATTTAAGATTAAAAATGTCCCACAATTGTTCATTAATCCCTTTTATGATGCGTTATCCACATTTGCTCACATAACAGTATTTGTTTTCTTCTTTTACAAAAATATTATTTTTTTTAGTACTTTTTAACCTTTCGTCACAAATGAGTATGTACATAAGTTCGGCATCACTGCTGGATTAATAGGATTTCTTCCGGAATCACTTGGGGCACTTTGCCCCAACTCCGAATCCAGATTGCATATTTTTTGGACATGAATGGAAAATTACAGGAACTATTTCAGGTCCGTTTCTGGACCAACCTTTTTGAGAGCACGTTGAGATTATCTTCGCAATCATATCGGCCCGATTTCGGGAAAAAATCTGCATAACTTCAGGACCACTTCATTAACATTTCAGTATTCGTGAGGAATTGTTTTCAGTTCTCTTCCTTGAACAGCGTCTCTTCTGGGAGCATTTGCGACCTATGAGAAAACGTCAATTTGATTTCGGTATTTCCGTATCATTTTTAAGACTTTATAAGTACAATTTCTGGATTAATTCGGAACTATTTCAAAACCATTTTGAGCGACTTTTAGACATCATTCATAATTTTGTTTTGAGTATTTTTTTAACATTAAATGTTTGACATTTTGTTATTCCACAGTTTCATTTCATTTCGTTTTTTCAGCATTTTAGTTTTTTGCAAGGTAAATTCAATACCAGGTGCTGTTATCAGTGTTGCCATTTAAGGGGTTTTCAAGCTAGATTTAGCTTGAAAAGTTGCGATTTAGCTTTAAGCTTTTTTTTCAGAAATTTTTTAGCGCTTTTTAGCTTTTTCCCAAATTTTAGAAAATCTAGATAAACAGTTTTATGTAAATTCAATTTTAAGAATTTTGAATGAATTTGGGCTAGATCTAAAAAATTTCAGGGGCTAAGGAACAGATAATGTTGGCTTTATGGTAGGCAGAAATCGAGGTGTATTAACTTTATTAAGGCAACATCAACCTAATATCATTTTCGTTGCGTGTGTTTGCCACTCGATTCTAGAACTATTTTATCTGCTTACTTACATAAGGTCCTATTAAAAGAAACTACTTGCTGTATTAGGACCTTTTATATAAGGATTATATATAACGCACTTAAAATCAGGCTCACATAAGCGAGGTTGAATAAGGATTGGTGTACCATAATATAACCGTATTATAAGTTTTATAGCACATATAAAATTGCTTGGACTTATAATAAGACACAATCTGACTTCAAATTCCTTTATTCATTTTCATAATAACCTATTTCAAAACTTTATTTAACCGGGGGTTATTCATCGGCAGTGGTTCGGCCAGCCCAGAAAGTGTCATGAAAATATTCCCTCCAAATATTCATTTGCCAGATATCGTTTGGAGTCTCTGTAAAACACATACCAAAAACTTGAAAAAGAGGTTCTCAGACAGTGTGGAATGTAGAGTTTATATTTGTCATGGGTTCTTTAAAAGGACAAAAAGTAGATTTCCTTATTGAAAATAGTTTTATCGGCGTTCTTGTTTTGCAAATAAAAAGTCATTTACCTCAAACATATTACGAAAACTTATAGACTATAGTGGATTTTTATTTGTATCCCTTTTAAATTATTATTTTTTTTTTTTTTTTCTGAAATTGAAGTAAAAATTAATTTAAATTTTTTATTCTGTTATGTCTTTTATGAAAAAAATTAATAAAACACATAGAAAGTCGCCTTAAACTTTTAGCTTTTTTCTTTAGCCTTTTTTAGCTTTTTATTTTTGTTAATCTAGCCTTTTTTTGTTTTTTGAAAAAGTTCTGGCAACACTGGTTTTTATCCCAACAGCTGATTGCTTCTTCTTTATTATTTTCCATACAACGCCTTATACAACAATATGTCAGTTAAACTAAATCAAAGAAAATTTTCGTTTGACTTGACATCAAGGCGAATTCATACCAGGTGGCGGCAAAGCGAATTTAACCAATTCGCCGTGCATAAGAATGACAAGTCAAAAGAAAATTTTCATTGATTTCAATTAACTGACATATTGTTGTACCAACGTACATCACGGAATCAAGAAGAAGCCATCAGCTATTGGGATAACAACACCTGGTACTGAATTCGTCTTGACTTGACATTCTTCAGCACGGCAAACTGGTTGAACTCGCTTTGCCATCACCTTGTATAGATTCGCCTAGGTATTTTGAATCAAAAACAAAAATCTCAAAGAGCGCTTAAGGTTTCGTTATCGCAGTATTTATTAGTTGGTATTTTATATTTTTGTTTACTTTTTAATCTCAAAGCTGAAGCATGCTTCAATATGTTCTCTATGATTCTTAAAATCCACTAAATCCCTGCAGCGAATCGTACTAGTTCGGAAAATGCAGGATTATCTCATTAACATACGGTACTAGTTCTAATTATATGCCCTCTCAGTGCTTACAACTGACACTTACCATTACGAAATGGTAATTTCCACCCTCTTGGCGGCCACCGTGGTGTGATGGTAGTGTGCTCCGCCTGCCACACCGTATGCCCTGCGTTCGCACTCCGGGCAAAGCAACATCAAAATTTTAGAAATAAGGTTTTTCAATTAGAAGATAATTTTTCTAAGCGGGGTCGCCCCTCGGCAGTGTTTGGCAAGCGCTCCGGGTGATGAAATGCTATGAAAAGCTCTCAGTGAAAACTCATCTGCCTTGCAGATGCCGTTCGGAGTCGGCACAAAACATGTAGGTCCCGTCCGGCCAATTTGTAGGGAAAATCAAGAGGAGCACGACGCAAATTGGAAGAGAAGCTCGAACTTAGATCTCTTCGGAGGTCATCGCGCCTTACATTTATTTATCTTTTTTTTTTTTAATTTCCACCCTCTGCAAACCTTTTGAACGCATTCCTAAATGCCTCAGTCGTAGGTGATTTTGAAATAGTCTCAGCCTTTAATTAATTTTAATACATGTATCGCAGTCTTAGGCGCTGTTGGTACGAGAGTGAATACCAACTGTACCACTCTGCATCCGATTGGCACTAGTTCGGAGTTAGTAATTAAACCTGTAGTTCGAAACTGTCGCATCGTGTGAGACAGTCACGTCATTTTCTCTGCAGCGGTAAATTTTCGAAAACAACGTCAGCTCGTATAACTTTTGCAAATATAACAGGCCTACAAGAACATTTTAAGTGGCCTATGTTTGTATCCCATCTGATTTTACAAAACACTACAAACTGAAGATGGTCTACAAGAATTAGGCAATAGAGATTTTCCAAAAGAAGTTTAGATATAAAATTAAAAAAAATAGCACTTGGTATTGTTTACTAACTACATGCTTGATGTAATATGTAATACTTATTCATGTTATTGACAACAGGACAGGACTGCAATTTCAATATGCTGCCATTTAACGATTTCTTTTTGTATGCTAACATAAACATTTTGGTCTATAAAAATGCTGAGTCATCAGATTTTGGCGTTTATGCGGACACACATAAAGACACAAACAACACGTAAATTAGGGTATTTTGTAATAAAACTCCTCCATCGGAAATCATTTGTCGTTTTGTCGCGCACAACTTTTGCAGCTATTGGAACTTTGGCAATACTAATAAATATCTAGATATGTTATTAAGCAAAGCAGTTTGTACCTACACACATACATATAAATGTACATATCGACATTATTAAATAGCTTTTTGCAATTTCGTGGTGTTTTTTTATGATTTTGCCTAAGTAATGCCTTCAATTCTATATTGCTTTTATTATTACACTTCAAAAAATTGTGTGACTAGTATATAATGAAAGTTAACCGAGGGTACTTCCTTCCTATGTACTTCCATTCTTCATTGCGGCAACCTCCGCTTGGAAGACGGGCCAGTGACCAGGCAACTTAAACTTGCGGCTTACATCGAGCTCATGACAGGGCCCTCCTCTAACCTTCCCATCCAACTTCAACCCTTTCTTTTTCCCCACTCTTCTCTCGATGGGATGACGGTTCTTCTGCTTGCACAGAGGGCAGTTGTTGGCGACTAATAGTCTGTCTCTTTCGGAATGAAGTCAAGGTTAATAACAATTCAGGAATGTTCTGGATGAGAAAGCCCATATCACATGTCACGAATCGTGAACAGTGACCGGGCGGCAGCCCTTTTGCCTGCAATATCAACCGGATCTTGTTCAGCATGACATTCAATGCAGTGTTGTTCTGAGAGCGCCGTTGTTGTTGTTGTAGCAATGCTTCGCCCCCACCCAATAGGTGTGATCACTTAAAAATTGTCATCAATATCCTTTAAGCGGACTCCGAGGATACCTGTTGATTTAACAGGGTAGGGCCAAGAGATAAGGGTGTTAGAGGCGTTTGTTTCACATTGCGATTGAAAACATGGTTGGTGTCATTTGGTAACATATTATAAGCGGGGCATACATTAGGTATGTCGGTGGGGGTTGATTTTAGCCTATTACAATATCCAGATCGAAGTTGAGCTAGGGTGATGGAAGTCTCCCTAGGGTGGTTGCTTTCCACAAATGCGAGTTTAGTGTTTTTGTCTTTGAGAACGGGTATTTGACTAAGAGCGCTGTTGATACGAGCCACCGAGTGCGTTGTACTGACACCAAAATTTTCAGACTATTACCCCAGAGAGTAAGATCGGCTTGACTTCCATGTCATTAAGGCAGTGTACTGCCCTCGGCGAGAGACCCCATCTCTTCTCGATGGCTCCCCTGCAGTAGTATTAGGCAACCAAGGCCTTCCTAGCACTATTCTTCGCATTTGCTCTCCAAGACACTTTCCTGTCGAAAATAGTCCCCCGAGACTTAACTCTATGAGGAAGTACCAACGGTATTCCCCACTCGAGGGTGTTCTGAAAGCGATGACATTGTATATCTTCGTTAAAACAACCAGCTCCAGGGTTTATAGCCAGTCCACATGACTCAGCCCATATAGTCACCGAGTTTAGAAAGCCCTACAAGATGTCGCGCGAAGTGTCCAGACATTAATTTCTGAAAATGGGCCCCTGCCCTCTAGCTCCTCCAGAAGCTTGTTTACTAATACAACCGAGAGTAGAAGAGATAAAATACGACCCTGCTGCGAGAATTCTAGAGCACAGACATTTGATAATGAATTTAACCTGAACCCTCTACTCCTGAAACATAGAGAACTCAATATTTATTCCGATTAAGTCTTAAGTTCAACAATGGTGTAATCGAGGGTGGTATCAGAATGCCTGACCTTGCTTACATTTGCGTCGAAATATTTTATATATTAAAAACATTTGGGTCCCGGGACATAGCAATTTATCTGGTAACTGTAGCGCGGATCTTCTAGGGCGCATGGATACAGCTGGACCGAATATAGACGGTTGTAGCAAATGCCGACCCCTGGCCACCTGTAGCCTGCTCCTTTATATAAAGGGCCTCGAATCAGATAAACAAACGCTGGTCGGACATTACCGTTTGTAGGTTAGCAAGATACTTTTGGAAGGAAGTGGATAGCAAGCGGTCTGCTGAAATTATTGGGTCCACCAAGGCTCCTCTATAAATGGTGTTTGGGGTTCGACTGGCCACTGCCCACATAGAGTCCATATGGTACGTCTGAATATACTGGATACCCCCTTTTGCTGCACAGATACTTCATGTATTACTATCCAGCTTTTGTCAGCGTTAGTCCAAGTTGTATTTTCTCACGCAACTATCTAGGCGCCGCAAACAAAGTTTTGTTCGGAGGTCATGCGGAACTTTCAGTAGTATCACCAAAGCACACATTAAGAAAGTAATAAGTAATTGAGAAACAAAACATTTCAGGCAAAGTATAAAACAAAAGCTTTCTAAGTTAAATGTATCTCGCGTAAAAATCTGTGGATTGGAAATATCAGGGCAATTGGAAATAGAGTGGAACAAAGAGAGGGGACGACGCAGTGAAAATGGACTGGAAAAGAAGGATAGCAAGAAGAAGGAAAGTAGATGAAAAGGGAAGAGAAGTGGAATGAATGAGAAAAAAGCGACGTGACGGTACAGGAAACCGGAAGTTATCAAAGGGAAGGGGGTAAAAGATGAACTATTAATACCCTATGACAAGTCTTATAGACCATGAATGTAGAATAATTGACAATAATCAAATTTTTGTGGAGGTCCACAACTAATCGTGGAATTTCATTTATAAGTCATTTCGAGTTAAGTGGCAAAGTTTATGTTACCTAATTTTTTTGTATCAACTCCAGTCTTGGTTGCATGTTTTAATTCGCCCATGCGAAATTTCGCTAAAAACCCGAAAGTAGAAGGAGTCTGCATTAAAATTATTGTTTTTATACTCAGCTGAGCAGAGCTCACAGAGTATATTAATTTTGTTCGCATAACGGTACCCCGTAACGGCATAAACTAATCGAGATAAATATAGCCTTCTATATATCAAAATGATCTGGGCGAAAAAAGAAATTCATTTAGCCATATCCGTCGGTTGGTCCGTCCGTCCGTAAACACGATAACTTGAGTAAATTTTGAGGTATCTTAATGAAATGTAATTAATGGTATGTAAGTTCCTGGGCACTTATCTCAGATCGCTATTTAAAATTAACGAAATCGGACTATAACCACGCCCACTTTTTCAATATCAAAAATTTCGAAAAACCGAAAAAGTGCGATAATTCATTACCAAAGACGATTCAAGCGATTAAACTTGGTAGGTGGGTTGACCTTATGACGCAGAATAGAAAATTAGTAAAATTTTGGACAATGGGTGTGGCACCGCCCACTTTTAAAACAAGATGATTTAAAACTTTTGCAAGCTGTAATTTGGCAGTCGTTGAAGATATCATGGTGAAATTTGGCAGGAACGTTACTCCTATTACTATATGTGTGCTAAATAAAAATTAGCAAAATCGGATGAAGAACACGCCCACTTTTAAAAAATAAATATTTCTTAAAGTCAAATTTTAACAAAAAATTGAATATCTTTACAGTAAATAAGTAAATTATGTCAACATTCAACTCCAGTAATGACATGGTTTAACAAAATGCAAAAATAAGAGAAAATTTCAAAATGAGCGTGGCTCCGCCCTTTTTCATTTAATTTGTCTAGAATACATTTAATACCATAAGTCGAACAAAAATTTGCCAATCCTTGTGAAATTCGGTAAGGGCAAAGCTTCTATGACGATAACAGTTTTCTGTGAAAATGAGCGAAATCGGTTGAAGCCATGCCCAGTTTTTATACACAGTCGACCGCCTGTCCTTCCTCTCGGCCGTTAACACGATAATTTGAGCAAAAATCGATATATCTTTACTAAACTTAGTTCACGTACTTATCTGAACTCACTTTATCGTAGTATTAAAAATAGGCGAAATCCGACTATGACCACGCCTATTCTCTCGATATCGAAAATTTCGAAAAATGAAAAAAATGCCATAATTCTATACCAAATACGAAAATAGGGATGAAACATGGTGATTGGATTGGATTTTTGACGCAACATATAAATTTAGAAAAAACTTTGTAAAATGGTACAAGAAGTAAAAGAAAATTAAAAAGTTCTGCAGGGCGAAATCAAAAGCCCTTTGAATCATGGCAGGAATACTGTTCGTGGTATTACATATATAGAAATAAATTAGCGGTACCCGACAGATGATGTTCTGGGTTACCCTGGTCCAAAGGGCCACTCCCTTTTAAAACCCTTATTAATACCTTTAATTTAATACCCATATTGTACAAACACATTCTAGAGCCACCCCTGGTCCACCCTTATGGCGATATCTCGAAAAGGCGTCCACCAGTAGAACTAAGGCCCACTCCCTTTTAAATACTCTTTAATACCTTTGATTTGATACCCATGTCATACAAACACATTCCAGGGTTACCCTAGCTTCATTTTCCTATATGGCGATTGTCCCTTATTTGACAAAGGATGAAGGAAAATCGTTCCAAAAAGCGTCACCCTTTGTCTACAATTTGGTCGGTATTTCCCAAACGTATGTGATATGGAATTAAAAACCACTTATAAACCATCTACGAAACCCTAAGAAACCAACGCAGCTAAGCTTTCAGCTGAGTATGTAATGTTCGGTTACACCCGAACTTAGCGTTCCTTACTGTTTTTCTTCAAAATGTGGAATTGTTATGTTTTGGTGTGAATCTCCACATTTAAGTATAACAGTATTAGCCACGAGTACGTGCGGATTTCATAAAAAATTTATTGTGCTTCACAACCCCATGATATCCAGGTTTCAAACTACCGTCTGACAAGGTGAAATTTAAATGGGATTTAGTACACATTCTAGCGGAATAAGTGTTGTTGCCTGTGCACCCTTTAACTTGCCATTTAACTTTTTATGACTCAATTGCTATAACACCATTTTTATTGGTTATGTCATTTATAGCTGATTTTCATAATTTGCACTCATCTAAAAGTAGTTCAACTATAAATCCATAAATAATTTAGTATGTGCTCAATTAAGTTTAAGTAGCATTAAGAAGAAAACGCATGCTATTTTTATTAGCTTGAAAGTTCAACAATAATAATGCAAACAAAATACAATTAAATTTATATAGAATAAAAAATGAGGAAAAACTTTTTCGGTATACTCGTACTTTGACATCGGCTGGGCGCTGCGCAAAGAAAATGGAACGACAGGAGAGCATGACACGAAATTTGTCGAGAAAATAGATTCATATCCTATTTAGTGGTTGTTTAGCGGCGGCTAGTTGTTGCTTGGCTTGCACGCAATCTGCTCTGTTGCAGATGTGTTAAGTGGGATGCATAGCCCGAAATCCCGAGAAATCGAGATTTCAAGTTTTAGTAAAAAAATTATGCGATTTTCTGCATTTGTAACTACTTTTTAATCATATGAAATTTAGTCAAGAAAAACCACCTCAATTTTACAAATATTATTTATCATAAATCAAAAATCGTTAAACCTATCGCAACAAAATTCGGCAGAGAGGTTACCTTTATTATAAGGAATGCTTTGAGGAAAAATTAACGAAATCGTTTAAGGACCATTTTATTAAAGGTGTTATCACACCTATAATTTGTCTTAACAAATTGGCACATCTAAATTCCTTCTTATTTTTTCTTACCGTTTTAGGGAATCTCTACACAAAATATGTAAAATTTTTTTTTTTTAATTACATGAATCTTTGCCTGCAGGAAAACAGAAATAAAGTAGTGGGCCAATATATATCTTAACCTTTAGAAAAGGTGGTTTTTGGTTTGGATTTTGAGGGTTTATTCGATGTTTTGAATAAAGGCGCTATATTGATTTTTCAAAATATATTGTAAGTAGGCAAGATACTATATCTGACCTGGTATCATGATAGAGACCTATTGTGCGAAAACAAGTTTTCGAGAAAAACTCATTTAAAGTTTTTGTTTAGCTTGACTCTGTGTAGCAGCCGGCCGTTGTGAACGAATTTTGTAATTAAAATTTAAGTAACTTCTCGATGAGCCACAAGGTTGAAACTTGGAGTATAGTTCAGAACCCGATGACAATGCAAAGAAAAAGAAGAAAAACAACTCCGATAGGTGGCACATGGATCTAAATATTTCAAAAAATCGTATTTGTGGTCCGATTTGGCTTTTAGTGCGGTTTGTTAAAAAAACTAAGAAAGGTAGAAAACTGCGGTTTGTTCCATTGGAAAGAGCGTTAGATTTCCTATAAGAATCACGCAAAAAGTGAAGAACGGTATTTTCGCACAATAGGTCCCTTTCATGATTCCAGGTCAAATATAATAAAGAACAAAAAAAACTAATCTAAGGTCGCAGTGCAACAAGGCCTAATTATAATATTATCGAAAAATGAAAAGGCACTCGACGCCCTTTCACATTGAAATTAAAGTTCCCACATTCACATTATCTTCATTTTGAAATATTTGAAAATATTTAAATAGACTTTCCTGCTAAATCTACAACGTTTAAAGTAAATCTTACAATATGGAACCCTCAACTTCGCCTCTTTCCCTATATTTCCTGGCTACCCTCTGAATTTATGAAAATTTTCTATTGTCTTTGGTTATGGAATCGCATACAACGTTTGAATCGAATATAACAATATGAAGTGGGCTACCTCCTCCCCCCTCTCCGACATCCTTTCTAGATACGCCCGTGAACTTGTGAAGTCTATAATATCAAATCTTCACGTATACAATAAAAAACTCACTCTCGGTAGCTTATTGAAACATCAGCTTGTTATGGACGCATTACAGATGTGTTATCGATTTTGTTTGTGGTATCTGTTTCACAACAAATCCCTGAGTCGTCGAAAGCAAATCGATAACATACCGATAACAAATCTAAAAATTTTCGATTACAAATCAATAACTTTTCGAATACAAATCGATAAATTTTCGGCGGCCGATAAAAAACTGGTAACACTACGATACCAAATCGATAACTTTTCGATAAATAATGGTTATACATATTTTCGATAGTAAATCGGTAACTTCAATAACAAACCGATAACTTCTCGATAAAATTCGATGATAAAGATAGCAAATTTATATTTCTATAAAAACAAATCTATAACAGGTCTATATACCTATGTAAAACAAGCCGAAAATCTGCACTTACATTCCATGCCCATAAAGCATACCACTTCCAATGATTACGCTTACACTTACACTAACCTAAGTCTTACACTCTGCACACCCCCATACCCTTAGCAAAGATGTTTACGCTTCAAAAACTAGCTATGAAAATCCCGTTGTTCCCATATCTCAGCAACGAAAAAATGGAGCATCTCTAATTTGTACATACGGAAGCACATACCGACATGCATGCATAAATACTTGTCCTCTCCTTTACAAGCCTCCTTGCTCGACGAACAGCTCCACCTGCTCCGCTTAGTTTATTGATTTTCGTAACAAAGCGACAAGGCAACCGCGCGACTCATCAGCTGCCGAATGAACAGCTAAATAGCTAACCAACCATAGCAAATAAACTAAGCTACATGTTTGCATATGTACTTTTAAAGGTATAAATATACATAGTTTGGCATTTCTACGTACAACTGTTTTAACGTCGTAGGGATGTAAGCAGGCTAGTGTACAACCGAATTTCTGTCGGCTTGTCGTTTACCTGTCGCAACACGCAATTGCAGTCACACTCGAAAGTTGCAGTCGCGATTTCATCCCTAGAAATGCTGCATAGAAAATAGCCACCTTGCACTATATTTATGTACCTACACATAACTTCTTCTTCTCATCTGACTTCCCTCTCCAGTTTACACGCAGTAGTCATCCATATGTAAAACAGTGCCTAAAACTATTCGTTGCATTTAAAGTTGTTCGTTTAGTGCGTCGAAATCAAGCAGCAGCAGCCACCAAAATGTTATATATGTATGTATGTATGTTTGTAAATGAGGCAACAATCTGAATATATCTAGTAGTTTCACGCAGTATAGCTAAGTTTCGCTGCACCAACAAACACAAGATTGTTGTGCAACAATTACAACAAAACAGCATCAGTATACACGTATAATGGTGGCAGGCAACAGCAGGCTTGTCAAAAGCTCGTACATATACATATGTATGTATGTACACATATATACATATCTCATAGTGGAAAATAGTTATTTATGTAGTCGTACAGCCTGCTGCGCTGTCAAATCCGTTAGGTATCTACACAATCTTTGTCCAGTACCTGCATGCGTGGGTGGCCATATATTCGAAAGATATTGAGAAAAAAGTGCACGCACTCACGCGCTGTACTTAGAAACAGCGTTTGTTCGTTCGTTCGTTCATTTGTGGGTTGCTTGTATGACAGCGCAATATTACTCATACGCCCCGTACATCATCAAGTCTGCTTAGTATTTAAACTCGCTACTGCAGGGTCGGTGACTTACAAAAAGGATATTTCAAACGCACACATACACAGATACTTTCATTGAACGTCGAGCACTTGTTAATGGAAATCTAGATTTTCTATATTTCTCGCTCGTAGAACGAAATAAAGGATTCACACAAAAAATGAATAGATTTAGGTATTTTTTGTTGCATTTTTTTTCGACCACTCGTTTTGTTTGAACTGATTTTACTTATATAATTTTTGTGCAGTGAGGCAAATTTGTCTCACTCGTGTTACTATGCATAGTACAGCTGATGTCTTAATGTAGACGTCCTGTTTCGCATCCTACCCTAAAGGGATCCCTAGATGCTATATCACATTCGTTTCAGAACATAATGGAATGAGATGTGTTTGATAATTTTTCTGCTGGAACTTAAAGGGCCATATCCATAACTAAATAAAACAGCTGATCGAACCAACCTTATGGAAATCAATGTAATTGATTAATGGTGCCATACCATAACGCTTAAGCCATGACCATTAGGGTGGGTCGATTTGTATGAACGAAAGTTAACCGATATCACGCCATCGATTTTTCGATAGGATTTGAGCTCAGGAAAAAAGTTCCACTACGCATACCCAAAAAAATAATTTTCGAGCCTGCGAAATTTAATTTTTGTGATTTTTTTCGACTTTGATTTTTAAGGTTTTTTTCATGATCTACTAAAAAATTTTCATATGTATACCCTGTCCGACCCAAAAATTTCCGCTAAAAACGGTGACGATAACAGTTTTTTGAAATAAAAATAATAATATTACAATTAAATTAAATTTTTTTTAGTAGGTCATGAAAAACCTTAAAAATCAAAGTCGAAAACAAGTCAAAAAAATCAAATTTCGCAGGGTCGAAAATTATTTTTTTGGGTATGCGTAGGGGAACTTTTTTCCTGAGCCCAAATCCTATCGAAAAATCGATGGCGCGATATCGGTTAATAAATCGACCCAGTCTAATAACCATACCATAGCCAACCATTTGGTTTTTCACCATATCCATAACCTAAAAATATTTGAGTTGGCAAATTTATTAACTTTTTGTATATTTTATTTATTGTTTTGGATACTTTTTGACTTAGAGAGTTATTTTTTGTGGAATATATTTGTAAACTTTTGCATTTTCCTCATTTTTACGAAAATGTCAGCTGCTTAAGGTTATGGCACCATTAATCGATCACAATGGAGATGTGTATTGATATGGGTATAGTTGCGATTATGGCGTTAGGGTTAAGAAAGTTTAATTGGCCCTTAAAGTTGCACGCACTTTGTTTACAAGGTTTTAACTAATTGATAGCACTCCGATAAAAAATTGATAGTTTTTCGATAAATTTTTGTTAATAAATCTTCGATGACATATCGATAATAAGCCGATAATAAACTGGTTACTTTCCGATAGCGATTAACTTCTATTGCATAAAAAATCGTAAGCTTTTTGATAACATATTGCAAACTTTTCTATAAATATGTATATCGATAACTTTTAGATAACAAGCTGATAACTCGTGGATAAAAACTCGAGAGAATCGATAGCAAATTTATAACACCTTCTTCCCTTTCCTTTTCTTTCTTTCCTCTCCTTTAATTTTTTTTCCTTTCCTATATTTCGCTCTCCTTTCCTTTCCCTGCCTTGCCTTGACTTAATTTTCTGGTAGACGAAGAACGGCGCGTGTTGATACGAATGCACCCCACACTGTGTTGTGAGGAAAGGATATAGGAAGGTCTCTTCCTTGTTATTTACTCCAATGTATTAAAAAAGTAGCTAACAGGAGAATTGGCCTGACATAAACTGGGTCAAAGCATAAAGTTTTGTGCTTACTATCACGCTGAGCTCTGAGCTTAATATATCATAATTGGAGCGTCCTTTATGGGTCATCTTTTTGAGACTGGTATTCATAAGCTTCCGCATACCCCTAAAGGGGATAGGTAAAGTCAAGGCCTTAAGGAACCCTACTGCATTGAGCTGCAATAAATTCCAAAAACTCCATAATAGCAAACGCGTCGAATCAAAGACATTAAGACACATCTTTTCAATGCGAAAGAGACAACTCCAAGAGAGTCGAATAGAAAAATGTCTGCGCAGGAATCAACAACTAGCCTGAGGAAATTCCTACCGAATGGAGAAATATATCAGGGATTGATGAAGAAAGATGACGGAGAGTGGTCACGTAATAGCGATTCGCTTCCGGATACACACTTTCCATTAGAAGATGTTGTGGAGGAGTACCAGAGTTGCTGACTAACATCAGAATCGAGTGTGTAGTAAACACTTTTCCGATTTAAAACTTCGGGCTGCTGTTATTATGTTAACAGTGCTTCGCCCTATTCACTGGGAACGCCAACTCACAAATTGTAATCAAAGTCCTCCTACGGGAGTCCGAGGAAACTGACAGTTTCAAAAGGAGCGGACCATAGGGAGATTGGTGTTAGAGGCATAGGTTCCACATTACAATTGAAAAGATGGTTGGTACCATGTGGGGACAGATCGCATGCAGGACATACTTTACCTATATCGGGGTTGATTCTGTTGTTTGATAGAGTATCCTGGTTTGTGACAGTTTAGCAAAAACTGCCTGTTCAGCATTTCGTTGTGCTCTTTAATAGTGAGTTCTTTGGCGTCACTATGTAGGTGGTGTTCAGGGGTCATAAGGAGACATTCCGTAGCAGTTCTGATTGTAGCATTTTGACAGGCCTGCAGCTTTTTCCTTTTTACGTGGTTAGCAACTTTTCTTTATCTTTCCCCAGGTTCTGCCGGCAAGCGACTTGAGAATTTTGTTGCGGCTTTGTAATTTAGATACAATTTCGGTGGCATGCGCCTTGAAGGTGGGAGTATTATCGAACGTTACCCGTAAGATCTTTAGGCGACTGACAGTCGGTAGTGTGGCACCATCGACGTGAACGTCCAATACTTACGTCATTTGTTCCTTCCACGTCGTAAACAAAGTGGCTGTGGATTTTGTCGGAAATAATGCCAGGTTGCGCGAGGTGAAGAAACTAGAAAGGCCGGGGAGATAGTTGTTTATTTTAGGTTAAGTCTCGTTGCCATAATCGTACAGTCGTCGGCAGATTCGCCGTGAAATGTGTGAGCAGGGCGGTTTCAAATGGCTTCGCTACTGGCGAAAGAAGTGATATCGGACGATATAACTCGCCTTCGGTAGCTTCGGGCTCAGATCGAAGAGCACCAGTATTTGATATATACATAAGACTAAAGGTGGAAATAAACAAATTAATAGAAGGAGTAGGATCTGCGATATATTTGCTGATCCGCTAATCAGCCTATCGTGCTTGGCACGTATTAAAGCGGTAGTAGAAACATATACCTGAGGCGTCCCAACCAGTTTGTGTGTTGTGAAAACGAGGCAAGATTTGAACATGTATTAGCTAAGGCTGGAACCTATGCTGGATCGGTAATGGTAACCTAATATTGAAGTAGTATGCATAAACACTATTCGTAGAAATTCATGTATATACTTACTTACTTAATTAGCGCATAACCGTTTAAACGGTTATGGCCGGCCAACAAGGCGCGCCAGTCGCTCCTTCTCTCTGCCAACCGGCGCCAATTGGTCACACCAAGGGAGTTTAAATCGTTTTCCACCTGGTCCTTCAAACAAAGTGGGAGCCGCCCTCTACCTCTGCTTCGATAGGCGGGGTCCGATAGAAACACTTTCTTGGCCGAAGCGTCATCTTTCATTTGCATAACATGGCCTATCCAGCGCAGCCGCTGCGTTTTAATTCGCTGGACTATGTTGAGGGTGGAGCCATGTGTATAAGTCCACGAAAGTGGGGAAAGCTTCTGATCGCCATTCACCTGGGAATGTCCAGAGCGATTCTTTTGCATGCGGTTCAAGCAGCTCACTACTTCCGGTCGCTTGGGGCCAAGTATCCTCTGGGTTTAGTGGTGAACTAATGTGAGAAGGCGACAACCTGGCTTGGCCACTCTGACATAATCGGTTCAAGAGCTAGCCAGCGGATATTTCATCAGCAGCGTCTGTCCACCACGAGGTGGGGCCGTCTTGGATCAAGCGGATCGCTATATAAATGCGCAAGTAATGTTTTCACCCCGCTAAGCGGGTTGTTTGCTGGGCTGTGGATCCGTCACGTCAAACCACACTCCAATGAAAAGCAACAACAAGAAATTCATTTATTATATAAATGAAGAAATTCGATCAAAATTGTCACTCCTTTTTCTCTGTTCTTTGCTGTACAATATACTAGCAATTATACAGTTTTATACTATTTTCACACACACGGCTTATTGAATAATAAAGGCAGTTTTCTACATTAAGGCGCTTATTGAGCTCAATCTTCCCTACAAAATTCGAATCTATAATTATTTCATTAGTAGCTAATCGAATGCCTAATGAAGTCAAAAGCACAATGCAACTCTGTTGGCAGCGTTCCGCTTCTTAGTTTTTGGTGTGTTCAGTGCTTAAAAATGTCATTTGTCAAAGTAAATGTCATTTTCTGTATGGCGGAACGATACAAGGTGACCGCATCGAACAGCTGATTATAACCTTTTTTATTTGATTTGATACATCAACTACCGGCGCAGTACGATTTTGACATTTGTCCATCGAATTTACAAGTACATGGAATTTGTTTATGTTTGTAGGTATGTCACCATGCTGCCACCTTGTATCGTTCCGCCATGATTGTCTGTCATATAGCATTGTCATTTTATTCGCTTGACATTTCTTCCTTCATACTAATCGAGCAGTTACTTCTGTGTGAAAGCAAAAAATTTACGATTTCATTAGAAGGTGAAATGAGATCATTAAGTTTCTGTGTGAAAACAGTATTAGGAAGATTAGTTAAGTATTTCATAGCGCATATACCCACCAAATGCAATTCTTTAAATACTGTTTCAGAACAATTTAAAGTTTTCACAAGATGAAATGAACAGATTTTGAAATGTGGAATCGCTAAAAATTATTGATTTAAATTTTAGCTACGAGCTGTCAAATTTTCATCAACATTTCTTTTGTGTGTGTATATAGCAGGTTTGAATAGTTCTCGGCCATTTGTTTGCGTATAGTTAGAATGTATCTAGGAGTATTGCTGCCACCATATCAACATTTTTTTTTGTTGCTTTGCAGCAAAACTCTGTTGCCAAGTATCCACCAAAAATCGTGCAAACTATTTTAGTTGCCGTTGATGGCTGTACATTGTGATGCTTTGCTTGCTGCCTTTTCTCAACGTCTGCGCTTACAATCTCGTCCCCTACTTTTCATCACTCCTATTCTCTTATCCATTGCAATATTTCCCGGATTCGATGCACATATTGCGTAATATCGTTGTGTCGCTGCATTTAGTCGTCCGCTTTTAGTTGTGTAGTTCAGTTAAGCTTGAAAGCTAATGCCTACGAGAAACTACACAACCAGAGTTTTAGTTAGAAATCAATTAGTTATAAGTATGTATGTGTATATAATATATACTTATTAGGATGGGCCAAATTCAATGAAAATTTTCCTCATCTCACTTTTAGTTTTCCGATACCAATCGTATACGGGTTAACTCCTAATATTCGTCGTGGTCACAATTTCTTTAAATCATTTGTGGCTCCTTGGTATTCACGAACAAAGGCGACTTACGGTTGCTATTAATGGTCTATTAATAATCATAACTCTCGTGGCACAGGGCGCCTCCAGTTTTTTCGGCTGTTTATAAGAGCTACAATTCCCGATGTGGGAACAGTAGCAATCCCGACCACCAGTCGCTACCACGCCTCCTGACCCTTACACCATATGCCAGCACAGAAGCTATAGGACCGTGACTTCGAACTAATACCTTCGTCGACGTCACTTTCCTAGAAGCTCTAGGTGTAGCTCCGAAGACTTTCTAACGGATGTTTTTGTCGCGCTATGCTGCCGAGCTACACCAGAGAAACACCTTGAAACGTTAGGGAGTGACTATTCGGCCAAGGATGCCGCCCTCGAAATCATAAGCAGTCTAAGTGGATGTTATTGCGTAGCTCATGGCTGAAAATCGTATAATCCTCCTCACATCTACATAATTAGAATTTTACAAGGCCCTGAATAAAATTTTTAAAATGTAGACCAAAGTTTGCAGACATTGTATTCACAACATTGATTTCAATAGTCTTCGTTAAATCAAATTTAGAATGACAGTCTACGGATTTTAAGTTGAAAGATGTCAACTACTGTTTTCCGGCCTAACGATTTAGGAGCTCATTATGGATGACCGCGTAGCTTCAGTTTTAAGACTAGTGCGACTGTCCACTACATTACGTTATTAACACACACGGTCATTAGATCGACTGTCTTGGGAAAGCTTTTGTTTCACCACATTGAGTGTTCTTGCGAAGGACAAAGCCTCACTAGGTAAATACATATATGTGCCTACGTATTCACATTTGTAAAAGGAGCCGTAACGTGAAGGTGATATTTAAACTTGGTTGATGTTGGATTCACTCCAAGGGACTAGTTTTGGATAGGGCCGCCAACTTTAGGAAATGTTAAACCGGGTGACTTGAGTATTGAAGGGTCAAGTGTGAAAATCAAAATTTACATCTCAGACGCTATTGTATAGTTTCACAAATGAACAACAGATGCCCAAGTGATTTTTCAAACCCTTCTCATATGTACATATATCCTCAACTTAAGTATGAGGTAAGAATAATTTCAAAGGAGTGTTTATGCCCCTAGAATCTACTAAAGGATTTTGCATCACTGATTTCGCTTATTCTTTCAGCCAATCGCAATATAAAATTTAAAAAAAAATCGGCACCTTTTTTGGGTAATCTGTTTTTTTTTTTTTTTTTGAACAACTTTTTTGAAAAAAATATGCAAAGTGAGCATATAAATTCATTATATAACTTTTATTTTAGTGTTTTGTTTTAATTACTTGGTGAATTGGCTGATGCAAAGTCCGTGTTAACCTGACATCGAAAGCGCCTGTTTTTTAAATAACTTGAAAAGTTAGAAAGAGTTAAATTTCGCAATTAGTTTCTTATAACTGGCAGTGATGCGCATCCGTTGATACCACTTTCGACCATATTCGATCAATTTTGGACATGAACAATAAATGGCCTAAACAGTCTTAAACAGGCATGCTTAACGAACGAAACGATATCATTTCGTTACGATAATCAACGCTAATAAACGAAACGAAGTCACTTAACGTTAATTTGACGTTCTTAACGTTAATAAACGAAACGAAATGACTTCGTTTCGTTTATTAACGTTGATTATCGTAACGAAATGATATCGTTTCGTTCGTTAAGCATGCCTGGTCTTAAACGAGTAGAAAATATACTAAAGCGCCGGACCCCGCCGCCGCCGCCGCGCCGATATTTTTGACATTCGGCGGCGGCGTGCGAAAAACAACCAAAATCGGCGGCGTATATCTCTACTGAATACCAAATGGCGCCATGTGCGCTACTCTTCAGCCGAGCAGAGCAACCAACATTAATAAATCTTTCATTCCTTAAAAAAAATTGTCTTTGTATATCACATAAATGCTTGTTGGGATATGCATATCTAAGTCGATAAAGATAAACTCTAGTATTTAGTTACAGTATTTAATAAACTTAGGTTCAATTAAGGATCGCCTATAGCAAAATTATTGATTTTCACTATTCAAATTCAATCGAATTGTTTGTTTTCTCTTCTTTATTTTCACAGATAAATACTTGTAATTGAAATATTTTTTCTTTTGTTTGTTTGCTTTATTACTTAAGCGAACACGTCAGTAATTGTCAGTAAATAACAAATTTTCGATGACGCAAATTGCTTCATTTATTAATGTGTACATACATTCATTATTATAATATATACATAAATACACATGTACATACATATAAGTATGTATTTATGTAGGTATAAAAATATGTGAATATTTGTATACATATATATATTGAATTACGGTGCTCACATAAAAAATTCTCCTTAGTTGACATTGAGAATATAAAAATAAACATATGTATGCTGGTATGTAAACAATATAATGTACATATGTATACAAAATAAATAAATACTATATGTATTTATAGAAGGGGAATTAAGGTCACATGAAATTAGTATTTAAGTTGTTTTCTTTGATTAACTACAATAATAAATAAAAAGAAATTTCGTTGTGTTTCAGAAGCAGTTTTTTCATATTGTAACGAATTTAGTGCAATTCCTCTTACTTGCAACCTTCTACCAACTTTCGAATCACTAAACTGTTGAATAAATAACTCTACTATTCAATAATGAAAAATGGCCTTTATTAAAGTACTTCACAATAACACTTCTACTGCTCAACAGATAGCGTGCTTAAATCAAACTCATTGCTATGCCTCAGCTGGCGCTGCTTTTATACTATTCGGTTTCCTCGTTTGCATATTTCTAGGTGTTTCTAGAATTTACTTTTTTTTACCAGCTATAAACTCACCAGCTATAACTCAGATGCACGTTATAGCTTCTCATATGCGCGTGTATATGTGAGTGATACTTCAACAGATGATTACCTACTTTTGGGAGTAACTCAGATATATGCATGTTTTTGCTCTTCGCTGCTTGTATGGACATATGTATAGACATAATGATTGACTTGTTGATGTGCATACAAGTCACTGCTTAGTTTTGGCTTAGAGATGATAGTATCCCTTAGCGTTGCTAATATTTGTCACAATATATTTTATTCCGAAAACTTCTCTATTTTTATGAAACATTTACTAAATATTCCTACGTATTATATTGACAGCAAAACGATAAATCATTTGAAATTGAATCCTGATTAAAAATCACTTCAAATTAAAATTTTATTTTATCTTGATGATAAGAAAGTTATCCAGAAAACTATCGCAAAATCGCACCAACTATATCAGATCTCATTTGTACACCTCACACTCGCAGAAACATACAGTTGCGGGCCAAATCTTAGTTGTGCTTATAACTCATTTCATTTAAGTGGTTAATTTTTTTTTATCACAAAAGTTTTTCGGTCCACTGTGAAATAAATAAGACTAAGAAGTTGGCTTCAAAACATGCAATCACTTGTTAGGATTAACTTGTCAGCTATGGTAAATTGGTGTGACATTTGAGACCAAAAGTTTCTATATTGTTGAAATAATTCAAAAAATCTGTTTACATGACAAAATACTAGGTTGAATCAACTATAATGCAATAAATTTTACCGAATGTCTTTTAGTTAAATTTAATTAATTATTCAGGGGGAAGTAGTACCCGCAACTAAATCAGCTTACGTTGACAGCCAAGCAGCATTTAAGACCATAGTCTCGTATAGCACAACATCTAAAAGTGTGTTAGAGTGTAAGCAAGTATTGGAGAGAAACGGGATCGGGAGAAATATTCATCCATATGGAGTCCCTGGGCATGTTTCATAGATGGAAATGAAAAAGCGGATGAGCGAGCAAACCAGGGACCGTATCTTGTTACACGACCACTGATCGAAATGCATTTTTTAAACCTCGTTAGCTCTAAAATGTTGAGATATTTGAATTTGAATATTTATGAATGCTCCCCCGCAAACATCAATAAAACTGTTAGGGTTATTCAGATACAAGCAAAAGGCTGACATCTGAGCATACTCGAAAACATAGAAATCTATAAACAGAAAACATTCGACGGTAGAATAATAAACGAATGGATAAACACAATTTCTGACACAATATTTGAGCCTTTAAAACTTGTTTACAAGAAACAAAGTAATCACACAGGTACAACGGACAAACACACAACAACAAATAAACACAAAACAATAAACGCACCAAACAACAAACCCACAAAGAAGGTCAAACGATTAGAATTACGGACTTTTACCTGCCTCAGTCAGCCACACAAATCGATCAAGACAAACGACAAAAACAGATCAGAACGAAAATCGACACTGATGATGGCACAACGCCGTAACTTGTACCGTACGCTTAGCAAGCATATTGGGTGAGATTGGCTTAAGATCAACCAAACAGGGAAGGCGTAAAACCAAACGCGGGTCTCGAAAGTGTCGAAGATCATGTGCAAATCGTGCAATCTTAGGCTTAAAAACTTGTTCTTATCATTGAAAGGACGGGACTATAGGCTTCACTAAACACTGTCAGAGCTTGCAGATGTAGTAAGTACGTGTTGGCGGAGGAATAAATCGAAAACGTTTTGTGCTCGTGCCCTCGCCAGGCTAAGACGCCAGCTATCAGACCAAGAAGCAGTTAGTAGCATAGGTTCTAGAAAGCTTCTAGTATTTGCCAAGAGGACGAGGTTGTTTTTAAAACATAGGTCCTGGTTTCTGATAAGGTTTTTCAGTTTGATCGTTGAGCAAATTTCTGACTCGTTCAGTTTATGTGATATTCCCACAAACCGGCCCGTTCAACCTAAAAATCGATGTTTTGATTTTTCTAGCGTTTTGGTCGTTTATGTTTTCTGTGAATATCATTCGGCTGCAGACTAGCGATTATTTAATGGGGTTTTAAAGCGAAATTTTCAGGTCTACTGCACTTTCTTGTCATCGAAAGTGAGGCACACTCGTACAAAATCAACGCGTAGAAATCAAGCTAAAGAATAAAAAACTTTATACGACTTCAATAAATTAATTTGCTTGGCCAGCTTTATTAAATTTTCAACCTAAACGACTTTCAAAGTAGTACTTACTCTACGCTATTTTTTACCCATTTAAACAAACATCTTTTTTGGGTAAAATGATTATTACATTTTTCTGCAGCTTAGGGCTTCGCCATTTTTATTGTTTCCTTTCCTTTGTCATTACATGCTTTTTCACACAACCTTTTTAGTTTACTTTTCTAATATGAATTACTTGTAATGATTGCTTTTTTCACCTTTTTTGCATAGCTATACTTATGTAGGTATATATATATGTATGTATATACATATGTATGTAATTCATATCGTTTTTCTTGCAACAACAACTACACTCACTCAAACATTGCTTATAACAATGAGTTGGGTCGGTTGGTTACTTATTATTTGTTTCTGTTTTTCCTTCCTAATTTTACTGTTTAAGTTCTTCTCTTTCGTTTAACTTGTTTGTACTTTTTTTTTTTTTGCCTTTTATAATTTAAAATTTTTGTGTAGATATGTTTAGTTTTTTGTTTTGCTATGTCTGTATTGTATTTATGCCACTTTCACCCACCCAATATTGGCAACACCAATAGGTGAATACAGAAAAAATACATTCATACTTATGTATATAAATATTTACATACATATAATAATTTGTATATAAATATCTCGTAAATGCAGTTGGTTATATATTGCACGCGTTCACTTTACTATAGGAATAATGCAACCATATACTTGCATGTTTTTCATATTACTTTATTTACCTCTTACTCTTTTACTCGCAGTATATATGTACATATGTACATATTTCTTTTTCATCTTTATCAATGATTCAATCACGAATAATATCTCAAACTATACATATATATAAATGCTGATCCCAGCGGGAAAAAAGCTAACTCTAATTTGGTATCCAATAAAGCATTCTAAACAAATACCTGCTTAGATTCAAAACTCAGTTATGTACAAATAGAGACAAACAGGCTCGTATGTACAGTGACGGACAAAAGTCTACATAAACCCCCTATTTTAAGAAAGTAAGATCAATGTAGCGTTTTCCAAGCGAAAGTGTTAGCCGTAACAAAAGCAGTAGAAACACTGAAAGGGAATACTGCAGACGTGTTAACTTTTATATTGACGGCCAAGCAACAATTAAGGCAATAGTCTCGCATAGCACAGCATCTAAAAGTGTGTTAAGTGTGTAATCAATCCCTGGAAAAAATAGGGACAGAGAAAAGCATTTAGCATTTATCTATACTGGGGCCCAGTGCATATGGGTAAAGTTGGGAATGAACAAGCGAATGAACTTGCTAAAAAGGGTGCATACCTTTAGGCTTGCTCCGTAGACGTCCCAGTCAGATTGGCCGAGATGAAGAGAAGGCGAGAGGTGCACATGATCGACGAAGCGTGAAAGGCGTCAGTGTGAGTGATACAACTGTAAGATCTAGAAGCAGCAAGTGGCATAGGACCTAGAAGGCTTCTAGTATTTGCCAAGAGGACGGAGTTATTTTATAATATGGGTCCTGGGTTTTAAAACGCTTATATTAGCTTCACTTGTATTTATGTTTGTTTGTAACTCTCTAGGCTAGGCGCGCAAAGGAGAGTTGCAAACAAATAAATATAGTTTAAAAAAAACTAAAAAACACGCTTTTAAATAATATCGAGGTCGATCCACCGTTGGCACGAGGAACAGCTTGAAGCAGTGGCGTTGTGAGGAAGGGCGAGGGGGCATCTTGCCCCGGGCGCTACTCATAGGGGGCGCCACTCATAGGGGGCGCCAAATGGTCCGCAGAGCTTCCTGGATAATTTGTATTTTTATTATAACTGATTTCTGGAAAAATTTATCTATACTAAAAAATGCTTACAAATATCTGAAACACTTGCGACAGGTTGTGGAATATATGAAAGCATATATCTTTTTTTCTCACGTTCGAGGTTACGTTGGGAATTATTAAAAAATGCTTTAACAAAATCTGTCAAACGTGAATCTGAAACACGATGGAACGCCAGAGTACAAGCGGTTAGCGTTAGCGTTATCGTCGAGCGGTTAGCGTTATCGTCGATGGGCTAGAGAATGTAGTAGAACACTTAAAACAATTACCAGAGGACATAACACCACAAGTGACACCAGCAGCAAAAAAAAAAAATGTTTTTCCCCGGGCGCAAGAAATCCTCACTACGCCACTGGCTTGAAGCTGTCGTTGTATTGAGGCTACTAAATTTTTTTAATCTACAGATGTTAAACTGTTCAAAGCTTCTATTATGCGTTCTTTGAGGACATCAGCGCTAGAAAGTTTTTTCTTATTTTTCGTTCTAAAATGTCCCAGACATGCTCAAATTTATTTAAATCTGGGCTTTGGGGTGGTATATTTAATTGTCTTGGAGCATAGTAAAGCAGCCAATCCTTAAAACTATGTGTCGTATGCTTTGGAATCGTTATCCTTCTGAAAGATCCTACCTGCACGAGCTCCAATTCATGCAGCGATAATTTGAAAATATGTTCCAATTGAGACTTCTATCTAAAACAATCCTTATTATCCTCAATAACTGTAATTCTATCAAGTCCAGTTACCGCCACAGCTCTCCAAACTTTAGCACTGCCATGGTGGCAGCTTCACAGTTTATACCAAGTTCTTCGAAGCAAGTGCGGTATTTCTCTTCCTCCACACTTTGGATATACAAAAATTTGTGCCAAAAATGTATCTCCTTTTCCCTGTGTGCTTTCCTGAACTCAACGCTAAGTTTACAGGTTTTTTGCGTAGTGTTCTGCTGTTATTGGAGGGACACAATTGACTCATTTGCTTGCCATATCTTTGGTTGATTTTGGTGCAGAAACTGTTGGATTTTTGTTCCCTTCTTTCAAATGTAAGACGATATCGCGGCGAGTTAGTTTGCCCGGACGCCCACTGCGTTTCGTATTTTCGGTAGAATGACTGTTTCAAAGTTTATTACAATGGCCTGTACTCTTTCTCAACTAAGTTGACAATTTTTGCAATCTCATGATGATGATTTTTTTCTCTTCTGGGCTGTACATCCCAATTTCTATCGTCAACCGATATCAATTTTCTAGTAGGCTTTGTTGATGTTAAGGTGATCGATAATAGTAACGTTCCATTGAGTCATAGAGCTCTGGATCACGATCAAATCGCATTGGAATGATCAGGATCAGTGCTATGAGAGTTGGCAGCACTCAACGAATGTGTACACATAATAGGGTGCCTGTTATTTTCAAATTTTTTTCCCCGAATCGCTCCGTAAAATTTTCCATAAAAAGTTAAAAGAAATTATCAAACTAATAACTAGTATTATTAGTTCTTTAAACCATGCCACAAATGCTAAATATTTTCCAAATAAAATTCTATGGAATTTTAAACTTAAAAAAAAGCTGGGGTACTAATGATTCACAAAGGGGTCGGCAATTATGTAAATGTCGGGAGAGGTACCAAAAGAAATGCTTTGAACTAAATAACTTTCATGCCATGGCTGATATTAAAAATGTTACTTCTGTCAGGAGCTTTTTGCAAAAACCATTTGCACATTATCTTGTGGTTCTTGCATTTTTCATATAAAAAATTTATAGTTTTTCTATCATGATCTAAAATGAATTTAATGTAATTATTTTATGACCCTAATAATTAGTTTTCAGACTTAAACTAACTATTTAAGAAATCATGAGCTTAACACCGGCTTATCATATATATTATTTCTAATTGTTGTTTTTATGTACGGGTTCCTTTTTCGCTCTTATTTGGAATTCAAATCTATAAATTAAGTTTTGGTTGTAAAGATGGAGATTCGGGCTATTAGCGAGCTTTGGTCAATTTTGGTCGTAGTACTTTTTTTAGCTATATTTTATTAAAATAATTTGTTAAAAATAAACGATTTTGGGCACACAAAGAAATCTATTTGTACTATGGCACTATTGTGAATATTTGCACTGCATTACGGACAGTTGCTACCATACCCCAGATGGCAGCGCTAGCTGTAAGTTTTAATTGCTTGATAGAACAGCTGATTTCTGTTGATATTTGATAAGAGACTTTTATAACTATTGCTTGCGCAAGATGCGCACGGGTCCGTCTCGTAATAATTGAATATTCAATTATTATGTTTTTCTAAGAGAAACTGAAAAGAAAGAAAGAAACATTCACTGGCATATTGCGATGGTACCATTTCGAATTCTTAAATAATAAGTATAAATTGAACACACCATAAACAAACAAACATAAATATGTAAAATTTTCAGACTTAAAGTTTAAATTTATGGGTTTTCGAGTGGAAAAAATATGTTAAATATCGGATGCCCTAGTGCATATGACTGTAAGTGCTACCAAGAACAGAGGGTACGCTGTCAAAAATTTTCCACAAAAACCAAATCAACAGAGCTACCTTGTCGATCCAGATAGATATCAGGATCACTGCTTTGTTGTTACATTTGCATGTTAAATTTCTATACAAATCTGGATCCCGCTTCATTGGAACGCAACTAATATTAGCTAAGCAAAAAAAAATAAAAATAGAGGATTAATTAATACAAAACAGCTTATTAGAACACAAGCTTGATAACTGGTGCTGTGTGTACACTTTTTTCAACATTAATATTGCGTTTTTATACCTTTCATGAACATGAAATGGTATATTAACTTTGGTCCGATGTTTGTAACGTTGAAAAATATAGAAGATAGACTCACCTATTAAGTATACCGAATTGATCAGGGCGACGAACTGAGTTGATATAGCCATGTCCGTCTGTCCGTCCGTCTGTCTGTTTGAACGCAAACTAGTCCCTCAAATTTTGAGATATCTCAATGAAATTTGGTACAAGGATGTATTTTTGTATTATATTAGACATGGTCATTCCTGCCGCAATTTAGAAAGTATAAACGTGAAACTCGGTGATATATATTCTAATATATCTTAGAAGATATCCTGAAAAAAGCACTTTGATCGGAGCTATATATAGTATATATCCCATGCAACCGATCGTTCAGATAGAAAGATTTTTGGCAATTTCTCCCTTAATTTCCAATTTTTATTTGTTGTTTTTCGGCCTTCAATATTTAAACTATTAAATTTGGCCTTGAGCTCGAAAAATTTAATAGTTTAATTTCCAATATAAAAATTTTAAACTTGGTGATATTTATTCTAATATATCTTAGAAGATATCCTGAAAAAATCACTTTGATCGGAGCTATATGTATATTAGGCCGGGTCGATTTGTGGGAGGCAAAAAAATCGCCCATTGCTCTGTGAAAATTATATTCTAGGGATCAAAATAAGAAACTTTGCCGAAGGAAAAAATTTTGAAAAATCCCACTTTGAAATGCCTATGTCTTTTTCTTTTTGGAGTTTATTTTTCTCTTTAGAAATTTATTTAGTCAGAACATATGTAAATGAAAAAAATGAATTTAACTTAGTAAGAAAAGAAATTAAAAAAATTATTAGAAATTAGCGTTTTTACAACCCCCTTTTAAAACCAAGGCATCACTGTGATGAATTTGCATGTCGTAAACATAGTTGTGTGGGTTTTTTATTCAACCGTTTTAAAAAATGAAGGTATCACTGTGACACAATTGCAGATCGTAAAATTGCTTGTGTTGTTTTTTTTAAGCCACCACAAGACACAGCAGGTAGAATTGAAATTGCCCGTACCCAAAAGTTCGACCCAAAGGGGGGGACATCAGAATTCGTTTTAGAGGTATGGTTCCTTCGGCAAAGTTTCTTATTTTGATCCCTAGAATACGATTTTCACAGAGCAATGAGCGATTTTTAAATACAACCTTACATACAACCGATCGTTCAGATAAAAAGATTTTTGGCCATTTCTCCCTTAGTTTCGAATATAAAAACGTGAAACTTGGTGATATAGTCTAATATATCATAGAAGATTTCCTGTAAAAATCATTTCGATTGGAGCTATATATAATATATATCCCATTCCGATCGTTCAGATAAGGGGGTTTTTTGCCATTTTTTATTTTATATTTATCTTAAAAATCGTGTAGGTACATACATCTTTTCACTATATATTTCTTATCTTATACATCCGATTATTTGGAGATTACGAACGGGATAAGATTATTGTTCAGCCCCATTCATGAAAGGTATGAAGTCTTTGGCACAGCCGAAGACAGTCCCGTCCTTACTTGTTTCTCCATAACTTAGTTGTTTTATATTCAAGAACGGATTTTTTTAGGTAAAATTGTTAAAAAAAGAGTGTTTAAACGAAATTGCATGCACAGTGTTTATATATTTTCTTAACAATGAAAGTAGGTGGTGTATGTAGCGTCCCTGTATGTATAAATTTTTTCAACATTTTCTTTTCTTTCCTGAAAATGTTTTAGATAAAGTCTTGCAAAACAAACTTTCCAACTGTGTTTCGGCCATGAAAAGCCACCAAAACCCATCAACCTAAAGCAGATGCCATTTGGAGATAGGTCCCACCAATTTGTAGAAAAAAAATCCAAATTCACACACCGCAAATTGGATAAGCGCGGCCAAATTTTTAATATTATATTATATAGACATTATGTACCCTTTGGGAGCCTACTTGAATTCATATTTATGCAATATTGCATATTTGCATAATCAGCAACTTTATATATTTAATCATATTTATGCGTTTTATATATGTACAGTATATACCCAGCATAAAAAAAGTAAGTGAGAATGTAATATAAATCTCTACTGCCTTTGACATTGTGTGAGAAAAACAGGCGTTACTTGGGATAGGGATTGCTTTAGACACGGAGATAGGAATATAGATAGGTATAGGGATAGTGAAAGGGTTAGAGATAGTGATCGTGATAGGAATAGGAATAGGGATAGGAATAGCGATTTAAAAACTGCCAGTAAAAGCACATAAATTATGCTGTTACTGTACTGATATGCTGCGGAATAGTCAACAACAATAGCGGAGCACTGCGAACAAACTATTTTGTTTTGATGTGCTACAATGCGATGTGCAACAAAAAGTGGTGATTTTTAAACAAAGTTAATTTTGAGTACTACAATTAATTTATGAGTGTAAAAATTAATAAATAAAATAAAAATAAATGTCAATATGTATGGCAAAATGTCAAAATGAAATGGAAACAAACAAATGGCATCTCAAAATGTAAACGTCACTTAGAACTTACATAGAAAATCAAAATTCAACAGACTTCTAAGTCAAGTTAAGTGTTGCTAAGTTTTGAGTAATCAGTAACATTCAATGTTCCTTTGACAGAACTGTAAGTGACAGTTCTCAAGTCAAGTTAAATTTATGCTATGTATGAGTAATGGGACCAGTCCTCCTTCTTGCAACAACGATTCATCACATCCAATAAGTGCGATCACTCGCAAATAGTCATCAACATCCTCTTACGGTTACATCTAGTCCAGTATGTCATTCTAGATATGGGCCATGACTAGAGCTGTCGTTTTTTTTTTTTTTGCAATTTACTAGCTAGGCACAGAATGTCACAAGTGTGGCTCTGAGGGGAGGAATTATTGTTCGGTGAAGTGGTGAAATGAAAAAAAAAAAAAAAAAATTCCAAACAAAACTTTATTCAAATGCATGAAATTTTGTTCACTTCATCGCTTCACAGAAGGAGAATTACCAAGTTCCTGCGGGATGTATCGACCATCACTGGCTTGACGAGAGTCACACAGATTTAATAGCAGTCGGTGGCTTTTATATGATGAAATGTGATATGCTCTTGGAACTGAGTGATATTAAGCCCAACGAAATTATAATGTTGGACGAGATTTTCCTCTTATTTTTTTAAGTAATCATTATTAATGTGAAGTCAATTTCCAATGGTTAGTTCACGGGTTAGGTCATCAAACCTGCAGTTCAGGACTAAAGAGTCAATTATAAACATGCATTTTACAAATGTATCGAAGCTTGAAATAATGCGTATAAGAATTGTTTTTGTTTTAAGTATTTACAAGCTCCCTCTGCTGAAGCTGCGTTTATGAGGAAGAATAGGAGTCGATTTGTCCTTTTTGCCGACGTCTGTCTTTTGGAGGTAAGGTGTGGTATTTTTTTGCTTCTTCTCAAATGAGAACGTAAGCGGTTCGATGGAAAGTAAGTAAAACTTAATGATAAGCTGTATGAGCATAGTTCAAGGAATCAATACCCAGCGGTTACGTTGGCCAGGGCAAGTTGTGCGAATGAGTGAAGATGTTCCGGCTCAGAAGATGGTATGTAAGCAAAGGGAAATGGACGGAAACCACTTCTTTGGAAGGACCAAGTGGAGAACGATCTTACATCTCTTGGACCATTGCTATGTGTTAGTTAGCCAAAATCGTTTAAACGGTTGTGGGTCAAATAAATAAGTTGGTATGGTATATTTGTAAATGTGGACGGAAAATACTTCGTGCATTCACAGCGAACCTAAATGCCCGACAACATGGCCTAAAATAGTCTCATAATTTTTCGACGTTGTTCAACCATTTGCTAAAAACCGCATTGGAAATTAGATTTCTTCCATCTTACAGAACGGTAAAAGACAAATTCAAATTTTAAAAAATCAAGGCAATAAATAAAAAAAAAAATAAAAAATAATTTCAAACGCTGCACGGTGGCGTATTTGATCAATCTAGCTGGCCAAGAGTCGATTTTTCAAAATATTCCAATTTTTTTAAATATACTTCCTGGCGTTCCTAGATGTCCACTAAATAGTATACATTCCCCAAAACCCATCTGCAACGTCAACGGAGTTAAATTTGTATAAAAATTGTGTGCAGTTCGATGTACTTTTGGATTAAAAAGCAATATACCTTTCTAACCTAAATACTTAATCACTTGTTTAGCCATAATCAAATCTAGATACATTTTCTTTTACGACAGGTAAATGTGTCTTTAATTCAGATTTTAGATTTTTTATACCGCATATTTTAACAGAGTTGTACTGATTGTAATGCTACTACTTTTAAATATCAAAATTTTTAAAAACCTTGCAATCAAAAAGATATATCTTTTTTTCATGGCATATCATGTCAGTAATATATTGGCAATACATAAGCTTGTGTTTGTTTCAATGTTTAATAACAAAAACGGCTGTGCATACCCGCGATTATTGTATTGTATTGTATTGCATTTATTTCAATATATATCAGTACAATAAGATTCTTAAATCTTTTATAGCACAACAGCATTCATAAACAAATTCACATTAAAATAAAGCTTGCGATTTATAAAAATTAAAAAGTAAAAGTTAGAGTTAAAAACAAAAAAAATGATTAGTAATAAAATAAAATTTTAAACTACAACTGACGGTTTCAATATAAAGAGATAGCTGGCCATTCTTCTATGTTCCTGGAGTAAGGCTACTGAAATATGCATAAAGCGTTTGTTTAAAGTTGCTTTTGTTTAACTTATTCCTTATACTTGACGGAATGGAGTTCCAAAGACGAATAGTGTTGACGAAAAAAAGTCTTGCTGATGTTACCGAGTTAAATTGTGGTACAATTAAGTCACTTAGACGAGCTGACCTAGTAAAAACTAATTTTGTATGCAAATAGTTCGGAGTGAGTTTAAATAAAAATATGCAATTCCTTGCCTTCAAATAATTTAAGATGCCACAACCAAGGAGACGGTGTCTCCAGGGGGAAATATGATCGAACCTGAGTGATGATCAATTTTGTAAAAGACTGATACCCTTATTGGCAAAAGGTGGTAACTTTGTGAAAACATCATGAGTGGCAACATCTAGGTGAAAAGTCTTAAAATATAATACTATATGAACCAAATTTGATTCAAATCGGTTAAGCCGTTTCCGAGATGTTAGTGGATATACAAAGAAATATCAAAAAGGTGAGGTGGCAATCCTAAGTGGCAACCCTTCTTAAAAATGTCAATAGAAATGCGTAGTAAAATACTTTTCGTTTGATACCCATATTGACATACATATCTCATGTAATGCAAAAAAATGACCCCAGGTCCATACGAAATCGGGAGCCCGATCCATAGTAATTCTGCGCGGAACACCGTACATTTACTGTCAAATATTTCCTTTCATAACAATGAAGTGATACAACCACTTTTTGAACAGAAATAACTGCTGTTTTAATTTTGGCCAGCTAGATTTTTGTTTTTTTTTTGATTTTTTTTTTTTGTAAATTGGCCCAAAGCCAATAAAGAAAACAGCAAGAAAAAAAATAATAATAAATAAAAAAAATGTTTGCAATCTTGTGTACCGAACTCCCGGACAAATAGGGACAGCCGAATTTGTATTTGTAGATGTTCAGTTTTTAGGTGAATGTGGACTTAATCAACCCCTATCCAAAAAATTGATTGAAAACCATAGAGGCATTTTTTGTGAAGCCTTAAATAAAACTGAGAAAAGTTATAGATTTTTTATAATACTTCAGTAATTCCTTTTTCAAAGAACGTAGTACCTAAGTGTACTACGATTGCAGTGAAGCTCTCAACCTTGTCTTATACAAACTGTTGACTCACAGAGTAAGGGCGAGAGAGAAAGCAAGAGTGGGTCGTGCTTTATGGAAGCTTTATTTTACATGGCATATCAACCTTATTGTAACGAATTTAGTGAAATTCCGCTTATTCCAAATCGTCTGCTGACGTTCGAATCACTAAAATGTTGAATAAGTAACTCCACTATTAAATAATGCAAAATGGCCTATATTCAAGTACTTCACAATACTACTACTTCTCGACAGATAACGTGCTTAAATCAAACTCATTGCTGATTGCTCAGATTGCGCTCTTTTATACTCTTCGATTTCCTCGTTCCATACTTCTAGGCGTTTCCAGAATTTACTCAGTTACTAGCTATAAAATTATAACTACAGATGCACGTGTATAGCTTCTCATATGCGCGTGCATATGTGAGTGATGCTTGCACGAATTATTGCCTACTTTTGGGAATATCTCAGATATATGCATGTGTTTGTACGTTGCTCTCCGCTGCTTGTATGGACATAATGATTAATTTGGTTATGTACATACAAACCACTGCTCAGTATCGGCTTAGAGATGATAGTACCCTTAGTGTTGCTAGTATTCGTCACATTATATATAAGAATATCCCTATAATGAATGCAAAAAAATACTATGCTTTTGGTGTAAGAAATGTAACATACAGCTGATTTCCTTACATATTACAACTCAAACGTAGCCATATAAAGTACATACATTTTTTGCGGGTATTTAGGTATATTTGTATGTATGAGTATTTGTTTAGGTAGGAGAAATTTCAAGTCTAGTTCAGTTTGGTTTCAGTTTGCCTCACTCGTTTTATGTGCTACACGATGACAGCTGTTGGAAAGTTCAATTGCTTTTCCAGCATCATTATCATCATCATTACTAACGTCATCATCGTCATGATGCAAAGCACCACAAGCAGTACTCAACGCCGCCCAGCTTCAAGCCTTTACTCCTCCTTGGACCTCATCAGTGCCACTTTAACTACAATATAAAACTCCCTTCAACCTCTGCCTACTCTCTGAGGTTGTAGAAATATACATATATATGTACATATGAAAGCATGTACTACAATCGTACGCTTTTGCTGTTAAACAGTTTTTTCGCGAAGGTTGCTTTGCAAATCTCTGCCTGCTCTTCAATTGCTTTATAAAGAATAATTTTTATACTCAGTTGAGCAGAGCTCACAGAGTATATTAAGTTTGATTGGATAACGGTTGGTTGTACATATATAAAGGAATCGAGATAGATATAGACTTCCATATATCAAAATAATCAGGATCGAAAAAAAATTTGATTGAGCCATGTCCGTCCGTCCGTCCGTCCGTTAACACGATAACTTGAGTAAATTTTGAGGTATCTTGATGAAATTTGGTATGTAGGTTCCTGAGCACTCATCTCAGATCGCTATTTAAAATGAACGATATCGGACTATAACCACGCCCACTTTTTCGATATCGAAAATTTCGAAAAACCGAAAAAGTGCGATAATTCATTACAAAAGACAGCTAAAGCGACGAAACTTGGTAGATGAGTTGAACTTATGACGCAGAATAGAAAATTAGTAAAATTTTGGACAATGGGCGTGGCACAGCCCACTTTTAAAAGAAGGTAATTTAAAACTTTTGCAAGCTGTAATTTGGCAGTCGTTGAAGATATCATGATGAAATTTGGCAGGAACGTTACTTCTATTACTATATTTACGCTTAATAAAAATTTGCAAAATCGGAGAAGGACCACGCCCACTTTAAAAAAAAAAATTTTTTTTAAGTAAAATTTCAACTCCAGTAATGATATGGTGCAACAAAATACAAAAATAAAAGAAAATTTCAAAATGGGCGTGGCTCCGCCCTTTTTCATTTAATTTGTCTAGGATACTTTTAACGCCATAAGTCGAACAAAAATTAACCAATCCTTTTGAAATTTGGTAGGGGATAGATTTTATGACGCTAACTGTTTTCTGTGAAAATGGGCGAAACCGGTTGATGCCACGCCCAGTTTTTATACACAGTTGTCCATCTGTCCTTCCGCATGGCCGTTAACACGATAACTTGAGCAAAAATCGACATATCTTTATTGAACTTAGGTCACGTGCTTACTTGAACTCACTTTATCTTGGTATGAAAAATGAACGAAATCCGACTATGACCACGCCCACTTTTTCGATATCGAAAATTACGAAAAATGAAAAAATGCCATAATTCTATACCAAATACGAAAAAAGGGATGAAGCATGGTAAGGTAATTGGATTGTTTTATTGACGCGAAATATAACTTTAGAAAAAACTTTATAAAATGGTTGTGACACCTACCATATTAAGTAGAAGAAAATGAAAAGTTCTGCAGGGCGAATTAAAAAACCCTTAAAATCTTGGTAGGTATTACATATATAAATAAATTAGCGGTATCCAACAGATGATGTTCTGGGTCACCCTGGTCCACATTTTGGTCGATATCTGGAAAACGCCTTCACACCACTCCCTTTTAAAACTCTCATTAATACCTTTAATTTGATACCCATATCGTACAAACTCATTCTAGAGTCGCCCCTGGTCCACCTTTATGGCGATATCTCGAAACGGCGTCCACCTATGGAGCTAAGGATTACTCCCTTTTAAAATACTCATTAACACCTTTCTTTTGATACCCATATTGTACAAACAAATTCTAGGGTCACCCCTGCTCCACCTTTATGGCGATATCTCGAAACGGCGTCCACCTATGGAACTAAGGATTACTCCCTTCTAAAATACTCATTAACACCTTTCTTTTGATACCCATATTGTACAAACAAATTCTAGGGTCACCCCTGGTCCACCTTTATGGCGATATCTCGAAAATGCGACCACCTATACAACAACAACCACTCCCTTTCAAAACCCTCATTAATACCTTTAATTTGATACCCATATCGTACAAACATATTCTAGAGTCACCCCTGGTCCACCTTTATGGCGATATTTCGAAATGGCCTCCACCTATATAACTAAGGCCCACTCCCTTTTAAAATACTCATTAGCACCTTTCGTTTGATGCCCATATTGTACAAACAAATTCTAGGGTCACCCTTGGTCCACCTTTATGGCGATATCTCGAAACGGCGTCCACCTATGGAACTGACGATTACTCCCTTTTAAAATACTCATTAACACCTTTCTTTTGATACCCATATTGTACAAACAAATTCTAGGGTCACCCCTGGTCCACCTTTATGGCGATATCTCGAAACGGCGTCCACCTATGGAACTAACGATTACTCCCTTTTAAAATACTCATTAACACCATTCATTTGATACCCATATCGTACAAACGCGTTCTAGAGTCACCCCTGGTCCACCTTTATGGCGATATCTCGAAAAGGCGACCACCTATACAACAACAACCACTCCCTTTTAAAACCCTCATTAATACCTTTAATTTCATACCCATATCGTACAAACACATTCTAGAGTCACCCCTGGTCCACCTTTATGGCGATATCTCGAAAATGCGACCACCTATACAACAACAACCACTCCCTTTCAAAACCCTCATTAATACCTTTAATTTGATACCCATATCGTACAAACATATTCTAGAGTCACCCCTGGTCCACCTTTATGGCGATATTTCGAAACGGCATCCACCTATAGAACTAAGGCCCACTCCCTTTTAAAATACTCATTAACACCATTCGTTTGGTGGCCATATCGTACAAAGGCATTCTAGAGTCAACCCTGATCCACCTTTATGGCTATATCCCTAAATGGCGTTCACCTATAGAACTATGGCCCACTCCCTTATAAAATACTCTTTAATGCCTTTCATTTGATACACATTCCAGGGTTTCCCTCGGTTCATTTTCCTACATGGTTATTTTCCCTTATGTTGTCACCATAGCTCTCAACTGAGTATGTAATGTTCGGTTACACCCGAACTTAACCTTCCTTACTTGTTTTTATTGTTGTTGTAGTTGTTGATGCCACCATTTGTGCTACTTACTTCTTCACCTTTTTAGAAAAATATATGTTTAGGTATGTATATATATTGTTTTAGAACATTCTAGCCTTTGCATAGGGTATCTATAAGAAACTTAAGCAATAACCCAGCAGTGTATTACTGAAATTTGTGTGCGTTATTCATTGTTGATTGACATGAGACATTTTTAATGACACAATTTTTATACCTTTCGTGAAAATGGAATGGAATATTAACTTCGTTACGAATCTCAAAATTGTAAGTCCTTATAGGAAAATAGATAGACCCACCAATAAGTATACCGAAATGAGCAGGATGAAGAGCTGAGTTGTTTTAGCCATGTCGTCTGTGTGTTTGTAAACTAGTCCCTCAATTTTTGAGATATCTCGATAAAATTTGGTAAGCGGCTATATTTAGGTGTCCGATTAGACATTGTCGGAACCCGCCGAATCGGACCACTATAGCATATGTATATCCCCCATACAACCGATTTTTCAGAAAAGAGGATTTTTGTCATGTCTTCCTCAATTTATCAGTTGAAGCTTCAAACTTCACCATATGCTTTCGTATATTGCACGTATTTTTGTCTGATAAAATGGATGAGATCGGTCGTATATATAGCATATATCCACCACAAGCGATTGTTTAGATAAGAAGCTTTTCGTAATTACTGCCCCCTTTTAACAGCTAAAGGCTTCAAATTTCACCGAATTCTTACGTATAGAGCATTCATTGTTGTCTGAAAAAATCACAAGCGATTGTTTAGATAAGAAGCTTTTCGTAATTACTGCCCCCTTTTAACAGCTAAAGGCTTCAAATTTCACCGAATTCTTACGTATAGAGCATTCATTGTTGTCTGAAAAAATCATGGAAATCGGCAGCATATATGGTATGTATCCCATACAACCGATTGTTCAGATAAGAAACTTTTCGTAATTTCTGCCCCATTTTAACAGGTAGAAGGTTAAAATTTCACCAACTACTTATTTGTATATATTTGCTATATATTTTTGTCTGAAAAATTAAGAGATCGGTCGTATATATAGCATATGTCACATATAACCGATTGTTCAGATAAGAAACTTTTCGCACTTTCTGTCTCATTTTAACAGCTAGAAGCTTATGTATATTTATCTTAAGAATCGCTTAGGTATGTTCATCTGTTTACTATATATTTCATATTTTATACAGCCGATTATTTGGATCTTACGAATGGGATAAGATTATTGTTCAGCCCCATTCCTGAAAGGTATGAAGTCTTCGGCACAGCCATCCAGACCCGTCCTTACTTGTTTTTATTTAAATTTGGAATATTAATCCACCCATCGATTTTTTCTAATTTTTTGTAATACCGATAACAATTCATAGAACTTGTTTTGAATAATAGTTTAAATAAAGAAAGTTAATCACAAAACCCCAATACTGCCGAATTTAGCTAGGGACGATGATGGAATGAATGTCCCCCCACTGATTATGACGAAGTCAGAATAGCAACAACCAGATTAAAAACTCAAATACGACGGCGAGAAGTTAATAATGCTCATGCATCGGATTCTTTGCAAAATATGGTCGGACGAGTACATGGCCGACGATTGGAATCATGTTTCTTGCCTAGTCCACTGGAAACGGGATGCTGCAAACTGCGTCAACTATTGCGCCATCAGCCTTTTCTTCTTAATATCGCATACAAATGCCCTTTCAACTGTTTTTTCCGAACAATTTAAGCCCACCGTGAATGGGTTAATTGGACTTTATCAGTGGGGCTTTAGGCCTGATTAATCTACCATCGACCAGAAAAAATTTGTGAAGATAACTTCATTAGTATCTAGGCCACTTCGATTGAGGCTCTGTCTATTATGGGAAAGTAAACAGTGTCATCACATCCGGGATGATTTCGTGATTATTTGGGGATATTTCGGGTTCATTGTGCGACTGTTTTTAACACCACAACGGAAATACCTCTCTATGTGTTTTGTTTCGGGATTATCTTCGGATAATTTCAGAATTGTATTCGAAACAAATTTGGTACTATTTTGGGATTGTTTAAAAGTATTTTCGAGAGTTCTTGAATGTAATTTAGACATAATTTCAGAATTGTTTTTGATATCATTTCGTAATATATTCTGCATCCGTCAGAACTATTTCAAGATGCTTCGGATCATTGCGATCATTATGGCATTGTTTTTGTGATAATTTCGGAGCTATTTTGGGGTAATTTCAATATACTCCCGGCTTTAAAAAAATATGCTCTCTACATTCTTCTAGAGTATTGGCTATTTCAAGACAATTTTAGGAGAGTATTGGGCGCCACCTTTTTGAAAATTACAGTTTATCGCTCCATTTATGGATCATTGCAAATTTAACTCTCGAATATTTCGCGATTGTGTGAGCTTTGATTCGGGATCTTTTCAGACCTCTTTTAAGGTTATTTTCTGGACTGTCTCGGAACTGTTTTCAGGATGACCAGTTTTTCAAAACTTCTATTGAACGCTTTTCGTGTTAATGCTACTCGCATTTTATTTAGTTTATCTAGTCTTATTTTAGTATGCATAACGGGATCCCTGAAAACAACCCCGACAGCTGCACTTATGCCGTTCTGCACATTTCACCTGTAGACCTGGTAGCAAAGAACATATCGTTAACAACTGCAACCAGGCTGGGTGCCTCGGGGCGGCTTGAGCGCCGACCATACGGCCATAGTAGTATAGCGTCATCAATCACAAGACGAACAGACTACCTGATTCCCTATCTGCGCTTCGAGGGCGATCTTAAAGCCACAATAGAGGTGGACGGTTGGCGCAAGGGTGCTCAAATGGCGGACGAGGCTATACATGTGTACACAGATGGTTCCAAAGTAGTGGAAGGAGTAGGGTCTGCGGTATACTGTGCTGATCCGTAAGTAAAGAGATCATACAGGCTGCCGGATTGCTGTAGCGTTTTCCAAGCGGAAATAGTAGCCGTAACCAAAGCAGTAGAAACCCTGGAAGAAAATAGCCCAAGAATCGTGTTAACTTTTATATTGACAGTCAAGCAGCAATTAAGGCAATAATCTCGCATAGCACAGCATCTAAATGCGTGTTAGAGTGTAAGCAGTCCCTGGAGAGAATCAGGACAGGGAGAAAATAAAAAAAATAAATGTAAAGCGCGATAACCTCCGAAGAGATCTAAGGCCGAGCTTCTCTTCCAATTTGCATCGTGCTCCTCTTGATTTTTCCCTACAAATTGGCCGGACGGGACCTACGAACGGCATATGCAAGGCAGATGAGTTTTCACAGAGAGCTTTTCATGGCAGAAATACACCCGGAGCGCTTGCCAAACACTGCCGAGGGGCGACCCCGCTTAGAAAAATTTTCTTCTAATTGTAAAACCTTATTTCTAAAATTTTAATGTTGCTTTGCCCGTGGTGTGAACCCATGGCATACGGTGTGGTAGGTGGAGCAAGCTACCATCACACCACGGTGGCCGCCAGGGACAGGCAGAAGCATACATCTATATTAGGTCCCAGGGCATATGGGAATAGATGGGAATGAAGAAGCGGATGAACTAGGTAAAAAGGGCGCATCCCTTGAAGCTTTCTCCGAAGAACGTCCCAATTATACTGGGCGAAATTAAGCGAAAGCGAGAGGTGCACATGATCGACCAAGCAGGAAAGGCGTGGGTTCAAGCGCGGGGCTGTAAAGTGTAGAAAATTATGTGTAGGTCTACAACCTTATACTAACAAAGTTGCTTCTATCATTAAAAAGAAAGGACTGTAGACTCATGACGGGTATTCTGACTGGACACTGCCTTCTGGCGTCACATGCCTTTAAATTAGGCTTGGCCAGTGATAGCAGATGTAAGAAGTGCTGTCAGATCTAGAAGCAGCAAGTGGCTAAGTCCTAGGAAGCTTCTAGTATTTGTCAAGAGGACGGAGTTATTTTATAACATATGTCCTGGTTTTTGATAGGGTCGTTAAAACAAACTTCTGGTAACACTGCGGACTTATTCAGTCTATGTGAGGTCCTCATGGACCGGCAAGTTCAACCTAACCTAACCTATCTTATTTTAGTCGATTTTTTGCTTATATAATTATTTATCACCTTTGTTTTCTTTTTTTTTTTACTTTTTACTTTACTATCTCTTGGATATTGCAGAATCGCAAGTTAAAATAAAAAATCAATATTATGCTCTTTGCTTTGGTTTGGTCCATGGCCATATTGAAGTATGTATGTGATGTATGTACATACGTATGTATATGGTATATACATCAGTAGGTGTATATGTTTATAACAACATGCATGGCAAGAACATATGTACATACATACATACATATATAACAAAAATCATGAGATTTTGGCGTCTACGTTACTTGCATAAGTAAAGCTTATATAGAGAGCTCAACTTTTAAGAACAAAAAAATTTAAATTATATATACACAGCCATACAAATTTATATCTATTTACAATATACATATTTAAGCCTTTAACTCCTTGCCTTACCTCCCTCACTCCGCTGAACTAAACATTTTTTTTTGTTTTACAAAGCTGAATGAGAATCCATTTGTGTGTCCCCACATAAGCTTTCGCAAATATATGTACACGTCTGTTAACTTATTTGTAAACTCGTATTTATGTAGGTAGGTAAAAATTTTCGTGTATACAAATATACCCATCTTTATTATATACTATATGTATTTATATACATAAAAAGCAAGTGATATCATTGCCTTTGTTTAAATGACAGTAGTAGATATCCATAAACAAATTATATGTGGGTATGTGTGTATGTATGTATATATGAACTTATTTACCATATACCTATAGTTTGATCTTCATCTGAACAACTCTATTTGTTAATACTATACCCCTCACGACCTTTGAGCCTTCAGTTTATATTGCTATTGAAAATTTTTTATTAGCTCTGTTTTTTTTTTGCATGTATGTATATGGGGCATTCCATCCCATTTCAACCAATTTTGAACCCGACCCCTTTAGAATTGGCTGATAGTTTTTCTTCTTGTTCTAGCTTACGAAAGACGTTTTTCAGAATTTTTTCAAATTTTTTCATCCAACTCAAAAAAAGTTATGAATTTAAAAAAAAAAACACCGTTTTTGTTTTCAAAATGCTATAACTTTTTCAAAAATGTACCGTTTTCTATCTTTTTTTTTTAAATTTGTTTTTAAATGTACTTTTCGGAAAAAATACAAACACATTTTTAAAGTTTTTTTTTGTAATTTTTCAGTTTTTCGAGATTTTTCGAATTTCGCCATTTTTTTTTCTCATAAAAAACTTCAATCAATTCTGCAATCATCCCCTCTAATCCCGGAGTGGACCGATTATTATTATTTTTGTTTTTTATTTAATTGAAAAAAAACTTTAAACATTTTTTTTGTATTTTTTCCGAAAAGTACATTTAAAAACAAATTTAAAAAAAAAAGATCTCAAACGGTCAATTTTTGAAAAAGTTATAGCATTTTGAAAAAAACACTTTTTTTTTTTTAATTCATAACTTATTTTGAGTTGGACACCGTTTTTGTTTTCAAAATGCTATAACTTTTTCAAAAATTGACCGTTTGGGATCTTTTTTTTTTAAATTTGTTTTTAAATGTACTTTTCGGAAAAAATACAAAAAATTTTAAAATTTTTTTTTTTAATTCAATAAAAAAAATAATAATAATCGGCCCACTCCGGGATTAGTGGTGATGATTGCAGAATTGATTGAAGTTTTTATGAGAAAAAAAATGGCGAAATTCGAAAAATCTCGAAAAACTGAAAAATTACAAAAAAAAAACTTTAAAAATTAAAATATAATAATATAATAAATTAAAAATAAAAGATCCCAAACGGTCAATTTTTGAAAAAGTTATAGCATTTTGAAAACAAAAAGGGTGTTTTTTTAAAAATTCATAACTTTTTTTGAGTTGGATGAAAAAATTTGAAAAAATTCTGAAAAACGTCTTTCGTAAGCTAGAAAAAGAAGAAAAACTTTCAGCCAATTCTAAAGGGGTCGGGTTCAAAATTGGTCGAAATGGGATGGAATACCCCATATACATATACACTTAAACTTTATATGGGCTGCCGGGTGCATAACTTTATCTAAACTTATGAAATTTTTACGCAGAAACTAAGTACTGCTAAATTTCAGTATGCATTATACTAAATTGCAACTGAAATTTGTCACTCCCTTTTATCTCTACACTAGCCTCCACTTTTATGATCGAAAAGTTTGTGTATCCACGACTCATCGCCGATTCAGCTATAGGTTTTACACTATGACCAACAGAGGTTCGTCTCCTCTATTAAGTACAACCCGTTTTTTTAGCGTGTTATTCAACCACTGCCGCGAGTCTTCAATAATTGCCGCTAGATGGGTATCCTAAACATTAGCTAAGTGAAGATAAGCGTTTTTTACCCGCAAATCGAGACGGCTACTGTTTGCGAATAATCAAAATTCTCCTTCCACATTTCGTAAAATTTTCTTTTGTTGTACTTTTAGTTTCTACATTTTGTTCATTTTACACATTTCGCTTTCACTTAAACATCTAAACTTATCAAATCGATCGTTAATTATATGTGTACTATATATAGCCACATATATAAAAAGATGCACATAAATTTTTACAATAAACTGCTATGTATGCATTTGTTTATTTATTGTTGTATTTAATTTCGATCACCTATCTGGCGCTCTCTGTTCGCCTGCATCGGACAGCTTTTAATCGCTAATCTAATTGAAGAAAAATGTACGCCGTCGAAATTAGAGATCTAAAAATAAATTCGATAAATTTAATCACTACTTTAGTACTCTATATAAAGTATAAGTACCTGATATTAGTAATTGTATGCCATCGAAATAAAAGACCTAAAAATAAATTAGAAACATTATCAATATTCATTATCTATATAAAGGTCTAAGGTCTTTTTAGCCTCGGCTGATTTTAATGTTTAAATTGAAATTTGCTAATTCCATATATATTTGACCTCGAAAATGTATCGTTCCAGCATGGCTTAAAACATATTGTAACGAATGTAGTGAAATTCCGCTTATTCCAAACCTTCTGCTAACGTTCGAATCGCTAAACTGTTGAATGAATAATTCCAATATTCAATAATACAAAATGGTCTTCATTAAACTACTTTGAGAGTACTTCACAATAACTCTTACTTCACAACTAACTGCGTGTTTAAATCAAACTGATTAGTCATGCCTCAGCTTGCGCTGCTTTTATACTCTCGGTTTCCTCGTTCACCCATTTCTCCTAAGGTCTAGTAATTTCGCGAATTTCGTGCTTGGTTACCAGCCATATCCATGTATATTTGTAGCTTGTAACCATATGCGTGTGTATATGTGGGTACTACTTCGGCTGACGATTTTGTGCATATCTCTCCATTGCCTTTAGGGCTGTGAACTGCATCCGGATTTTTCAACTATACGGATAAACCGGATATTCGAATAACCGGATAGCTAAGCAAAAAAATCCGGTTATCCGGATATCCGGAATATAAAAGTTGAATATCTGCATATCAGAATTGAACGAAGCAAACATCGAAAAATTATTCACCAAATATGTTTGTAGATTATTAAATTGACGTCAAAAATTAAAAAGCTACAATTTTACAAACAAGTGAAAATAAGAACAGTGCTATTTTTTTATATTTTGAAGAAACGCTACAAAACAAAGGATCGACATCAAGTCTATGGAGCCACTATCGGGTTTTCCATCTTCAAGAGAATGTATGAACGCAAATGCTGTTCGGGGTTTGAGCCCTGACATAACCAATCATCCATGCAGTGCACATACACTTCAATTGAGTGTTAATTTAGAAATGAAACTACCGGAATGTTGTGGAGTCATCCAAAAGGTTTCAAAACTGGTGATGAGTTTCAATCATTCGAGTAAACGTACATATGATCTCGATAAACATTTAATACAAACTGAAAAGACAGTTAAAAAACTAATCCAAAGTTGCCAACTAGATGGAATTCAGTTCTTTTTATGTTGGAAAGAGTTAAAGAGATAATATCTTCTATTGTTGCAGTAATTGCTGATCGTTAAATTTTCAACAACAAGGCCTCTCAAAATATCGCAATTTCGGACAGTGACTGCAGTTGATGTTCTAATAGATTTACTCACCCCTTTCGAAATTGCGACAAATGTGCTTAGCAGTGACAGTCTGATTACATATTCTAAAGTGAAACCCATCATTCATAAAATTATTAATAAGCATCTGAAATTTAAAATAAATAATCATATGGAAAAAATGGCAATAAAATGGGTACTGCTGATATGAATGCCCAATATGAAGCTCCAGAAAATAGTGACCTCACGGCCATGGATATACTCCTAAGTGATAATGACAGTGACATAAGGGAGGAAGACTAGTTTCAGCCCTACTTATTCGAAGAACAAATAAACCACAATCTCAGTGGCAGCAATTGGTGGCAAGACCATGAAAAAATATATCCCAATCTGTCGAAAATCTCCAAAAGATATCTGCTACCTCAACAGCTTCTGAAAGGGTAGTTTCAAGTGCTGGAAATGTAGTTCGTCCAACACGAAATTGTGTGAGTCGGGAAATGATATCGGCACTTATTTTCTTACATCAGAACAAGAAGAAAATAGTTTAATATCGTATTACATATTTCTCAATACGAGCCTTTTTTGTATTCACTGTTAATTGATTTAAATGCCCCACGAATTTATTGTTATTAATGTTAAATAAACATATATGGTACATCAATTTGTTGCTTTCAATGGATATCCAAAAATAGGTTTATTAACCGGATCTTCATAAATCCGGATATCCGGATAGTTTCACAAACGAATATAAACCGGATATCCATGCCGTCCGGATTTTATCCGTGTCAACGGATATCCGTATGGATATCCGGATATTCTAATATGCGGATAGTACCAGCCCTAGTTGCCTTGTATGTATCTAAGTAAATGATGATTGATTTGATGTACACAATAAGAGAGGCAGCTTTCTTTATTGTTGTGCCTTTATTTACTTAGTATCAGATTAGTGATGTGAGTATCACTGAGTGATGCTAATATGCGTCACAATATATATGTGATATAAGGTAATGTATTTTATGGCCCTTAAAGTTGTTTTCAGACTTAATGTAAGTATGTATGGAGTGTCGAGTCGAAAAAACAAAAACAAAGCGAACAGAACCGCCATACGGATCCAATCTGGGTCAAGCCGCATTGGAACTCAGCTTACAAGTTTCTCAAAATGTTGTCAAAGTTTGGAGAACAATGCTGGAGAAAAATGCTGGATATCAACTTGATAACTGCAAATTGCTCAAAGGTTGGAGGTTAGGATAGGTAGAACTGGTCGGTCAATACAGACCTCACACAGACTGAATATGTGCATAGTATTACCAGAATTTGTTTGACAACCAAACGGAAGAACCCCAATCAGGTGCCAGCTTTTATGAAATACAATAACTTCGTCCTCTTTGCAAATACTAGAAGTTTTTTGGACCTACCTTAATTGCTGCCTCGAGATCTGGCAACTATGCTGCCGCTAATAGCTAGAGCCTTGACCTGGCGAGCGCAGGACATGACCACAGAACGCGCTAAACCATTTCTTCCTGCAGCTCGCATTTCCTACACCTGCTGTTACTGACGAGGCCTAACTTAAAAAAAGCTATTGACGCCAGAACGCAGTGTCCAGTTAGTATGCCCATTCTGAGCCTTAAGTCTTCTCTCTTCAGCGATATGAGCCACTTTGTGAGTCTAATATCGTAGGATTTACACATGATCTTAGAAATTTTGCAGCTCCACGCTTTCTTCCACGCCTTTCCTGCTCGAACATATACAACTCCTGTCTCCTTTTGATTTCTCCCAAACGAATTGGGACGTCAACTTAGAGCAATGATTTCCCCCAAAGGCAGGAGAAATATTGTTTCGATCTTCAATGCGAATGTATCATATCACACAGATCTAAATAGCGATCAACTGGAAAAACTTGAAGACAAAGTGCGAGACAGCGTTTGCGTCTTCCTTGCGCTAATCTAATTCTTAGTTTCTACCAAGACTTTTCTCGATAATAAGTGGGTTTTTTATAAATCACCCTAACTTACGCGTTGTTCGATTAACACCATGTAAATGTTGCTCTTCAAGTAATTGCAGGATTTCCCAAACTGTCGCAATTTATTTGTGCGACACTGCATAAACCCAATCGAGTCAGTTCAGTTGAGCATCTATCAATCTACTTTTTATCACAATTCGTTATATTTTTTTCTCTTTCATTAAACCCCTCCAACTAACCCGTCATATTAGCCTTTTCACTACTTCATCGGCAGCTTTCAGATATATCATTGCATTTTATATTTAATTAAGCATTCATGCCATGTCGGCGAAATATTTTAAATTATTTGTGTATGCGATTGCAATACAAAAGACTTTTTTATAATGCTCAGACTGATATTGTCGTTATAAATAGCATAGATATGTACATATGAACATACATGCGAGTACACATTAAGTAGTTTTAGATGCATATATCGATGAATAGAAAGATACAAAGTGCAGCTGAAGTAAAAATTAAGTAAGCATAATCCCTGCAAAAATCGTTGGTTCATGTGGTCCACTTGTGTCATAGTGGAGTACTCCATGGATTACTCTGATGTAATGCTGAGCTGGAATATATGGTCCAGTCCTAGGACATCGCAATGTTAATTGGACCATATTTTTGGTATCAATTGTGGTTAATTTTGGAGCACTCGCTTATTCCATAGCGAGTACTCCATGCATGTTAAAATTTTAGTTGTGCATGAAAAAGTGTATAAAAATTTATATTATCGCCACTATCTATGTGAAAAATTTAAAAGGAACAGTGATGTTAGTTTATTTAATTGGTATTCTAAAGCTAATGGCCAAATTTTTATTACTCCATATTCAATGATGTCGAGAAAAAAGAATTGCACACCTGAGCCGCGCGTCCTCATAAAAAATTGATTGGTGATGACAAATCTTATGTGGAAGTGCAAAATATCATTGGTTGCTCACCAACAATGGTATGTAATGCCATCAAGTACCAAACAAGTGGCAAAAAGCGGCCAGCAATGTCGGTAAAAGAAGTTAGGTCCGTCGTCAGATACTCAAGCAGTTTTGATTTACGTCTGCTACTGTGATTAAAGGTGCCTTGAAAGTGTATTCAAGCGTTGAGACTGTTTGTCGGTGTTTGCGTGAGCAAGACTTGTACAAAAAGATTTTCCAAAGATCATTTTAATTGGCCTTCGGCGAAATGGCGCAATATTTTACGATCGGATGAGTCGAAGATTGTCATGTATGGTCGAAAGCGATCACGCCAATATGTAAGACAGGCCACCTGAAGCCGAAGCCTTTGGATTACACTCCTTACAGGTATGCCTGTCGTAAGAGGAGACTAAGATACCAGATTCAAGGGGCTGTGTCAACCCTTTCAGGTTGCTTCTCAAAACCCAATTGTCAACCTCACCTATCCGTGGCGAATCCTGTTTCACTAACAGGCGATACTCTGACGACACCATGCTCCTCATGGAGGAAGGGATGGCCTGAAGGTTTATTGTGGCCATATAAACCGTTCCCGATATGGTCGGGCTAGCACCTTAACACCTACAACAACAACAACTAAATTATAAAATTTACTTAAAATATTACTTTAAAATAAATAAAATAAAATTAAATAAAATTTAAATATTAATAGGTAGCGACATGTCCAGAACAACTGTACTACTCAGCGAGTTAAACTTACGAATAGCGCGATTAATGGGGGCATTATTTGCATAGTTGGTTCTAAAGTTATCACCATAGAAAGGATAAAAATTCCGGAGAGTTCGTTGCGGAACATTGAAACGAATCTTTTCCAACAAATATAGGCAAACGTATGGATCTACGACTTTCAAGAGACTACAAACATAAGACGAGCCGAATAAGGAGGGATGTGTTTCGAGAAGTTTAACGGCCGAAGGGTGTATTTAAGAAAAACTGTCTGTATTCTCTCAATTACGTTTATAGCTGTAAGATTACTTGATCTCCAAATAAAGGCAGCTTATTCTAAATGAGACCTGATAAAAAAGGTATAGAGCAGTTTGATGGTATATGGGGTTAGTAAATTTCGAACTATTGCATTCCAGCAAGGCAACAACCCGAAATATACGAGCAAAGTAGTAAAAGGATGGTTTAAAAAAAGCGAGATCAACGTCATGAAATGGCCGCCACAGTCACCAAACATAAACCCCATTAAAAATGTGTGGGTTCATGTCAAGGAGGCAGTAGCCCAGCGCGAGCCAACACCGAATACGAAACTATTGGAAGCTGTAAAAAGCGCATGGGAGTCGATTTTAGTTTAAAGATGCCAAAAACTTGTTGACTCAGTGCCACGTCGCTGTCCTGCAATTCCTAAGAAAAAAGCTCATGCAGCTAAATTACTTACTTAATTGGCGCTTGACCGTTTAAACAGTTATGGCCGTCCAAAAAGGCGGCCAGTCGCTTCTTCTCTGCGTTAACAGGCGCCAGTGGGTCACACCAAGGTAATTTAAATCGTTTTTCACCTGTCCTTCCAGCGGAGTGGGGGCCGCCATCTTTCTCTGCTTCCATAGGCGGGTTCCGATAAAAATACTCTCATTCGCATGCAACTAAATACTAATTTAAATACTAGCCAAAACTAAAAAAAACAAAAATAAAACCACCAATATTTAAAAGTTATTTCAAATTTTACATACAACTTGTTACAACTACTAAGTTGTTGACCGCGCAAAATTCGCTGCAGTTTTTCTAAATCTTATAACTTTAAACGAGCAATTCTTGCTTGTTTGTATAGCCGAACGATCTCGGGAACGGCTCAACCAATTTAAATGAAATTTAGCACAGAGATAATGTATCACCTTCTAAGACTTTCTACCTAGGTGTTGCCACTCAGAATGTTTCACAAGGTTGCCACCTATTCGAAATTAAAAAAAAATTACATGAGATATGCCGATATGGGTATCAAACGAAAGATATTTCACTCCGCATTACAATAGGGACATTTTTGAGTAGGGTTGCCATTTAGGGTTGCCACCTTTTCGAAATTAAAAAAAAAATTACATGAGATATGCCGATATGGGTATCAAACGAAAGATATTTCACTCCGCATTACAATAGGGACATTTTTGAGTAGGGTTGCCATTTAGGGTTGCCACCTTTTCGAAATTAAAAAAAAATTGCATGAGATATGCCGATATGGGTATCCAACGAAAGGTATTTCACTCCGCATTACAATAGGGACATTTTTGAGTAGGGTTACCACCTTTTCGAAATTAAAAAAAAAATTGCATGAGATATGCCGATATGGGTATCAAACGAAAGGTATTTCACTCCGCATTACAATAGGGACATTTTCGAGTAGGGTTGCCATTTAGGGTTGCCACCTTTTCGAAATTAAAAAAAAATTGCATGAGATATGCTGATATGGGTATCAAACGAAAGGTATTTCATTCCGCATTACAATAGGGACATTTTTTAGTAGGGTTGCCATTTAGGGTTGCCACCTTTTCGAAATAAAAAAAAATTGCATGAGATATGCCGATATGGGTATCAAAGGGAAGGTATTTCACTCCGCATTACAATAGGGACATTTTTGAGCAGGGTTGCCATTTAGAGTTGCCACCTATTCGAAATTAAAAAAATTGCATGAGATATGCCGATATGGGTATCAAACGAAAGGCATTTCACTCCGCATTATAATAGGGACATTTTTGAGTAGGGTTGCCATTTAGGGTTGGGGTAGTTAGACGAAATAGTACTCTACTTACTCATATTCTATTAAAGCTTTAAAGGAGAAAATTAAAGTTAAAAATCTTACACATGATTCGACTTAATTTTAAATAATTTTCTTTTAAATGAATAATTGCAATTTCTCACAGATTACTATTAGAAAGATTTCTCAGCACAACGAAACGTTGCCGAGCAAAGCTCGGTCGCCCAGGTACTATTTGTTTATCTTATTAAAGTAAGGTAAAGGTTGAAATTGTTTTATGATTTGATTGGTTAGATATTTGGGCTTTAAGAGGAAAAAATTAAATTTTTTTATAGAAGCGATTATAGGCACTTTTATAATCCATTATTTTTTAAGTACGTCCAGTACAAAATTTTATCGCAGCTGTACAAATATATAACTTTTAGTTCAAGACTTGCTATGTATTTATGTACATTTGTTCGTATGTACAGTACAGTCGGAAAGTATTAGAACAAGATGAAAAGAGTTGTTTTTTTCAAGTTTATAGTATCAGTTATTAAAATATTATTCACATATTAGCAGTAGTTTTGTACATTCAACTTAGTTCTATGATATGAAGACATTTTTAATGAATTTTACTGAAAGTTCCATCAAAATTTATAAGAAAACAGTGAGTATGTTACTTTAGCCGATTTCCTTGAAAATGGCCACCTTTTGCTTTGATGACTGCAGCGCACAATTTCGGCATTCTTTCGATGAGTTTTTGAAGTGTTTGATGTGGAATATTATTCCACGCTTCGTTCAAACAATCCCAGAGGTCAGGAAAGCTTGTTGGATTTAGATCTCTCACACGCCGATCCAATTCTGCCCACAATAGCTCGATATGATTTAAATCGGGGGATTTTGGTGGCCACTCCATTATAGGAGTCTTTTTTTCGTTCTAAATAAAATGTACAATGTTTTGATGTATGTTTCGGATCGTTATCTTGTTCCTAAATGAATCCACGCCCAATCAAATTAATTCCAGATGGTATTAAATGTCGTTGGAGTATACTGTGAAACTGCTCTTTTTTCATAATTCCTTCGATTTTTTTTTAGTTAACCAACGCCAGTGTAGCTGAAACAGCCCCAAACCATCACTGAGCAACCGCCATGTTTCACAGTTGGCACAATGCAATCTGCTTTGAATCTTTTATTGACGTTTCTGCGAACATATTGTTATTGTTATTTTTTATGTTATTATTTATTATTACGACGTTTTAAGCCTAAAACTTAGATTGTTACAATTTGTAAGTACATTTTAATAGTAATAGGATTTCTAAAATTTGGGCTGTCGGAATGCATGCGATTCCGATCAGCCTGGGAACTGACGGTCCCAACGGGCGACTCCTGGAGTCATCATATTGTGAGGTTGAAAAGAACGTGTTCGTAATCTTACCCTACTCCAAGACATGAATACATAGATAAATTATTTATGTTGTCGGAATGCAATAGATTCCGATCAACACATATGACTCTGATCTCAGAGTTGGAAAGAACATATTTCCAATCCTGTCCTAGCCAAAATTTAAGATTACACAGTTTTGTTATTTATGTTGTCGGAATGCATTCGATTCCGATCAACACAAAAGCTAGCAGCTCAGCAGAATGAGCCTATGGCTACCGAAAAGGTAGAATTTCGACGGATATTTCCTTTCGCTTGACTATTTTCAATCTGGAAAAATACAATTCTGAGGCTATTTCAACATCAACATCTTTTTTCATCTTGTTCTAATACTTTCCGACTGCACTGTACATAGTTCAACTTAAAAATTGTTATCGAGCGAAAAATCGAGAGTAATACGAAGCTGATCAATAGCCAGATTTGTGGGTGCGAGCACTTATTTATTTGTTAAGTAGCTTTTTCAATAAAATCAGAAATTATATAGGTAAAGAAAATTACAATAGACAATGTATATGCCGAGCCATCCGTGGTAGAACAGAAACACGTAACTCGTACCTACGCGCTTTTGTATTGCTGTGAGTTTTCGGAATTCCGAGGAAAACATCTATTAGGGATTTCAATCAGTTTATTTCTATCTTATTTCTAAGTACCATATACTAAAAACCAAAATAAAACAAGTAAGAACGGGACTGTCTTCGCCTGTGCCGAAGACTTCATACCTTTCATGAATGGGGCTGAACAATAATCTTATCCCGCTCGTAATCTCCGAATAATCGGATGTATAAGATAAGAAATATATAGTGAACAGATCTACATACCTTAACGATTTTTAGGATAAATATAAAATAAAAAACAGGTAGGTACTTTGTGTGAGGATCCAAAGTTTCAGGTTTTTTGTGGTCTGCGTGTAAAAACTACGAATCACATATTTCAACAATATATGACGAAAACGTAACTATTTGATGAAATTTGATGAATTTTAAAGCTTCTAGCCGTAAAAAGGGGGCAAAAATTAGAGTTTATATGGGGTATATAATATATATACCAGCGATCTCTATTATTTTTTCAGACAACAATATATGCTATATACGTAAGCATATGGTGAAATTTGAACATATCTAACCGATTTTTAAGATAAATATAAAATAAACAAGTAAGGAAGGTTAAGTTCGGGTGTAACCGAACATTACATACTCAGTTGAGAGCTATGGTGACAACATAAGGAAAAATAAGCATGTAGGAAAATGAACCGAGGGAAACCCTGGAATGTGTTTGTATGACATGTGTATCAAATGAAAGGCATTAAAGAGTATTTTATGAGGGAGTGGGCCATATTTCTATAGGTGGACGCCATTTAGGGATATAGCCATAAAGGTGGATCAGGGTTGACTCTAGAATGCGTTTGTACGATATGGGTATCAAATGAAAGGTGTTAATGAGTATTTTAAAAGGGAGTAATCCTTAGTTCCATAGGTGGACGCCGTTTCGAGATATCGCCATAAAGGTGGACCAGGGGTGACCCTAGAATTTGTTTGTACAATATGGGTATCAAAAGAAAGGTGTTAATGAGTATTTTAAAAGGGAGTAATCCTTAGTTCCATAGGTGGACGCCGTTTCGAGATATCGCCATAAAGGTGGACCAGGGGTAACCATAGAATTTGTTTGTACAATATGGGCATCAAACGAAAGGTGTTAATGAGTATTTTAAAAGGGAGTGGGCCTTAGTTCTACAGGTGGACGCCGTTTCGAGATATCAACATAAAGGTGGACCAGGGGTGACCCTAGAATTTGCTTGTACAATATGGGCATCAAACGAAAGGTGTTAATGAGTATTTTAAAAGGGAGTGGGCCTTAGTTCTATAGGTGGACGCCGTTTCGAGATATCGCCATAAAGGTGGACCAGGGGTGACCCTAGAATTTGTTTGTACAATATGGGCATCAAACGAAAGGTATTAATGAGTACTTTAAAAGGAAGTGGGCCTTAGTTCTATAGGTGGACGCCTTTTCGAGATATCGCCATAAAGGTGGACCAGGGGTGACCCTAGAATTTGTTTTTACAATATGGGCATCAAACGAAAGGTATTAATGAGGGTTTTAAAAGGGAGTGGTGGTTGTTGTATAGGTGGTCGCCTTTTCGAGATATCGCCATAAAGGTGGACCAGGGGTGACTCTAGAATGCGTTTGTACGATATGGGTATCAAATGAAAGGTGTTAATGAGTATTTTAAAAGGGAGTAATCCTTAGTTCCATAGGTGGGCGCCGTTTGGAGATATCGCCATAAAGGTGGACCAGGGGTGACCCTAGAATTTGTGTGTACAATATGGGCATCGAACGAAAGGTATTAATGAGGGTTTTAAAAGGGAGTGGTGGTTGTTGTATAGGTGGTCACATTTTCGAGATATCGCCATAAAGGTGGACCAGGGGTGACCCTAGAATTTGTTTGTACAACATGGGTATAAAAAGAAAGGTGTTAATGAGTATTTTAAAAGGGAGTAATCCTTAGTTCCATTGGTGGACGCCGTTTCGAGATATCGCCATAAAGGTAGGCCAGGGGTGATTCTAGAATTCGTTTGTGCAATATGGGTATCAAACGAAAGGAGTTAATGAGTATTTTGGAGGGAGTGGGCCTTAGTTCTATAGGTGGACGCCTTTTCGAGGTATCGCAATAAAGGTGGACCAGGGGTGACTTTAGACTTTGTTTGTACGATATGGCTATCAAATGAAAGGTGTTAATGAGTATTTTTAAAGGGGAGTGGGCCTTCGTTCTATAGGTGTTCGCCTTTTTGAGATATCGCCATAAAGGTGGACCAGGGGTGACTTTAGAATATGTTTGTATTAATGAGAGTTTTAAAAGGGAGTGGTGGAAGTTGTATATGTGTAGGTGTTTTCCAGATATCGACCAAAATGTGGACCACGGTGACCAGGACATCATCTGTTGGATACCGCCAATTTATTTATATATGTAATACCTGCCAAGATTTTAAGGGTTTTTTGTTTCGCCCTACATATCTTTTTCATTTTCTTCTACTTAATATGGTAGGTTCACAACTATTTTATAAAGTTTTTTCTAAAGTTATATTTCGCGTCAATAAAACAATCCAATTACCTTACCATGTTTCATCCCTTTTTTCGTATTTGGTATAGAATTATGGCATTTTTTCATTTTTCGTAATTTTCGATATCGAAAAAGTGGGCGTGGTCATAGTCGGATTTTATTCATTTTTCGTACCAAGATAAAGTGAGTTCAAGTAAGCACGTGAACTAAGTTCATTAAAGATATGTCGATTTTTCCTCAAGTTATCGTATGAACGGCCATGCGGAAGGACAAACGGACGACTGTGTATAAAAACTGGGCGTGGCATCAACCGATTTCGCCCATTTTCGCAGAAAACAGTTATCGTCATAAAATCTATGCCCCTACCAAATTTCAAAAGGATTGGTTAATTTTTGTTCGACTTATGGCGTTAAAAGTATCCTAGACAAATTAAATGAAAAAGGGCGGAGCCACGCCCATTTTGAAATTTTCTTTTATTTTTGTATTTTGTTGCACCATATCATTACTGGAGTTGAATGTTGACATAATTTACTTATATACTGTATAGATATTAAATTTTTTGTTAAAATTTTACTTTAAAAAAAATATTTTTTTAAAAGTGGGCGTGGTCCTTCTCCGATTTTCCTAATTTTTATTAAGCGTATATATAGTAATAGGAGTAACGTTCCTGCCAAATTTCATCATGATATCTTCAACGACTGCCAAATTACAGCTTGCAAAACTTTTAAATTACCTTCTTTTAAAAGTGGGCGGTGCCACGCCCATTGTCCAAGCATTTTGTGAAATTTGAAGCTTCTAGCTGTTAAAACGGGGCAGAAGTTGCGCAAAGTTTCTTATCTGAACAATCGGTTGTATGAGATATATACTATGTATACCACCGATCTCTATGATTTTTTCAGACAACAATATATGCTATATGCGTAAGCAATCGGTGAAATTTGAAGCTTATAGCTGTTAAAATGGGGTAGAAATTGCGAAAAGTTTCTTATCAGAACAATCGGTTGTATGAGATATATACTATATATACAACCGATCTCTATGATTTTTTCAGACAACAATATATGCTATATGCGTAAGCAATCGGTGAAATTTGAAGCTTATAGCTGTTAAAATGGGGTAGAAATTGCGAAAAGTTTCTTATCTGAACAATCGGTTGTATGAGATATACATATACTATATATACAACCGATCTCTATGATTTTTTCAGACAACAATATATGCTATATGCGTAAGCAATCGGTGAAATTTGAAGCTTATAGCTGTTAAAATGGGGTAGAAATTGCGAAAAGTTTCTTATCTGAACAATCGGTTGTATGAGATATATACTATATATACAACCGATCTCTATGATTTTTTCAGACAACAATATATGCTATATACGTAAGCAATCGGTGAAATTTGAAGCTTATAGCTGGTAAAATGGGGTAGAAATTGCGAAAAGTTTCTTATCTGAACAATCGGTTGTATGAGATATATACTATATATACAACCGATCTCTATGATTTTTTCAGACAACAATATATGCTATATGCGTAAGCAATCGGTGAAATTTGAAGCTTATAGCTGTTAAAATGGGATAGAAATTGCGAAAAGTTTCTTATCTGAACAATCGGTTGTATGAGATATATACTATATATACAACCGATCTCTATGATTTTTTCAGACAACAATATATGCTATATGCGTAAGCAATCGGTGAAATTTGAAGCTTATAGCTGGTAAAATGGGGTAGAAATTGCGAAAAGTTTCTTATCTGAACAATCGGTTGTATGAGATATATACTATATATACAACCGATCTCTATGATTTTTTCAGACAACAATATATGCTATATACGTAAGCAATCGGTGAAATTTGAAGCTTATAGCTGTTAAAATGGGGTAGAAATTGCGAAAAGTTTCTTATCTGAACAATCGGTTGTATGAGATATATACTATATATACACCGATCTCTATGATTTTTTCAGACAACAATATATGCTATATGCGTAAGCAATCGGTGAAATTTGAAGCTTATAGCTGTTAAAATGGGGTAGAAATTGCGAAAAGTTTCTTATCAGAACAATCGGTTGTATGAGATATATACTATATATACAACCGATCTCTATGATTTTTTCAGACAACAATATATGCTATATGCGTAAGCAATCGGTGAAATTTGAAGCTTATAGCTGTTAAAATGGGGTAGAAATTGCGAAAAGTTTCTTATCTGAACAATCGGTTGTATGAGATATACATATACTATATATACAACCGATCTCTATGATTTTTTCAGACAACAATATATGCTATATGCGTAAGCAATCGGTGAAATTTGAAGCTTATAGCTGTTAAAATGGGGTAGAAATTGCGAAAAGTTTCTTATCTGAACAATCGGTTGTATGAGATATATACTATATATACAACCGATCTCTATGATTTTTTCAGACAACAATATATGCTATATACGTAAGCAATCGGTGAAATTTGAAGCTTATAGCTGGTAAAATGGGGTAGAAATTGCGAAAAGTTTCTTATCTGAACAATCGGTTGTATGAGATATATACTATATATACAACCGATCTCTATGATTTTTTCAGACAACAATATATGCTATATGCGTAAGCAATCGGTGAAATTTGAAGCTTATAGCTGTTAAAATGGGGTAGAAATTGCGAAAAGTTTCTTATCTGAACAATCGGTTGTATGAGATATATACTATATATACAACCGATCTCTATGATTTTTTCAGACAACAATATATGCTATATGCGTAAGCAATCGGTGAAATTTGAAGCTTATAGCTGTTAAAATAGGGTAGAAATTGCGAAAAGTTTCTTATCTGAACAATCGGTTGTATGAGATATATACTATATATACAACCGATCTCTGTGATTTTTTCAGACAACAATATATGCTATATACGTAAGCAATCGGTGAAATTTGAAGCTTATAGCTGTTGAAATGGGGTAGAAATTGCGAAAAGTTTCTTATCTGAACAATCGGTTGTATGAGATATATACTATATATACAACCGATCTCTATGATTTTTTCAGACAACAATATATGCTATATGCGTAAGCAATCGGTGAAATTTGAAGCTTATAGCTGTTAAAATGGGGTAGAAATTGCGAAAAGTTTCTTATCTGAACAATCGGTTGTATGAGATATATACTATATATACAACCGATCTCTGTGATTTTTTCAGACAACAATATATGCTATATACGTAAGCTATCGGTGAAATTTGAAGCTTATAGCTGTTAAAATGGGGTAGAAATTGCGAAAAGTTTCTTATCTGAACAATCGGTTGTATGAGATATATACTATATATACAACCGATCTCTATGATTTTTTCAGACAACAATATATGCTATATACGTAAGCAATTGATGAAATTTGAAGCTTATAGCTGTTAAAATGGGGTAGAAATTGCGAAAAGTTTCTTATCTGAACAATCGGTTGTATGAGATATATACTATATATACAACCGATCTCTATGATTTTTTCAGACAACAATATATGCTATATACGTAAGTATTCGGTGAAATTTGAAGCTTCTAGCTGTTAAAATGGGGCAGTAATTACGAAAAGTTCCTTATCTGAACAATCGGTTGTGGGGGATATATACTATATATACGACCGATCTCATAAATTTTTTCAGGCAACAATATGTGCAATATACGGAAGTATATGGTGAAGTTTGAAGCTTCAATCCGTTAAATTGGGTAAGATATTACAAAAATCCTCTTTTTCTGAAAAATCGGTTGTATGGAGGATATATGCTATAGAGGTCCGATCCGGTCGGTTCCGACAAATGTCTAATCGGACACCCAAATACACCCGCTCACCAAATTTTATCAAGATATCTCAAAAATTGAGGGACTAGTTTGCATACAAACAGACAGACGGACAGACGGACATGGCTAAATCAACTCAGCTCTTCAACCTGATTATTTCGGTATACTTAATGGTGGGTCTATCTATTTTCCTTTAAGGACTTACAGTTTTCGGTTTCGTGACGAAATTAATATACCATTTCATTTTCATGAAAGGTATAACAACGTAACTTAAAATCTATGAAAACCTTAACGAATTTTTCTAGTATTCCACGCAAATAATGGCCGCGTCACAATGAACACTTCCATATAAATGCATTCAACGCAGTGTTATGCATGATGAGTAGATTGCACGTATTTTTATGGAGAACGGTGGATCAAGCGATGTTTCGAGTGGTTGATAAGCGCATTACAAAGCTTTATAGCTTCAGAGCTTCCGCCACCCAATTTTCAACCTCACCTATATGAGGAGAATCATGTTACAAATATGAATGTATCTACCATATAAGTACATATATGGCAGGTTAGGCTCTGACGACCTCAAGTTCCTTATGGAGCTACGGGTGGGGGAGTGCGGTATAGACCATACATAGGAGGTTTAATGTTGTCATATTAATCGTTCCCTAGATAGCCGGGCTGGTACCTTAATGGTGTTTTGTTACCGTAACGTACTGGATCTATATCTGGCAAAGGACCATCAACATCGATAACACTCTCCAAAACCTTCGAGGAATGTCTTTATCGTTAATACAACAACAACAACATTTGCCTTGACTATGGGTACATTCACACTTTGTAAGAGAAATTGTTTTTACCACTCTTTGGTACTTCTTCAACATTCTACAAAATATGTATGCAAGTATTTTTCTTATACAAAGAGAATTTTTATAAGTGTTTCGGCAAAATTTTGTAAGCGAATGGGCAAGGCGAAACAGGTTGCAATTGCTGGGTCTGAAGTTACTTTATATTTACAAACGCATCATCTTGCGTGATTGTGGCGATGTTACTGTCATGCTTAAGATTGCTTTCAACGTACCTACATATGTATATGAAAAAGTTCATTGTGGCTCGACCATAACGAACTGGATTAGTTTTCACGCGAATATGAACTGTCGGAGTCTTCCATGATCGGAATTTGAAACATGCTAGTCTTCCATGGGACCGATGATATATAGTTAAGCTTTAGGCTGTAATGTAATATTGTATGGCTAACTTGAGCCAAATATACATACTTTTGTATATATGTCATCCGAATTTTGTAACATTAAGAGATGTAGCTTTCTTTCATCGATGATTACTTCAATCATCTTGAGTGGCCAGTCATGAATCCATTCAGGTGCCATTAGACTTTAGAATGTAGCCAAGTGAGGACACAGAGAAAAAAGGGGAAAGCTTTGCTGTAATCAACTTTTAAATAAATAATTTAAAACTGTAACTAACTATAAATAAAAACAGCCCCTCAGAACGTGGTAAAAATAGAAATAAGTACATACATTTCAAATAATGGTCTTATCGTGTTGATTCGAAAGACCTTCAAAGACGAATCTCCATTGGCACATGATGGCAACTAAATGAGCGTAAAATTAAACGAAAAATGTAAAATCAACGCCATATTGGAATGTGACTTGATTTTTCCAGGTTTTTTTGCTGCTTTTTCATTAGTATACACATTTCTCGGTTTTTTAAGTTTTTTTTACGTATTTTTGTTTTTTTTTTTCTTGTTTTTGCCAAAGTACAAGTTGTTGTTTTTGCAGAGTGGGCTATAAGCTTCAAGAAATATTCGTACATACATATTTATTTAAATATACCTATATACATACATACATTTTTGTATGTGCACTTTCATTAATTTGTACATACATATTAACTCATTTATTTATTCATATTTGTGATATATGCACTTTTGTATGACCACACAAACATATGTATGTATATATAAAGATACACATATACATACATACATATATATATTTTTTTCTAAATATCCCCTCGATTGTCTAGCCCCACTTAAAGATTGGCGAGAAAAACGTCATGTCAGTTAGTCAGAAAAATATATATATACATTTTGTAGATACAGAAATATTTTCTTTCATATGTGTATTAATATAGATTTGAATATGGATGAACATTAGACTATCTCACTCTCCATATAAAAGAAATCCGTCCTTGCTCAATTTGTCTTGAAGATAAACCGCTTTACTTCCATTGCCATCTTCAGTGTAAATTCTATAACTTTGTCATGAAAAGCTTCTCAGTCAAAATTCTTCTGCCTTGCAGCTGCCATTTGTAGTCGACATAAAACATGTAAGCCCCGTTTGGGCAATTTTTATGAAAAGTTTAAAAGGAGCACAACGCAAATTGGAATCTCTTCCGTCGTCGTTTCAGTTTAAACTCAGAAAGTTTATTAGATACTAGCAGACCCGGCAGACGTTGTTCTGCCCTAAATTTGGTATATCTGCATACATTTTAATAAGCTTTTCCGTCTAACTCTGCCCTCCCCCTCTACACTTTTTCCCAATCTTTGTATTCACTCATCCCTCCGTATTTTTCGCTTCATCTATCTTCATCTTCATCTCATTCTATCTCTTCCTCAGTCTCCTTCTCTCTTTTCTCTTCTCTCAAGTTTTTCTCATTCTTCTTCATCTCTTACTGCCAGTCCCAAAGGGTGGTATGTATTTTGTTCCAGTCGCATTCCGAGTCTCAGTCCCAGTTCCACTCCGAGTCTCAGTCTCAGTCTCAGTCTCAGTCCCAGTCCTAGTCCTAATCCTAGTCCCAGTCCGTCTCTGGTCTACTTCCCGGAAAAAAGCATCGTAAATACTAATATAGGCAAATTTATATACCAAATTTCAGTCAAATAGAATAGGACGTATGTAAATAGGTATGTGCGTATTATTAATTCATGTCTTTATGTCGGCTTCGCATACATATTTATCAGTTTTGCCAGGTTGATGCGACTAAATCGAATATCACAAATGAAATTTACTTTAAAGCTCTCAGCTACAGATTTCATTTGATATCCATAATACACACACATTCTATGGGTATCCGGGTCCATGTTTTGGCCTATATCTCGAGACCCTAGTCACCCAGCGGTCTAAAACTTACTCTGTACTAAAGCACACATCAACAGCTTCAATTTGATACCCATAATGTAACAACACTACCTAGGCGTTAACGGGCCCACGTGACCTGTATCTCGAGGCCTTAGTCACCCAGGTGTATGAAAATTACTCTTTACTAAATCACTCATCAACAGCTTTCATTTGATATCCATATTCTATAAACACATTCTATGGGTACCCGGGTCACGTTATGGGCTATATATCGAGACCCTGTGCGTCGATCGCAACCAAACCTATGTGCAAACCACCGCGTGAGGTATACGCAACTTATGTGAATGTTTGAACAGAATCGACCGGATAGTTTTTGATTCTATAAGCCCCACACAAACGGACATTCATTTTTATATATATAGATTTTAAAATTACATTTCAGATTCAGAAATTTTCAATTGAAGCTCCCAAAATTAGAATTTGTATTTGATTTTTTTTTAAATTAACATCTGAGCTTTGAATTTTTATTTTCAAATCAGAAATACCATTTACAATTCGGAAAATTACATTTAAAATTCCGAAATTTTCAGTTTAAGTTCTCAAAATGTAGAATAAAGTTTAAAAATTTTTGTTTTCATGTTTTGGAAATCACAATCGGAGCTGATATAACATTCATACTGCGCCACAAACTCGATTTTATTACTCATTGTAGGGTTTAACAGTACGTGCAAGCTCAAAAATGGCCCCTTCTGCTTTCAAGTTCAGAAAATTACAATTATGGTTTCGTATTTTCATTTTGAAAATACAGCTTTTATGAGAAATTAATATACAAATTCAGAATTTTTTTTCAAATTCATATCATTGAATTTTAAGTTCAAAAAATCGCAATTTTAGTTCGGTGCTTTGAATTTTTATTTTGAATTCAGAGTATTACATTTCAAATTGAGAAATGTTGATTTAAACTCAGAAAATTACAATTAGAAATTAAAATTGTTATGCGAAATTATAACTGGAGCTCTGAATTTATTCTCAAATTCCAAAATATTTACGTCAAGTTCAAAAATCTAAAATAAAGTTTGGAATTTTTAATTGAAATTTGAATTGAAATTTGGAAATTGTCATTTTAAGCTCAGAAAACAACAATTCAAGTTACGTATTTTCGTATTAAGCTCTTAATTTTTATTTTTAAGCTCATAATTTTTATTTTTAATGGAGAAAATTATATTTTGAAGTTCAAAACTTATTTTAAAATGCTGAAATTTGAATTTCAATTTAAACATAGAATTTTTATTTAAAAATTAAGAAAATTACATTACGAAATTAGAACTTTTAATTTCAAGCTCAAAAGCAACAATTTAAGTTTCATATTTTCTTTTTAAAGCTCACAATTTTTATTTTTATTCTGGAAATTAAATTTTAAAATGCTGAGTATTACATTTTAAAGTGATAAGTTTTGATTTCAAGTTCAAAAAATTACAGCTTAAGTTTCGTATTTTCATTTCAAATTAAAATTTTTATGAGAAATTTGAAGTTAAAAAAATTACAGTTTAATTTAGAATTCTCAATTTAAATTTAGAATTCTCTATTTAAATTTAGAACTTTCAGCTTTTATTAAAAATAAGAATTTCTGAAATTTTTTTTAATTTAGAAATTTGAATTTTAAGTTCAAAATGTTACAATTTAAGTTTAAATTTTCAATTTAAATTTAGAATATTCATTTTTGGTGCAGGAAATTGCATTTTAAAGTCAAAAATTTTCATTTGCAGTTCAGAAAATTATTTCAAATTTAAAAAATTTCAAATTCTATTCAGTTACGAAAACTACAATTCAATAACAGTTGAGAAATTTCATTTTAAATTGAGAAAAGTAGAAAAACCTAACTTTTTAATGAACCACCCTAATGTACTACATATGCCTGTATATTTGTTTATAATTTTGCTTCCACCATCATCATTTTGTAGTATAATAATTGTGCGAGTGCGAATGCTATTTTCTACTATTTCTTCTTATAATCATTTGTCGTTTTTTTGTTCACCCATTCATTGTTGTTCTCACTCTTTGACTGACATAAACCTAGATACATACTTAGTACCTGAATTGAATATGGATGGTAGTTGCAATTGTTGTTGGGCAAATTTTTGTTAACCGAGGGGGCTGCAGTGGAGATGTTGGTGGTAATGGCGACATCATCCACTCTCCAATAGCTATGTAGGTACACTCATAAAGATATATATTTACATACATATGCATGTACTCCACAATTTTTACGTCGCTCCAACTGCTTCACACTTTAGCGATCCATTAAGATGGGCAATCTACTGAAATGGCTTTGAGCTTTTTGGCATACTGTTTATTTGACTATCCCACTGACGGCTGGCTGGTCGAACTTATTGCCGTCTATTTGGTCTGTTTTAATAGGCGAATGTTCAGACTATTACTTTGTACATACATACTATGTAGATGTGTTTGTATGTACATTTGTATATCCATATGAATTTGTCGTTTTGTAGTTACTTGCTTTAAGAGCCTTATCCTCGTGTTTCTTTATTCTTCTTGTTTTTGCGTTTTTTGTTTTATTTCTTTTCCAATTTTTTATTTATTTTTTGTATTTGTATGAGTTATGCCATTATTTGTGCTGTTTCCAATTTATATTCACCACATTTGTTATCACAGCAATTTCAACTATCCTGGTGGGTAAAGACATTACCTGGTGCGTATTATATGTAACTTTGTTGCCACGTCTCCCATTCTTCCCGCAATTGAACGCTGGGTCATGACAACGTGGTCTACTAAAAACTTCCAAATCGAACAAAAGAGGCCTTGCAGTTCAGTAATTAGTATTTTTTCTTTTTTTTTTTTATTAATTGTGTACACGTATAATATAATACATATCCATTCTCAAAAAAAAATTACATTTTTGTGCGAGAATCTACTTCATCTAATTTACAGTTTCCACGTATACAGTTGTGCTGATAAGCTTATCAAAGCAAATAAAAGAATAATACATTAATTATAATAAATAAAAATAAATTCTTTAATTAAAAATTAACAGATAAAGAAAAAGAAAGGTTCTTATATATGGCGCGAAACGAATAACAGAAATTTCTTTTAAATATTCTTTCCAGTCCGTAGAAAATAATTGAATTCTACTAAAATTGGGATTTCTTAAAATTTATTCGATTTTTTTTTAACAAATTAAAATTGGTCGATGCCGAAATCATAGCTTTGAAATAAGAGGATTATCACATTTTTCTTAAACGCATTAATATTTTGACATGCTCTGACATCTTCCGGCAATTTATTGAACAGTATAACACCATAATTGCGAATAGAATTTGCACTTTTCCTGTTTCGGAAGAATATTTGTAAAACATCGCAGACTATATACCGATCGATCTATTATATTGAGTTCTATGTTGTGCTTTATAAAGTTATTTTTAATTTTGAAAACTACTAAAAGTGTTTGTAGGATACATATTTTTTTAATGTCTAGCCTGTTCTCATAAAGACTTGCAGTGGAAGTTCTTATTGGTAAAGACAGTATATTCTTTATTACTTTGTTTTGTAAACGCTGAAGTTCGTTTATTTTATATTCTGCACACCGATTCCAAATTGGGTTTAAATAGCTGATCTGCGACATGAAATACGCGTTGTATAAAAGCCACAGTTGTTTTCGGGAAATAATAGCCGTGTTTTTTAACACGCGTATATCCGTTTACGCTTAAACTTTATGTGGACTGCTAAGCGACAAACTTTAAATATACATTTAAAATTGCTGCGCATAAATTTTGTCCTACTAAATTTCAATACGCATTATACTCAGATGTAACTGAAATATGTGTCTTTGTTTCACCCTTTAGACTAATTCTATGTCTTCTATGTGTGTCCACAATTCATCGCAACTGATTCAGCTATATGTTATACCCTATGGCCATCAGACGGTTGTGTCTCCGCTTTTTGGTACACCCTGTGCTGTTATGTTAGTTATTTAACCACTGCCGCTAGATGGGTCTCCTAAGCATTATCTAAGCGAGGATAGGCGTTTTTTTTCACGCGCAAACGAAACGTATACGCGTGTAAAAAACAACACGGCTAATGTTTCTATTTTTGTATAATGCGAAGTTAAAGGGAATTAGTTTCAGTTTTAAATTATTTATTTGCTCGCTCCAGTTTAAGTTGGAGTCGAATCAAATGCCTAAGTATTTAAGCTTTTCTACCCTACAAATCTTCACATTGTTAAACATGATCCCGGAAAATTCATTAATATCCGGCACTGGTTTGAAATTTTTAAAAATTATAAAATTTGTTTTTGAGGGATTTATTTTAAGCATGTTTGTGTCGGACCACCGTGTAATTTTTTCTAAGTCTTGTGATATACTTGTGACTAGTTGTTCAAACGATTCTTCTGCATACATAAAGCTACCGTCATCTGCGTAGAACTGCGGCGTACCGTGAAGATTAAGTTTCATTACGTTGTTTATGTAAATTATTGTATCCTTTGTTAAGGATACTAAAAAAATAATTTTTTTTGGGTCTCAAGACCTTTATTATTATTTATTCACTAATTTAATTATTGGTCGTAAGACCTTACTTTGTTACTCACTAATTAAAACTAAACGTTTACAACTAACTGCTTACAACTGACTGACTTAAAAATGGTAAATTAGTTCTAAATATAACTTAATTCTACCTGTGCCAGCATTATTTCGTTCGGCGCATGGCGGATGTTGTTCCCGATTCAATTCCGGATGTCGTTCCCAATATTTGTGTTTTGCTGATCAGGCGTCTGGGCCTTTTCCTGTTTGCTTCAAAATTATTATTATTATTTTTTTTTTATTTTGAGCCATCAACTTGCGTATTGCTGACTAAGCTCTTTACGTTAGCGTCAGCTCGAATGTTGACTTAGTTGGTGCTAACTCCTCCACCCCAAAAACGAACGTCCTCGTTTGTTAAGGTAGGTATTTCGGATGCTACAGGTTCCTTGTTATCGTTTACCTGGATGCTTACTTTGTAGCTTGATAGCTCTTCTGGTTCCTTTGTAAAATGTCTTCTTATTACTGGTGCGAATATGAGTCCTCCTAGGCAGATTATTATCATGATTGTTAGAGAAAAATTTGTGATTATGGCTGCTTTGTGTTTTGTGCGCAATGAATTTATACGATTTGTGTTATTTATATGGAGTTCCTTCATCATTTCCAAACTTAGGATTTCTTCTTCTTGCTTTGATGGGACATTTGACTGGAGAATTGCAGGTAGTGGTTTGCTGGTTAGTAGTTCGTTAAAAGAATATATCTGTTTATTGATACGAACTGTGGAATTATGGTACTGTATTGCGTATGACCCTGTCAGGTTTACTTTTTGGTTGTCGATATCTATAGTGCCGTTGTATTGATTTAGTAGTATGATGCCAGGAGTGATGCTTTCTACGGTTGGGATGTGCTGGTTATTAACAAAAACGCATTCAGCTGGCTTGCTTCTCAGTAGAGGTGGGACACAGGTAGTGTTGCTAATGTCTACTATAGCCTTACGGTTACATATTCTTACATTATTATTTTCTTTACATTTAGATTCAATTCCATATACTACGTTATTATTACATGTTACAATGTCCTCGTAAGGGACTTTATTAATAAATTTTCCTATCTTTATAGGTTTTATCAAAATTGACTCACAAATGTCTTCATTTGTTATTGGTAATCCTATTATGTAAAATAACATTTTATCGTTTGTTGCAATTTTTACGCTTGCGATTTCTAGTGATTCTTCTATACTACTTAGGGTAAAAATGTTTTTTTCATATATTGACTTAATTAACATAATTTCTTCATTTGAAAATATATAGGAGTTCACTATGCCGGCCTTAGCCCAATGTATCGCATAGTATTTCATTTCAATAGCAAAATTATGTTGAGTGTGTTCATCCGTTTGTATGGATTTCGCGATTTTATTAGAAATTGCTGTAATTTCATTTATTTTATCAAAAATTACTTTATTAATTACCACTTGCTGGTTATTATTTTCAACTATATTATTTATTTCCTTTTCTAAGATGACTTGGTCGTCGTGGTCGGGATTTCCTGCGATCCACTTCCAGATGGTTCCTAGTTCATTAATTGCTCTTTTAAATTTCCTTGGTTTAAGTATATTCAAATAATCTTGTATTGATCTTAATTCATTATTGAGAATGGGCAAGAGGGGGTTTCCTTCATTGATTTGTGTCCTAATGGTATGGCTAAGTTCATTTAGTGTCTTTTGGCATACGTCCAGATCTATTTTATGTATAATTTTGTAAGTTCCTGTTTGAATTTTGGTTTGTCCCGTATTAAATGTTGCAAGTTGAGAGTTGGAGTAATCTATTATTTTAAAGTCCGCGTACACTAGGTGCACGAGAAGTCTGTAAGAGAGAATTTTGAAGGGGGAGTTTCTTATTTTACTAAAATCATATTAAGTCTTAATGTTACTCTTATGTACTATTCTTCCTTTTTCAGTAATTACTACACTAGATTTATCTTCTTTCACGATTTCCTTCCTATATCTAGCAGTGAGTTTTGATCCTATTCTTTTATTAATCCTAACATAAATTATGTCACCAGGAGTGTATGTCTTAATGGGTTTCCGTGTTTTATTATGGATTTCTAAATCCTTTTCTTGTCTTTTCCGAAGGGTTTCTATGTTTTCTCGCCGTGAATTCTCGTATTGTTCTGGGTCTATCGATACTCGTCTACCGAAAAATGTTTCTATAGGTCGTTTTCCTGTTGCAGAGTGTATGGAGTAATTATATTCATATGTGCATCTATCTAATAGTTCTTGAAATGAACGATGGGTGCGTTCTGTTTTGAGGCAGCGCATAATTTCCGATAAGGTGGAATGAAACCTTTCCACTTGACCATTAACTGTGCTTGCGTATGGGGGTGTTTTAAAGATTTTAATTCCAAGTTGATCTTCTACCATGAATTGTATGGATAGTGAGTTTAGGGACTTTTCATTGTCGATAACTATTGTCTTAGGTACACCAAATGCGAAGAGTATTTGTCGCAAAGGTTCTCTGATATCTTCTATTGCCTTTGACTGTATTATTCTTACCTGGGCATATTTAGAAAATTTATCTACTGCTGTTAGTACCAGGCGTTTCTCCGTATTATAGATATCTATGTGAACTATTTCACCAGGGTACTGTGGAATTGGGGTTTTAAGTAGATGTGGTTTATTAGGGTGACGGTCATATTTATTTTCTTTACAAACTTTGCACTGTTTAATTATATTTTCTATTCTTGCTGTCATTTTTGGGAAGTAATATTTTTGTATTAGTTGTTTTTTGTTTTCATCCCTGTTTCTATGTGCTCGTGTGTGTTCTTTTAATATTTCCTCATTTTGAACATCCTCGTTTACTAAATCTTGTACTTTTGTTTGGATATAGCGAATTTTGTAATTGGAAAAATGAAGGGGATAGATTTCCTGAATTTTTCCAATTATTTCTTCAGAGGTAAATAAGCCGTTTATCACTGAAGGATTTAGGTAACGTTTTAGTAGTGCCGTTAAATCGTCGGTTGAAAATTGGGGTTTACAAATTAAGTGTCTATGATAGGTCGGGAATGGTATTTTAAACTGATAGCTGTCTTCATCTCCTAGCGAGATCCAAATTTGGTTTTTGAAGGCATTTATGGGTCCTTCTACTGCTGGGATTAGGTTGTGCGATGAACTCTCGTCTGAGTGCGTCGCGACTGATAAAGAATTTAACTCAAATGGCCTTGATAATGTATCTGCAACTACATTGGCCTTTCCTGGTTTATATTGTATTTCATAGTTATATTCCTCTAGTATTGCTTTCCATCGTTTTAATTTAGAGTTAGTGTTCTTATTGCTTAAGGCATAGGTGAGTGGCTGATGGTCAGTGTGTATAATAACTTTCGCTGTGCCGTATAGGTAATTTCTGAAGGAATTTAAAGCCCAAATTATTGCAAGCATTTCTTTTTCATTTACTGCATAATTTTCTTCAGCTTTGTTTAATGTTCTTGAAATAAATGTGATCGGTTTGCCATTCTGTTCCAAATTTATTAGAATTTTCCTTGAACTGCTTTTAGACATTCTTCCTTCCTCTCCTCGAAGTAGGGATGTCAGTGGTTTTGCTAGTTTCGCATAATCTTGGATGAATCTTCTATAATATCCGGATAAACCCAAGAATGAGCGTAAGTCTTTAATTGTTTTGGGGTAGGGGAAATCTGTTATTGATTGTACTTTGGCTGGGTTTGTAGAGATTCCGTCAGAAGAGACGACAAATCCCAGGAATTCGACTTTCTTTTTGAAAAAGTCGCATTTGTCAATCTGGACTTTCATGTTTGCCTTGTTTAGAGTTTCGAAAATTGTGTCAATATGTTCAGCGTGCGTTTTTTCGTCCTCGCTAAATATAATTATATCGTCTATGTATACATAGCAAATTCTACCAATGTGTTCCCTAAGTATGTTGTCCAGTGTCCGTTGAAAGATGGCAGGGGCGTTCTTTAAGCCAAAAGGAAGTCTCGTGAACTCGTATTTTCCGTTGTTCACTGAAAAAGCTGTTTTTTCCACGTCAGATTCCTTAAGAGGAATTTGATGGAAACCGCTTTTTAAGTCAATCACTGAGAAAATTCGATTCTTTCATAATTGGGAAAGTACCTCGTTTATCTCGGGTATTGGGTACCTATCTGCGATTGTTACTTGATTAAGTTTCCTGTAATCAATGACCATTCGAAATTTTTTTTCCCCTGAGGCATCGTCCTTTTTAGGCACGACCCAGACGGGTGAGTTGTATGGGGATCTTGATTTGCGTATTATTCCGTCCTCTAGCAGTTTGTTTACCTGAGTTTCAACTTCCTGCTTAAGGCTTATGGGATATGGGTATGATTTTGAGTATATTGTTGTGTCAGAATTTGTGCGAATTTCGGCAACTACTTTTGTTGTATAAGTTAATTTTTCGTTTGGCTCTGAAAATAAATTACGGTGTTTCTGTGCTAATTGTCTAATTTCGTTTTTTTCAGGCATGCTTAACCAACGAAACGATATCATTTCGTTACGATAATCAACGTTAATAAACGAAACGAAGTCATTTCGTTTCGTTTATTAACGTTAAGATCGTCAAATTAACGAAATGATTTCGTTTCGTTTTCTGCCATATCAAAACGAAATCAAATCGTTTATGTTGATTATTAATTTCAAACTATGCTGGCAAAGCTGATTGATGGCGGAGTCATTAAAGGTGAAAGCATTATCCAAGCTGATTGCAACTTTTCTCATGAATTTTGACAGTACGAACATTTCTCAGAGTATTTTTGACATTACCACCAACGAATTACACAAACAAATTACATGGAGTTTGTTAGCACCTTATGGCTTCACCATGGCTATAGCATTGCCAGCACAATTCAAACATAAAGTATCACGTTTTCGTTAACGTTTTTAACGTTAACGAAAGCTTTTCGATTCGGTTAAAAACGAGATACAATTTATCTTGATAATTTCTTTATCGATAATATTTCGAAGTGTTTCAACGGAAACGGTGGAAATTTTTTGATAAACGATTAGCTTAACGTTAAGGTGCATCCCTGGTTTTTTTCTTCCGTGGTCATGTGTTGGTCCCGAATTTGTATTGTGTTAACATTTTGTACACTGTATTGTCTTAAAAAGATTTTTTTTTTTTTATTATAACCATAAAATTTTCTTTTGTATGTACGACCGCTGAGAGTTCCTTTAGGCTGTCATTGCCTAGTATTGCATGAAAGGTTTTGAGAGTGGGTAGTAAGAAGAATTTAAGCTTGTAGTTTTCTAAGTTGAAGAGGTTGAGATATGTGTGATGGGTAATTTTGATTTTTCCCCCGACAGAATTTACAAAAAAAGGGTTGTCGTTTTCTATTGATTTTGTTACTAAGCTGGACTGGATATAATTTTTGTTAGATCCAGTGTCCACTAAAATGTTTAAAATTTCGCCGCTCTTCGTCCTGCATCTAAAGTAGGGTAACGAAGAGCTGTTCAATCTAAAAAATGTACATCACTTAGATCCTGCGGTTCTTCCTTTTCGTTGTTAAAGGTTGTGTTTTGATTGTGGTCGTTTGGATCTTCGTAGTATTGGTCTTGGTAGTATTGGTCATGGTAGTGTTGGTTATGGTAGTGTTGGCTATCCGTCGCTCGGTCGGTGTTTATGTGAAAGTTCCTTTGAACTTTGATAGGGGGATGGTTTATCATTGATGTATTAGGTGGCCGTTTGCCCATTTCTTGAGCTTTAGGGCGGTTCATATAATTTACCGCTCTTGTCCTGACGCTTTCGTCTACGTCCATGGGTTGTGGTGGTTTAGGTGGTCTTGGAGGAGCGTGGTGTTGTTGGTTAAAAGGGTTTTGTGGTTGGTATCTATTTACCTGGTTTGGGTTTTGGTTGGCGTATAGCTGATAGTTGGGAGGATTCAAATTTTGTTGATGATAGTTTTGTGGAATGGGATTTGATATGGGTTGAGGTAGGTGTGCTAGTTCGGGATAAAACCTTGATTGTGGTTGGAGTTGTTGGTAAGATTGCGGCTGGGGGTATTTTACCGTGAAGTGCTGCTGTCGTGGATTCGGAGAATTAAAGCTTTGTTGACGGGAGTTAGACATCTGGTTGTTCGCGTGGTATGCCCTGAAGTTTTGGTTTTCCAGCTTCAGACAAAGGTGTAAGGCTTCTGGCAAACTCTTTGGTTCCTTTATGCAAGTAACCTGGGGAGATCACCCGAAAGTCCTCTGACGAAGGTGTCGAGGGCCTTAGCTCGGTAATTCTCAGTTAACAGGTGAACTGCTTCTTCACCTATCTCCATACAGCCTATTTTATTTAAAAGTAGTGATAGGTGTCCGTATACCTTCTGGTAGAACTCATTAATGGACATTCGTCCTTGTATGAGGCATGTCATTTGGTACTCTAAAGTGCCTATGTCTCGTTTGTCGGCGTAGTGGGTAGTTAGACAGCGGGAAATTGCTGTACAATCTAAAGGGGTGTTGTACGATTCTAAAGCTATGTCTGCCTTTCCAATTATCTTATTCCTAATAACATTCAAAATGCCGAAATATCTAGGTGTGCCCTTTGAGGGTTCATAAATTCTCAAAATTCTTTCAACACTCTTTTTCCAGGAGCTAAACTCTGAGGCATTTCCTGAGAATTCTCTTAATGAACGTACAACATCTGGAATCTTATCCATTTCACTCATATTGTTTTGGAATTGGGCGTCTATAGTTTGATCAGTTATGATAGGATTGTAATTTTTATGTAGTAATTTACTTCTCTTATTTTTTATAATTTTTAATTCCTATAAATCTTTTTGAAATTTACTTATTTTTCAATATTTTTCTTTTTCCTTAAAAAAAAAAATTTTTTTCGCTCATTACTTTCTAAATTTTTCAAATATGCGTTTTTAAGATGAAATTTCAAAATTTAGTAGATTTGATTTTTTTGTTTTAAATATTTTTCTTAAATATATAAATATTTTCTTACATTAATTTCAGCTCCATCTCGATAAGTGTGTATTCTTCCCTTTTCCTGGCGGTACTCGTGGTACACTGGCTTATACCTTGTTGCTGGGGGTGGCTCCTTGGCTGGTATCGTTGGGGCGTCCGGGAAGTTTGTAAGTTTTCACTACCCCTTTCACGCCTCTTCTTATAGTAATATAAACTGGAATAGTTTTTCTTTCGTAGCACTTTATTATTTGTGGTACTTATTGAAAGTTTTTTTCTACCGGTTTTCTTTCTATTGTGGCACTTTTTGTATTGTGGCACTTTTTTTTGAAAGTTAATGCTATACTGGTGGCACTTTTGGAATTTTTTGATAACAGTTTCCTTCGCGGCACTTTATTAAGCTTAATACCGATTTTTCAACAGTTTACCAACAAGTTTACCAAGCCAAGCCTTTTAGCTCGGGCGCCAATTATTGTATCCTTTGTTAAGGATACTAAAAAAATAATTTTTTTTGGGTCTCAAGACCTTTATTATTATTTATTCACTAATTTAATTATTGGTCGTAAGACCTTACTTTGTTACTCACTAATTAAAACTAAACGTTTACAACTAACTGCTTACAACTGACTGACTTAAAAATGGTAAATTAGTTCTAAATATAACTTAATTCTACCTGTGCCAGCATTATTTCGTTCGGCGCATGGCGGATGTTGTTCCCAATTCAATTCCGGATGTCGTTCACAATATTTGTGTTTTTGCTGATCAGGCGTCTGGGCCTTTTCCTGTTTGCTTCAAAATTATTATTAAGTATTTTGAGCCATCAACTTGCGTATTGCTGACTAAGCTCTTTACGTTAGCGTCAGCTCGAATGTTGACTTAGTTGGTGCTAACTTGTATATAAGAAACAAAGTAGCTGCCAATTTAGAGCCTTGTGGAACTCCTGTTTTGATTTTCTTTTTTACACTTTTTATGTTATTTACCTCGACATATTGTTCCCTGTCTACTAAAAAAACTTTCAAATATTTTAATTCCAATTTGATCTATACCTAATTCAGCTAGTCTTCGTATCATTATGTACAGGTTTTATGGAGTCGAATGCTTTCGACAGGTCAATTGCCAAAAGTGCTACGTACTTTTTGTTATCCAAGTTTTCGTATATAAATTCTGTACAGGATATACATGCAGACAAGGTATTTGAATTTTCAACGAAACCAAATTGGTGTTTATCAATGATTTGATTTTCAATTAGAAAAGACTTTAACCTACTTAGCAAAATGCTTTCAAAAATTTTGTCTAACGTGCTTAGCTTAGTGATAGGTCTGTAGTTTGAGCACAATTCTTTGCTTCCGGTTTTCTGTATTGGCACCACTGCACCTATTTTCAATTCCTGTGGATATTCACCACTTCGAAAACCGTCATTGATAAGGCGGGACAAAAGTTCGCTTATAAATTCTCTATATTTATTCAATAAACGTGCAGATATGTCACCGGGCCCATTCGCAGATTTCATATTCAAGTTTTTAATGGCTAACCCAATTTGCTCTACCCAATTCACAATAAAGGTAGACCTAACAAGTAAAGGTGTCTAAGTTCGGGTGTAACCGAACATTATATACTCAGCGTGAGCTTCAATTGCAAATTTCATTTCAGATGAATTACTTTTCTACATAACCCATGGCAACGCCATTTCCTCTTACAATAAAATTTCATAAGTGAAATATCATTGAATCAAAACTATTTTTTGCGAAGTTATAGCTTATTATTCTAGTCTTCGACCCTTTTAAACTTGTTTTATATCTAAGTTGCCGTGGTCTTTAACCGATCCCGTCCATTTTTATGAGAAATATTTTCTACTATAGGGAAAATTTGTGTACCCAATTTATTACGATCCGTTAATTTTTCTTCGAGTTATGGCTCCCGAAACAGAAAATTGCTTAGTCATAAACGGGGCGGTGCCACACCCATTTTCAAACATTTTAGTCTTTTCCAATTTAATGTTATAATTCAATTTAAAAAGTAAAACTCTATTGATACAAAGCTCTTTTTCGCTAAGATATAGCCTATTATTTCCGTTTACGACCCTTTTAAAAATCTTTTATATAAAAGTGGGCGTGGTCTTTAACCGATCTCGTCCATTTTTTCTAGAAATATTTCCTGCTATAGGGAAAATCTGTGTACCCAATTCTATAAGGATTCGTTAATTGTTCTTCGAGTTAGAGCTCCCGAAACATAGAAAATTGCTTAGTCATAAAAGGGGCGGTACCACGCCCATTTTTTAAAATTTGAAGTTTTTCCTATTTATTGTTATAAGCCCACTTGGGAAATGAAATACTATTGATATGAAGCTCTTTTTTGCAAAGATATAGCTTATTTTATTCGTCCCGGACCCTTTTTATATAAAAGTGGGCGTGATCCTTAACCGATTTCGTTAATTTTTCTTTAAAGCATTCCTTATAGTAAAGGAAACCTCTCCCGAATTTTGTTACGATAGGTTTAACGATTTTTGATTAATGATTAATAATATTTGTAAAATTGATTTTATCACAAGTAGGCGGTGCCACGCCCATTTTAAAAAGTTTTATCAAGGGTCTCAATATCAGTCTACACGCCAAATTTCAACATTCTAGGTGTATTATTTACTAAATACTCAGGTTTTTTGTATTTTCCAAAATGTTATATATATAAAAATTGGGCGTGGTTATCATCCGATTTCGCTCATTTTCAATACCAATCTATTCTGGGTCTAGATAAGCTCGTGTACCAAGTTTGGTGAAGATACCTCAATATTTACTCAAGTTATCGTGTTAACGGACAGACGGACGGACGGACGGACGGACATGGCTCAATCAAAGTCTTTTTCGACACTGATGATTTTGATATATGGAAGTCTATATCTATCTCGATTCCTTTATATCTGTACAACCAACCGTTATCCAATCAAAGTTAATATACTCTGTGTGCAAAGCTGAGTATAAAAATAGTGCTATTTCGGCTGACGTTTCTAAAGCGTCCTATTTCAGCAAAGAAAAAGTTCCCTAAAGCGGCGAACAAGAAAATACTAGTGGCAATTTTTATGAAACTTCATCGGGTAAATTCTTCTTGTTTTAAGAGTTTTCTCAATTTTTTTGTTTATGAAGCTTTGTAGATCAATAAAGTTTAGTCGACCAAAATGTAAGTAATATGTCTCTCAAAGTTCGTGAGAGTAGGAGCGGAAGTGAGAGTTGGAGTGGGAGTAGGAGTTGTCGTAATATCGGGGGTGGAAGTGGAAATGGGAGTGAGACCGAGAGTACGAGTGGTAGTATGAGTAGGAGTGAGCGGGAGGGAGATAAACGGAATAAAGGATGGACAAGAATAAGAAGAATAATGGAGGATAAAGTAGATGAGAATGGTATAGAGAGAAATGGGAGGAAGCGGGGCTGACTTTTTAAATGTAGGCAAACCCTATTTTCGAGCAAGGTAAAGTCTGCCGTGTGCACCAGTCAAAAATAAAATTTTTTATAACGAAATTTGATAAAAATTGCTGCTGTTACTTTCGTGATAGCTGTTGGTTTCAGAATATGAGAATTTTTTCCAAAATTTCCTTTCTCAGAATTTGTTTCAAATCGCCTAATTGGTTAAGCGCTTGTCTAATGAATGAATATGTAATGATTCCTGATATAATTTTAGTGATATTTTTTGGTTATTTTAGCGTATTAGCTCAATGATGTATGTTTGACAGCGATTCGTGGGGTCGTATGAGTAACATTCTTATAAAGATTTACAGGGTAAGGCGAATGAAGTGTTATTAACTTCATGCTGATATTGCCAAAGATGCCAAATTCATACAAGTCACAGTTGTTTATGACCTTATAAAACAAAAAAATTATTTTTATCTAATCATCAGTGGTGTGACGGAGTTCGACTGCTGCCGGAATTGGATTTGAAGCCAATGAATGTTTGTGCCATGATGTTAACAAAATCGCGGTTTCAGAATTACATCAGATGTCTTATTAGTTTATAAATCTAGATTAAATTTCAAATCATAGTTCAAGAACCAATGACAGAAATCTCAAATATTTTTTTAACAAAAATACTGTAACGAATTTACTGCAAATTCTCTTATTTGCAACCTTCTGCTAAGTTCGAATCACTAAACTGTTGAATAAATAACTCCAATATTTAATAATGGAAAATGGCCTTTATTCAAGTACTTTCAAAATAACACTTCTATTGCTCGACAGATAGCGTGCTTAATCGAAACTGATTATCGCGCCTCTACTGTTGCTGTTTTTATACTGTGTGATTTCCTCGTTGCATCTTCTAGGCGCTTCCAGAATTTACTTAGTTACTCGTATATAATTATAACTACAGATGTACGTGTGTAGCTCTCATATGCGCGTGTATTTGTGAGCGATACTTCCACAATTACAATTGCATTCTTTTGGGAGCATCTCAGATAAGATATCTGCATGTGTTTGTGCGTTGCCACTCCGCTGCGTGTACGTATATATGTGTAGACATAATGATTGATTCGTTTATGTAGATACATAATGATTGATTTATGGATGTGCATACAAGTCAATCTTAGCATCGGCTTAGAGATGACAGTACCCCTTAGTGTTGCCAATATTCGTAACAATACATATCTATGTATTAATCCTTTACAAGGGAAATTCGTGGGGATGATTCATTGTAACGAACTGCGCTATCAACGTCAACTAAATAGAACTAAACTGCTTCGAAACGATAAAAACATATAAGCAATAACAAAAAATAATACCTTTAAACACCAACGATAATACCCAGTGCTCACTTTGATAACCATAACCACAATCGCTGCTTAAAGCTTGACAGTTTGTTTATTCTGTTTACTTTGTCTCGGTTTTGCTTGTCTACGGCTATACCTTTGTTACGCTTATGTGATAACAATAATCTGCATGTATGTAAATTAAAAAAAAAAAATAAATGTAAGGCGCGATAACCTCCGAAGAGATCTAAGGCCGAGCTTCTCTTCCAATTTGCGTCGTGCTCCTCTTGATTTTCCCTACAAATTGGCCGGAAGGGACCTACATGTTTTATGCCGACTCCGAACGGCATCTGCAAGGCAGATGAGTTTTCACTGAGAGCTTTTCATGGCAGAAATACACCCGGAGCGCTTGCCAAACACTGCCGAGGGGCGACCCCGCTTAGAAAAATTTTCTTCTAATTGAAAAACCTTATTTCTAAAAATTTTGATGTTGCTTTGCCCGGGAGTTGAACCCAGGGCATACGGTGTGATAGGCGGAGCACGCTACCATCACACCACGGTGGCCGCCATGTATGTAAATTGCTTTGTATATAAATATTTATGCGGTGTTACATGCATACAGACACTGAAAGAAAAAAGCAGGTACAATCAACTTAATTGAGCTGAAATTTTTGTACATTTTTGTCCATCGTTAATAACTGTCGAATCAACTTGTTGATTCTGAATGGACAATTTCAACCAGGAATCCATTTTAATCGTTATATATATATATACATATATGTATATATATATTTGTTTTAAGTCGAAAATTGATCCCGGGGATACCCCGACGAATCGTGCATCCTTTTTTTTTTTAACTTTTTTTAGAGAAATCTGAAAAAATTGTTAAGTCCGGACAGAATAAAAGTCCGGCTCCATATATAAGGCTTATACATATAAATGAAACGAATTTTTTGCCAATCGATAGTCCTAAACATCTGGATTTGAAATATGTAGGTACACTACAAAGTTTTTGTTGCTAATACTAAAAATTTGTCATTGAAAAAGCATAAACAACTCTCATAGTACTATACTGTAACGAATTTACTGCAAATTCTCTTATTTGCAACCTTCTGCTAAGTTCGAATCACTAAACTGTTGAATAAATAACTCCAATATTTAATAATGCAAAATGGCCTTTATTCAAGTACTTTCAAAATAACACTTCTAATGCTCGACAGATACCGTGCTTAATCGAAACTGATTATCGCGCCTCTACTGTTGCTGCCTTTTATACTCTCTGATTTCCTCGTTCGCATTTTCTAGACGCTTCCATTTCCAGAATCTACTAGTTGGCCATCAGCTATCAAATTTCTCAGCTGTAACTACAGATGCACGATTTTATAGCTTCTCTGATTGCATACTTTCGGGAGTATCTCAGATATATGCATGTGGTTGTGCGTTACTTCTCCGCTGCGTGTACGTACATATGTGTAGACATAATGATTGATTCGTTTATGTAGATACAAGGACTGTCTGCTTTATTGTTGTTGTGACTTCATTTACTTAGCATCAGACTAGGAATGTGAGTATCGCTTAGTGTCACTAATATTCGTAACAATACTTATACTTTTGCATAGTAAGCTTGCACCTGTTTTTTCCTCATAAAGTTTCATCCAATTGAGATATTGGCGGCCGCCGTGGTGTGGTGGTAGCGTTCTCCGCCTACCACACTAAGATCCTGGGTTCACGCTCCGGGCAAAGCAACATCAAAATTTTAGAAGAAAGTTTTTGTAAGCGGGGGTCGCCCCTCGGCAGTGATTTGGCAAGCATTCCGAGTGTATTTCTGCCATGAAAAGCTTCTCAGTGAAAATTCATCTACCTTGCATATGCCGTTCGGAGTCGGCAAAAGGCATGTAGGTCCCGTTCCGCCAATTCGTAGGAAAAATTAAAAGGAGCACGACGGAAATGGGAAGAGAATCTCGGCTCAAAATCTCTTTGGCGCTTATCGCGCCTTACATTTATTTGAGAGTCAGGAAAAAGCTTTTTCTGAAGTATTTTTGTTATAAAAAGAATAACATTTTGGGTGCATGGTTTCAACAGTATCAACAATCACCTTCACCTTCACCAATCACCATAACTCAGATAACTTAAAAATGATTACTGTCACTAACGGAAGGGGTCGGTGTGCTGCTTACTGTGTCCATCCAGAAATAAGTAGATCCTACAGGCTGTCGGATTACTGCAGAGTTCTTCAGGAGTGAAGAAAGCAGCAGCTATTCTGGAGGCAGCGTGCTTAAGCTACAGTCGCGTCAATCTATATGTATATTGATAGGCGATTATGGCAATAAATGTAAATGTAAGAGGCATTGGAAAAACTTCGCTCAGGCCGGACTATACATCTGTACTGAGTTCCCGCTCATAAACGGATAGAAGGTAACGAAAAGGCCAATAAGTTGGCAAAGGAGGGCGCAGCACTCGCTAAATCGAAGGTAAACGTCCCAATCTGTTTGAGAGAAATCAAAAGGAGACAGGAGTTGCATATGATGCATCAAGCAGGAAAGGCGTGGACAAAAGCGCGGGGCTGCAAAATGTCTAAGATCTTACGCAAACCCTACGACGTTATACTCACAAAGATGCTCATATCTCTAAAGAGACTCAGGATGGTCATACCAACTGGACACTGCGCTCTGGCGTCTCATGCTTAAAAGTTAGGCCTCGTAAGTAACAGCAGATGTAGGAAGTGCGAGCTGCAGGAAGGATCGGTGTTCTGTGTTTGTGTGCTGCGCTCGCAAGGTCAATGCTCCAGCTACTGGGAGTGGCAGAGTTACCAGATCTCGAGACAGCAACTAAACAAGGTCCTAGAAAATATCTAGTATTTGCCAAGAGGACAGAGTCATTCTATAACATAAGCCCTGACACCTGATTGGGGTTCTTAAGTTTGCTCGTCAAACAAATTCTGGTAACACTATGGACACATTCAGTCTATATGAGGTCATATTAACCGGCCAGTTCAACCTAATCTAACTGTCAGTATAACAATATCAATGAAAATTTATTAAATAACATATTTCCATCAGCATTAGTTAAGGCTTTTGATATGACAGCGATTTCTGCGGCATCATAGTCATAAGAGCAAGGGCGCTTACTACATCCCTGATCGTAAGTTTCTCTTTAAAATTAACTGATACATTTGCATCGAGAGAAAAGTTCTTCGAAAGATTTATGGAATTCTACGCGTTGGCAATGGCGAGTACCAAAGAAGATTTAATGATGAGCTGTACGAGCTATACGCAGACATCAACATAGTCCAGCGAATTAAAACGCAGCGGTTTCGCTGTCTAGGCCATGTTATGCGAATGAAAGATGATGCTCCGGCCAAGAAAGTGTTTCTATCGGAACCCGCCTATGGAAGCAGAGGTAGAGGGCGTCCCCCACTCCGTTGGAAGGACCAGGTGGAAAACGATTTAAACTCCCTTGGTGTAACCAATTGGCGCCGGTTGGCGGAGCGAAGGAGCGACTGGCGTGCCTTGTTGGACGGCCATAACCGTTTAGACGGTTAAGCGCCCATTAAGTAAGTAAGTAATTTGCATAATATCGACAGCTAGTCGCTTATGAAATTACCAACAAAATACCCTTGTATGAGTTAATCGGGGATTACCCGTATTGCTTTAAATGTATGAAAACATTTATTTGAAGCAATTTTTAATTTTAAATTTATTTAATAATTTGGGAAAAATTTAAACAACATGACATCAGGACACACAAGGCGACAGCTGTTTCGATTATACCTTGTAAATCTCTTCAAAGCCTTTTCTCCCGGGAGTGGGATTTGAACCCGCACTCCTACGATAGTTGTAAGTGTTACAAACGCATTCAGCCACGTCATGCCTTAGTTGTAAAGTTTTTCCCAGTTGCCTTCTCTATATAATAAATAGAACAAAAACAACAACAATACCAAGTTTCTTTGAAAACCGCTTTACCACCAAGCATAACTTTAAAACATAATTACATACGAAGTATGCAGTGTGTAAAAGATTAAATATGCAGAGAAGAAAAAAAAATAAATGTAAGGCGCGATAACCTCCGAAGAGCTCTAAAGCCGAGCTTCTCTTCCAATTTGCGTCGTGCTCCTCTTGATTTTCCATACAAATTGGCCGGAAGGGACCTATATGTTTTATGCCGACTCCGAACGGCATCTGCAAAGCAGATGAGTTTTCACTGAGAGCTTTTCATAGCATTTCATCACCCGGAGCACTTGCCAAACACTGCCGAGGGGCGACCCCGCTTAGAAAAATTTTCTTCTAATTGAAAAACCTTATTTCTAAAATCTTGATGCTGCTTTGCTCGGGGTGTGAACCCAGGGCATACGGTGTGGTAGGCGGAGCACGCTACCATCACACCACGGTGGCCGCCGCAGAGAAGGCAATTGGGAAAAACTTTACAACAACTAAGGCATGACGTAGCTGAATGCGTTTGTAACACTTTCAACTATCGTAGGAGTGCGGGTTCAAATCCCACTCCCGGGAGAAAAGGCTTTGAAGAGATTTACAAGGTATAATCGAAACAGCTGACGCCTTGTCCGTCCTGATATCACGTTGTTTAAATTTTTCCCAAATTATTAAAAAAATACGTTTCTTTTTAACAAAAAAATAGATTTAGTGGGAATTTATCATTTTTACCGAGTATTGTTAACCAGTTTCTTTGTTGAATTTACTAAACAAATTTCTCACTTTCTTCACAAAAGCTTCGATTGAATTAACCGTGTCATCAATTTTAACAAAAGTCTGTAAATTCAACAACAACAACAACAAACCCGATTTGTTGATATTACTAGCATTATTTCCTTCGGCATTCATACGAGTCTGCATAAAGGTTTGCAAATTTGTATATGTTTTTTTATTGTTTTTTATACTCAGTTGAGCAGAGCTCACAGAGTATATTAACTTGGATTGGATAACGGTTGGTTGTACAGGTATAAAGGAATCGAGATAGATATAGACTTCCATATATCAAAATCATCAGGATCGAAAAAAAATTTGATTGAGCCATGTCCGTCCGTCCGTCCGTGCGTCTGTTCGTTAACACGATAACTTGAGTAAATTTTGAGGTATCTTGATGAAATTTGGTATGCAGGTTCCTGGGCACTCATCTCAGATCGCTATTTAAAATGAACGATATCGGACAATAACCACGCCCACTTTTTCGATATCGAAAAATCGAAAAAGTGCGATAATTCATTACCAAATACGGATTAAGCGATGAAACTTGGTAGGTGAGTTGAACTTATGACGCAGAATAGAAAACTAGTAAAATTTTGGACAATGGGCGTGGCACCGCCCACTTTTAAAAGAAGGTAATTTAGAAGTTTTGCAAGCTGTAATTTGGCAGTCGTTGAAGATATCATGATGAAATTTGGCAGGAACGTTACTCTTATTACTATATGTCTGCCCACCACGCCCACTTTTTAAAAAAAATTTTTTTTAATTCAAATTTTAAAAGAAAAGTAAATATCTTTTCAGTATATAAGTAAATTATGTCAACATTCAACTCCAGTAATGATATGTTGCAACAAAATACAAAAATAAAAGAAAATTTCAAAATGGGCGTGGCTCCGCCCTTTTTCATTTAATTTGTCTAGGATACTTTTAATGCCATAAATCGAACAAAAATTTACCAATCCTTGTGAAATTTGGTAGAGGCTTAGATTCTAGGACTATAACTGTTTTCTGTGAAAAAGGGCGAAATCGGTTGAAGCCACGCGCAGTTTTTATACACAGTCGACCGTCTGTCCTTCCGCTCGGCCTTTAACACGATAACTTGAGCAAAAATCGATATATCTTTACTAAACTTAGTTCACGTAATTATCTGAACACACATTGTATTGGTGTAAAAAATGGCCGAAATCCGACTATGACCACGCCCACTTTTTCGAAATCGAAAATTACGAAAAATGAAAAAAATGCCATAATTATATACCAAATACGAAAAAAGGGATGAAACATGGTAATTGTATTGGTCTATTGACGCAAAATATAACTTTAGAAAAAAAATTGGAACTAGAACTAAGGAATTAGAACTAAGCCCCACTCCCTTTTAAAATACTCATTAACACCTTTCATTTGATACCCATATAGTACAAACAAATTCTAGAGTCACCTCTGGTCCACCTTTATGGCGATATCTCGAAAAGGCGTCCACATATAGAACTAAGGCCCTCGTCCTCTTAAAATACTCATTAACACCTTTCACTTGATACTCATATCGTACAAACCAATTCTAGAGTCACCCGTGGTCCATCTTTATGGCGATATCTCGAAAAGGCGTCCACCTATAGAACTAAGGCCCACTCCCTTTTAAAATACTCATTAACACCTTTTATTTGATACCCATATCGTACAAAATAAATTCTAGAGTCACCCCTGGTCCACGTTTATGGCGATATCCCCAAAAGGCGTCCACCCATAGAACTAAGGCCCACTCCCTTTTAAAACACTTATTAACACCTTTCGTTTGATACCCATATTGTACAAGCGCATTCCAAAGTCAACCCTGGTCCACTTTTATAACGATATTCCGAAAAGGCGTCCACCTATAGAACTAAGGCCCACTCCCTTTTAAAATACTCATTAACACCTTTCATTTGATACCCATATAGTACAAACAAATTCTAGAGTCACTTCTGGTGCACCTTTATGGTGATATCTCGAAAAGGCGTCCACATATAGAACTAAGGCCCACGCCGTCTTAAAATACTCATTAACACCTTTCACTTGATAGTCATATAGTACAAACCAATTCTAGGGTCACCACTCGTCCACCTTTATGGCGATATCTCGAAAAGGCGTCCACCTATAGAACTAAGGCCCACTCCCTTTTAAAATACTCATTAACACCTTTCATTTGATACCCATATAGTACAAACAAATTCTAGAGTCACTTCTGGTGCACCTTTATGGTGATATCTCGAAAAGGCGTCCACATATAGAACTAAGGCCCACGCCGTCTTAAAATACTCATTAACACCTTTCACTTGATAGTCATATAGTACAAACCAATTCTAGGGTCACCACTCGTCCACCTTTATGGCGATATCTCGAAAAGGCGTCCACCTATAGAACTAAGGCCCACTCCCTTTTAAAATACTCATTAACACCTTTTATTTGATACCCATATCGTACAAAATAAATTCTAGAGTCACCCCTGGTCCACGTTTATGGCGATATCCCCAAAAGGCGTCCACCCATAGAACTAAGGCCCACTCCCTTTTAAAACACTTATTAACACCTTTCGTTTGATACCCATATTGTACAAGCGCATTCCAAAGTCAACCCTGGTCCACTTTTATAACGATATTCCGAAAAGGCGTCCACCTATAGAACTAAGGCCCACTCCCTTTTAAAATACTCATTAACACCTTTCATTTGATACCCATATAGTACAAACAAATTCTAGAGTCACTTCTGGTGCACCTTTATGGTGATATCTCGAAAAGGCGTCCACATATAGAACTAAGGCCCACGCCGTCTTAAAATACTCATTAACACCTTTCACTTGATAGTCATATAGTACAAACCAATTCTAGAGTCACCCCTGGTCCACCTTTATGGCGATATCTCGAAAAGGCGTCCACCTATAGAACTTAGGCCCACTCCCTTTTAAAATACTCTTTAATACCTTCCATTTGATACACATGTCATACAAACACAATCCAGGGTTACCCTAGGTTCTGTTTACAACATGGTGATTTTCCCTTACTTTGTCTCCACAGCTCTCAACTGAGTATGTAATGTTCGGTTACACCCGAACTTAGCCTTCCTTACTTGTTTTCTTTTATATTTAGTATACATTGTACATATATGTATGCATATGTTATACTTTTGTATGTATATTTTTTATGCTGACTTTTATTTTGATTTCAAATACTAGCGCTACATGTTTATTCTATTGCTCCTTGGCATTTACATTATATATGTATTTTTTATTAATTTTTATGAGTTTGTGCGACAGAAACAGAGTGAGTTCTTCTCTGTATATGCCTGTGCACGAAGTGTCCCTACATGACTAAACACTGAGTGTGAATGTCAGAATCTCCTACGACTTAGTTTGTATAACATTGTCGTTGGAGATAAAAATTTCAATAAAGTTTTTGCAAAGCCTTTGGGTGTTTGTGTGTTAGTTTCTTTAACTTTTTGGCAATTTTAAGGTGTAATTAATGGTGACTTATAACCATAAAACCATAACCAAATAAAACAGCTGATCGAACTTACCTTATGGAAATCAATGTAATCGATTAATGGTGCCATACCATAACGCTAACGACATAACCATACCATAGCCAACGAATTGGTTTTTGGTTTTTCGCCAAACTTTTTGTAAATTTTATTCATTGTTTTGGGTACGTTTTGACTAAGAGACTTAATTTTTTTGGAATATGTTTGCAATTTTTTGCGTTTTCTTCATTTTTATGAAATTTTCTTTTAAGCTAAGGCACCATTAATCGATCACATTGGAGATGCATATGGATATGGGTATGGTTACGACTATGGCGTTAGGGTTAAGGAAGTTTAATTTGGCCTTTATTCAGGTTACGTATACGCCGTAGTGTAGAAAATTTTTTAAAGGGTATTAGAAGAAGGTTGACTGATTTTTCGGTGGATTTTTGCATAAAAGATAATCTTTTCGGGAAATACATACATATTTCATTATAGCTCGATATAGTTAATCCTGCTATTTTCCAATTTGCGGTCTGCCAAATAAAAGGGTTTCTCAATTACTATCGTAAAGTTCTCAGAATGCTATCACAAATGCATCGGTATGTTATCGGAGCGTTACCAATTTGTTAGCGGTGTGTTATCGGAAAGTTATCAAAATGTTATCGACTTGCTATCAATAAGTTATATAGTTTTTATCAAAAAATTATCTATATATAATCAAAAAGTTGTCAATTATTTATAAAAAGGTACCGATTTTTTTTAAAACGTTATCGATTAAGTTATGCGTGTGATCGATTTGTTTTCGACGACTCACCATTGTGTTATGAAACAGACACCAATAAAACTTCAATATAAAGCCGGTGTCACATCAACATAGCGTCGATAACAAGCCCATAAGAAACCGATAGCTCGACGATAATAAGCCGTTAATAAAACAATAACTTGTCGGTATCGTTTGTTACCTATGCTTGATTGCCCAGCATTTGCCAGAACTAGGCGAAAGTACTTCGGTCGCGACGCACTTGGATCTCCCGAGGGTTTATCCAAGGTTGAGGTCGGTATCATTCGGAACTTTATCGTTGCTACCAAACGATTCTCTAAGTAGCTAGATCTACGTCACCGTTATTTTTGTTGTATGTGGTATCACAACGGACCTTCGTGTTGTCCAAGTGAGTTTTCTTTTTAGGACAGCTACCACCTAACCTAACCTATAAAAAGCCTCCGAAGCCTTTTCAAATGATCAAAAATTATTGTTTTTTTGGAAAGTTACTCTGTTGGGTTTAACTTCCCCCTCTGGGCGAGCTTTAGTTAATTTAAAAACACATCGACATTCACGAGTACTTGGTACTCATGCCTTTTTTTCCGTTAGAGTCTTTACTCTCTGCAGGATTTCAGTTGTTTCTGTAGTTTTTGTCCTTGTATCCTTAGAAGCAGCTGTTATTGGTGTGAATTTGGCATAGTACTTGTAAGTTTATACTCCAATGGCCTAACATGGCACGTATTCTCCAGAGATGGGTATTTATTTATTTTTTTTTTTGTACGAGGAGGAAGCATCGAAAGCCTCAGAGCCAGTGTGGGACTTTAACCACACTAAACCTCGTACCGTCCGAGTACCGTTTACCCCCCGGTACCACCGTCAAGTATTCCGTCGGGAGGTAGGTTGAGCACTAAGCTCTACGTCTGTCGGGGTCACGTTGCTCTACTTTGACAGTCCCGCGGCATAGGTAAAGATGTGCTTGACACCTACGACTTCTACGAATATTTGGAAACATACCTTAAACAATGTCCATACAGTGCTTGTGGCATGTTTTTTACACGAGCTGTGCGTTCGACTACTTGCATTGTAGGGCTTTTTGTAATTTTTTTCCCACAATACGTATCGACGGATTTCCTCCCCATGTAGGTACTTCCCCCGGTTGGAGAGGGCTTGTCTCCAATCCGTGTTTTATTCCTTCACCTGGGTCCGTTTTCGAACGGTTGAAGAGGCCTTGTCTCCAATCCGTCGCCTGGTTTACTATTATATTAGGGAACGTACCCAAATAACGTGACCCCAGTAGGAGGGAGGGGGGGGGGGGGGGGGGGGGGTTCTTTGTCACATAGTCAATAATCTCTAGAAAATCTTGCAATTTTTTTGTGGAATTTATTTCGCGTCAAAAATTTCCATGACAAATTATCAGAAAAACGTGCACGGTAATGCAGTGGACGACGTGTCTCGCGTGCGACCTCTGCAGGTCCTCTCCAGGAGACCAAAAGAGATCTTATGTATCGTGAAGCAAAGCGCGGAGTGGATAGACATCGTAGCTGTCGACGAGGAAAAGATAATCACGTCTGAGGAAACTCCTGATGCTACTGCTCCCATAATCTACGATGTATCCCAGTGGCTTGATGCTGGAAGCGTATTCGTTAAAGTTGAATTAGATGAAAAGAAATAAAAAAGAAAAAGAATTTATAAATTAAGTTGTTGTTCGAATATATTTTTAGATATATTTTTTCTTCATCATATTATTAACTTATAATTATATGTATGCACACTAGAGGTTTACGCCGATCACTTTATCGGCGGCGGCGGCGTGGGCAGCGCGCCGGCATTTGCCGGTGTTCTTAGTTTAAAGAGCTTGATTTTTTCTATTTAAAAAAATAATATTTAAGAAAGGTTTTGTTTGTATGTATCTAAGGAAATCAACGTGTTGGCCATTTTGGAAAGATCCGGAGGTTTTGCCTCAAGATCTCGCACACCGTTCAAAAATTTTCAGAAGTGGCTCTTTGCGGAAGGATTGTCCCTCGTTCACCTGCTCCAGACAGACTTTGAATCTAGCCCCGGTCTTTGGAGTTGGTACTGCTGCGCCTGCTGAAGAGAAATAAAGATACATAAAATGGTCACACTTTTGTCTGTATATCTCGTGCAATTTCTTTAAATCATTTGTGGCTGTTTGGCGGTCATGCACGAAGGCGACTTACGGTTGCTATTAATGGTCTATTAAAACTCATGACTCGTGGCACAGGGCGAAACCAGTTTTTTCGAGCTAAAATCCCCTATGATTAAGAGTAGCAATCCCGACCACCAGTCGCCACCACGCCTCCTGACCCTCACACCATATGCCATCACAGAAGCTATAGGACTGCGACTTCGAAATCATATGTAACTTCGTCGACGTCAGTTTCCTAGAAGCTCTAGGTGTAGCTCCGAAGACTTTCTAACGGATGTTTTTGGCGCGCTATGCTGCCGAGCTACACCAGAGAAACACCTTGAAACGTTAGGGAGTGACTATTTGGCCAAGGATGCCGCCCTCGAAATCATAAGCAGTCTAAGTGGATGTCATTGCGTAACTCATGGGTGAAAATATTATAATCCTCGGCGCATCTACATAATTAAAATTTTACAAGGACTCTGGATAAAATTTTTAAAATGTAGCCTAAAGCTTGTAGACGTTTATATTCACAACATTGATTTCAATAGTCTTCGTTAAATCAAAACGATATTTTAGAATGAAAGTCTACCGATTTTAAGTTGAAAGATGTTAACTGCTGTTTTCCGGCTTTATGATATAAGAGCTCATTGTGGATGGCCGCGTAGCTTAAATTTTCAGACTAGTTCGACTGTCCACTACGTTGGGGTAGTAGCATACACGGTCATTAGTTCGACTGTCTTGGGAAAGATTTTGCTTCACCACTTTGAGTGTTCTTGCGAAGGACAAATCCTCACCTGGTAACTATATAATCCTACGTATTCACATTTGTAAAAGGAGCCGTAACGGGTAGGTGATATTTAAACTTGGTTGACAGGCTATAACCAATGTGATTCACTCCAAGGTACTGGTTTTGGATAGAGCCGCCAACTTTAGGAAATGTCAAAACGGGAGACTTTGGTGTTGAAGGATGAAGTGTGAAAATCAAAATTAACATTTCAGACGCTATTGTATAGCTTCGCAAATAAACAACAGATTTTTGAATGTAAGCTTAAGTTATTTTTCAAACTCTTCTCATACGTACATAAATCTTCAACGCAAGTATAAGGTGGGAATCATGCAAAGGAGTGTTTAAACCCCTGAATCCTACTAAAGGATTTTGCATCACTGATTTCGCTTATTCTTTCAGCCAATCGCAATATACAATTTTTTTAAAAATCGCACCTTTTTTGGGTAATTTGTTTTTTTTTTAACAACTGAAGGACAATTTGAAAACATGTTCACCTTGGGTCATTTTATTTGAATTCATTGTTCATTATTTTTTGAATTTTTTGGAAAAAAAAAAATGCAAAGTGAGCATATAAATTTATTATATAACTTTTCTTTTAGTGTTTTGTTTTAATAACTTGGTGAATTGGGTGATGCGAAGTCAGTGATAAAGTGACATCGAAAGCGCTTGTTTTTTTTTTTAAATAACTTTTGAACAGTTAGAAAGAGTTAAATTTCGCAATAAGTTTATTATTACTGGCAGTGATAAGTATCCCTTGATACCTCTTTCGACCATATCCTCCCAATTTTCGACATGAGCAATAAATGGCCTAAACAGTCTTAAACGATTAGAAAATATAGTAACGCGCCGGCCGCCGCCGCGCCGATATTTTTGACATTCGGCGGCGGCGTTTATCGGCGGCGTATATCTCTAATGCACACACCCTTTGCGTAACGCGGCGGGTGCCGAATTAATAAAACCAAATATAATTCAAATACATTTTTTTTTATTTAAAATCATACTTATGAACTACTACTAAAAGAAAAGGGGGGGGGGGGGGGGGGGTCTTAAAATATACTACCGGTGGTCACCGAGGGGAGGGAGGGGGATACAAAGTTGTAGAAAATGGCTCACGTAGTTTGGGTACGTTCCCTTATGTACCTATATTCCGGTCTTTTCTTGTTTTATCATTCTGACGCCGCTAATTGTACGGAGGCCTTGAATCCAATACGTGCTCAGCTCGATCCACTCCACCTTTGCAGTTTGTTCTCCACCCACAAAACTCGATTGTTGAATGTTCGCGCCGGAGCCTTTTCAGACTACGTAGACACTTCATTATTTCCGCTATTACATCGCATGCCGCGGTCCATTTTACCTTGCTTTATAGCATGCATCCAACAATTGTTTCAGGAGTGTAATCCTCTCCAAAAATGCTGCGTAGTTTGCATCTCTAGCGAAGGGGCGAGGGGCGAAGTGGGATTAAGTGCTTAAGTAATCGGAGTAGCGCTCATTTTTTGTGATTGCACATAGGAATGCCCAAAGCAAATTTATACCGCATCGCAAACACAACAATACCTACTAAAAAATATGGTATTCAATAAATGAATTGACAAACAGAAGAAGGCACAAAAAAGAATAGAAAATTAAAATTAAAATAAATCAAGCTTTGTTCACTTATATACAAACCAAACGTTCATCAAATAGTGTTTTAATTTACAGCACAGTGCATACCACAAGCAATGTGTAGCAGAAGCCAACCGCCTCACTCACACAAACACACAATGCCAACACCAAATGTTATTCAACCTTTTATTGCGATCTTTTGTTGTTTTTGTTGCTATTGTGACCTGCTAGTAATTCATATCACAATTATATACACTTTTATAGTGACTTTTTAGTTAAGCTTCTGGTGATTCTTATGTGTGGCTTTTAATCGTTTCGCTGTTGTTGTTGTTCTAGTGTCATGTTATCATTATTGTCGTCGTAGTTGGTATCGTTGTTGTAGTTGCCATCGTTAATATGTCGTTTGTTGTTTCGTTATCGTATCACGTAAATATCATACAACCCAACCCCCGTCTGTCCACCCCCTATGCCATACCTTCAGCATTCGTCAATCGTTTGTGGTGGCATTCATTGCAACGACGAGAAGAACATCGGTCGTTCGGTCGCTTCATATCACTTCCACTTCTTGGGGCCATTTCATTTAGTTCCTGTTTTGCTGCCTGCCAGCCTTCTTTCGGTTATTGTTGTTGTTTTTGTTATTATTACTATCTTACCTTTAGTTTAGCATTTGCTTGGTTTTGTTGTTTTATTATTTGGGTTGCGCTCACAGTTCACATTTTCAACGTCAATTTCAACATCCATCCACAAATGTGACGTTATGCCATGGCCGCATTGCTGTTGCCTGCTTGCTGCTAGTTCTCCCAATACTGCTTTTGTTGCTGCCGCCAATGCGTTTCGTATTTTCTGTTGCTGCTTACACAAAATCACATCTCTCTTCAACTTTTTAGTCTCAATTCGCGTGTGCTACAATAATAATGTATCTGCGAGTACCACGCGATTCTCCAAATAACAAACAATACAACCAAAAAAATAAATAAATAAAACAAGAAACAATAAAGTGTCAAGGCGGTGAGGGGCAACCACCGATAATACGAATAGCAGCAGCAGTGGCGGCAGAACAATATAAAAAAAGTATACAACGTCGTACATACAAACATACACACAAACTTACAAATATATTAGTTTTATGTGCATTATAAATGTCGAGAAAGAACGGTTTGTTTGCAAATATTGCTAAGATTCAAGTGTATGTGTTTCTATAGACCCCATTTTTTTGAAAAAGGTTTAAGTTGAGTTTAGAAACAAAAAAAATTTTAAATACATTTTGGTATATGTGATTTCATGGACACATTCCACTCAAATTGCATTTATTGTTTTTTTTTAATATATTTATACCATTTTCAAAAAAATAACTAAAAAAAACTGCCTGTACCTAAAATTGTCTGCTAGTACATAAAAAGTGCAAAAATTCGTACTTGCTTTAATATAAATATACATACATTAGGGTGCCTCAAAATAATTATAATTTTTTCATCGAAATTATAACAATTTTTTGTAGCTAAGACGAATTTTGAGTGAAATTTTTCCCTACCCTTTGCATTTTTAGGGTTTGTGGAACTTTATGTGGCTAAAAGTAGAGATATTTTTAATATATGACGCTCCGGTCTTACAGTCAAAAATTATCATACCCTGCAAAATTATTTAATGAATAATAAACGAATTTCGGTACCATATCTATAACTACAACACACAAAATCTAGTGGCGTTTTCTTTTCGAAAAAATTTTAACCTCATGTTGCACTCTTTAACTCTAAAAACGCCATCAGCTTTCGAATCGATACTTTTATACCACTCAAGTATCAGAAACGTGGTATCACAAAGAAATCTCATTAAAGGCATTAGGAAAACAATGAAACTGAAGTATAACGCCGTCAACAAGATCCCCAGCATGTTAGGATGCTTTGAATATTCCTGCGGTAGGCAGACTTGTCGAAAGATGCGACTAAAATCCACAAATCCTAGGGGTAAAAAAACGTTTCCGAGGCACATGGAATAGTACCAGAAGACGCTTGTACCGGAGAGTAACGGATTCATTCCGACAAAGGACTGCCAGTATACGCGCTAAAAACAATAACAGCAACCCTCAACAAAAAGCTCGTAAACATTCTCAAAAGAAAAATGGCAAAAGGCCGGCAAAAAAAATTTATCCAGCAGGAAGCCAAGATACTAAAAAGGGAATAAAAACATAACATCAAAGATAATGATATTTAAAAAAAATGGAGTATACCATCGTAGACACAGAACTAGCAATACATCTTCTCCCTGAATATGAGGAAAAACACAAGAGGGAGGCACAGATTATTGAAAAGAACAAAAGATCCGACCGCAAGATCGATACGGATAAAGAAGTCAAAATAATCAGGTCATTAAAGCATAAACTTAAAACCAATTAAATGAAAAAGTGAACGATTAGATCTGAAAATTATTAGATCCAGTAACGATGAAAATAAACAGAACAGCGCATTAGCTGGAGTGAATGATCGAATATATTGAAAACCCACGGCAATTGACAAGAAAATACAAAATCTCTCAAACCAGCACAAATATGCATCCTTCATACAGATTAAAACGATATATATGAAAACCATGTTAATTAGGTAGAATATAGAAAAGAAGCTGCATATGATATATTCAACAGCCAATAACAGTGTTAGCATACACGGGAAGAATGTCGTACAAAGTAGCCAAAGTATCCTAAAAGCATAACGTGCTACAGGTTGTGTAGCGCAACCCATTCAAGGGGTTGCCAGGGCAATATATAGCTTCTCCAACCCAATTTGTCAACCTCACCTACCCCTGACGAATCTTGTTTCTTTAACAGCCGAGGCTCTGGCTACCCCAAGTTCCTCATGGATCTAGGGGGTGAGAGGGCGGGATGGACTAGAAGGTGTGGTCATTGGTGCTGGTCACCGAAAAGTATCGGATCTGCATCCGGCAAAAGACCAACAACATCGATAACACTCCCCAGGGCCTTCGCGGAGTGTCCGTATCGCTACAACAACAACAACCACATTAAACCTTTTAGAAAACATGGAAATATATAAACATAAAACATTTGCAAATGTATTACTTGAACTACTCAAATTACTACACGAAATAAGAACCAACAAGAAAAGCACGAAATCAACGCCAGGTAGAAAAATTAATTTTAATATCCTGCCGACAAATCGCGTACAGCCACTTTTTTGGTAGAAGACATGAATTAACTACATGCGAACATACAACTGAATACGAACGAGGCAGAACAAAAAATTACGCGAAAGATGGCACATTGCTGAAAGAGGTTTATTGCCAAATAAAAATTCTCTAGGGATGACGGAAAATCGGTCCAAAATAGTTCGAACTAATCTGTTTCCCAATGTCGTTTAATCAAAAACGTTTTTCATCCATAAAACTGAAAACTATTTTAACCAATTCGGAGCGCAAGAAAAGTCTGAATGACCATTAATCTATTAGCTCCATATACAAAAAGTATGGCAATTTTTATATCCTAAAATTAACTACTAAAATTAGCAACAACATCAGCTCGGAAATCCAGCGAAGACTACTATTTATATATAAGACACTATTGCCAATAAATGCTACTTTGGACTAGGTAGGTAATTGAGAAGTAAAGTCCTCTCTCGGCAAACGAAAATCATACTCTACAAAGCACTTATGTTACCCGTCCTGCTATATGGTGCAGAAGCATGGACCATGACAACAGCAGATGAAGCGGCTCTGGAAGTGTTCTTGAGAAAAGTTCTTCGAAAGATTTAAACTCCTTTGGTATGACCAATTGGCGCCGGTTGGCAGAGAGAAGGAGCGACTGGCGCGCCTTGTTGGACGGGCATAACCGTTTAAGCGGTTAAGCGCCAATTAAAATAAAAAAAAAATTAAGTAAGTAAAATTAACTAAATGGGTAAAGTATTTGCTATGCATACTGTGATGGGCTAGGTCCTGACTACGTTCTGCATAATAGATAGACTCAACAGATGTTTTTCAGAACACTGGTACTAGTTGTCCTGCAATTACATATCGTTCACTGTATCTTAACCCTTGAACCTGTTGTGAGGAAAGTTTGAAAGTTTATAGGTTTAGTTTCGATTTCGATGTATAAAATTAAATTTTTTTTGGGCAGTCTAATGTGCGCTTAGAAATGTACGTGTCGATGTGCTAATAAACTCGATTGCCTATGTAATGCATATAATTAACTTTTAGCTACAATAAAGACAGAAAAGAAATAATTCACAAAATTATTTGAAGCAAAAGAGATGTTAATATCAAATAGACAGCGGAGTAAATAAGTCGTTAAATTGAAAATAGAAAAGTGAAAAGATAAACACAACAAAGTGTAAATAAATTAAATAAAGAAATAAAGTGTATGTAACAGTGAATGGAAAACTAAGTCAAAGTAAAGTGGGCGATAGGAGATAAGCATTAGAAACAACTCAAATAAGTCATGCATAGCAAAAAAATAACTACAACAACAGCAGCAACATATGTATGTGTCTACCAAATAGAGTAGAGACGAATTAGACAACAGACAAAATATAGAAATTAATCAATTCGTATTATAATGCAACAACAATATACGCGTGTTAAACGGCAAAACGTTCAATTGAAAAGGTAAATATTTTAATTTAAAATAATTATAATTCGTTAAGTACTATAAATTAAAAATTGTTGCTGATAAGAGATATTAAAAATATATTTGGTATAGGGTGGTGAAAAGTTGAATGTGAACTTTCCAAAAATTATTTACATATTTTACAAAAATCTATAAAATACGCAGTATCAAAAAAATTGTGTATCGGGGCCTTGTGAATTAAGCTAACGAAATACCAGCCACGCTGTTTAATCTTATTAAAGGTTGAAGTTATTCACAACTGATATTTTCAATAATGAAATTTGTTCCAATCTACTCGAGCCAATGTGTTATAGGTAATGTGTAGATATTTATGTACAGTGCTGTGCAAATCCAAAAGCAAAACATTTAAATATATCATTTATCTTCGACATATACAAAGTTCAAAGTGCCGTTTGGTGTAACAACATACGTTTCATGATGCAATGAATATTCAAGTGTTCTCATCCCGTTGACGTTTTCAACAATGTAAACCGCTACCAGGATTTTTTAGGCATAAACATAAACGTAACTTTGTATTCCACAAAATATTATAGACAAAATTTTGCAGAAAACTTCATTTTTTGAGGAAATTTGCACGAAAAATTTAGCAATAAAAGGTTTAGTACTTTTGTAGTACATGTAAATACTGGCAAATAGAGTTGCCGAAAAAGTGAGGTTATGTTTTTGACATCAAACGTCGAATGAAATTCACTCAACCAACATCATTCTCTAATTGTTATACAACCCTATTGATTGTCAATTATCATTATCCCACCTTAGAGAAATGTATAGTTTGGAAAAGTGTGCTGGATACACTTTCCAGTTTACTTTGGATATCGAGTTGAAATGTGGTTGAAAATAAAAATGTTCACGAAGGTGGCATCATCTAAGCCAGCAGCTGTTTTTTATGCAGAAATTAAATTAAAAATAAGAAATTCAATTAAAATTTAAATATACCAAAATATTGGAATCTTACATTTGAGGCCAGTTAGAGTACAAGTTGAGAACTATTCTTCTCTCAACACGAGGAGCATAATTTTTTGCCACATAAGAAACGTGCTCTTTTTCTTCGGAACGCTATCATTCTCAACTTGAGCCTTTGTTGAGAAACAACGTATGAGTTTTTTAAAGCATGCTAGTAATCAACTTGAGCTCAAATTTGATTCAATCTCCAATGTTTATTGAGATGTTGTTTGAAAAACTACGCGAGAACTATCAGTCAGCCATTTTTCCATTAGATGGCCAAAGAGGTTTTTTGCAAAGTCCGTGAATACCTAAGCCGCCTGATATGGAGTATTATCTTAAACATACTAAAGACGATGTTAGAGAATTCCAAAATTTTTATTCTCAGCCCATAGGTAGTGCTTATATGTAGTTTTTGGAAAAAGCGCCCTCCCACGCCACCTGAGAACAGTTTTTTTTTAATTTATGTAACCGTCTTTGTCTCCAATTACGGCAGCCCGGTGGAATTTGGCCTTCTGATGTTTAATAGCCTGGAAAAATCGATTTCAAGATTGTTTTGTTGTTGTTTTTGTAGCGATAAAGACACTCACCGAAGGTTTTGTGGAGTGCTGTTAATGCTCCTTTGCGGGATATACATAGTAGATCCGGCACGCTCCGGTAACAAGCAACATTAAGGTACCTGCATATCTCGGGAATAATTTACTATGACCACATTGATCCTTCTAGGCAACATTCGGGTCATTTCGTGTTTGCTTTCTCGATATTTTTGGAACTGCTTTCCAATATTTTAGGATTTTTTTCGGGTAATTCGATACTAGTTCTTGATACTTTGGCTATTCCTTAGGTGTCATTTGCGTGTTCGTTTCGGGATCGTAATTTCGGATTTTTGCGGAACTGTCTCAGAATCGCTTAATCATGCTTTGCGATCAATTAGGAGTCATTTGGGGACTTTCTTCCAAGCTTTTTATTTGGGATTATGTCACCCCCACCGCAGTGAAATAATACTTAGTTTTAAATTAAGATTATGTCACTGCCAATGAGGTGTCATAATTGCAATTGGTATAATGTCACCCTTAAGCATGAAAAGAAGAAAACTTAGATAATATCGCGAATACAATCACCGTAGTATTGGGTATAGCTTGCTGCTCTAGCCGAAGTTCTAGGATCGAGGTCCATTAATTTTAAAAACTTTAAGAAGGTATTTCTAGGAAACAGACACCTCGGAAATCTCTCGTGCTTATTTGGGCTAAAATAAAAATTTTTAGTAATTTTTGTTATTATATCGGCCAACTGATTTGTAACATCATGGGTTCGAATCGAGCGGAAGGCCTAACAATAATTATTTATAAAACTTAAATACAAATTTTTATAATAAGTGAATATTAGAGGCTCTTTATTTTTAATTATGAAAAAGTGAAAATTTGGGTAAAATTGTAGAAGAACGGTCAAATGGTCTTATTCGTGAATTTAATTTTGATCCCAAAATGGTTTTGAACCCTTGTAGGATAATTTTTTATAAGCGCGTCTGAAGAGCTTTAATGCACAACACCTCTTCTGATATTTTTGGATGCGTGTGAGAAGTCTACCGCTGTTCTAGACTTTTACGAAAATTTGAAATAAACATTTTTTAATATAAAAAATTTTGTTTAATACAATTTTATTTTTTTATATTCATTGAACCGTCGCCATTGTGTTGCACAGCACTGTATTATTGAAAGTTATCCAACCAGACCACAACATGTCAAAAACGCTAAACCATGGCTTGCTTTAATATACCACATTTCCTATAATGCATACTTATGTATGTATGTATCCACATAATTGTGCTTTGGGTATCCAACAGTAAAAATATTGGAAATACCCTGGGAATAAGTGAATAGTGTAAACGTAATAAAAATGTGTAAAAAGAAAACTCAAAGCTAAGCAAAACCTAACTAAACATTTCAAAAGCCTTGAGAAATATATAGCATTTTAAATACTTTTCATGTCTAGTTTTCGCATTATTATTCGCACATAATACGCAAATACCTAAACACAATTAAATACAAAAGTACATGGCTTCGTATCACACAATCCCTTCACGTCCCACCATAGCGCCACAAATATCTCGAAAATAGCATCGAACAGCATTTTTATACCCAGCTGCACTTGCACACAGGGTATTATAACTTTGATTGGATAACGGTTTGTTGTACAGGTATAAAGGCATCGAGATAGATATAGACTTTCATATATCAAAATCATCAGTATCGAAAAAAATTAGTTTGATCCGTCTGTCCGTCCGTCAGTCTGTCCGTTAACACGATAACTTGAGTAAATATTAGCCGAGTTTTTTTTTTACACGCGTATACGTTTCGTTTGCACGTGAAAAAAAACGCCCATCCTCGCTTAGATAATGCTTAGGAGACCCATCTAGCGGCTGTGGTTAAACAACTAGCTACAACAACAGGGTGTACCGAAAAGCGGAGACACAACACTCTGATGGCCATAGGGTATAACAATTGTGGACACATATAGAATACATAGAATTAGTGTAGAGGGTGAAACAAAGACACATATTTCAGTTACATCTGAGTATAATGCGTATTGAAATTTAGTAGGACAAAATTTATGCGCAGCAATTTCAGAGGTGTATTTAAAGTTTGTCGTTTAGCAGTCCATATAAAGTTTAAGCGTAAACGGATATACGCGTGTTAAAAAACACGGCTATTGAGATATCTTCACCAAATTTGGTACACGAGCTTGTCTGGACCCAGAATAGATTGGTATTGAAAATGAGCAAATGATGATGACCACGCCCACTTGTTTTATATATATAACATTTTGGAAAACACAAAAACCTGATTATTTAGTAAATAATACACCTAGAATGTTGAAATTTGACGTGTGGACTGATATTGAGACTTGATAAAAATTTGAAAAAAAAAAAAAAATTGTAAATGGGCGTGGCACCGCCCACTTGTGATAAAATCAATTTTACAAATATTAATCATAAATCAAAAATCGTTAAACTTGTCGTAACAAAATTCGGCAGAGAGGTTGCCTTTACTATAAGAGATGCTTTGAAGAGAAACGAAATCGGTTAAGAACCACGCCCTCTTTTATATAAAAGACTTTTAAAAGGGTCGTGGACGAATAAAATAAGCTATATCTTTGCAAAAAAGAGCTTTATATCAATGGTATTTCATTTCCCAAGTGAATTTATAACAATAAATAGGAAAAAATTCAAATTTAAAAAAATAGGCGTGGCACCGCCCCTTTTATGACTATGCAATTTTCTATGTTTCGGGAGCCATAACTCGAAGAAAAATTAGTTAAGAATAGAACCATATATATATGTATTATAGCGCAAGCCTTGTAGCACTATTAGGCACACAAAACAAACAACAACAGCATTTCAAGTGTACTGCTGGGTATGGTAATGTTCGGTTTCACCCGAACTTAGACTTCCTTACTTGTTTGATATTGAGTACGGCATATGCGCTCTCATTCTTATGCTCAAAATATTGTATAGCTCTCAACCCCCCATCACTGCAATGCTCTCAACTCCCATGCAATTAAATTTTTTTGTGCTGGATGTAAAGTGTTGTTTGCAGTTGAGTTTTTTTTTTCTTTTTTTTTACATCTATGTCCCCCTCTCCATCCACTGTGCATATTGATAATAACGTATACATATAATATAGCCTATAGGAAATATTTAGACATTATCCTTGACCCTTCAGTATAAGCCTCAGAATTTGTTGCGACACTTTTCCATATTGACAGTTTCGGCGTCGATTTTTGATATTTTCAGGTTAGTGGAGGACGATGGTTTGGATAAAAAAATTATATGGGAATGTTAGTAGTATCTTAGTTTAACTTGTTCTAATATCCGAATAACACTCGCGTCTGCGTTAGATGCATTCACTCACTTCTTACTCAATTGGTGGTGGTTGTCCTTATCTAATATAGTGAAGATAATGAGCGGTGGAAAACAATCAATGCTACTCCCAGAGTAGTGTGTGTTGTAGCCTGCATACTTCTTCGACCTCCAATTTTTTGCAGTTTATAGGATTCACACTTCTATTTTGGTCTAGACAATTTAATTTTGAAATTAGATCAATACTTCAAATATCGCGTAATTTTATTTCGATATTATTGGATACCCGCTTATTTTGCTTAAAGGAGTTACCAAATCCATACGTTGCTATTCATTAATCAAACTCCTCGCAGTATTTAATTCGAGTTAAAGTTTGGGGCAGTGTGCCCAACAAAGATTTGGGTAATGCCGTCATTTTCTGGATACAACTATCAAGTCATGGGAACGCTCGAAACAATTTCCTTTGTAAATGAAAGCTAAAACTCCTTTCGCATAGCCATTAAATGCTCCCGATCAGTAACGATGCCTGGAGAATCTTTTGCGAGTGGAGGTAACCCCATGACTTATATTAACCCGCGAAAAGTTCCTAGTTCTGTCGTGAACTACTTCTTAGTCTTATCACAAACATAACGTAGTTATTATCTTAGCGATAATATACGATGAAGCTCATTTCATGGAGTGCAACCGCTAGGATGAGTCTTTGCTGGCCCACCAATTTGTTTTAATTTGTTTTCTTTGATTTTTGGAAATCTTTTTCCGGATCTAAACGCTCTTTGTGCCTTGCATTCAACAAAGATCTTACCTTCGAATCCATTGTGGCTACCCTGCTTCGCGTATAAGTCTTATTTTGCTCGAACCACTCTTATAAATACGTATTTGCCAAAACATCGTTTACCGAATTCGTCCATCTTCTTATGCTTTTTTAAATTTAAAAATTACTTCAATTGCCGTGAGTGTGACGAGATGGCTGGAAAAAGTTATACCAACCCGGCCGAGCCAGCGTACCTACTTTGCCAGGTCTATGAGGACCTCACATAGACTGAATGAGTCCGTCGTGTTACCAGAAGTTTATTTAACGACCAAACTGAAAAACCCTATCAAAAACCAGGACCTATGTTATAGAATAACTCCGTCCTCTTGGCAAATACAACATGCGTCGGCAACATCTCATCATAAAAACATCGATCGACATTAATAAAATATCGAAGTCGAAAACAAAATCACGTTCTTTTTTTTAACATTGTGGGAAGTTGGAGATTTGCGTACTTATTTTTCTTACATTTAAATTTTTGTGCTTTAACAAAAGTAACTAACTTCAGATATTCTTAAAATGACCAAATTTCAGAGTCTATCGCTGCTTAGGCAATGAAACCGCTAAGGATATAGGAAAGCTGTTCTACTACGAGAGACCTATTAATATTCAGAGATAACGATGTTCCCAGTGAACGGTTCGTTACTTGGTTTATTTTTGTTAGAGCGCGTCCTTGAAAATTCTAAAAACACTTTATAATTATTTAGAGGAATTTAAATGTTGGATTATGGTTAAATTTTTAAGAAGTATCGACGTTAAAAAATCGTTCAGATGAGAATTATATATCGATGTATCATTTACATGCCCTAATCTCAACACCTAGGTGGTGTTGGTGCAATAATCTCACATATCCTGAGTGATGCGTATTCATACATCCGTAGGATTTAACAAATATGAAATTGGCTTTGTGGTTCGTCTCAAATTGGGATATCAGCACATCAGGAGGGATTGAACTGCATCGTGACCAATCATGAAGACGCGTATCAAACGAAAGTATTTATGGGAATTTTACCTAAAATTTTCAATTATACTTTGTTAAGCTGATCAGTATGTTTACGGGTCAGCTGGTTTATACCTAAACTGCTTAAATAAGAATTTATACTTGTTGTAGCCGATAACGTATGATTTATAATTCTAATTTATTGGATGAACTACACCAGTGGTGCACAATGCCAGCAGAGCTTCGAATACAAACACATTTTTTGTTTTTAGTTGTATGTGTTTTCATGGTGAATGTTTGAGCATAGAACTCACTCCTTAGATGTTTACTACCTGAAGTACAATCCAACTGTTCTTATTATTAGTTATGTTTTCTAAATGTAAGCCTATGTTTTCTGAATATAGTTCGGGTTTTATCGAAATAATTTACTTTTTCTCATTACTCAAACCTCTATACATAGTTCTTAGGTTGATATTCAACATTATCTCAAATTTTCTCCAAATCTTGAAAACTTATACATAGTTCTGGAATTGATCTCCAACGCCATAAATTAAAAGTCATACAAAGCCGTTTTCATTAGAACGCTTGACTCTCAAGTTCAGGGCCATTTGCGAAGCAATGCTTGATTTTTGAGAAGAATGTTAGCTCTCAAGTGGTGCTCGGTTGAAAAGGTGAAGTAGTAACGTCGATGTGTTCTGGAGGCTTCAGGGAAAACTCGTGTTTTTCATTTACAAAATCTTTAAGTGTAAATAAATATTCTTAGCTTAATTCACGGCGGCCACCGTGGTGTGATGGTAGCGTGCGTGCTCCGCCTACCACACCGTATGCCCTGGGTTAACACCCCGGGCAAAGCAACATCAAATTTTAGAATAAGGTTTTTCAATTAGAAAACAATTTGAAAACTCATCTGCCTTGCCGTTCGGAGTCGGCATAAAAAATGTAGGTCCTGTCCGGCCAATTTGTAGGGAAAATCAACGGGAGCACGACGCAAATTGGAAGAGAAGCTCGGCCTTAGATCTCTTCGGAGGTTATCGCGCCTTACATTTATTTTTTTATTTTATTTTTTATAAGCAAAAAATTTTAAATTTTGTGAGAAGCAAAAAACATTTTTTTCACATTCACGATATGCAGAAATTTCTCACTGGGCATCTGTCGTCAAGTGACTATACGACTGGCATTCGTATGAATATAAATTTTTTTTTTTGTCGTAGATTTTGTTTTAATATGGTCCACAGTTTGGTGACGGGCGTGTTGTGTGATATGATTTTTTTTCGTATTATTCGCTTGTAAATACACATAATTTCACCCGCCTCTCACAAGTCTACATACAGGTACATATATAGCCTACGCCTATCCAGCTCTTCCTTTGCAATAACCTTTAGTGAACTGCCTTCCTAAAACCCCCCCAACAATTGTATGATTTCGTGCTATACTTATTCTGCTACATATTTATAAATTATCCCACATACAAACATGTTTTGTATTTCTATTTAATTTTAGTTATTTCAATTTTTTCGTAGATTTACTCAGCTGTACTCACCATAGACCACTACACCCTCGTCCCCCCAATTCAATTGCGCCCAACACTCGCGCATCATCTTTATAGACTTTGCTCTTCTCCTTTCATTGCTTACGATTTTTTGCCACGTTGTGTTTTTAGCTTGTTTTTGCATCTCCCCCACCGTCCCCAATATTTTTCAGTCATCCATCCCTCTCCTCGTTTGTAGCTGTCATTTGGTTAGTCTGTCCGTTGTTCCGTCGATTGAATTTTTTATTATAATTCTTTTTTTTTCTGTTTGGTTTGTTCGTACATATATTTGTAGATATATATTCACTCTTACCTCATAAATACATGCGCGCATATTTTTCAAGTGCTGCTACTGTACCGCACATCACTCCTTTGCGTTCATCGCATTCTGGTTATCTCTATGTACCTCTTTGTTATATACCTTATAGATTATATATATGTATGTACATATATATTTATCAAATACATAATACGCTGCATAATTTCATATACATACCAACAAACGTATGTACATATATATAGGCGCACATTCACATCTACCTAGAAGCATTTGCACCAATTTTCTGTACACCAACATTTTAATCTCGACATTTTTCTTCCACTTTTACTCTTATTGTTAGTTTATTTTATATTTTTACAGCATATCTTATACTCTTTTGTTCTACTGCATTTTATTTCATGCTCATACCTTTACTAAGTATATTCTTCAATTCGATTCTAATTTGTATTCCATTTTATTTCTTACCCTTCTACTTTTAATTGGTCCGTCTATTGAAGTTGAAGACCACAAATTTGTTATATTTTAATTTCACGTGCTCACCTTCTTACAAATCTTTGTGATTTTATACCTACTTTGTTGGTGCTTAGAAACAGTTCGAAGCAGTAGACAAAGACCAATCTGCCACACACAACTCCAATTCTCAATACGCGCAAAATTTCGGAGGAGTTATGTTTGATACAACCGCAATTATAGTTGAGGTACATAGAACTTGCCATGCCTGAAAAATCCTTCCATTACATTGCGCTGAGATCAGTCAGGTCAGCCAAACAAACTCCACGTTCCAAACTAAATGAAAAGTCGATGGCTGATTACCAAATCTGGGTTACACATAAAAATCTTCATTGAACAGTTTCGTCAATATTCGATGAGGAAAATTAGTACCGGTAGTCCTGAAAAGCTTAAAATTATGATATTGCAAGAGTGTTTTGAGAAATGGTAGAAATGTGTGTTAATATTATTATTATTATTAGACCTGGAAGCACTGCGACCATAGTGTAGATCTATTGTGCATGACTTTTCAGCCTAATTTTGTGTGTGGAGGCTTTTATTGTATCTAAGTACCCCTTCAGGCTTTTTATTTCATATCACAAGGGGATTAAGAGTCACACCACCTTTGCCTTGCCAGAGCGACGCATTCGCACAGAATGTGAACCGGCGTTGCATCCTCCAGCTCACTGAAACGACAAACTTGTGTATCGGATAGATTAAGTTAAATGTAAGTAAAAATAGGTGATATCGTAGACTATAGTGTCCCATATAGTACCCAGTGAGAGTTCGTAGATCCTCCCTGTTTAGATTAATGAGTCTTTGCCAAGGCAAACAATCCATCGATGTCTGAACTGTTTTTTTTTTTCAGTTACTTATGGTTTCCCTAGTGTGTGCTTTTGTGAGTCCACAGAAAGGCTCTGGACCATATAATGCTCCTGTAGTACCCTGCTTGGCTAGGTAATCTGCACGTTCATTACATTAATGCCCCTTATGTCGGGAAACCCATCCTAATAAAACCTTGTTTTTGCTCCCAGGTTAAGAAATACTTAAGCACTAATACCATACCATTAAAAATTTAGATTTCGAATAATATTCTCAGCACATGCTGAAATTGTATATAGATTAAATGAAGATCAGCTAACTGCTGATGTCTAACGTTAGATTCGCAATGATTTTTGGAAGAAATTAATAACAGCCTTCGGAACAAAAATTGTCAAAGTATAATCTTAATCCAAATTTTGAGAGACCCATACTTTGTACTTTGTTAGACAAAAATTGGTTGGCCAACAAAACAGCGTACCCAAAAAATTAAAAATACTTGTTATTCAAAAGGCTTGGTATTTTCGTAAAACTGTCTCCAATTTTAGAATTTTTTCGAAAACGTTTTTAAAATGATTTCCATAGTTTCAACTATGCAGTTCATTAAAGTATTTTCAGAAGTTATCGAAAATAAAGCAAGGGAAAAGAATTTAATTGACGAAATTTTATAAACCAGACCACTGCTATTTTCCTGTTCACTGCTGTGTGTGATTTTTAATGTATAATACCATGAATAAATTGGTATAACTTTTTTTAATTAAATATCTAGTAAATTTTAGGCTCATTTTCTGGATTGCAGTGACTGACAATTGTTTTGTTTTAAAATTTCCTATATTTTTTTTTTATGCTTCAATCCAAGGCGAATTCAGTACCAGGTGTTGTTATCCGAACAGCTGATTACTTCTTCATTATTTTCCATACAGCGCCTTTTACTTTAATATGTCAGTTAATGGAAATCAATTCAAATTTTCTTTTGACTTGACATTCTTCTGCACGGCGAATTGGTTGAACTCGCTTTGCCTCCACCTTTTATCGATTCGGCTTGCTTCAATCACAACTAAGTTACGACAACTCTTTATTAGTCAATTCGCCGTTAGTTTAATTTTTTTTTGTAGTTTCATCTTGATCCCCTTGATCAACACCAAAACTATACGTTTCTCAAAATGTATCAAAGATTGAGCATAATTGTAAAATGGCGCGGTGTTCCAACTTAAGACCTAAAAAATTCTCAAAGGTCCTACAAAGTTGTTTTTCTTGTATATGGAGGAATTTAGGTTAACTTATTTCTAATTAATTTAGCAAATTTTTGTTATAGTCTTTTTGTTTAAATACACCCACGTTTTCAAAGCAAACACTGAAATAAAAATATGTTTGTTTCTCTTTCCTCACATACTCTTAGTTATTATTACTTTTTCTTATTGTTATTTATCTTTAATAAATATGTACATATTTCGTTTATTGTAGGTATAATTTATACAGGAAAATGGTTTGTCTATTGATTTCAGTCATTGAAATTAGCATTAAGTTTCAACCGGAAAGTGGCATTGAATGGTCGTTTGACTCAATGATTAAATGAGTATTATACATACATACATACATTTGTATACTGATATAAAGATGCTCCAAAAGGAGAGAAGACAATTTAGAAGAAACAGTGGAAGAACTTTAAACAGAACAAATATCTAAGTAAGTGTAGTGAAGAAAAATATTGTGGACTTATGAGATAAGCGAACAAGCACACACAAGGTTATACGTACAAATACTAGGGTTTACCTTTAAACGGTAATACCAAGATCAAATTTTGGTAGCGATTGGGTTACAGAGGGGTCAAAGGTCGCACAGTGGTCAAGGGTGGGATTTCTCTATAGAAACCCAAAAATTAAATTTTCTGTTTGCTAACACCCAAAATCGGTAATACTGTTATTAGTGATATCTATATATCTATATATATATAAAATTCAAATTATGTATGTATGTAGGTATATATCGAGTTGCGTCCTAAACGGATCGACCGACCACAACCAAATTTGCACAACCCACTAGAAACCTTCCAAGGATGGTCATAGGCTAAAAATAATATCGATATATAAAAGGGGCGTGGCACCTCCCATGCAAAATTAATATTTGTTACTACGTACATAACTCTGAAGGTATTTATGCTAGAACATTGAAATTCAGCAAGGAGTTATATGAGGTCAATCCCTAAAACCTCCAAGAAAATGTGGGGTGGGGGATAAGGGGCGTGGCACCTCCCATATAAATGGAATTTATCATACTGCATATCTCTGGATGTAGTAATGGTAGAATAATGAAAATTGGTAAGGAACTATATGAGGTTAAGTTCTAACACCTCCAGTAAAATGTTGTATTGGGGAAAAGGGGGCGTGGCACCTTCCCTACAAATGATATTTTTCAGAACTATGGGTGCCGTACAAACTTAGGTCATTATAACAGTTAAAGTTTGGCTACAGAGTTGTTTGGCTGTTATTCCTTTTGGATGTTTAGTAATCTTCCGCCGTTAAAACGGATCGACCTATCACAACTAAATTTTAATCACCCACTAGAAACCTTCCAAAGATGGTTATAGGCTAAACATAACTTCAATATAAAAAAGGGGATGGCACCTACCATACAAATGTAGTGTTTGATACAGCATAACTCTGGAAGTATTCATGTAAGAACATTGAAATCCTGTAAAGAGTTAAATTGGATCCATCCCTAACACCACTAAGAAAATAAGTGGTGAGTAAGTAGGGGCGTGGCTAAGTCCTAACAGCACCAGTAATATATGGAATTGAAAAAAAAAACAAGACAAAAGGGACTTTCAGAACTATGGCTGTCTTAAAAACTTAGGTTATTTCAACACGTAGAGTTTGATTGCAGAGTTGGGTTTGGCTGTTATTCCTTTAGTATTCTTTTATGTTATCTTTAGGGTTGGAATTTTTGGATACGCCTGGAGGAACCGGAAAAAACATTTCTGTTTAATTTGATAATAATTGATGTAAGAGCAAAAAGAGAAATCACTATGGCAGTTGCTTTCTCAGATACCGCGGATACCCTTTGTGTGGTGGACGTACAACTCCGCATTTAAATGACCACTATCTGCAAACATCTGATACACCGATGTGCAACATAGCCAAACGGTCAGGTCAAAGTGAGGGTGTGCGATGTGTGCACCATGACTCATAAACAGTCGCTGCAAGTTTTAGACCGAACCCTTAAGAATTTAAGGTGTAATGATCATCCAAAAGGTGGTGATTTCCTGTTACTTGCTGGAACAGCCGCAGTTGAAGTAAATGCGTGCTTTTTCGCCTATAGACACCTTTACGTACAAAAATGTACTCTCTTTAGAAATATGAGAGAGCATTTCGGCGGAAACACTTCAGCAGCAGCTTTTACTAAACAACTTCTTGAAATTAATTATGGCAAAATTCCTATTTCTTTACTAACAGATCTGATTTTTTTCCTGCAAGTTTTTGAGAAATTATGACATCACCTGAAGTTTTAGTAGCTAATGCTTCTTCCAAATATTGAATCTATCTTTACAAACTATAAATGGCTTTGAGAAAAGGCATTTTAGGCACCTTAAAATGAGGATGTTAATATCACTAGAACCAAGACAACTTATCACTCTATTAACACAGTCGTGGAAGTGTCCCAAGCTGTGCATATCCGATTGAGTTTATTAGCTCTTTTGAGCCATCAGAAATTTCTCCTCATCCATTTATCCTTAAAAAAGGGCCCCAAATATCATAATATTTATGCTTCGTTACTTCGATTATCCACACTTATGTAGTGGCACAAGGCTTTTCATCACAAAACTTTTACGAATGTCATTGAAGCAATTCATTTTATCGGAAAATTTCGAAAACAAAAAAGTTTAAAACCAAGGATTCCATTGATACCGAAGATTTGTCTTTTCAGTTTTAAATGCCTCAAATTTCCTATCCCTATCAATGAAGCTAAGACGATCATTATCTGCGAATCAAGGCATGGATGAGCGCAATACAAACCTTTATAGCTTCAGGGTTTCTGCAACTCAATTGTCAACCTCACATACGCGGGGGGAATCCTGTTAAAAATATGAATGAATTATACAACAACAGTCATTAGCTGTAGCAGAAGGCAATCTTACCAACTCACGTTTTACCCATGGCTAGTTACGCGTAGCCTGCCTATTTTTATAGAAACGTGGGGTAAAACCCACGGGAATAAGCTAGTTACATATAAATTTAAATTAAACTTTTAATATATTGAGTTTTCATATGACAATCTAAATTTGGACCCCTGTCTGTACAACACGACTTAACCGTATTATCGAGTTTGGACATAAGAAAACAAAAAATTAGTACAGCCAAAGAGACATTTTATCTTATCTCTTTTAAATAGGGAGGCTAATTATTACCCACCTATATTCGATAAAAATGTATCCGAGATTGACTACTCAGACCACTCATTGCTTTTTTAATATGTGCTATTTGTATTGTTTCAGTTGTTGTTTTTGTAGCTAAATATAAATTGTAGACATTTTTTTGGTTTTTTGCTCAAATATTTTGCATTGCTTAGCAAAAATTAACTACTAATCATAAAATGTGAGGGAATATTCTGAAATGGCGTCAACGAATAATTTGAACGTTAATTTTGCGCCTGTACATATGTACATTATGGTGTACCTTGTTTTGCAAATTTGTGCTACAAAGCAAAATCACCAATTAGTGAAATGTATGTACAGCTAGAACATCAACGACTATGGATAAACCATCTTAAAATAATTTATAAAGCGTTTCAGCAATACAAAATACATTTATAAAAAATACCATTATTAATATAAATAATATTCTATATATTACAATCTGAACTTTAACCTTTGTCGGCACTAGAGGTTTACGCCGATCACTTTATCGGCGGCGGCGGCGAAGGCTCTATTATATACCGGCGGTGGCGGCGTACGCCGGTGTTCTTACTTTAAAAAGCTTGATTTTTGTATTTAAAAAAATAATATTTAGGAAAGGTTTTGTTTGTATGTATTTAAGGAAATCAATGTTTTGGCCATTTCGGAAAGATCCGAAATCCACGCCTTCTGACCCTCACACCATATCACAGCACAGAGACTATAGGACTGCGACTTCGAACTCATATGTACCTTCGTCGACGTCACTTTCCTATAAGCTCTAGGAGTAGCTCCGAAGACTTTCTAACGGATGTTTTTGGCGCGCTATGCTGCCGAGCTACACCAGAGAAACACCTTGAAACGTTAGGGAGTGACTATTCGGCCAAGGATGCCGCCCTCGAAATCATAAGCAGCCTAAGTGGATGTCATTGCGTAACTCATGGGTGAAAATCGTATAATCCTCGACGCGTCTACATAATTAAAATTTTACAAGGACCCTGGATAAATTTTTTAAAATGTAGAGCAAAGTTTGCAGACGTTTGCGTTCACAACATTGATTTCAGTAGTCTTCGTTAAATCAAAACGATATTTTAGAATGAAAGTCGACCGATTTTAAGTTGAAAGATGTTAACTGCTATTTTCCGGCCTTATGTGATAAGAGCTTATTATGGATGACCGCGTAGCTTCAGTTTTCATACTAGTTCGACTGTCCACTACGTTAGGGTAGGGCATACGGTCATTCTTGGGAAAGCTTTTGTTTCACCACTTTGAGTGTGCGAAGGACAAAGCACACCTGGTAAACATATGTGCCTACGTTTAGGTGATATTTAAACTTGGTTGATAGGCTATAATTAATGTGATTCACTCCAAGGGACTAGTTTTGGATAGGGCCGCCAACTTTAGGAAATGTCAAACCGGGAGACTTGGGTGTTGAAGGATGAAGTGTGAAAATCAAAATTAACATTTCAGACGCTATTATATACACTGAAAGAAATGGTGCTAGTAAAATCAACAAATCGGTTCTGTTGTTCTTGATTCAACGGAGATTCGGTGAAATTGATCGAATTACGGTTAATTCGACCGAGTTCTTTGTCAAACGAACAAATTAGTTTAGTCATTTCAACAGAAGATAAATTGTCGCTCTTAAGTTAACAAAATTCTGTAAAATTGAAATTGAAAAGATTCCTGGTCAATCGTAACTGATTTTTCTGTTAACACAACTGATATCACTGGTTATTTCAACAGCGATCAACAGTCAATACATGAGCAAATTTCAAAGAGAATTTTACGCTCACTGCGCTCTCTACTGTGTACTTATGACTATGGTGCCACTTGTTTTAAAAAAAAAATACCAAAATAAGAAAACCACCAAATCGAAAAAACACAAAATGGGAAAACAACAAAAATATAGTTTTTCAGTTATCAATACAAAACGAAAACCCCTTTTTTGAATTTACTGTGCATAATTTTATGAGATACCGGGACACCTATTTATCGGGTACAATTTTGCAACTTCTCGTCCAAGCGAAATACAAAATTGCGCCCTCTTGTGCAAAAGTTTTGCTTGAACGAACAGGCTTTTTCCCAATTTAGTAACATTTTGTTCAAGTTTTTACGAATTTTCACTCGCGCTAATGAATTTAATAAGATAATAAAAAACATCCTTTTTTAATGTTAATGTTTCCGACAACATAAAAGTTTGAGTTGTTTTGGAATCATTTCAACTTAAAGTGTTACGAAAATTAAACTTGCCGAATTACATGTAAAGTTACTCCAGTGGTAAATAACCTTCTACCGATTTGATTCTTTACTTTTCTATAACTTTTCTCTATTTAAAATTTTATGTCAAACATTTATACAAGTTTTGTTCGAAACAATCAAGTGTGGCAACTACATGCGAGAAAAGAAATTGAGAATGAGCTGAGCTGCAACTGAAAGAATTGAGAATCAGTTTTGTGACTACTATTTTCATTTCTATTTGCAAAGCGAAGTTCAAAACTATAAATTAAATAAATTATAAAATATAAAATTTCGTGAAAGTGCGTTTAATAAAACAAAATAATAAAGTGTATAATGTTTAATGTGTGCCAGTATGTTTGATGTAAGCCCAATTGACGTTCGGTTAGTAAGTGCCACCGTGGTGTGATGGTAGCGTACTCCGCCTGCCACACCGTATGCCCTGGGTTCGCACCTCGGGCAAAGCAACATCAAAATTTTAGAAGCAAAGTTTTTCAATTAGAGGAAATATTTTCTAAGCGGGGTCGCCCCTCGGCAGTGTTTGGCAAGCGCTCCGAGTGTATTTCTGCCATGAAAAGCTCGCAGTGAAAACTCATCTGCCTTGCAGATGCCGTTCGGAGTCGGCATAAAATACGGCCATTTTGTAGGGAAAATAAAATCAAGAGGAGCACGACGCAAATTGGAAGAGAAGCTCGCCTTAGATCTCTTCGGAGGTTATCGCGCCTTATGTCGCAACAACTTTTTTTGTTCATTTGACTACTAAAACGGTCAATTACGAATCAATGATTTGTGCGCAGTTGATTCAACATCTTGTTGCGATGGATAAAAATTAACAGACATTTCGGTTGAATTGACCCGTATTTCGGTTGATTTTACCAGTCTTTTTCTTTCAGTGTAGTTCCGCAAATAAACAAACCCTTCTCATACGTACATATATCTTCAACTTAAGTATGAGGTCAGAATCATTTCAAAGGAGTGTTTAGACTACTGGAACCTAATAAAGGATTTTGCATCACTGATTTCGCTTATTCTTTCAGCCAGTCGCAATATAAAACTTTTTTAAAAAATCGGCACCTTTCTTGAGTAATTTGCTTTTTTCTTACCAACTTGGCAATTTGAAAACATGTTCGCCTTGGGTCATTTTATTTTAATTCATTGTTCATTATTTATTTTTTGAAAACAATATGCAAAGTGAGCATATAAATTTATTATATAACTTTTCTTTTAATGTTTTGTTCTAATAACTTGGTGAATTGGGTGATGCTAAGTCCGCGTTAAGCTGACATCGAAAGCGCCTGTTTTTTTTAAAAACTTTTGAGCAGTTAGGAGTTAAATTTCGCAATTAGTTTCTTATAACCGGCAGTGATGCGCATCCTTTGATACCACTTTCGACTATATCCGACCAATTTTCGACATGAACATTTGACATTCGGCGGCGGCGTATCTCTAGTCGGCACTCCTTAATGGTAAAATGAGATATCGTTACTATAGAACTACATATTTTATCTATCCCGCCTTTGTGGGGAAGGTCCTACGACCCCTGGTAACAGTTACTTATGAAGACTTTTTTAATCGTTTTGTGACTCAATTCACGCCAGAAAGGCATTAGGGATGTTGATAAAATTTGGCACTATAGTGTACTGGGATTATTTTCTTTTTAAAGTGGGTGTGCTGTCCTGCACCTCTTAGAAACAGTAACTTTCAAGATCAGTGTCTGGCTGTTTGCATAATAATGTCGCCGAAACCATTTGTGATTATCTCCGCCTAGTTTCGTGACTGTTTTCGAGATTATTTCGGCACTTTTTCGGAAATGTTCTCTGAGCTATTTCGGGGCTGTTCGATAATTATATCAGAAGGATTGCTAACGGATATTTTTGAACATTTAGAGATAATTTCATAAAAAAGTGTTTCAGGGATTTTCTCGACTGCCTCGGTGCTGTTTTTCGGTTCATATTGGGGATAAATTCAACAATTATGTGTTGTATTTTCATCATATGGACTGGGCTGCGGATATGGGCTAGTTGATTTATTAGAAACACCCTAATGCATATATATGTATACGCCGTAGCTATAATTTTTAATGAGAAATCAACGCATCACATTATCACAACAACAAAATCTATATATATATATATATATAAATACATATCTACCACAAAATGAAAATTATTACACTGCACCACACTATATTATGTACTACAAGCGAAAACGGAAAACATAAAATCTAAAAAAATCCACATGATTATTTTTAACTTAATAATGAGTAAGTGTCGTTCAACCATTGTAAATATGACACATTTAAGCGAAATTAAACTAAAATAAAATACAAAATTTTTATTTAAAATACAAACATGTATGTACATACACCTACAGTCGCGAACACAAAAATAGCAGTGATATTTTTTTTAATCAAATTCCGTCAATTGAACTTCTTTTTGTTTTCGATGATTTAAGAAACAACTTCTAACTAAACTAAAAGCCATTGAAACCTATTTCAAAAACGTTTTCGAAATTTTTTTCAAAAATTCGAATTTTTTACTTAGAGATTTGCGAACTTCTATGAGTATGCAGTTTTGCAGCCCAATCAATTTTCGCATTGATTTTTGACATTTCTTTCCGAAGTCTTTTTCATATTTTCTTCCGCATCGTATGGAAGAAAATATTTAGTTACGGTGGGGGGAAAAAAAAAACAATAAGTTGAAGAGTATGTTACAGAACAACTTGCTGCTTGCCATCTTTAGAACATACTCACCAATATTGATGGGAAGAATATGCTCATCCCACGAAGAATGCGCTCATTCCAGTTTTTCATTTTCACATTCGACTTATTCATTTTCACCTACTTATTACCAAAAGAAGCTAATTACTCGCCCAATATAATAGTAATTTAGTTACACAATTGTTTTACTTATTCGGTTTGAACTTTTTTTTATGATACACTTATTATGTTAACATGTCTTAAGTTGTAAAAAAGAGTCAACTGTTGCTCAGGCCTTTTTTGTAACCATCGTCTTGATAGTGTGTCGTCTGTTTCTTTCGTAGCATGCTGCTCCAGGGTGGCGTGTTTGGTCAACTTTTTTTTTTTTATACTCAGTTGAGCAGAGCTCACAGAGTATATTAACTTTGATTGGATAACGGTTGGTTGTACAGGTATAAAGGAATCGAGATAGATATAGACTTCCATATATCAAAATCATCAGTATCGAAAAAAAATTCGATTGAGCCATGTCCGTCCGTCCGTCCGTCCGTCTGTCTGTCCGCTAACACGATAACTTGAGTAAATTTTGAGGTATCTTTATGAAATTTGGTATGTAGGTTCCTGGGCACTCATCTCAGATCGCTATTTAAAATGAACGATATCGGACAATAACCACGCCCACTTTTTCGATGTCGAAAATTTCGAAAAATCGAAAAAGTGCGATAATTCATTACCAAATACGGATTAAGCGATGAAGCTTGGTAGGTGAGTTTAACCTATGACGCAGAATAGAAAACTAGTAAAATTATGGACAATGGGCGTGGCACCGCCCACTTTTAAAAGAAGGTAATTTAGAAGTTTTGCAAGCTGTAATTTGGCAGTCTTTGAAGATATCATGATGGAATTTGGCAGGAACGTTACTCTTATTACTATATGTCTGCTTAATAAAAATTAAAAAATCATAGAACGACCACGCCCACTTTTTAAAAAAAATTTTTTTAAATTCAAATTTTAAAAGAAAAGTTAATATCTTTACAGTATATACATAAGTAAATTATGTCAACATTCAACTCCAGTAATGATATGGTGCAACTAGGATACTTTTAATGCCATAAGTCGAACAAAAATTTACCAATCCTTGTGAAATTTGGTAGAGGCTTAGATTCTAGGACGATAACTGTTTTCTGTGAAAAAAGGGCGAAATCGGTTGAAGCCACGCCCAGTTTTTATACACAGTCGACCGTCTGTCCTTCCGCTCGGCCGTTAACACGATAACTTGAGCAAAAATCGATATATCTTTACTAAACTCAGTTCACGTACTTCTCTGAACTCACTTTGTATTGGTGTAAAAAATGGCCTTAATCCGACCACGCCCACTTTTTCGATATCGAAAATTATGAAAAATGAAAAAAATGCCATAATTATATAAAAAAAATAAATGTAAGGCGCGATAACCTCCGAAGAGATCTAAGGCCGAGCTTCTCTTCCAATTTGCGTCGTGCTCCTATAGATTTTCCCTACAAATCGGCCGGACGGGACCTACATGTTTTATGCCGACTCCGAACGGCATCTGCAAGGCAGATGAGTTTTCACTGAGAGCTTTTCATGGCAGAAATACACCCGGAGCGCTTGCCAAACACTGCCGAGGGGCGACCCCGCTTAGAAAAATTTTCTTCTAATTGAAAAACCTTATTTCTAAAATTTTGATGTTGCTTTGCCCGAGGTGTGAACCCAGGGCATACGGTGTGGTAGGCGGAGCACGCTACCATCACACCACGGTGGCCACCAAAATTTAAATAGAAGAAATTAAATAGAAGAAAATGAGAAAGTTCGGCAGGGCGAAATCAAAAGTCCTTGGAATCTTGGCACTGTTCGTGGTATGACATATATAAATAAATTAGCGGTACCCGACAGATGATGTTCTGGATCACCCTGGTCCACATTTTGGTTGATATCTCGAAAACGCCTTCACATATACAACTAAGGGCCACTCCGTTTTAAACCCTCATTAATACCTTTAATTTGATACCCATATCGTACAAACACATTCTAGAGCCACCCCTGGTCCACGTTTATGGCGATATCTCGAAAAGGCGTCCACATATAGAACTAAGGCCCACTCCTTTTTAAAATACTCATTAACACCTTTCATTTGATACCCATATTGTACAAACGCATTCTAGAGTCACCCCTGGTCCACGTTTATGGCGATATCCCGAAAAGGCGTCCACCCATAGAACTAAGGCCCACTCCCTTTTAAAACACTCATTAACACCTTTCATTTGATACCCTTATTGTACAAACGCATTCTAGAGTCAACCCTGGTTCACTTTTATAATGATATTCCGAAAAGGCGTCCACCTATAGAACTAAGGCCCACTCCCTTTTAAAACACTCATTAACACCTTTCATTTGATACCCATATTGTACAAACGCATTCTAGAGTCACCCCTGGTCCACGTTTATGGCGATATCCCGAAAAGGCGTCCACCCATAGAACTAAGGCCCACTCCCTTTTAAAACACTCATTAACACCTTTCATTTGATACCCATATTGTACAAACGCATTCTAACCCTGGTCCACTTTTATAACGATATTCCGAAAAGGCGTCCACCTATAGAACTAAGGCCCACTACCTTTTAAAATACTCATTAACACCTTTCATTTGATACCCATATTGTACAAACGCATTCTAGAGTCACCCCTGGTCCACGTTTATGGCGATATCCCGAAAAGGCGTCCACCCATAGAACTAAGGCCCACTCCCTTTTAAAACACTCATTAACACCTTTCATTTGATACCCATATTGTACAAACGCATTCTAGAGTCACCCCTGGTCCACGTTTATGGCGATATCCCGAAAAGGCGTCCACCCATAGAACTAAGGCCTCCCTTTTAAAACACTCATTAACACCTTTCATTTGATACCCATATTGTACAAACGCATTCTAGAGTCAACCCTGGTCCACTTTTATAACGATATTCCGAAAAGGCGTCCACCTATAGAACTAAGGCCCACGCCCTTTTAAAATACTCATTAACACCTTTCATTTGATACCCATATAGTACAAACAAATTCTAGAGTCAGGCCTGGTCCAAATTTATGGCGATATCCCTAAATGGCGTCCATCTATAGAACTATGGCCCACTTCCTCTTAAAATACTCTTTAATACCTTCCATTTGATACACATGTCATACAAACACATTCCAGGGTTACCCTAGGTTCTTTTTACAACATGGTGATTTTCCCTTACTTTGTCTCCACAGCTCTCAACTGAGTATGTAATGTTCGGTTACACCCGAACTTAGCCTTCCTTACTTGTTTTTACTAATAATACACAAACTCGTTCTTAATGCGGTGCATGTTAGAGTAGGCGCTGCGGGGAAGGCGCTATCATACGATGTAGCCTGTCCAGAGAGCCTTTGTGTGCTATGCTTTGTAGTTGAGAAACCTATACCGTGATATCGTACTCGTTGGTTCCTAATAAAAATCGCTTGTCATTGGACTCGAGGCTCCAAACTTTGTTGTCGAAGTAGTTTTTGTGTTTGATATTATTGTAACGAATTTACTTGCAAATCCTCTTATTTGCAATCCTCTGCTAAGTTCGAATCACTAAACTGTTGAATAAATAACTCCAATTTGTAATAATGCAAAATGGCCTTTATTAAAGTACTTCACAATAACACTCAAACTGTGCAACGAATAGCTTGCTTAATAACCAAACTGATTGATAGCTCAAATGAAACTCTACTATTCAAAATAATACTGCTCTTGCTCGCTAGATAGCGTCTTAGTCGAAACTGCTTGACAACTCAATTCAAACTGAATTCCAGCGCCTCTACATCTGCTGCCTTTTATGCTCTATGATTTCAAAGTTCGCATCTTCTAGGCGCTTCCAGAATCTACTAGTCCATCAGCTCTCAAAGTTCTCAGCTGCAACTACAATTGCTCGATTTACAGTTTCTCTTATTGCATACTTTCAGGAGTATCTCAGATATATGCATGTGTTTGTGTATTGATTCTCCGCCGCTCGTATACGTACATGGTACATATATGTAGACGCAATTATTGTTTCGTTTATGTAGATACATAATGATTGATCTATGGATGTGAATTCACGTCACTGCTTAGCATCGGCTTAGAGACGATAGCATCGCTCAGTGCTGCTAACATTCGTTACATTATTATTGGTTATTATTATTGGTTTTAATGAACCTTGCCTATGTTGTGATGAAATGTGTTATAAGTTGTTAAAACTGTTTCCTAAAGAGGACACTTTCTCAATTTAATGCGTTTTGATCTTCCTTTGGGCTTGACTTTTGTTATACCAAATTTACACACTTTGTTATATAAACTTAGCAGTGGCATATCCAGGGGGGGGGTTGTTATTGTGGGAATAGATTCCCCCTTTCGTCGCTCAACTTCTTATTTTACTTCGTAATTTTATTAAAATTATCAATTTTGCTTCTGATTTAGCAAGAAAATACAAGAGAAAATCAAAATCTCTATATAAGTACGTATGCGGGAAGGTAATATTAATGTTTAATTTTGTCATGGAGTATACAGTATTCATGAAATTCCATATCGTCGGTCCCAACGAAGACTATCTCAGTTCGTTATTTGCGTCGAAGACTATCTCAGTTCGTTTTGATTTATGAAAAACTGACACCTTTCGCTTGTTTGCTAATTTTGTATTTTTTTGTTTAATTTTACTAATTTCTGTATTATTTTACTTTATTTTATTTTCGTTTGGTTTATCTTATTTTATTTATTTTTCTTAATAAAATTAATTTAAAAAAAAATACCTAAGTAAATAACACAAAAATAAACAAAATAAAATAATACAAAAATAACTAAAATTAAACTAAATAATACAAAATTAGCAAACAAGCGAGAGGTGTTATTTTTTAAAAAACAAAACGAACTGAGATAGTATTCGACGCAATTCGAACTGAAATAGTCTTCAATGGAATCAACGATATAATCACTTCAACAATTTTCAAATATTTTAAATCAAAAGTGTGTATTAAGAGATGGAGTGTTAAGGAGCGAAGACTAAATTTCATTTCATAACAAACAGAATTAAAGTTTTAAATAAAGCTTTTCAATTTAATTGAAATAAATGAATAATAACACAATTTAATTGAAATAATCCAAGTGTTTCCCTTGAGGTAAACGATATTGCATAAGTATATGGGGTATTCCATCCTATTTCGACCAATTTTGAACCCGACCCCTTTAGAATTGGCTGAAAGTTTTTCTTCTTTTTCTCGCTTACGAAAGACGTTTTTCAGAAGTTTTTCAAATTTTTTCATCCAACTCAAAAAAAGTTATGAATTTTTAAAAAAACACCGTTTTTGTTTTCAAAATGCTATAACTTTTTCAAAAATTGACCGTTTGGGATCTTTTTATACTCAGTTGAGCAGAGCTCACAGAGTATATGAAGTTTGATTGGATAACGGTTGGTTGTACATATATAAAGGAATCGAGATAGATATAGACTTCCATATATCAAAATAATCAGGATCGAAAAAAAATTTGATTGAGCCATGTCCGTCCGTCCGTCCGTCCGTTAACACGATAACTTGAGTAAATTTTGAGGTATCTTGATGAAATTTGGTATGTAGGTTCCTGAGCACTCATCTCAGATCGCTATTTAAAATGAACGATATCGGATTATAACCACGCCCACTTTTTCGATATCGAAAATTTCGAAAAACCGAAAAAGTGCGATAATTCATTACAAAAGACCGATAAAGCGACGAAACTTGGTAGATGAGTTGAACTTATGACGCAAAATAGAAAATTAGTAAAATTTTGGACAATGGGCGTGGCACCGCCCACTTTTAAAAGAAGGTAATTTAAAACTTTTGCAAGCTGTAATTTGGCAGTCGTTGAAGATATCATGATGAAATTTGGCAGGAACGTTACTCTTATTACTATATGTACGCTTAATAAAAATTAGCAAAATCGGAGAAGGACCACGCCCACTTTTAAAAAAATTTTTTTTAAAGTAAAATTTTAACAAAAAATTTAATATCTTTACAGTATATAAGTAAATTATGTCAAGATTCAACTCCAGTAATGATATGGTGCAACAAAATACAAAAATAAAAGAAAATTTAAAAATGGGCGTGGCTCCGCCCGTTTTCATTTAATTTGTCTAGGATACTTTTAACGCCATAAGTCGAACAAAAATTAACCAATCCTTTTGAAATTTGGTAGGGGCATAGATTTTATGGCGTTAACTGTTTTCTGTGAAAATGGGCGAAATCGGTTGATGCCACGCCCAGTTTTTATACACAGTCGTCCGTCTGTCCTTCCGCATGGCCGTTAACACGATAACTTGAGCAAAAATCGATATATCTTTACTAAACTCAGTTCACGTACTTATCTGAAGTCACTTTATCTTGGTATGAAAAATGAACGAAATCCGACTATGACCACGCCCACTTTTTCGATATTGAAAATTACGAAAAATGAAAAAATGCCATAATTCTATACCAAATACGAAAAAAGGGATGAAACATGTTAAGGTAATTGGATTGTTTTATTGACGCGAAATATAACTTTAGAAAAAACTTTATAAAATGGTTGTGACACCTACCATATTAAGTAGAAGAAAATGAAAAAGTTCTGCAGGGCGAAATAAAAAACCCTTAAAATCTTGGCAGGTATTACATATATAAATAAATTAGCGGTATCCAACAGATGACGTTCTGGGTCACCCTGGTCCACATTTTGGTCGATATCTGGAAAACGCCTTCACATATACAACTACCACCACTCCCTTTTAAAACTCTCATTAATACCTTTAATTTGATACCCATATCGTACAAACTCATTCTAGAGTCACCCCTGGTCCACCTTTATGGCGATATTTCGAAAAGGCGAACACCTATAGAACGAAGGCCCACTCCCTTTTAAAAATACTCATTAACACCTTTCATTTGATACCCATATCGTACAAACAAAGTCTAAAGTCACCCCTGGTCCAGAAAGGCCCACTCCCTCTTAAAATACTCATTAACACCTTTCATTTGATACCCATATCGTACAAACGCATTCTAGAGTCACACCTGGTCCATCTTTATGGCGATATCTCGAAAAGGCGTCCACCTATAGAACTAAGGCCCACTCCCTCTTAAAATACTCATTAACTCCTTTCGTTTGATACCCATATTGCACAAACGAATTCTAGAGTCACCCCTGCTCCGCCTTTATGGCGATATCTCGAAAAGGGGTCCACCTATAGAACTAAGCCCCACGCCCTTTTAAAATAATCATTAACACCTTTCATTTGATACCCATATCATACAAACAAATTCTAAAGTCACCCCTGGTCCACCTTTATGGCGATATCTCGAAAAGGCGAACACCTATAAAACGAAGGCCCACTCCCTTTTAAAAATACTCATTAACACCTTTCATTTGATACCCATATCGTACAAAAAAAGTCTAGAGTCACCCCTGGTCCACCTTTATTGCGATACCTCGAAAATGCGTCCACCTATAGAACTAAGGCCCACTCCCTCTTAAAATACTCATTAACTCCTTTCGTTTGATACCCATATTGCACAAACGAATTCTAGAGTCACCCCTGGCCCACCTTTATGGCGATATCTCGAAACGGCGTCCACCTATAGAACTAAGGCCCACTCCCTTTTAAAATACTCATTAACACCTTTCGTTTGATGCCCATATTGTGCAAACAAATTCTAGGGTCACCCCTGGTCCATCTTTACGGCGATATCTCGAAAAGGCATCCATCTATAGAACTTAGGTCCACGCCCTTTTAAAATACTCATTAATACCTTTCATTTGATACCCATATCGTACAAACGCATTCTAGAGTCAACCCTGATCCACCTTTATGGCTATATCCCTAAATGGCGTTCACCTATAGAACTATGGCCCACCCCCTCATAAAATACTCTTTAATGCCTTTCATTTGATACACATGTCATACAAACACATTCCAGGGTTTCCCTCGGTTCATTTTCCTACATGGTTATTTTCCCTTATGTTGTCACCATAGCTCTCAACTGAGTATGTAATGTTCGGTTACACCCGAACTTAACCTTCCTTAATTGTTTTTTTTTAATTTGTTTTTAAATGTACTTTTCGGAAAAAATTCAAAAAAATTGTTAAAGTTTTTTTTTTGTAATTTTTCAGTTTTTCGAAATTTTTCGAATTTCGCCCTTTTTTTTCTCATAAAAAAACTTCAATCAATTCTGCAATCATCCCCACTAAGCCCGGAGTGGGCCGAGAATTTTTTTTTTTTTATTTAATTGAAAAAAAAACTAAAATTTTTTTTGTTTTTTTTTTCCGAAAAGTAAATGTACTAAAACATATTTAAAAAAAAAAAATCCCAAACGGTCAATGTTTGAAAAAGTTATAGCATTTTGAACACAAAAACGGTGTTTTTTTTTTAAATTCATAACTTTTTTTGAGTTGGATGAAAAAATTTGAAAAACTTCTGAAAAACGTCTTTCGTAAGCTAGAAAAAGAAGAAAAACTTTCAGCCAATTCTAAAGGGGTCGGGTTCAAAATTGGTTGAAATGGGATGGATGTATATATGTATATATGTACATGTATATATGTATATGATGGTAAGTATTGCTTATTTATAAAGAAATACACACAGATGGTAAACCTAGTTACTGTGTGTCTTAATTTCTATTTAACTTAAATTGAATTATTGCCCCCCCCCCGGCAAAATCCTGGATGCGCCACTGAAATTAAGTAAGCATATATTTACATTTAACAGTCTGTAAGCAAGTTTTTGTTGATAACTAAATTATAAATGTTATAAATATTAAGGTTCATACACATTATACGACGCGGCATGTAGCGACAAAATATTCTTTGCATGTATTCTTATGGTACCATGCACATCTACCGACAGTCGTACCACACGACACGACCAAGTTCACCAACTAGGCAAAAATGTCGCGAATATTTTGTCGGAACGTGTCGCTACATGTCGCGTCGTATAATGTGCATGAACCTTTATTCTCAGTTTCACCGGAACTTAGATTCCAAGTATGTAATGCTTAACTTTAATTTCACTCGCCAGCGCATACACTACTTATTACATAACGAAGTAAATGTGCTCCACATATATTACGTTTTGCTTTGAAATAAGTACATTTCATCAATACTTTAAAAAACGTTTCAAAAACATTTTACAAATGCCTATGCGCCTTGTGTGACAGCTGTACGAATGTCTATATTTAGATAGCCATGTAATTAGAATACTTATAGATTGCAACATAACTGTATAACTGTAGCAACGGTACATCAAAATGGTTTCCTCTTGTTAGTCTTGACTCAGATGTACGCTTGTCGTATCAAACTTAAATGACAGATTAAGCTTGACAGCATTTGACGTAAAATTTTGATAAAATAAAATGTTGTTATTGTGTCATATATACACATACATACAAACATACCTACTTAGAATGTAGTCTCATACGAGCTAAAAGATTCTTGTTTCTGACTTCAACACTCATCAGGGTAACAATATACAGAATTTTTAATCGCAAATATAAACGAAGCTTTCATTTACTACGAATATCTACAATATAAAAAAAATAAACAAAAATTGTATATGTATGTATAAATGTAATATATACATATATACCTGGTGACAAATATGGTTGCATGCACATATATATTCATAAGAATATAGTTATATATAAATAACACAAAATAAAAAGCCGTATGTACATAGTACATATAAAATAAGCAAAATAGTAAGCTACATACATACATACATACAATTAATAATGGCGTCTCAGATAATGTCGATTCTCGTTGATTGCCCGATGTGGTTAGCGCTTCGATTTTGTGTGCTGACGTTTTTATCAGAACAAATCGAACTTCACTAATACACACTTCAAGGTTGAAAACCAGACTGCAGTTAAGACCAGGAATTTAGTTTCCTACTTGTTACGTATAGTTTCATTGCTATACTAGCGCTTACATGCGGCTTCGTTTGCACGTCGAAAATAAAACATAAAATTATTCCGATATAGCCCCGATATCATCCTTAAAACAATTTCGAAACAGTTCAGAGAATAATCTTGAAACAGTACCCAAACAATATTGAAATGATAGCGCAAGCAACGCGCAATAATCCGGAGAAAAACGCGAAATGATTCATAGATGGTCTCGAAATGATCTCAAAATAATCCATGAACACAAAACAGTTCTAAAGAGAAATGAAGATAGTTCTAAAATCATCCCGAAATCGTCCCGAACGACTCCACAAATAGTCGCGAAATAACGCAGAAAATTATCCAAAAAATATTTCGAAATGGTCCCGGAATAGCTGTGAAAGGGCACAAAATATTTACAAGAAAGTCCTTAAATGATCCAGAAATTATTTCGGAGCGTCCCGAAATAATACAAATATATATTTTGACTAGCAGACCTGGCAGACGTTGTTGTGTCCTAAAGTTGGCCTATCTGCATTTTTTAATAAGCTTTTTCCGTCTAACTCTGCCCTCCCCCACCCCTCTTCACTTTTTCCTGATCCTTTTATTCACTCCTCCTTCCGTCTTTTTCGCTTCATCTATCTCCATATTCGTCTCATTCTATTTCTTTCTCAGTATCCTTCTACTTCTCTCTTTTCTCTTCTCTCACCTTCTTCTCATTCTTCTTCATCCCTTATTGCCTGTCCCAGAGGGTGGTATGTATTTTGTTCCAGTCCCAGTCCCACTCCGAGTCTGAGTCCCGGCCCTAGTTCTAATCCCAGTCCCAGTCCGTCTCTGGTTAACTTCCCGGAAAAAAGTATCGTAAATACTAATATAGGCAAATTTATATACCAAATTTTCAAATTTTGAATTTTTTCTAAAAAAAAATCATAACTCAAGAATGGCTAAACCGATTTGGGATTTCAAAATCAACTAACCATCATCTCTCCTTCCTGTATCTTTCCTAAAAATTTCATGCCAATCTTTCTATCCGTTCTCGAGTTATGGAGTGACAATCAAAATGTACACAGAAGAAGATATGAGCATTTAACTGTCCCTGGTTTCAATCCTCGGACAAAGTAACATTAAAAATTTAGAAAAAAGTTGTCCCTCGGCAGTGATGTGGCAAACGCTCCGAATGTATTCCTGCCATGAAAAGCTTTTCAGTAAAAATTCATATGCCTCGCAGACGCTGTTCGGAGTCGGCATAAAGGACGTAGTACCCGTCCCTCCAATTTGTAGGAAACATCAAAAGGGAGTATACGATGCAAAGCTAGAAGCTCGGCCTAAAATCTCTTCGGAGGTTATCGCGACTTGCATTTATTTATTATTTCACTATCCCAAAAACTACCTTTTTTACAAAATTGTATAGATGAATATCTATATGAAGCATCGACTATACATTGTTAATTTTAAAGTTTGGATGCTTTGATGTCATCCTTCCTAGCTATTTGGCTTGTCGCGCGCCAAATTTCATTTAAATCGGGCTGTCTCCCCGTGGCGTGATTGAGTCATAAAAACAAATGTGGGGACATCCAAACATCAACATATTCACATTTATTATATTAATAAGATGTGCCGAATGAAGTTTTTCGTTCTATTTGGTCCTGTTAAGGACTTTTTCATAAATTTGAAGAGCCAAATTAGCACATTTTTAAAGCTACTAATGACGGCCAAGGAGCCATGAAGGTTTTAAAGAAATTACGGGTTCGACAAACAGTGCAATCGAACCGGGAACACCTGGTAGAGTGCAACCATCCTTTGCACGAGACACACTAGCTAACGCAGCAGTTCCAATCTTTAACTGTACTAAACTTCGTCTATCTAATATTAGCGAAATCAATGACTGCATAGATTTCTAGCGGTACTATGAACTGAGTAAGCACTGAGAAACATATTCTGTCCCGACGAACAAAAATCACGCTCTATAAGTCTCTCATAACACCTGTTCGTACAGCAAGGATCTGAGCAACCAATTGACGCCAGTTTTCGCAAAGCAAGGATGTTCTTACTTTGTGGAGGCGAAGTTTGTAGACTAGAGTACGAAAGACAGGTGTCCCTACCTATCCTGGCGTTAAGGTCGCCAAGATTGATTTTGCTATCATGGCAATAGAATAAATATAAAGTAAACTCAACATTATGGTTTTATAAGAAGCTGCAAATTATTGTTATACATCCAAATTTAAAACAAAATTAAAACAATTGCTGTACTGTTCTGTTTGTTATCATTTCAACTTTCTTATAGTAATAGATTAGGGACTATTTTGAGATCATTTCAAGGTTTTGAATTTTTTTGGGATTATTTTAGATTTTATTTCGAGATCATTTCAGGAAGGTGTTAGGGAACATTTCGGGATTAATTACACGACTATTTCGGGATTATTTTCGGAATTATGTGCCTAGATACTATTTGAGATCGTTATGGGACCATTTTGAAATAATTTCGGGGTCAACCCTTTGCCATTTCGAGATAATAGCCGTGTTTTTTTTTTCTACAAGCATATACGTTCACGTTTGCGCTTAAAAAAACGCTTATCCTCGCTTAGATAATGCTTAGGAGACCCATCTAGCGGCAGTGGTTAAATAACTAGCTACAGAACAGGGTGTACCTAAAATCGGAGACAAAAACCTCTGGTGGCCATAATGTATAACATATAGCTGAATCAGTTGCGATGAATAGTGGACACGCATAGAATACATAGAGTTAGTGTACAGGGTGAAACATAGACACATATTTCAGTTACATCTTAGTATAATGCGTATTGAAATTTAGTAGTAGAAATTTTATGCGCAGCAATTTCAGAGGTGTATTTAAAGTTTGACGCTTAGCAGTCCATATAAAGTTTAAGCGTAAACGTCTATAGATGTAAAAAAAACACAGCTAATGTTGGCAAATTTTTCGGTATCGGTGTGTTATTGGTTTATTAACTGTTCCCGAAGAGTTATCGGTATATTATTTGTGAGTTATTGGCGTATTATCGAATTGTTATCGATTTGTTATCTAAAAAATATCGACTTGAAATTTTTCCGTTTACCAATCGAAATTTTTTCTCTAAAAAATAGATATTTTTCTTTTCTATGTACGCCGTAACAGAATGTGATTAAATTTTTTTCGGTATTCGGTTGTTTTTTGTAAGCTGACTATTTTCTCTATTTTGCATGGAAACCGGTTGTTCTCTGTGAGAAACTGAAACGAGCAGTGTCGGCATTTGACAAATATTTAAAGAGTGGTCATTAAAAACTGTTTTAATTGAAAATATCGTTTCCAGGAACTGTTTCTTACGGTATCTGATAAAAAGGTCCAAGAACTTAAGAACGAAAAGAAACCTGTGGGCTAACCGTAAACAAAAACACCCATTTTTAATTTCAATATACCAGAGTGGCAACGCTGTACATCCAACCAAGCAACAAATTTTATGTTTGCAACAATTTACTACCTACCTTTACCTTTTTATTTGTGATGAGATCAACCAATGTCTGGTTGGCTGACTGTCAATTTAAGCCAATTGTCTGTTAGCCTGGTGATCGGTCGGTTATTCGGTTAGTCAACCCATCTATATGTATGTGTTGTTGGCAAGCTAACAATACTTTTAAATATTATTATGACTTGATATCGTTTCGGTAGTTTGTTGAAGCTAACTTGGTCAGTTGACTCGTTGCTTGCCGGCACGATCGTTGGCTAAGTAGCTGTCTCTGTGGTTATACTGCTGGCTGTCGGGCTGGCAGACTGCCTGTTTGTTAGTCGCTCATTTTGCACAAGTTGAGGCGTTAGGCACATGCCTATGCATACATACCATAAATATATCTTTTCTTCAATTGCCACATTTACTTGATTTGGCTGATCGCTCTTACGGTTTGTTACAATGTTTTTTGTTTTAGTTGATACTGATTTTGTTATGTTGTGTAGCTTTTCTTATCGTATACTTATTATTTTACTTATGCGCCTATGTAGATACATAACTTATTTTTGCTGCTTGTGCTTTATATTGGTATTGTTTTCTTTTTGTTTAATTTTTTGTTGATATTTTATCATTTTTCTGCTTCTTAATGTTAATTTTTCGTTTTATGTAGTGTTTTTTATTTTATTTTTTATTTTAAGTTTTATAGCCGTTAAATCGCAATGTTGGCTGCCGTTGTCAAAGTAGCGACACCGACAGCTCTGGCACATTTTGTGTGGAAGTTTGTGAATGCACTCGCTTTTGCTCGCTCGCCCGCTTGTTTTGTGCTGCTTGACTCTTTGGAGGAGACTGGCACTTACTAGGCGGCTGCGATTTGTGACTGACTGGAGCTGCGCCGTTTTCTTGTTGTGGTGTAGCCATGGCGAGTTTATTGAACTTTGCCGTGTAAGAAAATCATTTAACAACAACTACGAGAAAAACAATAAGAAAATGCGCAAAGCATAATGTAAGCCAAATCAGTTGCATACATACATATGTACATGCAGACGTACTTCTCGTCTTGTTTGTTTTTTGCTTTATCGTGCATACCAGTTTACTTAGCAAAACTTAAGCTTACTTTAAGTGTGGCAATGCGTTAAATTAGCTAAATTTTATTTTACATGATCAGCTTCCATGCGAAATGCGAAAAAAAAGAAATGCTAAAAAGTAATACAAAGAAAAAAATTTGTTTTTGCTATCGAAATAAAATTTAGTTAGCTTACCTGACCGCCTGTGTGCTTAGAAATCGCATTAATGATGAACACATTCAGGTCACTTTCCCCAGAAAAGAAAAGTCGGCGATTTTTCCACTTGAGTGAGAACAATTTTCAAATTTTATATTACAGTTAATTTGAATTTAAATCTGGAAAGTTAAGAATAGCGCTTACCTAATATTCTGAGACAGGAGCTCAATCAGCATTAAAATAGGTTCAATTACTGTATACATATATGTACATATGTATATGCAGGTGTCTATGCTCATCATGTTTTTTCTTAAAGAAAAATAGTGTGTGGAATTGCGATAATGGGTGGGTATCCAACCTCCATCTTTACCCCCACGTTCCTACTGAATGGTCTTGTTGTTTGGTTACTGTGACTCCAGCAAGTGCATCTCAGTAACAACAGAATTGCTTTATGTTAATGACTTAAAAAAATGTATGTACATATGTATATATATATTAGGGCGGGTCAAATTATATGTGGAAAAATGGGGATACAAAAACTTCAGGTGCGCATTCAGTTTCTGAATCTATGGGTCCTACTTAGTAATATTGTCCATGGGACCATAGGTCTGAAATGAATTTCGAGCCTCCCTAATTTTGTTAGAAAATTTTATATCTCAATCCGAATCCGAATTTGACATTTATTTTCATGTATTTTAGTTGTGAGAGCCGCTATTCGGTGCCTTTTGAACAATAAATTTGACCTACCCTACTATGTACGAGGATCGCTTTAGAAGTACCTGTTCATAAACTTCTTTCAATTCGTCTTAATATGAACCTTAATATAAATTGCACACTTATTTTCAACCTTTGCGGCAGTGTATCACTTAATAAAGCTAGAGGTGATCTGACATTTATAAAGCGATAATCTAAAGAATTTATCAAACATTATGTAACTTAAAGCAAGTGTGCTCATGAAATGTGGCTTATAAAGCCTTAAGCTTAGTATCCATATCAAAAGAAAAGAAAAAAAAAGCTCTGGAAAAATTTCGTTTTTCCAGTAGTATCCACCAGGGGAACCCTAGTTTCTACAAGTAAGTCTCATTTTTCCTTTAGCAACGACTTTGTAAAAACACAGTCCATTACTGTTCTTTTTCTCTTGTTGAATGTATTCTCTTTTATTTAAGCGGCTGTTCACTTCGTATATGTAAATTTTGACAAAGGGAAGGCCAAATTTTCTTGGCCACAACTATTTTACTCAAAAGAAAGAACACTCACTTTTTTCTTGAGCGTTTTCTTATAATGTGGATTCCGCGCTTTTCGACATGAAATAACATGAAACAACAACAGCCTTGTCTACATTACAAAAATTATATTTTTTCATCCAAAAGTATTTAGCTACAGGAAGATCAACAATCCACAGAAACAAATTATTCGTACGAAATATGTCCCTTTGGTCGAATGTAATCGATTGTAATACCGTTTGCTTTGAAAGTACGCCATGACGAAGTCAACGCAATTCAAACTTTGAATGCATGGTTTGAAAATATTGTTAGTTACTCAAACGCAGGTAAAGTGAAGTTGTTGTGATCCATACGAAGCCGTTGTATCGTACTTTCTACTAAGTTAGTTTGACCGGATACTTCGATGCGGTTCAATAACTTGGAGCTTCTAGGTTCAAGGCTCGGGTAAAGCATAATCAATCACCTGAGGTAAAGTTTTTCATTAATTTTTCCAAAAGGGGCTTTTCGGCCGATAAATAAAAAGACAAAAGTTTTTGTTTTTTCTTATTCTCCTACGCGTTTCGATGTTTTTTAAAACATCTTCATCAGGGAGTCTCATTTATTCTAGTAAAACATAAAACGTAAAAACAAACATTAAAAAGTTATTAATAATAATAATAATTAATTTTGATAAAATTTAATAGCCTTAAATGTTGCAATTAATTAGATTTGTTGAGCTGAAAGGCCGCGGTATTGAAAAAAAACTTCCTTTTGGTTTGTTTTATATTCATAAATTTAAATTTTAATCGACCACCGTGGTGTGATGGTAGCGTGCTCCGCCTACCACACCGTATGCCCTGGGTTCACACCCCGGGCAAAGCAACATCAAAATTTTAGAAATAAGGTTTTTCAATTAAAAGAAAATTTGTCTAAGCGGGGTCGCCCCTCGACAGCGCTCCGAGTGTATTTCTGCCATGAAAAGCTCTCACTGAAAACTCATCTGCCTTGCAGATGCCGTTTGGAGTCGGCATAAAAAATTTAGGTCCCGTCCGCTCGGAAGCTCGGCCTTAGATCTCTTCAGAGGTTATCGCGCCTTACATATATTTATTTATATATTTTAAATTAAAATTTATGAATATAAAACAAACCAAAAGGAAGTTTTATTTAATACCGCGGCGTTTCAGCTCATAAAATAATAATAATTAATAACTTTTTAATGTTTGTTTTTTCGTTTTATGTTTTATTAGAATAAATCAGACTCCCTGATGAAGATATTATAAAAAACATCAAAACGCGTAGGAGAATAAGAAAAAACAAAAGTTTTTGTCTTTTTATTTATCGGACGAGAGGCCCCTTTTGGAAAAATGAATAAAAATTATACTCTGGCCCAAAATCACTAATAGTAAAGTTTTTATTATTAGCGTCGACTCTCGGCAGTGGTATAGCAAATAGTCCGAGTGTATTTCTGACATGTAAAGCTTATCACCGAAAATGCATCTGCCGGTCGCTTTTAATCTGAATTCCTTTTGAACCGAAGCGTTTTTAGGCATTTGCTAAACATGTTCTAGACAATGTTGCTTCACCACCTTACAGAAGATTTAGACCAAGCTTCTTGTCAAATTTGCTTTATGATACCCTAATTTTACCTTCAAATTGGTAGGAAACATTGTCTCAATGGCAACTCCGGAATTTGCTTTTCATGCAAACATCATAGGGGTTGCCAAACCTCGTGCGCAATGATATCTTACTGGGACTTAAGAGACTGCCAAACATATGTAATTAGTATCTTCCCATTCTCTGATGTTACATCGTGCAGGCAACATATTTCAATTGTTAGATACACATACATTTCCAACACAGTACGATTTTGATATATCGTTTTTGAGGCACACATTGGGGACGAGCTTTTCAAAACCACCTACATATCACAAATATTAACCGATTTTAATCATTTTTGTACAGAAATTTTTGTAATTGAATTCTGAAGAGACACACATCGCCCGATTTTTTAAATTAATTAATTAAAAAAAAAAGAAAAAAAAAACAATTTTGAAAATGTTCTTTAAAAAAATGTTTAAACAAATTAGTTTTGCAAAACGAGTGTCAAATTTCAGATTAGCAATACCTACTATCTCTTAAAGTATATATTATTCTCTTAAGTATTGAGCAAAAATTGTATGTCACGAAAGTGATATATACATAAATACGTATTATAATATAAAGTTCTGCAAAGAATAGGCTATTTTGCAAAAAATTGTTTAATAAACAAATTAATTTGAAGAATCAAGCGATGTGAGTCTCTTCAGAATTCAATTACGAAAATTTCTGTGTAAACATTGTTGCAATCGGTTGATTTTTCGAACCTGTAAGTGGGTTTGAAATTAGTGCTTAATCCCCAATGCGAGGCAGCGTTCCAAAATGCTTTCTAAGATCTACACCTTTTCCAACAGAAAAACACAAATTTTAAATAAGATTGTGAAATTTGCAAAAAGGTTTATTCAGAAAATCGCAATTATCAAAATACATTTATGTTGTTCTGAATTACATTTGAATGAATTTAATTTGTATTTATACTTTTCTGAAATACATTTGTGCTCTTCTGAAATACTTTTGCGCTCTTTTTCTTCTTTTAAGTGCGGTCTTGGTATACAGAGTTTTTGAAATGTAAAGCAAAGCAAAAGTTGAGATGAATTTTCAATTAGAAACAAGTTTTCTTAGCAGTAGTTTGACAAAAACTTCGAGTGTATTTCTGCCATGAAAAGCTTCTCAGTGAAAATTCACCTGTGATGCGAAATTGAAAAGGAGCACGCGCGACGCAAATTGGAAATGCAGCTCGGCCTCGGAGGTAAATCGCGCCAAGTATTTTTAATTTATTTTGTATGATAAGGTCATACTCAAAGTCTGACTCGATTGGTTCTTTTTAAATGGACGCTAATGGGTTTCATGCATCGACACATACATATTATTATTACACTTTGCGACAAAATCAACTTTTTTTCTGGGTATTACACCAAACCCACTTTTTTGTAGAGATTGAGGCTTAAGTAGACAAAGTACTATCTCCGTTTTTCGAACTTAGCCTCCAAAAAATAGATATCGGCTGTCGAAATTTAATTTTTTTTGTTAACGCGTTCAGCAAACTAAAAAAGTAAAAATGTGGTCCGCTCGCTTCCCTTATTTGAAGGGCTGAATTCTTTTTTTGAGAAATTTAGTATAACAGCTGTTATACGAGGTGAGAAGTCAGATAGTCCCGTGATAGTGGCTACTACTTTCATGTCTGAACATACTCTCCACTGGAATTGCTCTCACTGTAGTTTTTCGAAAAAAGAATTCAGCCATTCAAATAAGAGAAAAAGGCGGACCACGGCCATATTTTTACTTTTTTAATTTGCTGAGATAGTATTTTGTCTTCTCAAGCCTCAATCTCTACAAAAAAGTGGGTTTGGTCCATACCCAGCCGGCTGTTGCACATTGTTATATGTATATGTTTTCCGTCGCATTTGCAAGGGCATAATAAAATAATGCAGGTTTAACAACAGGCTTTTTCAAATCCATATGACATCAATACTGTCCATCAATAAAATATATCGAAGATGTCGTTTAACAGTACCACAGGACTTTCATAGCAATCCTCGTATGTAAGTATGTGGAAGCGTATAGAATGTGTTATAAGCAGAATTATGTGCATAAGTACACACACAGCTACCTCTTTATGGATTTTCTTGCATGCCATGTTATGCGCAGTGCATCCACTAAAGTTTTTCAAAGGTTACTCATCTCAACCCATTTCGCCGCTCGTTTACTCTCCTATTACTTCATGGGCTCCAATAGCACGACAGCCAACCTAGAAATTGGTTTAACGGTTGTGCGCTTGTTGGCTGCTCGATTGGATGGCTGGCTGCTCTGTTTGTCCGCTTGTTTCGTTATAGACGCATCGCACCCAGGTCAGCCCAGCAGCCCGGTTACCAGAGTTGCCTTATGCTTTTTTGACGACTTTAGGGGGCTGATTGTAGCGTACAAAATCCACCTTCCATTGGGATTCTGCTAGTGTGTATTTGTAGTTGCATGCAAAGGAGCATAAGATGCCATACCTACATATTTATGCAACAGAATATTTGCAGCTTTATACTTCTAACAGCTAACAAGACTGGTTTTTTTGTTTCTATTTCCTTTTATTTCACAAACTTTTTTTGTTTGTTTAATTTTTCGCCTTTCGTTTACTTTTTTGGTGAATAAAAATTCGCACGAAGCTCGTAACGAGTGCATATTTCTATGTACATACATACATATATATATGTATAACTAAATGCCTACATACATACGCATGCATTTAAAAAATGCACAAGCTTCGGTATATTTGCACGATGACGACTTTGTCCTTTTTCTTCCCTGTTGCTTTATGCTGTTTCGTATTCAATTCAGTTTTTATTAAATTTTTCGTTCACTTATGTACATACATATTCATCACACACAAATCAGTATCTACCCATGTATGATAAATACATTTTTTCATTTCACTTTTGTATCTTTGCTTTAGTTTGCATTTAATTTCGTTCACTTAGCTCAACCTCACCCGCGCACTTCATTTCGCAACACACACGCACACACGCTGTTAACTGCAATTTGTATTGTCTCGAACCGTCATCGATAAGACTAAATAATTCGCTGCGTGTATGTCGGCTGTCAACAAACCAACCAGCCAACCATTCTGTTACTCGTTACTATAAAAGCTGTGCGCCTGGTATCAACCAAACAAGTCGTTGCCAGCAAGCTCAACAACCGACAACGAGTCCAACCAACGGACAAACAACGTTCGTCCCATCGTTTATTGGGTGTTTAAAGTCATATCAGGTGCTGCTGGTTGTGCACAATTGCCATCCTAAACTTCTTTCTCGGACCAAAATACATAAAAAAAAAGTACCAAAATTTAACAAATGATTCAGTACTTTTACTACCTTGTGCGCAATATTGTGATCGTTTTTCAAATAGCTTAGCGACGGTGAACGGGGGACTGGAAACTTCGAACATCTAGTGCACGCATCAAATATCCTCATATTCGCAACAAATTTTAGCCATAGATACGATAATAGAACTACTAAGTGGCGTTGAGATCCACATACATATTTGCATAATCATCATCATTGGCGCTCAACCATCAGTGATTTCGTAACAAGTCACGCCGGCTATCCCTGTTTTGCGAAAACTAACGCCAATTCGGAGCACCACTGGAGGTCAAGTGTTCCACCACCTGCCTCCGCCAACTGAGTGGAGGTCTCCTCTTCCACTGCTTCCGAACTGCATTGAAATTCTATCTTGGCGGGAGCGTCTTCGTCCATACATATAACATGACCTAGCCAGCGAAACCTTTGGACTTTTACTCGCTGTTTTATCTTCATATCTGTGTGAAGCTCATCATTATACCACCGTCGATACCCGCCCTCTGCATCAATTATAAATGTAAGGCGCGATAACCTCCGAAGAGATCTAAGGCCGAGCTTCTCTTCCAATTTGCGTCGTGCTCCTCTTGATTTTCCCTACAAATTGGCCGAACGGGACCTACATGTTTTATGCCGACTCCGAACGGCATCTGGAAGGCAGATGAGTTTTCACTGATAGCTTTTCAATGCAGAAATACACCCGGAGCGCTTGCCAAACACTGCCGAGGGGCGACCCCGCTTAGAAAAATTTTCTTCTGATTGAAAAACCTTATTTCTAAAATTTTGATGTTGCTTTGCCCGGGGTGCGAACCCAGGGCATACGGTGTGGTAGGCGGAGCACGTTACCATCACACCACAGTGGCCGCATCAATGAGAGGTCCATAAATATTCCGGAAAACTTTCTTTCGAACACTAAAAGAGCCATCTCATCTTCTCTCCACACCGTCCATACATAATATACAGGCCTATACAGGCCATACATCAGGACAAGTATGAGCGACTTATAAAGCGTGTTTTTTGTTCGTCGAAAGCGGACTTTACTTTTCAATTGCCTACTCCGGCCTAAGTAGCACTTATTGACCAAAATTATTCTCCGTTTGAGTTCTTAGCTGACATTGTTTTCGCAGTTAATGCTCGTTTCCAGATATACGAAGGTCTTCACAGTCGCGAATCCCTATTCCTTCTTGCATGTCAACAAGTACTCCGTCTTGTCCTCATTTACGGTAGGACCCACTTTTTTACCTCTTTATCTAATCCAGAGAAAGCAGGGCTCACGGTGCGTTTGATAAGGCTAATAATACAAATATTTTCAGCAGTCGCTCTTATAGTAGACTGTGCCGTCACGGTTTAGTTCTGCTGCTAGAATTATCTTCCTGAAGTCTCGTTTGGTTTCGTATGGCTCGGAGAGAGAGGTTCTTCAAGGGGATTCAAGTGGTTGATATGCGCAATACAAAGCTTTATACCTTCAAAGCTTCCGCAACCCAATTGTCAACCTCATCTACGCGAGGGGAATCCTGTTACAAATATGAATGTATCATACACATATTTAGCAGGTGAGGCTCTGGCGACCCCAAGTTCCTCATGGAGCTAGGGGTGGGGCGGGATGGCCTAGTAGGTTTAATGGTTTAATATTTGCTTTGTTTCCCGAACGTACCGGATCTATGTATATCCGGCAAAGGACCATCAACATCGATAGCACTCCCCAAAACCTTCGGGGAGTGCCTTTGTGGTTAATACAACAACAGAGAGGTTCTTAACAATCCTTACGGAGTTGGTGGTTTTGCTCAATACCATTTGGCAGAGCTAACTTTGTAAGGAACTTAAATTCAGACAGCAATCACTTCGTTGACTTTGGGCTTCAGTCTTTGACATAATACCCTAGATAGAACCTTAAATGCGCTACTAAACAGGCTGATTCCGTCGTAATTAGCACAGTTGGTGGGTAAGCGTGGTAGCGATTATCATTTGCTAAAGATATTAGGACAAAAATACTATTTTTAATTCAACCGGCAAATACTAAAAATAGATCTGCAATATTCATAAGTATACCCACGTTAGCACATTCATAGAAAGAACAAAACCAGAAGAAAAACTAAGATGGCAATCCTAATTGACAGGCAACTACATTTTGCTACTATATTCTTGCAATGGTTTGCATGCGAGAAGATAGAACGAATTTTTCGCCTGATGTTTCCATGTTCATGAGAACTGCAGTATACGGATGCACGGACTTGTAATAAATATACATATGGATGGTGGGAGAAGCAGTGCAAGGTGTGGCAAAGTTGGTTTTTTTTTGGTATAAGAAAGTGCACTATGTAGTTTTGTGGCTTAGCAGCGAGCTAATGTGTGCGGAAATTTACGTCATAAGGTGGGTGGTAGGAGCAAAGAAAGCGACAGAGTATTCGTACCCGTACCCTGGGTGTACGATTCGAGGCACTGATTCGAACTTCATGCGATGTGATTATTTAATTTTTTGTTTAAAAAGTTGTATGCCGTTTACATTGCGCATATAAATTTTACTCCTCATCTTAACTGGAATAATAATCCTATGATTTTATTATTTTGCTATGTAATCGCTTCTCCTAAAGGTTAAGATTTAGCAAACGCATATGATTTTAAATCAGAGCAGAAAGAAGGTGATGGCGAGTAAATACTACAAGAAAAGTGGTTATAAACTAATGTATATATGTATCTTCACATGTATATAGGTACATATGTACACGTGTAGATAAACATACAAACATAAATTAAGTTTGCCAAATGCACGTTAACCGGTTTTCAGTCGCCAAAGCTCTTATAATAATACACATTTATTAAAGGCAAAGACAAAAAACTAACGAGTGCCTACGGATGTATATATGTATATATATATATTAGAGCGGGTCAAATTTTTTTCAATACAATATTAAGTAAATTACGTGGTAGGTATCGTGTCCAAAGAATAAACTTTGATAAAAATACACTGCCGTATACAACAGAATTATAGTATTTTACATTGAAATACATTGGCACATAAATTCTAATAATATAAACTGCTAGAGTTAAAAAAAAAAAGATTTTAAAAAATAACATAACATTACTTTTATTTTGAAAAATACGTTAAAATGGTCAATTCTAAGTAACAAATTATTTTTTAAATAAATCACATTAAAATTATAAAAATTGTGTTTTTTTTTGCTTATTACTTCAAAATATAGGTTTTTTTTTTGAAAATTTTTTTTCTTCTAAAACGAATTCGAAAAAAGAAAAACTTTCTAAATGAAAGTTCTTGGAAATATTCTGAACTTATTTTAGCTGTAAAGAAAAAAACATTCTTTCATAAGAAATTTGTTCAAAATGATAATATAGTAGTTAAAAGTTCATTTTAGGCTAATTTCTCATAATATAAGCCTGATATCTCTACTAAAATTCAAAAACACTAGATATTAATACAGATTCTGAAATGTACGTAAAATACCTTTAAACTAAGCCCAATATGATATTTTTCCTATAATTCTATCAAAAGCTATGAAGATTTTTTGGCCAAACCATAAATTCATGTGGCAAAATATCTATTTTGCAAAAGTCGGGACCTTGAAATTGGACTTACAGCTATGGTGTCTTCAAAAATTTTTCTTAGAATCATCCTGATAGAAAAAATCCATCCATAGAATTTGACCCACTCTAATATACATATGTATGTAGATATGTGCCTCCATACTGATGTAGATATGTATAATGTTCGAATTTAGGTACATAATTATAAGCACACATGTATATATGTAATTAACAGCTTAACAATAAATGAGTGTACATATGTATGTACATTAAGGTAGTCTTCAAAAATTAAACGAACGATATTTCTAGTCGCACCGCTTCAAACACTTACCCATCTGCATCAAGACCAAAAGTTACATGTTTTACTTACCTTTGGTTATTGTATTCTCAATTTTATGTATTAGATAAAAAACAACTTTCTTTTGAGTCTAACTGAACCCTGTGTGACACCCCATAGCCGTCTCCAATCGTGCTAAAATTTATGCAATATATCTTTAATCAAACTAAACCACGATGGTACAATCTACTATAAGAGTGCACAATTGCTGGCGTATGCCCTAACATACGCGCCATAGATCTGGATTCGATAAAGAGGCAAACAGTTGGTCTTGAAGTAAATGAGAACAACTCGAAGTACTTGCTGTCATTCACATTACTGTTGACTCTGTGAACCACCTTTAAGAGCGAATTGAAAATAGCTCTTGCTAACAAGTGCTTCTTTATACAGAGTGGGCAATCGAAAAGTACTGTCGTCTCTCGACGAATAAAAATCACGCTCTAAAAATCGTTTATCATACCTGTCCTGATCAGTGTTGCCAGGTGATGAAAAAAAAGAAGCTAGATTGGCAAAAAAAAGGTTAGAAAAAGCTAAATTTAGAAAAAAAAGCAGCTAAAAAAGGCCAGAAATTTTTTTGGTTAATTCATAAAATTTTTTGTATATTTTAGTTTAAACATTTGAAAATAAAAACTTATAAACATAACTTCTTGTTTGAAAACATATCAGGCACATTTTCCTTGACTAGCACATGGAATTACTTTATATGATTGCATATGTGTATATAAAAAAAAATATTACAAACTAATTATTTATATAAAATATTCCCCGTCTGAAGAATCAGAAGAGCTTAGGTCTGCGTATAAAGTTTCGCTATTTACCACAGATATGAGATCATCGGTAATTTCAAAATCATTACAACATTTAGAAAGGCGTTTTAACGAGCATCTAATATTAAGCAGCGCATTAAACATTTTAATTTTTAGTTTGTTCCTTAATTTAGTTTTCAGAATTTTCATGCCACTAAAAATTCTTTCAACCTCCGCGTTACTGAGTGGTAATACTAAAAAACTAAATATGAATTAGACAAGTTCTAAAAAAGGAGGTTCGTTTAATGCATTTTTATGTTCTCGTACTTCCGACCAAAATTCCATGGTGGAGTGTACATTTTTCCATTGTATAGTTATAAGTTTTCGCCACTGCAGCTCTATTAATGCTATTTGACTTGAAGTATAACTACACTTCTCTTTTTCAAAGTAAGAAAATACATCTGGCTTTGAAACTTTCAACGAATTTTCAGCAGAAAAAGAATTAATCTTTTGTAGAGAACTCATATTATTAGGTATTAGGTGTTCACAGGAACTATTGAAATTATTTTATTTTAGAAATTATTAAATATACATTCGGAGTAAAAAAGGCTAGAAAAAAGTCACGAAGCTAAACCCAAAATTTCGAGGCTAAAGGTAAAAACAAAAGGCTAAATCTAGCCTCGAAAAGGCTAACCTGGCAACACTGGTCCTGATGGATGGCTCGGTATCATGGATGGTGGCGAAAGAATATGCGATGACTATTGAAGTGCTCGAAAAAAAAAAGTTCTCCTGAAGATGTATCTATGGTCCGGTCCGTGATGCCGACGCCGAGTATCTAAGGAGGTATAATGATGTGCTCTATGAGCTTAACGCAGATATGAAGATAGTGCAATGAATACAAATCTAAAACCTTCTCTGGCTATGTCATGCGGATGGAGGAAGGCGATAAGGTCGAGAAAGTATTTCAATTAACACCGCCATTTGGAAGCAGAGGAAGGAAGAGACCGTCACTGAGCTGGGAGAGGCAGGTGGGTGAAGACTTGACACCTATTGGTACTCCCAATTGACACCAGTTATCGCGAAACAGGGATGGCTAGTGTTACTTGTTACGAAATGGCCAACATCGCTTAAGTGATCCAGTTAAAAAAGTATTAGGGTGTATGTATTTCCACTGTGTGATTGAAGTAGGTTTCGGATGTATGTAAATTCGATTACAGATGTAGAATATTATTACAGCTAGAGCATCGGGAATCCGCAGCCGAGATTGAAGTGATTTTCCATTAAGCTGCCAATACGAATTGAACCCAACACCTTCGGTGTGGTAGGCGGAGTATTCTACCAACCCACCGCGGCGGCCGCACTTATACATATAAAAACAAATAAAGATGTCTAAGTTCGGGTGTACCGAACATTATATACTCAGCGTAAGCTTCAATTGTACATTTCATTTCAGATAAATAACTTTTCTACATAACACGTGGCACCGCCCGTTTAAAAAAATGTCTCCCATTTCCTCTTACAATGAAACTTGATAAATGAAATATCATTGATTCAAAACTATTTTTTGCTAGGTTGTAGCTTATTGTTCTAGTCTACGACCCTTTTAAACTTGTTTTATATTTAAGTTGCAGTGGTCTTTAACCGATCCCGTCCATTTTTACTAGACATACTTTCTGCTATAAGGAAAATCTGTGTACCCAATTTTATTACGATTCGTTAAATTTTCTTCGAGTTATGGCTCCCGAAACATAGAAAATTGGTTAGGCATAAAAGGGGCGGTGCCACGCCCATTTTTTAAATTTGAAGTTTTTCCTATTTATTGTTATAAATCCACTTGGGGAAATGAAATACCATTGATATAAAGCTCTTTTTTGCAAAGATATAGCTTATTTTATTCGTCCACGACCCTTTAAAAATCTTCTATATAAAAGTGGGCGTGGTCCTTAACGGATTTCGTAAATTTTTCTTCAAAGCATTCCTTATAGTAAATCCTTGTCGGATTTTGTTACGATAGGTTTAACGATTTTTGATTTATGATTAATAATATTTGTAAAATTGATTTTATCACAAGTGGGCCCCACGCCTATTTAAAAAAAAAATTTTTTCTTCAAATTTCAAAGTCTCAATATCAGTCCACACGTGAAATTTCAACATTCTAGGTGTATTATTTTCTAAATAATCAAGTTTTATGTGTTTTCCATAATGTTATATATATGTATAATAAGTGGGCGTGATTATCATCCGATTTCGCTCATTTTCAATACCAATCTATTCTGGGTCCAGATAAGCTCGTGTACCAAATTTGGTGAAGATACGTATCTCAATATTTACTCAAGTTATCGTGTTAACGGACAGACGGACGGACATAGCTCAATCAATTTTTTTTTCGACACTGATGATTTTGATATATGGAAGTCTATATCTATCTCGATTCCATTATACCTGTACAACCAGCCGTTATCCAATCAAAGTTAATATACTCTGGGTGCAAAGCACGCTGAGTATAAAAATATCGACTAACGAATTTTCGAGTAAAATACCTTGGTAATTCTTTACTTTAGCTCACAACTGCTAAAACTCGTACAAAAATATTGGGAGTGGTGTCAAACGAATAGTAATATTTGCGCAAAACATCTTCCTGCGTTAGCGGTCTTCGGCCGCGCTTATAAAAATTTACCCTGACCGGTCCACCAATGGGGTGTGATCCAAATTAAATCCGTGCAAAATCCTTTTGTACACAACAATTTTTTCCTGTGTACAACAACCACATGAAAATTGCCAGATATTTGCAGTTAATCTCTGGACAGTATAAAATTTTCAATTTCCGCTTTCGGATTCGTTGTCCTGGGTCCAAAGCGCGTCTTTTCAAACCTTTCCCAATATTTTTTGACGAGTTTTTGCAGTTGTGATCTAAAGTGAAGAATTAGCAATACATTTTTTTTTGGTATTAGCAATACAATTTTTTTGTTCATTTGATACGCGCACCCGAATAGTATCGTTAGTAACCCGGATCTCGCACAGGCAAGCTCAAATTCCGGTGCCTCCAGGGGATATCCGGAATGTTGGCAGCCTTTGTATGAATAACATTCAATAGCGATATCTACATACATACATGTAGTACTGATGTAGTAAAAATTTATGTATGTATCTATAGATGCCTATACAAGTAATCTAATTTTGTGCTCGGCTTCATATATGTATGTATGTTTACACATATATGTATGTTCATGCAGATGTACATACTATGTACAATGACAACGAAAATAAGAACAAACATCCGTTAATAAATACATAAATTTTTTATATAAATATTCGGCAAATAACTCAGATCATTCCAAGTCGAATATGAATATGTAGCAGCTGCAATAACGACGTCAACGTCAACGCCGGTGCTTATATCGACTTCAGCGCCTATTTCATTGTAGCCATTCTATAGCAGCACATTCTCTAAACTAACCCAAACAAAGCAAACATTTTTAAGTTCAGTCGGTTAGTTGATTATTTTCGCTATGGTCGGTCGTTTATTGTGCGCCAGTCAACGAGTACGTTTTGCTAATTTCACCTTGGTACGCCTTGTCGTCAACGACAACAGACTTTACGTCGATCGTCGTGTCATATAAGCAGACTGTTAAACTGCCAATTACTTTGTTATATATGCATACATACATGTGTATTATACCATACAGTTGATAATGTATGTATGAATGTAAGTTTGTATTCTTGTATGTGCAGTTACTAAGTGCAAGATATTGAGACAATGTATAATCATACAAACAACAGCGACGCACAGCGCAACGCAACCAATTGAAAAAAAAGAAGAACCAAAAGCACAACAAAGCAAGCATAAGCAAAGGTACCCGAGTATCTTGACTGCGTTTGTATCTGTCAGTTTCGTTAGCACAGAGCGTTCATCGTGACGTGTTTAAAATCATTCAGATAATCGTTCAAAATATTTAGCAAAGAAAATTGAAAACAATGACAAAATAAAAGAGAAAAAACATAAAGGAATAAAAAAGATTTAAGTGAAAATCAAATAATTTACGGCAAGTCGTAAACAGCAGCAAATTACAAGCCGTTAATGTGAGATGAAAAGAGGTTATTTATATGTTAAATTTAATATATGCATGTGTGTATGCAGTGAAATTAAAAAATAGATACTTCAAATGTACTCGCATGGGTGAAAAGTAAACTAGAAGAAATAGTGAATGTTGTTTTTTTATTATTATTTTTTGATAAAAAATTTAAACGAATAGTGCAAACCAAAGTCATCACTAAATAGAGATAGGCGAGATAACAGCTGAACGAGTGAAAGAAAAACAGACGAGTGAAAAAAAATGTGTATGCATTCGGGAATGTGAGTGATGGAGAGCGTGAGTAAAATAAGCTGATTGATATCGTTATTAGGGCATAACACCCCATATATGTACATATGTATATTTACATATGTAGTTAAAGCATAAAAAAAAACTGCACCGTAAGAAAACAGTGCCAGTGTAAATAATACCACCGCACACAAGTGATACAATATTTAAATGGAAATTGATCGTTTCAAATTTAAATTTCTAGTTTTTCGGTAAATCTTTAACCTTCTGTAGACACACTGGGTTGTGAGTCACCCCACAAAATGTTTGCTGGGTTGTTGTTTGCTTATTTTTAACATCTGGAAATATACCGTTAGCTGTATTTTAGCAACTCAGATTTTAAGGCGGTGACACAATGACATTTTTCATATAGATGCGTTCAACACAAGCTTATGCATTCCAATAACATCGCCACAATCAACCAAGATGTTGCATTTGAAAATATGAAGGAACTTCAGACTTGGCAATTGAAATTTATTACGCCTTGTCCACTCACATACAAAATTTCGCGAAGCACTGTCGTAAACATTCTCCCTATACAACAAAAATATTTGCTAACATATTTTGTGTCGTATTCGTATTGTTATATTGCAGTTTTTTAATTGTGAAAAATGTTAGAAAATTTACCAACCAGTGGGAAACATAATTTCACTTGCAAAGTGTGCTAACACTCTTAGCAAAAGCAAATGTCAAATTCTTCTTCTTATGATTTGCTTGGAACAAAATTGGGGAGTTGGCTACTTTTCAATATCAGATGGCGCCAGTCTCGCTCATTCTACCATTCTCCATAAAAATACGTGCAATCTACTCATAATGCATAAGCATGTGTTAAACTCATCTACATGAAAAACTGCTTATGTGTCGGAGCTATTACTCTTCGAATTCAGGCAGTTAGTCGTCAAAAGTTGTTGAGCACCAAATTTATTTAGATCTAAACATGTGAGTGGGTGAAATTTACCACAGTGTGTAGTTCGCGTACTTTTTTCCATAAGGTGAATTTTTATCCTTTTTCAATTCCATTTTTATAAGGAAAGATTTTATTTTAGATCAATAATGGCAATGTGGTCTAGAAGTCGTCCTCTAAACGAAATCGAGGTGGAACGTTTGTTATATGAGCGTTAAAAGAGCGCTTAGAGTCTACGCATATTAGATGAAGCCTGCTACCAATGCGCGGGAGAAGATTGAATACATTTTATAACTTCAAATTGTCTTACTTGTTAGAGTGTTTAGCTAAGCTAAGTAAACTTACTAATTTTTATGAGTTCGCTATTCTTTCGTATATTTACTTATTTATTTTGCGCCAAATTACATAGTTTTTTGAAGTCCAAGATAGTTTCCTGATATTGTTTTTTTCTTTAGAACGCAAAACCTATTTCTGATAGAAATCTTCTTTAGTCAATAAAAACCAAGTATGTTATTATATTATTTGGTGTCCTTCAATTAATTAAATTAAACAATTCATTTTAGATTTATTTTATCTAAATTCTTACAAAGAAAAAAAAATGGAAATAAAAACTTTAACTCTGTTTGTGGAAACATGTTAATGAATTGGGGTGAAACTTACCCCAGTATGTCGTTTACGTAAAAAAAAGGTGTGTCTAACGAAGGTTAAGACAGCATGACATTCTTAATATAATGACAAAAAAATCATGCAAACTACAACAGCCACATGCAATTTTTCAACTTCTATTGCAAATATCTCTTGCCAAAAGCAAATATATACCTAATTACCTCTGTCGCATTCGCCATCCTGCGTCTGGGTGTCATGCTGTCGAAAATGAACAGTTTTTCGACGGAAGAGTGAAAGCTTTTTGAAAAACTTGTTTCTCCGAGAATCTGTTCCGACAGAGCTATTAAGTTTTGTCACGACAATTTTGTTAAACCGAACTTTGTCAGCGTCATTGTCCTCCAATTGTCGATTTTGTCAGTGTCCATTTTCAAAGTAGTAATTGCGTATGGGTTTGTTTGAAACAACAAAACTGTCGGCAATAGATTTCTCCCGTGTAACTTTTAAGAAAAAACGACAATGGTCACCTTTCGCATACTTATGAAACAGACACCTGATGAGTAGTGTCTTGAAAATTACATGTTTTATATGAAGATCTCCTGGTCACAACGTTTGAAAGAAGTTACATAAATTATCTCAAGTTTGTCTAATTCATAACAGGGTGTTATTATTTTTCCTGAGCTTATTACTTGAATATGTCCGTTAGAGCGTTTAAAAAATATGCTTTGTTTTTTTCTTTCTTTGGAACCACACTTTAAGTCTTGTTTAGATGCCAAAATATTTCAATATGGAATCATATGGGAGGCAACAATAGATTGATATCAGCGGTTTGAATTCAACGCGCTAGAACAATAATCAACCTGATGACTAGTGTTGTGCAACTTTGAAAGTCTAAAAAAGCACCATTGAAAAATGCTTCAAACATTTCCACGGAATTTCAAACAACCGGAATATCTTATCAAACACAATTAACAAATCAAAAATTAAGGAACAAAAGTATTTATTTATCGTAAGAAAATTTAAAATTTTATAAATATGGATCTGCGAGAATGCAAAAAGACACTTTATGTGCTCTTTAGTGCGGTTAGAGGAGCTTGAGTGCCAAATATTACAGAGTAAATACTTGAATTTTCCATTTGAGAGCTTATTATATTTCTAGTTCTCTTTAGAATTAGGTCTATCCTGACCTATCGTATTAACACAAACCAGTTATTAGTTAACTGTTAGTCATAATTTAGCAGTGTTATCGATTAAATTTAGTACGAGCCATTAACCGCAACTGTCATATTTTTTTTATTTCCGATAACACCAGTGTGAAAATAAGATATTTGAAAAAAAAAAAACACACTTGACTAAACTGCCCGCAAATAATTACAGCTTCTGAGTTCAAAAGATAACTTGACGTTCTGTAAAAGGGGCCTTGTTATTTTATTAAATATTTTTTTTTTTTTTATAAAAAATCAGATAAAGTAAATTGTGCTTTTGATTAACTTTTGCACCGCTATACTAAGCAAAGATTAAAATAAATAAATAAGCAAATGCAAGGCGCGATGTACGTCCGAAGAGAATTTAGACTGAGCTTCTTTTCCAATTTGCTTCGTGCTCTTTTAATTTTTCCTACAGATTGGCGAGACGGGACCTACATATTTTACGCCAACTCCGAGCGGCATCTGCAACTTTTCACTGAAAAGCTTTTCAAATCACTGCCAAGGGGTGGCCCCGCTTAGAAAAACTTGTTTCTAATTGAAAAAACTTGTTTCTGAATTTTTGAAGTTTCTTTGCTCGCGCATTTATCTTCGGTGTTGTAGGTGCAACACGCTACCACAACACCAAGTTGCATAACTCCGTATTTATTGGTTCTAACATTTAAAAAATTTTACTAAGAGTAAACTTTAATATATGTATCATACCAAAATCTGTGGTTATGTTTTGGTTAGAGCCTTTTTGAATTAAACTAACGTTATACATATCCCAGCTTTTTTGTTAAAGTGTTAAACTCCTTACAACAATATTTCGACAGATTTTCCCGTTGCAATAACATATCCCGTCATATATTTATGTATGTATATAGGTAGTACCCCTGCAAAAATCGCGAGTACTCTATGCATGCATGGACCAAGCGAGTTGTCCAAAATTAACCACAATTCATACAAAAAATATGGTACAATTCACATTGTGTTGTCCTAGGACTGGACCATACACTCCAGCTTAGCATTATCTCAGAGTAATCCATGGAGTAATCCAGTATGACACAAGTGGGCCGCATGATCCAACGATGTTTGCAGGGACATCCTAACCTATACGAGTTAAGATGTGAGAAATCAAAGTTTCTCTACCTTGGCATTTGAACAAAGATTTTGTGTGCGGTTCCGACGAAAAACATTTATTTTTTAAAATACCCTAATTATGTATTAATATCTATACTTAAGGGCCCATTACTGATACTTGGCTTGACTTGGCGTAAATTTGGCAAATTAGCCACGATTATACTCTACTTAGCGCATACAATCTGGCATCATAATCAGCAGTTTTCCAGCTGTCATTTTATTGTGAGATATTTGTTACAAAAAGTGGTGGTTTTTAAACAAAGTTAATTTTGAGTACTACAATTAATTTATGAGTGTAAAAATTGTTTAAAACAATTAGTAAATGTCAATTTGTATGATAAAATGTCGAAACTGAAATGGAAACAAACAAATGGCATCTCAAAATGTAAACGTCACTTAGAACTTACATAGAAAATCAAAATTCAACAGACTTCTAAGTCAAGTTAAGTGTTGCTAAGTTTTGAGTAATCAGTAACATGCAATCTTCATTTAACAGAACTGTAAGTGACAGTTCTCAAGTCAAGTCAAGTCTATGCTAAGTATGTATGAGTAATGGGCCCTTTAGTCAGCCACAGCTAAACATTCCAATAACTTCGTTTGCTATCACATACGTAGTACCTATCACAATATGATGATGGCAAAAATGTCGTCGGTTGGATTTATATGGAACGCAATTTAATGCTATTATTTGCTCTCATGCGCCAAACATTAAAAGGAAAAAATACATAAATAAAAAATATTTATTTGGAAGTCAGCATCTCAATTTGGTTGCCACCTCCACTTCGTTTTCGCTCATTTACTTGAGCGCTCCATTGAGGAATCGAATAAAATTGAACAAAATAGAACATGAAACGAAAAATTCGCTAATATAACGTAGTGTTGTTGTACATACCTAAATATATATATTTATATGGCTGTATGAATCAATTCGTATAAAGCACAAACAATTAAACTAAGAAATACCAACATTGCAGAGCCAATTATTTCGTTTGATTTGAATGCTCTGGTCAGTCATCTTCGTGTGCCCCAACAAATCAACAACACACCAGCGGCGATATACGCAATGTGGCGCTTGTATTTTGTGTGTATAGTGAATAATTTATAAAACAGTAAAAAAGAAACAACAAAACAAAAGCATAGAAAAGAGCAAAAAAACTTGTCGGAAAAACGAGTCTATGTGCAGTGTTAAAAATTTATCTTAAATACTAATACCTAAACAAAGTTAAACAGCAATAAAAACTCGGAACAGCTGTAAACAAACATGGCAACGAATAAATAAAGAAAAATGTCAAAAATAAACAATACATAACAAGAATCAAAACACAAAAACGAAGAGTATATTTGCTTGTTTTGTCTGCTGGGTGAACTCACTCTTATATGCCGAGTGATTGCGCACTCGTTTGTTTACAAAACATACAAAAAAAAACAGCATATCTGTGTGCTTACATTTTTTTCTTGCGGAGTGCAGTCGTGTAGTAGTTGACTAACACCAACAAAACAAGCAGCTGTTTCGTGCCGGTTGGTTCGTTTTTTGTGCCTATTAGCAAACAGCTGATTTCGCTTCATCTCTCTGGCGCACGCTCTACAAACTGATGCAACAGCAGCAACAATAGTAGATAGTGTTAATATGTACGTAAAATAAAAGCGTATGTATTTATTGTTGCATTTTCGTTGCATTGCCTTGCATGTCGTCTAATTGTGCGCCTATGTTGCCCGCTGGGTCGGGCTTTATCGGTATCGGCACGGGTATTATCCCTGGTGGTAGCAGTAGTAGCGGCAGCGTTGCTGGTACTTTCACATTTTTACGAAATACATCAAACACAACTACAGTACAGCCTATGTTAACTGAAATGGTAGTAGCGGCAGCAGTCGTAGCAGAACAGAAACAACAACAATTACAACTTCAACGTTCCAATGCAAATTTGATAACTACGAATTCAAAGTCAACCAATGCAACGTCACGCGGTAAGCGTCGCTGCATGAGTACGAGTATGCCGGCACAACAATTCATCAATACAACAACGCTAACCGCAACGACTGTGAATAAACGTAATCGTAAACTGTTAACAACAACAGTGGCAGGAGCACCAGCAGCAAGAACAACATCAACAGCAGAGAGAGTGAGTGTTTTTACCTGAGTGACTTCCGTTTCGTATTTACCACTGATTACTGTTCTAGTTTTATTCTATTTTTTATTTTGTTACGTTGCTTCTGTTAAAGTAGGCGTTGAAGAGCATACATGTTTGACGCCTGCTTTTCTTTGTTTGATGTGTTCCCTGTTTCATTTTCAGTTATTTTGTAAAATGTTGTGGACCGTGTTAAATTTTATGTTTCCACTCTTTCACAGCGCAATTGAGTTCTCTTAAATTTAATCGTTAACTCGCACGTGTTCGTGTTTTTTCCGGTTCAACTTGTTTTTACATTATTTTCCGCTCCCCACTTAATTTTTTTTATGTATACCTGCTTGTTTTAGTATATTTCTTTGATGAAATGTAGAGCAATGCGAATGCCACAGACAGTCAATTTGAAAAATTGGATTAAATCGTTAAAGTCAGATTTGCGGTTGTGGGATGTGTTTCTCACGCTGTTGTAGTATATTTGCCACTTTCGTTTCGGCTTGTGGTTAACAATTGATGGTGCCGACTGGGTAAATACATACATTATAATGATTTTTGTAGGTGTTAAGTGCAATGTATGTGGCAAGCTGTGTATGTATTTGCTTTTTTTGACTGTTGGATGTAAAGACGGTGGGGATCGTAAAGAAGAGTTCAAACTGTTAATTATTTTACGTAGTGATACATAAACTAGTAATATTGTTTTGACAATTTAACGAGCACTGATTAGAAAGAATTTCATAATGACTTTCAAAAAGCTTCATTTCAAGTATCAAGCCTGGGTGGGTGGACTCCACTTTTTAAATCTTTTGTTTTCATGAAAATTCTTTTACGTGGACAATTTGTATACATATGTTTTTTTATCAAATAATAGAGAGCTAAATTCTTATTAATTTTCTATATTTTGAGAGAAAATTTCGCAGTTTTTGTAATGAAACCATACGAACTAGAGATATACGCCGCCGATAAACGCCGCCGCCGCCGCCGAATGTCAAAAATATCGGCGTGGCGGCGCGGCGTCCGGCGCGTTACTATATTTTCTACTCGTTTAAGACTGTTTAGGCCATTTATTGTTCATGTCGAAAATTGGTCGGATATGGTCGAAACTAATTGCGAAATTTAACTCTTTCTAACTGTTCAAAAGTTATTTAAAAAAACAGGCGCTTTCGATGTCAGCTTAACACGGACTTTGCATCACCCAATTCACCAAGTTATTAAACCAAAGCACTAAAAGAAAAGTTATATAATACATTTTTATGATCACTTTGCATATTTTTTTTTTTCAAAAAATTAATAATGAGCAATGAATTCAAATAAAATGACCCAAGGCGAACATGTTTTCAAATTGTCCTCAAGTTGTTAAATAAAGGAAATCACCCAAAAAAGTGCCGATTTAAAAAAAAAATAATTATATTGCGATTAGCTGGAAGAATAAGTAATCAGTCATGCAAAATCCTTTAGTAGGTTCTAGGGGCATAAGCACTCCTTTGAAATTATTCTTACCTCATACTTAAGTTGAGGATATACATATGTACTTATGAGAAGGGTTTGAAAAATCAGTAAGTCTTGCATTCAAACATCTGTTGTTTATTTGCGAAACTATACAATAGCGTCTGAAATGTTAATTTTGATTTTCACACTTCATCCTTCAACACCCAAGTCTCCCGGTTTGACATTTCCTAAAGTTGGCGGCCCTATTCAAAACTAGTCCCTTGGAGTTAATCACATTGATTATAACCTATCATAAAAAAAAAAAAAAAAAAAATTATAGCCTATCAACCAAGTTTAAATATCACCTACACGTTACGGCTCCTTTTAGAATTGTGAATACGTAGCCACATATATCTACCAGGTGAGGCTTTGTCCTTCGCAAGAACATTCAAAGTGGTGAAGCAAAAGCTTTCCCAAGACAGTGGAACTAATGACCATGTGTGATACTACCCTAACGTAGTGGACAGTCGAACTTGTTTGAAAACTGAAGCTACGCGGTCATCCATAATGAGCTCCTATATCGTTAGGCCGGAAAACAGTAGTTAACATCTTTCAACTTAAAATCCGTAGACTGTCATTCTAAATTTTATTTACCGAATACTATTGAAACCAATGTTGTGAACACAAACGTCTGCAATCTTTGGTCTACATTTTAAAAATTTTATCCAGGGTCCTTGTAAAAGTTTAATTATATAGATGCGCCGAGGATTATACGATTTTCACCCATGAGTTACGCAATGACATCCACATTGATTTCCTTAAATACATTAAACAAAACCTTTCCTAAATATAATTTTTTTAAATAGAAAAATCAAGCTTTTAAAGTAAGAACGCCGGCGCGCCGCCTACGCCGCCGCCGCCGATAAAGTGATCGGCGTAAACCTCTAATACGAACCAATCTAATTTCACATATAAACTTAAAAGGTCGCATTTTCGTTTAATGAAATAATTAGTTTTTTCCTTTTCACTTGCTTCATTAACGAACATTTGTTAAGGCCTAAAAATTAAAATATAAAGCTGTAAACACTGGGTCGGGTCGATTTGTATGGACGAAAGTTAGCCGATATCGCGCCATCGATTTTTCGATAGGATTTCGGCTTCAAAGAAAAAGTTCCACTCCGCATACCCAAAAAAATAATTTTCGAGCCTGCGAAAAAAATGGCGAAAGGGTCAATTTTTAGACCAAAACCCAAAAAATAATTTTTTTTTCAAAAAACTGTTATCGCCAACGTTTTTACAACGTTTTTTTTGAAAAAAAAAAAATATCGATGGCGCGATATCGGTTCATACATCCGACCCAGTCTAGTAAACACAATGAAAAGAAGCTCCGTAATTAATTACATACCCGAACGTGTCAACAATGTAAGCGAAGAGCGAAATTTACTCGACCTAATTTTGCGATAAAAGATTGATTTCTATCGTCGCCGCCGGGCGATGACGACAAACATGGCAAGGGTTGCTGCTGTTTACTTTTTCTATAAAGTATAAAAAGAGAAAACATAATATCAAAAAAAAAGGATTTGTTTTTTTTTTACATATAATTCTTAATTTTACTGCTAAAACGTTCAAAAAAATTGGGAAAGATATCGAAAAATGTGGTTCGGTATCATTCTTAATAGACCGACTATAGATTAATATCAAGGATGCTCAACAAACGAAACAAAGGCTGTGATAGCAAACTTTAAATTAAAGTTTAACAATGAAATTCGAAGAATTTGTATTTTGAATAGAAGATTGCGTTCAATTGGCGCTTTAATGAAGAAAACTTGACTAATTATTTCATTAAGCCTCTGTGTGAAATTGGCAAAAAAATCGTTTCGGTAAAATACAAAAGTTCGAGAAAATTTCAAGAATTTTATTTGGAGTTCTATGAAAGCTGACTTTACTGAATATCTATCGCTGCGCTCACATACCATGTAGGTGGGCGCGGAATAGTTTTCCGAAGCATAAAAATGCATTTGGGTAACTTCGACTGAATGTTGGACTTACATATATAACAAACACTCAATATAAATATTTGAGCATGAGTCATATTAAAGCTCGAGTTGATAGCTGGAATACTTTTGATCAAGGTATGAAACTGATTCAAATAACTTTCCGGTATCATTTTTGTAATCTGTTTCGGTTTCGGATTGAGAATACAAATACAAACACAGATTTGTAGACAGAATAATTTTTATTAAACAATGTATGTACGTGGGTACATATTAAGAAAACTTGATAAGGCTATGCTAGGCCGAATAAGACCTAGATTTAACTAATTTGGTCTGATAGGCTCAAGCTGAGTTACATAGTTGGCTAAATTTTCATAACACTATTAGTGAAAAAGTCTCACTAAAAAATTTGGCACTAGAAAAAATGGGTTAGAAAGAGCTAAATTTCCGCAAGAAAATTTTCCGTTGCAAAAGAGCTAAAAGTATATGTATATTTTTCAATGTAGTTTTCACATTTATTTCAAATCAAACTTGAACAAAGTTATAAAAAAGGTACAGTAAGCTAAAATTTTTTTAACTGTTGTTTTGCAATTTGGCGGTAAGGTATCGTTAAAAAGTGAGCAGTATTTTTCACACTGCTGCGATGACGGCACGTCTATAGGTTCGCCAAAAATACGCCTTGCCAAAATGTTGGCCGATGAAATTTAATTTAAATTTTTTCCAATTTTTTTATTCAATTTTTAACGTTCTACGAGTGTACGAATCACCGTTAAAATACACGTGTGCAATATTCAAGTTTATGTTGGGACGAATATGTATGAAAGGCCTTAGTCTTCAAAATCTATGCTTTCGTCCTCTGAAGATGAATTATTATTATCGCTACACTCATAAATAATTTTTGTGTTCATTAATTTTAATAGATCGTTGTTTATTTCAAAGTCATGATAGCATTTATTGAGACGTTTAAGACCATTAAATTCATTTTGTTTCTGTGTTTGGTTTTATTCATGATAGCATTTATTGAGACGTTTAAGACCATTAAATTCATTTTGTTTCTGTGTTTGGTTTTATTCAAACTCATGTTTGAAAACGTTCTTTCAACTTCAGCATTATTTAGTGGCAGCACAAGAAATGTAAGCACAAAATCGACAAGCTTTTGGAAAAAAACTTAAAGTTGAAGTCACATTTTTCCAATTTTGGAGATAGATATTTTTCCACTGCATTTGTAATCTCGTTATTTCATCAGTGCTATACCTGTTTTTTTTTTTTTATTTGTGAAATATGAAAACATTTGATGTTTTACAATTCTCAATGTGTTTTCAATCGAGCAGAAATCTATTTTCTATATTGTGCGTAAGCGTTGCCTTAACTGCTCTATTAATTTAATTATGAAGTCGCGACATGTATTAGGTATAATTCTTTCAATGAATCCGTCTATAAGTTTATCTTCTTTTTTAATTCGTACGGTATAATTAAAATAAGGTACGGGAGACGAAAATTTATTATAATCTGTGCTATGCTTTTGCACAAGCTGGAAAGCAAATGTACAACCTCATGACACAGTTTATCGATTAAAGTTGTTGAGTACCGAGTTGCCACATCATACATAACGAAACGAATAAAATAAAATGCGAAAAACACATAAAACGCTTTACAAATTTCACTATACGTATTACCGAAATAGATTTGGAGCCAAAAAAGTGCAAACATTTTAAAGAGGGCCTAAAAAAGAGCTAGGGGCTAAACCGGAATTTTTGGAGCTAAACGCAGGAAAATAGGGCTAAGTCTGGCTCCAAAAGCACCAAAATGGCAACACTGGTACCTGCTAGTCCCAGGTTTAAAACTTTACAGATGAAAAACAAACAATAAAGCTTAAAAAATGTGAAATACATACAAGAAAGCGTAAAAAATATCCATAAAAACAAAAGAAGTAAAAAAACTACAGAGCTCTGGAGAGATGATAACTGAGCGAAGCAATGTTACTAATCAATTTTGATGGATATGTGCGAGCACCTTCTGTCTTGTTATGAGAGCTGTTAGCGGGCGTCTGCATATAATGTACATACAGATAAGAATGTTAAACGTCTGTTGGTGGTGTGAGCATTTGTATATATGTTTGGAATTGATTTGCGAGAGCGCATATCACAATCGTCTCTCTGTAAATGTATGTACATATATGTTACGATTCAGTGTTTTGTACGGGGAATGAAAATGAAAACTTGCGTGACGTGACGTTTCTCGACCTTGACTCATCGGCATGAACTGCTAAACTGGTATGAAACGATTTGATGAGGATGTGATCTGATATCACCAATTTGAAGTTAATAAGTGTTGCCATATTCGTTAGGAGAACTTTATGTTAAAGAAAATAGTTTTTTTTGGTGGTTTTAAACCCCTCCGTATCTATTTGCTGGCAGTGCAATGTATAATAGCAACTTTCAGCTAAATTACTTTCTATAAAAGAGATTATTTGTTTATGTGTTACGGAGCCATTAACACTCGTACCTACTCGTAGTTGAGGTACACTGAACGATTAGTTTTTTGGTTGATTTGTTGGCATCACGTGCTTCGGCTAGACCGTTTGGTCTATATATATACATATATGTATGTATGTATGTAAATATTTATGTATATATCTACTCAGCGTTTTCTTGTGGTGCTGCCGTTTTGATTGGGTATTATAACCCCAAACTTCACACTTTTTGCAAGGCGCAGAATTTATTTGAAGATAAAGATTAGGGTTGCCAGATTTTTATTTCGGATTCCCGGGACAAACCTCAAATTTGAGCCAAATTCCCGGTATTTTTTAAAATTTCCCGGGACATTTGAAAAATAAGAAACACCTATGTATTTTTATGTGTTGCTCATTCCGCGAAATAATTTTTAAAGAGAATTAAACTTTTTAAACTCATTTATTTATAACAAAAATTTTTTGAAACAGGCTAACAATTAATACGTTTACTGTGTTTAATTTGAATTCAATATTCTATGGATTCATTTTCCAAACGTTATTTTAAAACTCAACACTTGCCTTGCAAAATGAATATTTAGGTGCGCGAAATGTCAAACATTTAATTCGAATTCAATATTCTATGGATTCATTTTCCAAACGTTATTTTAAAACACAACACTTGCCTTGCAAAATGATTATTTAGGTGTGCGAAATGTCAAACATTGACAATGTTCGGAACCACAGTACCCTCCAAAAACGCTCCATGTCATCTGACTAGTAATTTACGGTCATTGTGCCCGGTCATTGTAGTAGTCATATTCGTAGTAACATTTGCATGGGCGAGAGTAGATTTTTCACCAACTTTTCTGTTTCGTTCCTATTAATGTGATCGTACCGTGTGGCTGTGTGCATTTTTGGTCACACGATTTTCGCGTAGGGGTGAATTTTTCTTCTTTACAGAGTTGCATGCAATATGCTAATGAGCTGAATACAATCGAAGCCGCAAATATAGCCATGTTTCGTAGCAGATTATAATTTATTAATTTTCATATTGTGAAAATGCCGGGACATACCATTTCCCGCGGGACACTTTAAAATTTGTGAAAAATACGGGATGTCCCGGCCAATACGGGACATTTGGCAACGTAATAAAGATATTAATTGCTGTTATGTATGTTTGTAGATCAGAACATAGGTAAATTACAATAGTAAATTATTATCGAAGAAATTTATTAGCAACAAAGTTCCCAAAAAGTAGTAGGTAAGTCAAATTCACTGCCTAAAAAAAGAACTTTTTATCCGTTATAAAGATAATCTGTTATCGCTCAGCGGTCGACTATTTACTGCGATCGGCTTTTGCACTTGGTGGATAAAGATATTTACAGGATATTCTAGACGTTGGTGTAACTGTTTGAAGTGGGAGACTGAAAAGAAGCTGCTCATGGACTTCATTAGGACCATTATATGTATGTATGTATATTAGATTGGGTTGATTTATTAACCGATATCGCGCCATCGATTTTTCGATAGAATTTGGGCTCAGGAAAAAAGTTCCACTACGCATACCCAAAAAAATAATAATCGAGCCTGCGAAATTTAATTTTTTTTACTTTTTTTCGACTTTGATTTTTAAGGTTTTTTTTTCATGACTTACTAAAAAAAATTTCATTTGATTGTAAAATTTTCATGTATACCCTGTCCGACCTAAACATGTCCGCTTAAAACGTTGTTTAAAAAAAAAATATTTTGTTATGCAAATTTTTTTAGTACTGGAAAAAACCTTAAAAATCAAAGTCGAAAAAAGTAAAAAAATGAAATTTCGCAGGCTTGAAAATTATTATTTTTTGGGTATGCGCAGTGGAGATTTTTTTTTCTGAGCCCAAATTCTATCGAAAAATCGATGGCGCGATATCGGTTAACTTTCGTCCATACAAATCGACCCACCGTAATGTACATATCGCCTATGTATTTGGTTGGGTAAAAATTTACAACAGGGATCGACTGCTAATACGCCTCCAACAATGTCGGGAGAACTATCAAAAGATGCGTCTAGACCTCGGTAAAAATAATAATCCGAAGGCAGAATATAAAAACTTTGGCTCTGTCAAGAGATGTTTTAGTTAAAATTTTAGATGTGGTTGTGGTAGTTTTTGAATATCAAAACGCGTTTTTTGATACGTCTGATGACATTGTACGTGTATTAGCAGTCGATCCCTTTTCTAAATTGTACCTTTGGTTATATGCTCGAAAAAAAAAAAAATTTATTTACCTTTCATTGATACCTACAATTGACCTACCCTAATATAGTTAAAATGAACGTGCGTACCTACAGTATACCTACATATGTATGTAGTCATACTCATGTCCACATATCTATGTTATTGTCCTCTGCTGTGCATATAAAAACTACTTATCTATGTACATATCTATAATTAAACTTACCTCTAATTGGAGTCACCTTAAATTAATTTATGTAAATGCAAACCACACCAACTGCCAACCAAACATTTTTTGTAGGTATATATGTAGCAAGGGTTATCTACACACATTTATATATAAATATTTAATAAAATCGTCCGACCTTTCATAAAAGTTAATAAGAGGAAACTCAACTTAAAAATACGACTACTCACCACCAATACCCTAGATTGCGGTGTTAGGTAGTTGAAAAGATTGAGATTAATTGTTTTTCCAATGTATTTGCAAACAAAGCAAATAGCCGCACAGATGAGCAGCAGTGAGCTAACGCCAGCTACTCAAAACCTTTCGTATTTGCGAAAATGTGGAAATATGCTTGTGTTTTTGCAGTCTCTGTTGGCATAACAGTTATTTATGTATATACATTTATAACACTCATTCAAGAAGCCTGTCACTTAAAGGCTTTGGTTTGCTAACCCAAAAGTTGATACATATTTCATTACATTGTTAGGTATGGTAATTTTCCCCAATTAGCTAACTCAAAAATGGTTTGTTGTATTTAAAACATACTGTAAATTGGTGAATATGTCATATCGTCATAATATATATCTGTGTGTTTGTTTTGTGCCGGTCATAGGTTTATCTCTTTTTGGCAAGAGAGTGCCAACAGCAAATTACCGAAACTACTCGTGCTCAAAATATACTATATCTGATTTGTCTTACTCATGCCTCGCAGTAATAAATAAAGTGTTGACAGCTCTGTTGTTGGGGGAAAAATAATAAGCTTAGCAAACTATTGTGGCGGTCCACACAAAAATGTAATATTTTCAAAATTTAATATTCCAAAATATTGCACTAAAGTATTCTACACGTTTTCAGTAAAAAGCTTAAATTTTAAGAAAAATAAGTAGTAAGTCTTCTGAATTTCTCACAACTGTTTTAATTAAGCTAAAATAATTTTAAAAAAATCTAACTTTGTGAATCTCTAAACACCGATTGTGACTAAAAACTTGTGTAGAGGACCTACCAACACTTTTGTTATGATAAATTTTTTTTTCTGTAAATTTTTATATTGTTCAGAACAATCAAAACTAACGTTGTTTTAGTGGTTTAGCTAGACCTTTGGATTTTGCTTGTTTTCCCAAAATTGTTAATACCGATACTGCTGCCCTTCTTTTTAATAAGCTAGAAACGATGATATCCTCCTTCCAATATTCAATATATTTTTGTCCCTCAATCTTTTTGAAAACTCCTTTTAGGATCACAATTAAGGCCATGAAGTGGATAAAAAGAATTTCAAAAATTAATCAATTATTAAAATAGAGTAAACGTTTGTTCAAAGCAAGTAAACCTATTCAATGATTCATCTGGAACAAAATTTTCGTACGATTAGTGATAAACAACTCATTTGGAAATTTTGCTTTTACATTACTTTTGTCTAAGTTTTATTTATGTTTTCCGTCCGAACATTGCGTTTTATGGTTCGTCTGGAACATGAGGCAATGTGAAGTCAGTAGTACAACAACCAAAAATTGACGGCCGTCATAATCTGGTCATAAATTTTAAAGTAGTTGGGGGTAAATTTTTTGGTACTGCTTTGCTAATTTTTTACTACTTTATTAATGCAAAATTAGGATCAGATTAAGAGGCCAACCTAATAAGAACGCACTGCGGCAGTTTTCTGTAATTTCTGATGCACATACAAATTGTATGAGAGCAATCGAAATGGGTTTAGTGTGGTCGTTAAACAAACTTCTGATAACTCTACGGACTCATTCAGTCTATGTGGGGTCTTTATGAACCGGCTAGTTCAACCTAACCTAACCGAAATTGTATTGACTGCGTAAAAAGCCAACTCGTTTTCCAATTTTTGTTCTGCGTGACATTTCGGTTTGACGTTTCCAAACATGTTTTACATTGTCGCAACGCATGCAGGCGATTTTATTAGAGTGGCATGTAGAATGGTGAGAGTTAGCCTTAGATAAGAGCAAGTTCAGGAAGAGTGAGACAAATGGTAAAATTTAATAAAGAATGAAAGGGATAAGGAAATTAAGTAGGTCGATTAGGGTCAACAGGAAAGCGCATAGTGCTAATAAAGTGCGTTTTGCACTGCACCGAACGGTAATTATTTTTTGATGTACATATTTGAAATTTTTTAAATTTCCAAAAAATAAATCAACGGTTTTTTTTTATTTGACGCAAGAAGTCTTACAAAAAGGAGGAAACTGCCAAGTTCACTATATTTTTTTTAATATATTGATAGAAGCACTCCTTTCTTGTGGACGGCCATGACTTTTTTAAGGCTCTGTGCAATCATGATTGCAATTTCCAAACAAAAGGAAATATAAAAAATACAGGTATGCTAGCAATTGAAAAATTTGAAATTTTGTCAGAACGGTTATGTCTCGACAAGTATTTTATTAACGTTTATTAATAGCAGAGCTTCTCAACTCATATACACTTGTAGCACATTTGTTTGTGTTTTGCCCTGAATCATAGGCACAGATTCAAATTCACACTTTGAATATAAAAAAAAATTTTCATAGCACTCCCATATGCCCTCACATATAATTTCGAATCATATAAAAATGCTCGAATTTCTTATGAAAGTGCCAAGAAAAAGCACTGCCGTATGAAGTTTAGGCACTTGTATATGATGAAAAAAATTTACACTAACAATTTGACAACTAAAAATTATTCAAAAATATTATAACACTGAAAAAAAAAATTTTATCAAAATTGATTTATAAATAAAACTAAAACAGATAATTGACCGTGGAGCTGTAATATATGGGACATATGACCAAGCATATAAGCAAAAGTGTGCCAAAACAAGCGGAGCCTATTCTAACTTCATATGATATTAGTTAATTACCCTCAAGGGAAGTCAGTAACTAGTAATGCAAAATTCTGGTTCAGAACTAGACCTAGAATGCCGAAGAGGTATTAGTTAGTTAAATAATAATTGGTTAATAGCTAGATTTTCAGTTTTAAAATGGACATTAAAACTGCTACCAGCTTTAACGAGCTGCGACTACATATGAGTATGCCACTTTCTCAACACTAATCCACCAGTACGTAACTATGGAAAAAGTACCAAAAAGAATGTATATAGTTAGGAACTAGGTAAAAGTTAATGCAGCGGGGACAATTTTCACCGCCTAGGACATCGCCATATTAAATTCGCCAGTTGAAAACATGTAAAAGAGATAAATGGCGAACTATTAGTGGTTCAGAATGCAGTAGAAATGCACTTATTTTTAACTAGAGACTCTCCTTACGGTGTAGTTTCTGTGACATTTTATTTCAATTCGGTATATATATTTTTTTTGGTTATGAGCATATATGTACTACTCCTATATTGATAATAGAAAATGCTCGCAATGTGTTTTGAATTCGAAATCAAAACAAGACAGCCTATAAAATTTTTGTGATTGTAGCAGCATAAGTGTGGCAAGAAAAAAATTAAATTTAGGTACATTCGACTACTGAATACAAAAAAAAAAAACGTTTAAACAGCAATATATCGGCACTCTGATGTTTGGGAATGTACCTAGCCTTTTGTAGCATTATAGGAGTATTGCATATATGGTTATGGGGAATTTTTTGACTGGAAGTGGGGGGAACCGTTAAGTAATTATGCCTATCATTTACTTGTTAAACATTTTATTAAATTCAAGTGGTATTTCAGCACCTCAGTAATCTCTGTTGCTAATATATGTATGTAAATTTGAACACAAATTTAAAGCAAACCACGCGGAGCCCTCTAATTAAGCATTTCAAAAGTTTTCAAATTCAATTTCCAATGCAACATTCGCGGAAATTCACTTTTAGTATAATTATTGAAAACCAAATTCCGACGATATATGTATATAGAATATGTTCTCACAAAAATTGAAGCTAGAGGTCAATATAATTTTTCACTATCAGAATTAAATTTATTGGCTCTTGTATGTGTGTGATATAACCATTGACGTAATATTTTAAGCAAATATTTTGTAGGTTGAAACCAAAGTTTCAACTTTTTCCGACTTCAAAAAATTGAAATTCTTTAAATACAAACAAAGTTTCAGTGCACAAACAATTTTGTACATGTTTTGTGATTTGCACTTCCATATAAAAAATTTTGAGCAGCACTGATTAATAGAGTGAACGGCCCTTAATTAACAAAAAGGCCCTAAATGCGAATAAGAGGCAACACATTTTCTGTTGTATATTTTCTCCGGTACATGCACATTGACAAATTGGAGAGCACTACTCACGCTATGTATGAAATTTTTCTTCCATCCTTTGCACACTATCATCGTTGGATCGGTCGGTTGTGTGCGGAGTGAATGAAAAACGTCGGCTTTAAATTAAAGTAATTTGCATTCAGAAAAATGACGAAACTGATAAAATAAAGAAAAAATAATAAATGTTGGGTGGAGTGTTACACTTAAAACCTCTACAGAAATTAATTTATCATAACTAATCAGTTAAATAGAAGTTATTAATTAAAAATTAAAGAGGTGTGTGAAAAAGGAAATTTATTTCACTTTTTCGGCAATGGCTGCCAAAGACGAAACAACAACAGCAATACTGCAAACGCACAGCAACAACGATGACGAAGTGAAAAACGAATAATCGAGTAACTTGACAGACTCGTTACATTTTGAAGCAACGATTTGAATGAACTCGTTTAAGACGAAGCGAGACGTGAAGAAAAAACTGAATCATAAGCAAAGAATTTTTTTTCGCTCAAAGTCAGAGCAAATAAGTTTTTGTAGTCTGTCAAAATACATAATTACACGGTGCTTTTAGTTAATAGTTATTTTCAAAGTGTTGCTCAAATATCAAGTTAAATGTATTATTAAATATTTGCGTAAATAAACAAAAAAAAAATTGTTATTCTGATATTGCTTTAGTAATAGGCTATTTGGAATTTTTGTGAAAATTCGCCAAAAGTAGTAGCCCGAAGCGTGGTGATAATCACAAAAAACCAAAATTTCGTGGAAGAAAATTAAAAACGAAAACTCAAAGAGAGCAACGAAATGCGGCATTTAAAAAAGGTGACAAGAATACAAACGTACAAGATGGCAAATTAGTGTTCGTATTTGTATAAATAAACAAAATGTAGTTTTAAAATGTATACGTAATTAATTTAGATAAATTAATGTCGCTTTTGGTAGGCGATTTGCGTAGTACTTGCATATATTTTTTTCGCAAATATACCTAGTTGGAGAAACAAGTAGTGCAAAGCAATTGGCAACTTTCTTGGGCTGGCTTGTTGGTTCACGAGAGTATTCGTCGACGGTAGCCATTTTTGTTTCTGCACTGCTTTGACATTTTTCTTTTTTTGCATTGGTATATTCGCTCGTTGATTGTACATGTGTTCGTTGATTTGTCGCCGATTCGCTAGCTTGCAAAGTTTTCAATTATGCTCGTTACTTCGTAAACGTCGTCGTCATTGTTAATAATTTTTTTTACGTATTGTGTTGTAAATTGTGTTCTGCCAGCTGCTGTATTAGTCGTCTGGTTAATGTTGAACGATTATGCTTATTATTTTGTTATCGTTATTAAAACAGCCCGTGCACTAAATCGATTGGTCTTAAAAAGACAGGAACAGACTGAAGTAGTAAAGAAAATAGTTTGTCATCACTGATAAAAAATAGTAAAAGTAGTATTATATTAAAGAAATAATTAACTGATTTGATTATGATGGTGCCTGCAAAAATGGGCATGACTTCAGCATTATTTGCTAAATGTGAGTGCTGATTTATGTATTTTTATAACGAAAAACTCGACTGCTAATACATTTCCAAAAATATCGGGAGATGTTTCAAAAGACGTCAAACGACGCGTATTGACCTCAATGAAAATGGAAAAGAAATGTATCTATGTTTGCCAAAACTCTATGGATCGGGCTCCCGATTTTTGACCCTCGGAGTCATTTTGTGGTTTGGTTAAAAATATCTTTCGATAGGTCGAAACGCGTCATTTGCCACCATTCCCGCTACTTTTGAACGCGTATTAGCTGCCGACCGCTGCTCTAGACATACCATTTTTAATTATGATACTGAAGTAAATTGTTGTTAAAAACCTCTAAACTTTTCCTTAGAATTGGATCAGATCCACCTTGGTCTGGTTGAGAGTTAAAGAAACATACATAAGTGGAGGGTTCGGGGGTAGGGTGGAGCTAGGCAAAATCTAGAAACCTCCGAAAGATAAATATTAAGTTTTGGCATCTAGGAGGAGCCTTTTACCAAATCCTATATATAATTTTTATCAAAGTGTGGTGCACTCATGAAGAATCCATATTTGAATGGGGTCCATGTTTGGGATCGAAATTTAATCCGTGCAAAACATATTTGTATGTATGTATCTCTTTCTATACAATTTTTTTTCTGTGTTCAACAAAACTACAAAAGCCAAATGAAAACTTCCAATTTATCTGTTTTGTTTTGTTGTTTTTCAGAAAGGATGGATAATGTCTGTATATCGAACCAATTTTCTGAAGAAAGAAAAATGACACCGATGATGGCGCAATGTCGAGACCGGTTTGTCTTCATACCAAATTTGGCTAGAGATTACAGAAATCGATCCAACATACATCGAAACTTTAAAATTCAACTACAAATATCCTTATAAATTTCAAATTTCTTTTCCACTTTCAGATTATTGTTGACGAGATCAAAATTCGTCGTTTGACACCTCTCCCGACACCTTTGTCATATTTGGCTCTTACCACTTTCAGCAATTTTTCCGCTATTTAGATTGGTTTTAGTCATGATGATATTAATATTCAGCTGTTCTCATCCCGGTGACTTTCCCTTATTCTGACAAGTTCGGCATGCATAATTTAGAGGCTTGTCTATCATACAGAACTGCCTTTGATTTCTCCTACAATCGTAGTATATTTTACTATACGTTTAGAAAAATAACTATATAAGCCGTTACTAGAATTGTTTAGCCAAAAAGATTAGCGTAACTTTGTATTCCCTAATAGAATAGAATATAGACAAAATTTTGAAGAAAACTAATTTATTTGAAGAATTTGTACGAAAAATAATCCAAATTTATTACTTTTGAAATACACGTAAATACTTGGCATCACCTTTATTATTACTTCATGGGTTTTAGTGTTATCCAGAAATTAATATCATGCGTTTCTTGAAAACACTCAACGCTTTCCTTTATATGAATGTTGTTCTCTTTTACATATTTTTTTTTTGTAGGCAGTATACATAGTTTATTTTATCAAAATTTTTTTAAATCATAGATATCTAATGCTTGCGCATTTTCTATCTGCTTTTCTCTTTTACAGATGTCCGCCGGGGCTCAACTGCAGGTGGCACCACAGACAGCTTCGTCTATAAGTCATCTTCAGACACAGCAACATCATTTTGGGACAGCACATAATAATCCGCATCAACAGTCACAGCAGCAACAACAAATATTAACACAGCAGCAACAAATAACACAGACACAACAACAGCTGCAGCAACAGTTGCAGCACCAGCATATTACGCATCACACGGTACAGCAACAGCAACAACAACAAACACAACAGCAAGTACATACTCAGCAGCAGCCACAAACGTTGCATACACTAGCAAATCATCATCATCACCAGCAACAGCAGCAGCAGCAATCACAGCAACTTTCACAACCTCCCCATTCACACACGCAACAACTTTTGCATCAACAGCAACAACAGTTGATACAACAAACACATAGTGCGCTATCTGCGCCGTTGCAACAAACAACTGGGTTGCAGCACGCAAATACCGCTGGTCATAGCAGTAATCCAGATTCGAATATGAGTACAGGTTCTTCACATAGCGAAAAAGATATTGCCGATATGTTAGGGTCAACAGGCATTCCCAATCAAATTAGTTTACTCTCAAATAACGGTGCCCCGGGGGCTATGATGAGCAGCAGTGGTTTGGGTCAACAGGATGTTGTGGGAATGATGAGCGGTGGCTCAGGCGTTAACAGTAATCCACAGCAACAAGTGCAGCATACCAACATGGTTGGTCGTATAGAAAAACCACCGAGAACACCAACCGAGCGCAAACGTAAAAGGAAAATACCACACACTGAAGACAGTGGCGGCGGTGGAGCAAGTAGTGGTGGAACTGGGGGTAATGCTGGCAATGCGACAATTTTGGGTGCTGCTAAAGCATCCAAGTCTTCTAGCTTGATCAGCACTGCACAACAATTAAACAAAGCCAATTTATCATTAAATATAGGTACAACAACTGATCGTTGTAATTTACCCGGAGGTAAGAATGCAAGATTATTACAACATAGTAGCATGGATAGCAAGAAAATCAACGATTACTTCAACAAGCATAGCGTAGCAAATAGTGGAGCTACTAATAGCCCAATGCGTCAGCATACAGGGGGTTCAAAAAGTCCATCTGCTGGTGGTGTGGGGCAACTATCGCAACAAACGGCACAGCAACAAGTGCAGACTGCAGGTAACGCCGTTGGAGGCGGCGGTGGCAGCAGTACTGGAGCTTATGCCATGTATCCACCTAGTCCCCAGCAACTGAATACAGGAGGCGTACAAACACCTACATCACAAGCGGCAACAGAATTTCATCATTATAGCAATGTTGCGGTTAATAATGCAGCAAAACAGCAAAGGCAACAACCACAAACTTCCAATGCTATGGTTCCTCCTCAGTCGGCAATAGTCGGAGTGTTGGCAGGCAGTATGGGTAGTTTAGGTGCAAATGTAGTCGGTGGATCACAACAACCCCCTATGGGACCAACACCGCAACAACATATTCCGGCAACGTCAGTAGTCACATCTGCGCAACAGACGCTTACCAGTGGAGTAACCTCGCAACAGCTGGCCGCAGTACAGCTTAACTCTCTGCAGCATGCCGGTATGATGCCGGGTACCATGGGTGGCATGCAAGCACCACTAGCACCTCCGGTACCACAACCGCCCAGCACTATAACGAAGGGCACTCAAACGGATCTCTCCTTTCTTGAAATAAAGGAGCGTGACACTGAGATCGAATCGAGCAAGTCGAAACTCGACGAGATGACAAGACTGTCCGATGAGCAAAAATGCCAGATAATTGCTCATCAGAAGCTGATCGACCAGCATAAGTCGCAAATCGCCAAGTGTATTGACGTAGTAAAAAAACTACTTAAAGAAAAGAGTAGCATCGAAAAGAAAGAAGCGCGACAAAAATGTATGCAAAATCGACTTCGTCTGGGTCAATTTGTAACACAGCGCGTTGGCGCGACATTCCAGGAAAATTGGACAGATGGTTATGCTTTCCAAGAACTAAGTCGGCGTCAAGAAGAAATAACGGCCGAGCGTGAAGAGATCGATCGTCAAAAGAAACAATTGATGAAGAAGCGACCTGCGGAGTCAGGACGTAAACGTAACGCTAATAGCAACAATAATCAACAACAAAATTCGAATTCAAACGATTCGACTAATGTGGCTGGTTGTGATCGTTTGACGAGTGGTGGTGATAGCGGTATTGGTTCGACGGGTGGAGGCGTGGGTGGAGGTGGTGGTAGTGGACGTGGACTATCGCGCTCCAATTCCACTCAGGCTGGACAAACGCAACTTTTACATAACGGCGGTGGTAGTGGTGTTGGCGGTAGTAGCGGTGTTGGTGATCGTCTCTCTGATAGAGGTGGTGGCGGCAGTAGTGGCGCAGGTCGTGGCGATAATAGTGGTGGCGGTGATGCAACGTTCCTTAAACCCGATCCCGTCTCGGGTGCATATACAGCGCAAGAGTACTATGAGTACGACGAAATATTGAAATTGCGACAGAATGCGCTTAAGAAAGAAGACGCTGATTTGCAATTAGAAATGGAAAAGTTGGAGCGCGAGCGAAACCTTCATATACGTGAACTGAAACGAATTCTGAATGAAGATCAGGTAAAATATTGCTGTAATATATTTATAATGGTCATACTCATTATTTTGTGCTACCTTTTATTAGTCTCGCTTCAACAATCATCCAGTGCTAAATAACCGATACTTGCTGTTAATGTTGCTCGGCAAAGGTGGTTTTTCCGAAGTGCACAAAGCATTTGATCTTAAAGAGCAACGGTATGTGGCGTGTAAGGTGCATCAACTGAATAAGGACTGGAAGGAGGACAAAAAAGCTAACTACATTAAGTGGGTTTATAAAACAAAGCAATTTTTTCATTTTTCATTTATTAATCGGTACATTTTTTAGACACGCTTTACGAGAATATAATATTCACAAGGCGTTGGATCATCCACGTGTAGTCAAGCTTTACGATGTATTCGAAATAGATGCCAATTCCTTTTGCACAGTCCTGGAATATTGTGATGGTCATGACTTAGATTTCTATTTGAAACAGCATAAAACTATACCTGAGCGCGAAGCGCGCTCAATTATTATGCAGGTATAACATAAATAAAAAAAATAAAAATTTATAATATCCTTGCAATGCTTATATATCATAATTAATTCGCTTTTATTATCGTAGGTTGTATCAGCTTTGAAATATTTGAATGAGATTAAACCACCAGTAATACATTACGATCTAAAACCGGGCAATATATTATTGACTGAAGGCAATGTGTGTGGTGAGATTAAAATTACCGATTTTGGTTTATCTAAAGTAATGGATGATGAGAATTACAATCCAGATCATGGCATGGACCTAACATCACAAGGAGCAGGAACCTATTGGTGAGTATGTGAGGGGCAATACACAAAATCCACACGGTTTTACAGAAAACGGGGGAATAATGTTCAAATGTTCCATAAAAAGGCCATGAATAGGCAGATATAAAATATTTAGTTTTGTGATATTTCTATGATGTTATGTGGAAGAATGGGTTTTTATTTATTTATTTATTTATCAGTCCACAAATTAAACAATTATACAGACCAAATATACAGACACTTAATTTAAAGATATAACGTACGATATAAATAACATATGCGGTCATCAATTTTAAAAGAATATTTAAACAGTATTTAATTAAACGCTTGACAATTTCAATTCAAAACTAAGAAGTATACAGAAGTTAAAAAGTTTTAAAGAATTCTTATAAGAATATCAAAAAGACCTCACACAACGTACTGATGAACGAGCTATTTACCTAGTAGGGGGCACACGTGGATTTATGAAATTGACAACAATGGAGCCAATTAATAGTAGACAAAATTTATACAGAATAGAATTTACACGTAAAAAATTTTAGTACTTACTTAATTGGCGCTTAACCGTCTAAACGGTTATGGCCGTCCAACAAGGCGCGCCAGTCGCTCCTTCGCTCCGCCAACCGGCGCCAATTGGTCACACCAAGGGAGTTTAAATCGTTTTCCACCTGGTCCTTCCAACGGAGTGGGGGCCGCCCTCTACTTCTGCTTCCATAGGCGGGTTCCGATAGAAACACTTTCTTGGCCGGAGCATCATCTTTCATTCGCATAACATGGCCTAGCCAGCGCAGCCGCTGCGTTTTAATTCGCTGGACTATGTTGATGTCTGCGTATAGCTCGTACAGCTCATCATTAAATCTTCTTCGGTACTCGCCATCGCCAACGCGTAGAGGTCCATAAATCTTTCGAAGAACTTTTCTCTCGAACACTCCCAAAGCCGCTTCATCTGCTGTTGTCATGGTCCATGCTTCTGCCCCATATAGCAGGACGGGTACGATAAGTGACTTGTAGAGTATGATTTTCGTTCGCCGAGAGAGGACTTTACTTTTCAATTGCCTACCTAGTCCAAAGTAGCATTTATTGGCAAGATTGATTCTTCGCTGGATTTCAGTGCTGATGTTGTTGCTAATGTTGATGCTGGTTCCCAAATAAACGAAGTCTTTTACTATTTCGAAATTATGGCTGCCAACAGTAGCGTGGTTGCCAAGGCGCATATGCGCTGACTCTTTGCTCGATGACAGCAGGTACTTCGTTTTGTCCTCATTCACCATTCATCATTTGTTTTGCAAACAAGTTTCAAGTAACTGGTACTTTCACATTAGGGAGAGAAATGAAATGCTAGCCAAACAGCTCCTATTGAATATCCACAAACCTGGGCATCCCAACAAACATCTGATTGATGAGCCAACACCGTCCAGGGGCTTAAGGAGTAATCTCCGTATGAGGAAATACGGCACCTGAGAACACAGCCGTATGAAGCCAAAAAACACAAGCAGGACCTCAGTGAACTCCACAAACAGGCGTCGGACCTCTATGCCAGGAATTGCCCGGTGAATCCTGTACTCAAAGAACAAATCCCTAAACTTGCAGAAGGGGAACGCACACTCCCTAGGGAAACGCGATTCACTCTAGCTCAACTTTGATCTGGATACTGTAACAGGTTAAACTCTTACCTATCCAGAATCAACCCCGACATACAAAGCATATGTCCACATGACACCAACCATCTCTTCAACTGCATTGTGGAACCAACGACTCTAACACCCCTCTCATTATGGTCCACCTCTGTTGAAACAGCAAGTTTCCTTGGGCTCCCGTTCGAGGATATTGATGACAATTTTTTGATCGGTCGCGGGGCGAAGCACTGCTACAACCACTGGTACTTTAATATTTGAAACAGAGGGTTGAACAGTATTATCACGGTTTAGCGTTCATTGCTTCATTTCAAATTACAATTTTTAGGGTAGTTAGAAGGTATTTTTTAATACCAAGAAACGAGTAATATTTACTTATTACATTTTTAGTTTCTCTCTATTTCTACTTTCCAATTTGATTGATTTTATTTATACGATTTTGAAATTGGTTTATAGCGGTTTTGGCATATTATTTAACAAAGTTACAATTTCCGGCTAAATGGCAGCCAACGTAGGAAAGTAGTTATTATTGCTCAGGTCGCCGGCATTTTTTCGGAGCTTGAACTCTGTCTACTCTGCGGTTTTTATCCTGACTTGGAATCATTCCGCGCTAAAAAATGAACAAAAATATTAATAGCACAAAGCAAATACCACCTTCACCAACAAAAAGCATAACTTTAACACATGATTACATACAGAGTATGTACTGTGAAAAAGAATAAAATATGCAACGAAGACAATTGGGATAAGTTTACAATAACTAAGGCATGACACCCCCAAGGCCTTCGGAGAGTTACCTGAGCGCTACAACAACAACAACAGCAACTAAGTCATGGCGTAGATGACTGCGTTTGTAACACTTCAACCATCGTAGGAGAGGGGTTCGCTTCCAGTCCCGGGAAAAAGAGCTTTGAAGAGATTTATAGAGTATAATGAAAACAGCTTGCGCATTGTCCGGCCTGATGTCACGTTAATTAAATTTTTTCCAAATTAAAAAAAAACTAATAATGTTGAACTCCGTTTTCTATTTCCACATCTACAGGTATCTCCCGCCCGAGTGTTTTGTTGTTGGGAAAAATCCGCCAAAAATTTCATCGAAAGTTGATGTTTGGAGTGTCGGTGTTATTTTCTACCAGTGTCTCTATGGTAAAAAGCCATTTGGTCACAACCAATCGCAAGCCACTATCCTTGAAGAGAATACAATTCTCAAAGCGACAGAGGTACAGTTCTCCAATAAACCAACTGTATCCAATGAAGCAAAGGTAGGTTTTCTATAAATCAATTACCAATTAAAATCAAATGTAATAAAATATCTATGCATACATTTTTGTAGAGCTTCATACGCGGTTGTTTAGCTTATCGTAAAGAAGATCGTATGGATGTGTTTGCATTAGCGCGCCATGAATATATACAACCGCCAATGCCTAAACATGGACGTGGTCAGTCGCAGCTGACGCAACAACAACAGCAACAACAACAACAGCAGCAACAACAGCAACAGCAGCAACAGTCGACTACATCACAGGCGAATTCCGCTGGTCAAACATCCTTTTCGGCGGGTATGTTTGGTAATTTGAATCAATCAAGTTCGTCCTAGCTCCAGACGAAACGTAACTCTAATTCCTAATTGCTGATGCTGATTGCGACCAACAACAATAATAATAACAACAATAGTAGTAGTAATAGTTTCAACAACATCAATAGCATAAAAAATTATAGTAGCAAAAGTTATACAAATAATTTAAACTACAGCAACAGCAATAACAATCAAAACAGTTATCACTACAATTACAATTGTAATAATAGTGATTGCAATCAAACTAATATTGTTAAAAAAACAACAGCTGCGCCACCACTACCAATGTTGGGCAATCTTTTTAATTCTGTAGAAACAACAACAATGTGGGAAAAAACGCAAATTTCTATATATGCACACGGAAAGGCAGCTGAAACACCAAGAGCAACTTCTACAACAGTAAATGCACCAACAGATTCCGCTGACAATAACAATAGCATTAATATTCAGCCGTCGCTACGAATAAAAAGAAAACGACAACGCATTGGTGCTGCTACTGGCAAAGATCGAAGCCAGGGGAATCACGGGCGCCATAACGTCAGCAGCTTCAACACCATGCCAAGTCGTCAACTAAAAACGCCTTTGTCAAGAAACAAACATAACCATCAGCATCAGCACTGCCGTAAACAAGACTTGTAAAGAAACAAGAAAGAAAATACATACCTACACAAACCAATAAAAAGAATAAATTTGGTGCTGATGAAAATTGCATATAAAAACTGTTGCTGCTTGTACTCTCTTTCTTATATTCAAATGCTTGCGACTCAAGACAGCGCTATACAGAGAGTATACAAAATTAATTGACAACATAACTTTCACTAAAAAGAAAGTCAATGACAGTTAATTTATATAGAAGAAAATGAAAATAAATGTGATAATGTATATACTTTTGCAAATGCATAATATTGGATTAGCAACGTTGCTGTGTACTTGAAATCCATTAAAAGCTATGGAACTACAACATTTTAAAGACAAATCGAATACATTCAATTATTCGCCTAAAAATGTGCAACACATATAATGATAAATCTGTATCAATTATTTGATTACACGTTTTTGTGCGTATCTTTTAAAGTATTTTATGATTTGTAGAAATTGTTGCTAAAATGAATTTCAACATGACAGACGACGGTTGATTGCTTACACTGCGTTTATTGATGAATATGAAATGCACGTTTGCAGCTTACAACATGTGGATGTGTGAGTGTGCGTGCGTTGGCTGGCAGCACCAACAAAGATTAGCTACGAAAATAGATTGAAATAACTGTTGCATAAATTACATTAATTGAATGCTTTTCATTACAAAATATGCATGTTTATTGCGGTTTATTCTCATTTTGTTATAATATTTTAACTGGAAAAGAAAAAAGCCTTAAAATGCCTTTGAAATATTAATCGGTATGCATCTTTGTTTTAAATTATTAGCTTATTAAGTTAATACATTTTTTTATTCTAAATTACAAATAAGTTCCAAATGTTGTACAGTAAGTTTACGGTGCGCGAACGCAGAACAATTTTGCGTATATAACTCGTGTATTAATTTACGACAAAATCTCTTATGCTCATTTCCAAGTTGACAATTTTCGTTGATACGAAATGTGTGAAAATAGTTTTTTAATTTTACCAAATGTATTTTAGAAAGGGCAAGGGGTTTATAGCATGGCCAAAATATAATTCAGATAATTCAAATATCAATTGTACATTTGAAAATGAGAATGAAATTGATAAAATGGCTATATTCCACTGATATCGAATACCACATTGATGAACTGTGAACATTGAGTATATACAACCACATGTACGCTGCAAATGCATGGATACACACATACGCACTGTGTATCACTTTATACAAATATTTGATTATATTCATACCCAACAAACATTTCGCTTAGAGAACGATTACAAAACGATCGAAGATAGAAGGTAAGAGAACGATTTGCGAAACTCTCGACAGCAATATCATTTTCGATAAAGAAGTGACTTTGTTCTCCGTATCGAGAAAAGGGTTAGAACGCCAATCGAATCCCAATATCGAGTTCTAATTGGTTTCTAAAGTCATTTTTAAATTGGAGCCCATTAAATTGAATTATTTAAAATAAATCAATTTCCATTGTTTTATTATTTTAAATACTTTTAACGGGTTATAGGCTTATATACCTAATATGAGTATAATTCAAAGGCTTGTTCTAATTAATCAAAACCTAACTTAAACAAAATTTTCGCGTTCATTTGGGGTATAGATGAGAACACATTTTCTTGATAATGGCAGACAAATAGCGTGTAGACAGTTTGCTCACTTTCCCTCTCATATGAACTTTAAAATGTATCTGCCCTAAAAATACAAAATTTGTATGCAAACCATTTTTTATTGGATGGATAAACTTTTTTATAAAATTTCATGTTATTTTATTTAATTATTACAAATAAAAAACTCATTTTGCAACTACCAAGTATAACACGTTCAGAAAATTACAATTCAAGTTCAGAAATTCCAATTTAAATTCAGAAATTTCCAATTCAAGTTCAGAAATTCCCAATTCAAGTTCAGAATTTTCAATTCAAGTTCAGAAAATTTGTCGGGTATTTTTTTCCATCCAATGGAAATAAATATATGTAAGATGGTATCTATGTGTTAAGGAAGCATTGGACATCTTAACTCGTTTAAATCAATTTTGCGAGATAGCGAAGAAAAAAACTTTGTCATAAGAAGCTATTGCAATGCCATCCAGCTATATTCTTAGTGTCACAACCATTGATCAGCACTGAGTATGACAGCAGTGATGACGACAATATGACCACTCAAACAGTCAACGGAGCGTCCACACTCCCGGAAGTAACGTATAGGTACTGTCTGCATAGATCTTGGCGCCATATGTCAAAATATCTCACCTTATCCGCCATCATCATCATTCATCATGAATTGGCACTTAATTGCGATTTTGGCAGTTTCGTCACAAATTATGCTAACTTTCCCTGTTTCGCGGTAACTGACGGCGATTGGGAGCACCTTGAGAGGTCAAGTCTTCCTCCACCTTCGCAACTCTGTGGAGGTCTCTCCCTTCGACTGCTTCCAAACTGCTGTTTCGACTGAAGTACTTTTTTGGCCGTAGCGTCATCATGCGCTTGTTGGAAAGAATTATCCTCCATTTGATTTCAAGGTTCGGGATGTACACACCTTGAAGAAAACTTGGGGTACACTATACCCAAGCCACCATTTTAGCAACATGGTCAACGAAGCATCAACACTTCCGCAAGTAACATATAAGTATAAAATTTATTAAAATAATTTTTGAAAATTAACACCCTACTTATAAATTTTTGAATTCGAACTGTAATTTTCTGAACTTGAAATGTAATTTTCTGAACTTGAAATGAAAATTCTGAACTTGAATTGTAATTTTCTGAACTTGAATTGTAGTTTTCTGAATTTAAATTGAAATTTCTGAACTTGAATTGGAAAATCTGAACTTGAATTGTAAATTTCTGAATTTAAATTGGAAATTCTGAACTTGAATTGTAATTTTCTGAACTCAAACTGGAAAAGGTGTAGTGTTTCTCAAATCGAACTCTAACCTTGTTCTCTAATGTAATTATCGATTAGAGATGCATTATAGTACTACATTAGAATTCTAATGTAAAATCACAATATTTCTCTAACGTTAGAAACTGTGTTTTCTTGGTAATAACAGTATACAATTTTAGACAGCATGTATTACAGTTGTAAAGTCTAAAAGATCGTTTAGTACGTAAATTATCTAATGGTGTAAAAATAGCACACATACACACTCATACAAAATATGCAAGTAAACAGCATAAATGCAATAAAGGCATCAACAGCAGTAATAGCGCCAGCAGCAAAATCACGAAATAAAAAAAAACTCATTTGAAAAAAAAAATAATAATAATAATAAACAAGTAATCGCACGCAAATTTAGGATTATTTCTATTTAGAATTAACTCGTACATACATACAATATAAATACATATACATATATAAATATAAAGAAATTCACATATATGTAAGCATAAGATTGTAATGAGATATACATATATTTAAATATAAATGGGAAGAGAGAGTGAGAATGTAGAAAGGAGTTAAAAACCTAAAGCAAAGTATGCAAATAATGCAAACGTAAAGATGAATTATCCGTAAGTATAAATGTAGAATTTGTGAAAGCTTAGCGAAGCGCAGAAAAAGAATGCTCTAGATATGATAAAAACAAAATATATATGTAAATGTTTGGCTAGTAAATTCAGCCAGCGAGAGCGGGCATAATGTGATGTGCGGTTACGTAACACTCAGAGATAGAACTCTTTGAGTGGAGGCCCTCATCCAAATTTAATTATTATTTTTATTAATATTAAAAACAATTAACTAAAAAAAGCAGAAAGTATTGTATGCTCTGAGACACAATGTAAAGATTGTGGAAGATAGAGAGGAAATAATAGTTACAAATAAATAAATTACAATTTATATAAAGCTAAAATTATTTAAAACAATACAAAATATTAAAATGCAAACAAATTAAAACTCAACTACCATTATAAATATTAATAAAAAAAAACAAAAACAAGCAACAAGAAAGTGTATAGTTTTAGTTTTTAATTATATTATTATTATTATTATTATATAATAGTTTATTAAATTAAACAATTGAATAAAAAACTAAAAAAAAAACAAAAACAAACAAAATATAAGCAGATGTTAGAATTATATTATTAGTATGCAAGTATGTATGTAATAAAGAAGAAGTATAGATGAAGATGGTGAGAAAAAAAATAAACTTAACTATAAATGTATAATATAAAAAAAACAAAAAAAAAAAAAAAACAAGCAAGCGTTATAATTGAATCAAAATCGTCGGGTAACCAAATACACACAACCAAGGTCTTACTGTTTGCTATGAACGCGTTCATATGTAGGAGGGTCTTTGTTAGCGTAGATGCATTGGTGCTGCTTTGCTGGTATTGATGATTTGCACGACATTAGAAGCTAGTACCGTACCACCACTGCTACAACAACACCGACAACAACAGTACCGTACCACAGCTTTAGCATGAGCATTTATACGGGTTTGCCCTTTAGAATTTTTCAAAGCTCCACTCACAGCTAGCTTAGATCTTCCAACATGCACATGTTTTAATAGATATGAGCGCTAGGGATTTAAAAAAGTAATGAAATTTGACGACCTATCCACACATTTTCTTTCACCAAGGCCAAAAGTAATTATTCAGCGGTTTTGTACAGGAATTATTATATTTTTTAACATATATTAGGCACGTGTGCTGTATGATGCACAGCAATGTGTTCGCTACTTCCCAACCTACAAACCTGAAAGCTTAAGTATGATCCTTTTTCTTACTTTTTTTGTTTCTTTTTATGACATATTTGTATGCAGTATATATCTCTACATATTTAACTGATATCCTATCCTTAATGAACTTGTTTTCACACTTGCATTCGATGTTGGTGGTGGTTTTATTTAGCGATGATTATTCTTGTTTTTGTTACTGTTTGAGTCGCCCTATTTAAGGTGATTTATGTTTTATCATTGTTGTAGCGTGGAACCAGTAAATTTTTTGTTAGAGAAGTTGTGATGTTAGTGTTTTTAAGTGGTTTTTTTTTTTTTTTTTTTTTTGTTTTTGAAGCTACATGATAAGGTTTCCAAAAAAAATTTATGCGGGCCTATTCTAGATTTCGATTCCGACGAATTTATTCGGAATCGAAATGGATTGGTGTTCTGAATATCGATTCCGACCAGACTTGGTCGATTTGAAAAGTTTTGTCTCTGAGCAGTCGGAATCGAAAGTAATTAGCATATTAAGCACATATAATTACATTATTTTTCCCACCAATAAGTTTTATTAAATTATTCATTTTATTTGGAAGATTTATAACAACTTTTTGCTGGACTATTTGTTTATTTAATATGACATCTTAATTTGAAAATTCCTATAAAAAATTTTACAAAGCTAAACAAAGCGATTCTGGTCGAAAGAAAATCGACGTGTTCTCAATTTCGATCGATCGATTTTCATGCACAGTTGCATCTCTTGCCTCTGCATTTCCGAAAACCATTGGTGCTTGCATTTTGTTCAAATTTTTGCACAATTTTAATTTAACTAAACCAAAATAAATAAAAACAGCTGTTTCGCTTGATTATCGACTCGAAATGAAAACGATTCGAAATCGACTTCGAATCGATTTGTTTCAATCGGAATTGAGAACACCAAAAAGAAATCGACTCGGAATCAGCCTCGTTTTACTTTTAAAAAGGAGTCGGAATTCAGGGGTGGCTTTCCATAATTCGATAGTCGACACTCGTTAGTTCGATACTTTAATTCGATATCGAACGCTCGACGACACAGTTTTGTTTTACGTATTTCAATTTGAGTACATTTTTCTCGTGTATCAAAAAGTGTTTCGATATTATATTGGAATCATCAAAATAATTTCAATAGGGAAAAGCGTTTGTTTGCTGACTCCTTAGCTTAAAATTATTCGTCAAATAATCGCTAAAGCATTAAAAAATCTAGCTTACGAAAAGCAATTCGACACCTAAGGTGCTATCGAACAGATTATATCGAACGTTCGATACGACGCGACGAGATTTTGTGTTACGGAACGCAAAAACGATTATTTGATACTCGTTTTTGTTCGATATCGAATTACGGAAAGCCACCCCAGAACAGACCTGTTTAAAAAAAGTGTATATAATATAAAAAAATACTTACCTCCGAAGAGATTTTTCAGCCGAGCTCTTCTCTTCCAGTTTGCGTCGTGTTCCTTTTTTAATTTTTCCTACAAATTGGCGGGACGGCACTTTCGTTTTTTATGCGGACGTCGAACGGAAATCAGCAAAGTAGATGCATTTTCACTAAAAAGCTTTTCATGGCAGAAATACACTAGCTAAAACTAAATTGCTAAATCACTGCCGAGGGCGACTCCGCTTCCCAATTGTCAACCTCACCTTCGAGCGGCGAATCCCGTTTCACTAGCAGGCAAGGCTCTGGCGACCACAAGCTCCCATCGTACAACGGCGGTTGCCTATACTTTTAGATTAATTACCACACATATTTTTTATGAGTTAAATTTTAACAAAAGTTCGTTGAAAGAAATGGTCATAATAAATTGATATTTTATTGGAATCCGAGAAAAATCGCGGAAACAGCCGATTGTGCTTCCTATCGTTGTCGATCCGTGATCGTGTTTTAAGATTCGCACTTGGTATTGCAGGCCTGATATCTATCTTGTTGTCAATATCGAAGACACTGGGGAAACGCCCCGGCTCTTTTCTCTGTAACTCGATCCGAAAACTCAAATTACACACATTAAAATCTGAAAGAAATTTCTTTCGAATCGAGATACATGGTACGGTTTCTGCGCTCTCATTTTACCACAATTCTATCGACTTGGCAGTCATCAGCATAGCTTCTGTAAACTGCATAGCATCACTACTCCGCTAAGTTCCATTAATTGCAGGTTTTTATCAAGAAACAGCTCACCATAGGACAAAACTAGCTGAACACAGTGAATCAAGGTTCTTACCTTTTCCTAGTCCTAAAATTGTACAGCGAATTGCTTGAAAGGTCGGCAGGCATCAACATAGCTCCTGAATGAAATATCTACGTCAAGAGCGTACGTTCCGGTAACACAGCACCATTTAGGTACTAGCCCGACCATCTCGGCAACGATGTATATGGCCACGTTAAACCTTCCAAGAGGAACCTGGGGTCGCCAGAGCTTCGGCTGGTAATGAAACATGATTCGACACAGGTAGGTGAAGTTGACAATTGGGTTGGAGAAGCTATATGTTGCGCTGGCAACCCCTTAAGAGGGTTGCGCTACACAGCCCCTTGAATCAATTTGGTATTTTAGTCGCCTCTTACGACAGGCATATTCTAAGCCCGTTAACCCGCTGGGGATGTACATTCAGGTCGATGGCTTTACCGACAGTCAGTTACTCAAACATATTGGGCGTTACGTTCGATAATAATTTTACCTGCTATGCACATGTAACCGCTTTCTTTCAAGTCTTTCGAAGGCAGCACTTACTCAAACCGGTGAACTTTGTAGTTCTGTCAAAACACTGCGCTAAGAACTGCAACGAGATATCTCCGTATGGCACCTTAGACCTGGGCACCAACAAGACAACTGATTGATGCGGCTCTGCCTCCAGGAAAATAAAGGAGCATATCTGTAAGCACTATAAAGAGATTCCTCGTACAAGAACTCAGGCGTTAAACAGCCAATTCTTGTAGTAGTCACTGTGACTCAACATCAAACCAGCTGGTGTGTCGAAATAGCCAGTTTCCTCGGACTTTCCTTAGCGGATATCGATGACAATTTGGGGATGAGGCGCAGCACTGCTACTAGCCTAACGACCAAACTCAGCCTATCCGGTGAAGTGCCAATTAATGATGATGTCATATTTTATGTATTCTTGGATGAAATCATTCAGCAACCTGTCAAAGCGCCGACCAGATTTAACCGTAAAGGATGAAAGCTACAATTCCATAAGCATGCTTGCAGGTTTTGAAGCCTTTTATGTCATTTTCCAGTCGTGTAAACGAAATAGCTGAGAAATAGGGTGAAAATCTAGAACGCCCGAGAGGCTAGTTGTGGAGTTCTGACAAAAACGGGTATCTCAATAGAACATGTTTTTATAATTCAAAAACATTTCATCGAATGTGTTCACATAATGGTGTGACGAATATTCACATCACTAAATAAATGCACAACAACAAAAGCAAGTTACATAAACACATTAATCATCATGTACACCAGGGTTAACCAAAGTAAAAAGTGTGGCTGTATTAGTGAGAGCGCGATGATCGTACGAATCACTTGATGCACGATTGACTCGTCTATTAGCAAGCAACGAGGCAACATCGTATGCAATAATTATGTTTGTTTATTCGCAAGATTACGAAACTTCGCGCATAAATAGCATAGTCGTACGCAAACAAGCGACACCATCAATAGATGTTGCTACTCTGCTTGTTGAGCGGCAACTAAAGACGAAAGAGCATAACAAATACGTGTGAAGTGGCGCCAATAATTATTCAACTAAATCTTTATCCCTGATGTACACACATACATACAAGCAGCAGAGAGATACTCACAAACGCATGTCATCATCAGCCGAAGTAGTACTCACATATACACACGCATATGGTTACACACCAGGTAGAGGATTCTAAAAGGGGAAACGTCTAGGCATTTGGACAAGGCAACAGAGAGTATAAAAGCAGAGCAAGCTGAGTAGTCAGTAATCAGTTTGAATTAAACACGCAATTGGTTGTGAAATATAAGTGTTATTGTGAAGTACTTTCAAATTAGTCTAATAAAGACCATTTTGCATTATTGAATATTTTTGTCGGGAAAGGTACCAAAAGTCAAAGCATTTCTAACTTTCACCCCAAGGCTGATAATAAAAATGTTACTTCTGTTAGGAGCTTTGTGCAAAAAGCATTTGCACATTATGTTGTGGTTCTTTTATTTTTCATATAAAAAATGTATAGTTTTTCTATCATGATTTAAAATGAATGTAATGTAATTATTTTATGACCTTAATGATTAGTTATCAGACTTAAAGTTTAAATTTATGGGGTTTCGAGTCGAAAAATATGTTAAATATTGGATGCCCTAGTGCATATGACTGTAAGTGCTATCAAAAACAGAGGGTATGCTGTCAAAAACTTTCCACAAAACCTAAGTAGGTATTATGAATGTGAGGGAGAGGGAGATTTCTCTACCATTTCATAGGAGTTTTTTCACTAGTTAAATTAAAGGGAATGCATCAAAATAGTTAAAGGAAATTGTTCTTTTAAGAAAGAACACTTATTTGTACAAACTTGTGCTAAAATATGTATTTACATTCTACCCCAATATTCTCACTGTAAATACAACAACAACAACAACAACCACAATATTTATTTTAAGTCGAAAAGTATATCATAAGCAACGGTAGAGCTCTTGGTATACATATTTGATGCAGCCATCCAGAAATTGTGCAAGGATTTTTTAATAAGGCTTAAATAGATTTTGGCATATGAAGAAGTAGGAATTCAACTCAACTTGGCCGCCAGAAAATTGCTTTGCTGAACGAAAGCCGGCAACTCCGGCAGATTTGTGTTATGCGGCCGTCTTCTTCTTATGTTCCGCTGTTGATGTTGCTGTGGCACCAATTCATTATTAATTTCAGTGAATACCACATGAAATGCAATTAATACTGTGCATTGTTTTTATTTTATTTTTTTAATTTCCAACAAATTTGCAACAATAATTAAACTTTTCAATCTTTTAAACAAAATAAGAAATGTGCAACGAAATTTCAATTGACAAAACAGCTGACTTCGAAAATTCGACATTCCTGTTCCCCAATTATTGTTCTCCCTAGGAGAACAGAATTGGAGGAATTTTTCCGCGGGAATAAAAAAATCCGCGAGAACAAAATTCCGCGAGAATATTTAGAATTGGTCTGAATACTTACCTATTCTTACTAATAAAGTAACTAAAATGATTAATGACTTTGAATAAGATGAAGATGAGTCTTAAAGACATTGAAATCAAACTTGCCGATGTCACGGTTTTTTATAATTTATATGGTATTGATAATGAACTGGAATTGTGGTAGAGGGCTTGCCAAAATCAGGGACCAACAGATCGTGTATGTGCCTTCGAGAAGACAGCATTCCATCCAAAAATAAGAGAAGCACTTGAAATTCTGCTTGCAATGCCCTGCACAACCGCAACTGTGGAAGGCTCCTTCAGCACTCTAAGGAAATAAATAAATTTTTTTTAAATATACTTATTGTGTTTTATTTGTTTATTTATTTATTTGTGCAAATTGGTAGCGGAAAATGATACGGCGTTAAAAGATCTAATTTTAGATGAATTTACAATAAATCCGCGAAGAATTATACTTAGGAAGTTTTCTAATACTCAGAGAATGAGTAAAGCAATTTAAAATACATCTCTGTAACTAAATAAAGTATGTGGAAAAATACAATTTTTTTGAACGAAACTCACTTGGGGGATCACATTTCTAAAGTAATTACACCTTGTACTGACTATTAAATTAATCTATCTAATTCAACAAAATTTTGAATTACAAAATCCTAGACATGGTAGATATTTTAGGGAGCTCTAAATTAAATTTTAACGGACTGCTAGAGCCCACAGCTGGGTCTATAAAGCAGGCTTCGCTTTTACCTAGACGTGATTACTCTTTATACTAATAAATACGCTATATATGAATCTGAAATTAAAAAAAAAAATTGGGCGCCCCCTTTGTGAAAGGCTCGATACGCCCTTGGTTACGTCATTGTGGATTAGACATGTTGATATCTTCAGCATTGATGTCAAAATAACCAATAGAACCGATCACCTGATTTTTATAGTGACTATTGTTGTCTCATTCCGATCGGATGCATCGCCAAATTGAAAATCTTGTCAAAACGCTGAGAGGTAGCCATATGGAACATCCTGTCAGGCACTTGACACTTGTTTTGGCCGCAAAGAAAATGTTCCTTTTGCACTGTAATAATTTTTTAGTACCTATGGCTAACAAGATGTTGATTAAAATAAACAATAATATACTTTTTTGCATAAATTTGCAAAAAATATTAGCTCGACACTGCAAATCTGGTCTTAAGCTTTTCTTCACGAGCTGTGTTTACGCGCGAACAGTTGAAACGTATTATGCGGCAGTTATTCACGAACGTACGTACCAAAAACCTGTCAGCCGACACGACCTATCTTATGAGTGCAATGTAAACGAAAACTCACCGACGTGCAACGCCCGTACGTACGTAGCCCGGAACGTAGAAATCAAAACAATTTTGATTTTTTCCGTAAGAACGTGCCAGCTGATCGCTCTCTCACTAGACAGAGTTGCCTAATAAACTTTTGTGCGCTAATTTTTGACCGTTTGCAGTTTTATGCAAAAACACCTAATTAAAGTTTGAAAAATTGTGAAAATAATTCGAAATAATTATGTAAAAGTGCTGATTATAAATATGTAATATATTTATATTTATTTAATATTAATTCCAGCCTTGTACAACATCAAAAATTAAATTGGAAAAAGTTGTTGTTTCCATAAGCATGCATGCAAAATGGTCAATGGCTTATCTGTAAACAATACACACACAAATATGTTATGTACATGTACACAAACGCACACATTGATTCATACGGGCTTGAGGGTTCGGTCAAACGTGTTTCGTACGACAAACGTCCGTACGTACGGCACACGTCGGTGGGTAATTGCCGCTTTAGTCTTTCAAAGGAGCAAGGTGAAACGTGTTAGTATTCTACGCGAATAAGTGAAACGTGCTAATTTTCCACTCGAACAGTTGAAACGTGTTAGTATTACTCCCGAGCAAGTGAAACGTGTTGGTATTCGCGCGAACAAGTGAAACGTGTTAGCATTACTCCCGAGCAAGTGAAACGTGTTGGTATTCGCGCGAACATGTGAAACGAGCTAGTTTTCCACTCGAACAATTGAAAGGTGTTTTCAACGCGCACAACTGAAAAGTGTTAGTCCTTCATGGGACCGATCATATAAAATAAACAATTTAAACCCGCGTTTTATTTCATTTCAAGTGCACGCTTTTCTTTCAGTTTGCTTGTACCACCATTTCAAAGCGGTAAGTTGCATTTTACATCTTCGTTTTATTTGCGCCTAAAACTATGCTACCAGATTATTATACACTCATGGACATATAAATGTTACGTGGTGACAACAGTGATGCCATTACAGCGGATTTGCTCTTATTTTCGGGATTTTTCTGTAAAAAAAGTTGACAAAAGAGTGGAGAGATTCCCGTATGCGATCAGAACGGATAATTGTGATTAAACAAAAAAAGATGCACAAAATATACAAAATTTCGTTACTTAATTTCGCAACTCTTATTTTTGTTATTACAAAATACTTATTGTTGAAATTTATGGACAAAAAAGTAGATCCATCAAAAGACGAATTAACTTTATTATAAAAAAATGTGATTTGAGAGCTGTCAAATTATATAAATTTTTTTTAAAATCACAAAATAACTTTTTTGGAATTGAATTTCATAATAAGGCCCCAGGCCTATTCGATTTTCGAATCGGGTTTGAATACCTCCGGGATTGGTTTTTTGTTGCTCTATTAACCATACTGATTTTTTTTTATTTACGAAAGTGTCTTTTTGGATAAACAAATAAAGGTAATGGACCAAATGTCCATGTAAGCTTGAGAGTGGCAATTCCGAAGTATTTACAGAAGTATAGTCCTCATTCGATGAACAAGGATTTGTTATTCTCTCATCTTATGGACATGCTCTGAATCATGGACGCTACCGAAATAAGATTATTTCTATCGAATTTGTCAGCAGAGTAAGGGCGATGTCGTTGCCAGTATAATATTGTAACGAATTCAGGGAAATTCCCCTTATTTGAAACCTTCTGCTAATGTTCGAATCGCTAAACTGTTGAATAAATCACTCCAATATTCAGTATTGCAAACTGATCTTTATTTAGATTACTTTGGGAGTAGTTCTCCACAACCAATGGCGTGTTTAAATCAAAACTGATTCGTTATTACTCAGCTGGCGCTGCTTTTATACCCTCACTTTCTTCGTTCACCCATTTCTCCTAAAGTCTAGTCATTTCGCGAACAGTTGTAGCTCATGCTTGGTTAGTTAGCTATATATGTACATGTATATCTGTAGTCCACGCCTCTCCCATAGCCATATGCGCGTGTATGTGTGAGTAACTACTTCGGCTGATGACTACATATTTGTGTGTGTGAGATATTTCTTCATCGCCTTCTACATAAGAGTGGCTGCTTTATTGTTGTTGTGCATTTAGTGATGCTAATATTCGTCACAATATTAAACATTTTTTCCAATGATTTCTTTTTAGTGCTGCTAGAGTGCGACAGTATTTTGCAGGATATGAGTCTGGATATATCATTAGGTAGGGCTGACTGTCATGGGAGTAATTTAATTTTAGCTGCCAGCTATGAGGCATACTTTTCAGGGGATATGTCTTATTTAAATCATTTTTGATATAACGATACAAAATCTCAAAGGTTGCTACAGAAGATTTGTCAGTCACAAGGAAATTGTGAGAGGGGGTTGTAATCACCGGCATGGCACTATCCGGAAGAATTTGCTTTATCTTGCATATCAAGTACTTCTGCCAACTTGTTTATAATGTTCTTGGTTAAAGACGGCTCGCATAGTGGCAGTGGTCAACACAGAACCATCTACGACTGTGAGGGACACATTCATGAAGAGCATTTCCTGTTAATGTGATAGTTCTGCGTTATATTACAATTTTACTGACCTCTATCGCGTACTTCCAAATGACTCATTTGAAAGCGTTTACATTGGCCTCATTCGCATTGCGCTTAACCTTTCCCGCAAGACTCGACTACGAGGACACCAATCCATCGTAAAAAATGCACTGACGCAAGTAGAATTGTCAGTTTGGCTTTAAACAACTAGTGGAAACTCCTATTTATAATTATGATACAACACTAAGATTATCATACGTCGTTTAACCACTGTGTTCTTGCCGGGCTTCTCTTAATAAGAAAATGTCAAAAGCGTGTTTGGATCGGATGTGTGCATTACATTTGCAGGCCGAATGCGATGAAATGCGCTCAAATTAGTCATTTCGGAAATGCAATTTGTATGAGGAAATGCGTCGCATTTGCAATTTTTTGCCCAACATAACGGATTTGGTGGAGTGTAAAGGGCCAATTAACGGTGACTTATCCATAACCAGATAAAACAGCTGATAGAACCAACTTTAGGAACTCAATGTAATCGATTAATGGTGCCATACCATAACGCTAAAGCCATAACCATACCATAGCCAACCAATTGGTTTTTGGTTTTTCGCCATATGCATAACCTAAAAATATTTGAGTTGGAGAATTTATTAACTTTTTGTAGATTTTAGTTATTGTTTTGGATACGTTTTGACTAAGAGACTTATTTTTTGTGGTATATGTTTGTAATTTTTTGCGATTTCTTAATTTTTATGAAAATTTCACGATTTTTAGGTTAAGGCACCAATAACTTATGCAAATTTGATATAGATAAGTGAAAATATGGTTATGACTATGGCGTTAGGGTTAAGAAAGTTTAATTGGCCCTTAAATGTGATATAAGTTTTGGGGCAGCGCGATTTTCTGTCCAACCCGATATTAACTAAAATGAGCTAATTTTTTTTTTCCCCAAAATATATTATTATGCTGAAAACAAAAATTAGCTCTCAGGCTGAACTGGTCGGTCCAGGGGATCTCACATAGACTGAATGAGTCCGTAGTGTTCAAATTAGATCTTAGCTCCCCATTGGAATATATAGCACAGTCAATTTTGAAAGTATATTTATAGGTTGTTTGAAATTGGAACGTGAAATCATTCCCTACAACGGGCAAATGAACCGTTACTCTTGGAAATTCTTTGTTCCTTGTTGATTTTTCGACAGGGTAAGAATTGGAAATATTTTAAAACGATTTTCCGTCAGCTCTTGTAAAGTTTTGCTAAGAGATAAGCCGGTTTCCGCATTGTGCCGCCTTCTGTGTTCAATTGCTTTCAGTTGTGATCGTGCTGGATGTTGATTTTCGTCATATTCGAATGCCACATGAACCAGATACGGATAGAGATTTAACATGCAAATGCAACAACAATGTGAACCATAGGGATCACATTGTTGTTGCATTTCCCTGCAAAAATGCGAGTAGTCTAGGATGAGTCCGGGCGAGTCACAAACGAGTGTGCGACTAATGCCAGTTTTGTCTCTTTGTATGCGTTGAACTGTTCCCTTTCGTTTGAGCATGTCCTATGAAGAGACTAATTGTACCCATTTATACCCGAAAGGAATCGATAGGACCAATTCCCTTTGTACCCGTATGGGAATTGTATGAAGACTAGTCCTTTTCGCTTCAATAAGGACTAATAGGGAACAATCGCATTTTTCATGGCAGAAACACAATAGAAGCCGTTTCCAAGCCACCAAATCTATTTGACGTAAGTTGTTAAGTGCTAGTTATTTAGGTTGGGTATAAGGTTCCACATTTTTCTTAAATAATTCGATTCAATCACCGGTAATCTTTTTTATTTTATTCGTTGCCGTTTTTTTTTTAATATTTCTTACAATGGGCTACATAGATTTCAAACTGACTAATCCCAACTGTACCCGAAAGTGACTAAAGGGGATGAATTATGACCAAATGTAAACAAAAGAGCTCAATCGGAGACCAATCTCTTTAGGGATCAATTCCACGATATTTTGCATGGTTGCATGTTAAATCTCTATCCGTATCTAGTTCATGTGTCATTGGAACACGAGGTTTGTGTGTTTGTGCTCGCGTATGATACCTTCGCGTTCCAATGAATAGTGATCCAGATACCGATAAAAATATAACATGCAAATGCAACAACAAATTGATCCATATGGAAATGCAACAACAAATTGATCATTGGAACGCAACATACCTGTGTCTTGTGTTTAGTGATCACATGTGGTGCAAAGCTGGATGTTCTGTAGGAACACTGCTAATATGTACAATTCCAAAAATGCGGGACAATTTCGCAATTTTAGAGGATAGATATAAATATTCGCCTGATCCACCACTCGGATAGATGTATAGATCTACTTTAAATCGCAGCCAAAAAATGAAATTAGCAAAGTTTAGGTTTATAGATTTTGTTCAAGTTAATATGTACATTTTCTTTAGAGCTATTCTTATTAGTCCTGAAAGATTTCAGCTGTAATTTCCGCGTATTTGTTTGGGGTTTGCTTTTTTTTCTATTTTTCTATTATCCTTTATTCTAGACGAAAAAAGGCGTTTCCCTGCCGAATATCCACTTAGTTTTTTTATGTGTATGATGGTAGCGTGATCCGCCTATCATACCGTATGCCCTGGACTCAACTCCCGGGCAAAGCAACATCAAAATTTTAGAAATAAGGTTTTTCAATTAGAAGAAAATTTTTCTAAGCGGGGTCGCCCCTCGGCAGTGACTGGCAAGCACTCCGGGTGTATTTCTGCCATGAAAAGCTCTCAGTGAAAACTCATCTGCCTTGCAGATGCCGTTCGGAGTCGGCATAAAACATGTAGGTCCCGTCCGGCCAATTTGTAGGGAAAATCAAGAGGAGCACGGTGCAAATTGGAAGAGAAGCTCGGCCTTAGATCTCTTCGGAGGTTATCGCGCCTTACATTTTTTTTTTTAATATATCAACCTTTAATTTTCATAAATAACAAAAACACCCAGAGATGCATAAATAAGTTTCGGATCAAATATAAAGCTTAAATAATTACAACGAATATAAATAACTTTAAATTTTTTATAAACGGACATAAGATATATTGAAATAATGAAATTAACATGAGATTTAAAACACGAAATAACAACAAACCAAATCCCATAACATAGCACAGTTCATAAATGACAACAACACACACTTAACATAACAATTAGATTCAAAAAACTTTTGAAGCTTGCATTACAATAATTAATAAATTAATAAAACAAGCTGAAAGGTCAAACCGAGGTTTTAAAGTTGTACTTTTTGTAATATACTTGTAAAAAAATACTTAACAAAATGAAAACAAAATAGCTTCCAGGTCCAAATTCATCAAGAATTAACAGCTGTAAAGACAACAACAAATAATATAGAACAAATAAAATAAAAATAGCTAAAAAATAATTAAGATCAGTATAAAATTAATGTATGTAATTTTCAAATTGACCAAAAAAAAAAATTTAATATATTATTCAATCATCCGTAAGCCAAAATTTAAATTTGCTGCAAGAAAAACGTATGTATGCATGTAAAAAGTAACAGTAAATAGTAGCATTACAAACAAAATTTAAAATAACTCTAAGAAATTTGTATTTTATGATTTAATAAGAGGCCTAACAAAAACAAATTACATTAAAACAAAAAATTTGTAAAATACCATAAAGTGGCTCACACAATGTACTGTACTATGATTTTCTGCAATATCTGGGAGAATTCTCATTTTATCGCTTAATTTGTGTATCAGAATGTAGGTGATTATTTTAAAAGCTTGGTTAATTTTTATATAACAATTTCCATGTAAAACAGCTGATCCAAGCAACCTCATGAAAATCAATGTGACAAACACTGGTATAGAGCAGAAGAAGGTTAGATAACTACCCCCCTTCTGTAAACTCCAGTAAGAAGCACGAATCGAGAAACACTGGAGAAACAAAACGAGCCCTCATTATCAAATCGAGAGAAATTATAATTCCTTAATCGATCTCTGATGGAAATCTAATGTTAGTTGGATTTGCACTTTAGTGAAGATTACACTAGTTAACTAACGTGCCAACAAAAAATTCTCCAACGTTAGAGACTGTGTTTGCTGGGATACCAAATGCCTTATGGTTCTATTACATCCATATTTCATTCATTAATCGACGCTTAATCACCCAGGTGATTTTGGCCATCGCGGCAACTGACGCCAATTATGAGCATCAAGGAAGATTAAGCCTACTTTCCTCACTCAATTCCTCTACTGGCCAAATTAAATGTCGATAGGAGTGAATTGAACCCATACATTTTGTAGAGTACTTTTCTCTACAGTGCTGCAGGAACCATTTTAACACGGTCTATAAATGCAAGTTCTACAAGTACGATGAAAGACTCATAATAGCGCGTGCTTTTCTTTTTACAGAGATGTTATGGTAGGTTAGGTTGATCTGGCCCGTCAATAAAGACAAAACATGGACTTAATTTGTCCATATTGTTACCAGAACAAAAGAACCCAATAAGTGACCAGGATTTTCGTTATAAAATAACGCCGTTCTCCTGGCAAATACTTGAAGTTTTCTAGAATTCGGCCTAATTGCTGCATCGAGCTCTTACAAATTTGCCAGCCTTACTAGCTGAGACCGTGGTCTCGACAGTGCAGGAACACACACAGAAGGTTGTCAACTGTTTTCTCCCCCAGCCCACACTTTATACACAGTCTGTTACCGACGCCTCATTTATAAGCATGTGATACCAGAAGGTAGTTTCCAGTTTGTAGTCTCATGAGCCGTCAATCTTCTCTCTTTAGAGATATGACTCACTTTGAAAGTCTAATATTGTAGACATTTTGCAGCCCCGTGCTTCTATCCACGCCTTTTCTGCTTGATGGATCATATGCAACTCTGTCTACCTTTGATTTCTCCCAAGCGGTTTGCAACGGCGACCTGGTAACCGATGTCCAGAGTGTGCTTAAATTATGGAAGCTGTTTGCGCTGCTGAATTTCCTGCGGAGCTATTCAAATATGAGGATGAGCCGGTAATCCTCATGCATCAATTTCTGTGAAAAAAAATGATTTTTCGGTGCATGCGCGTCTATTCTAATCTAAGTATTCATTCCACAAGAAGGGGAACCTACAAACTGCCTACTATCGCAGGTTCAGCCTTAATGGTATCGCATGTATGGTCCTAGCAAGTGTATTGTGCGAAAGACTTGAGTCCACAGTGAATTGGTTTTTTGGACCTTGGCTTGAGACCTGGTAAATCTACCCACGATCAGTTTTTAACTATGCTTCAAACCGTTCGTGATACGAAAGGAAAAGCCTGAGGAGGTTGATTGGTTTAGACGCCATATTGATGCATTTTCTCCTCGAACCGGCCGCCGTTAAAAGCAACATCAAAAATTTAGGAACAATTTTTTTTCGATTAAAAACGTTTTTCCAAGCGGGGTCACCCTCAGCAGTTATTTGGCAAGGTCTCCGAGTGTATTTCTGCTATGTAAAGTTTCTCACTAAAAACTCATCTGCCTTGCAGTTGCCGTTCGGAGTCGGCATAAAACATGTAGGTCCCTTCCCGCCAATTTATAGGAATAATTAAAATCATCACGGCGCAAATTGTCAAATCAATTAGTTAACAGTCTACCCTGTGCTTGTTTTACTCAAACCATTTAAAATAAATATACCAACGTATGTACTTTATGGAGCATTCTGATACCGCGTTACAATCGGGCATCAACAACTGCGGAACCTAACCCTAGCAAATGAAATTTGTGACTGTTTCGTTACTGTATACAGCTCCAACACCAGTCGTTGAAGGGATACCCATTCTTTCCACCACCTAACAGCCGCGTACATGATTATCCAACAGGGAAAACAGGCCTTCTTTGTTCCTTGTAGCTATGCTTGGATGATGCTGGCTGAGTTAGGAAGACGGATGAAGGGTGCTTAAATACATTAAAAGTATCTAAGTATCTACAAATAACCCGAAGGACCCATAACCCATGCCCTTATAATAATAATAATCAGGGATGGTAAAAATATTTCAGAACATCACAGTGTAGCAAAAAATGTTAGCCACTACAGATTATGTGTCGTGAAAACAGCTAAACAAAAAAAAAAAAAAAACAGAATTTTCGAACAACAAGACCATGATAAAAACATTAAGATAAATAAAAACAAATGGACATAACCAGAAACATTCGAAGAAAGAGGCATCCAAAACAGATCCCACAAGAATTAAGGTTATCGAAAGCATATTAACAGTAAAAAAAAAAACTTCAAACAAAAAAAAAAAAAAATCAGAACTAAATGATAAAGAAAACAGTAAATAATGAAATCGATAAATACTAGTGCAATATAATGTAATAAAACCTATGAGAAATAAACTAGCGAAAGACTTTTAAACTGTTAAATGATAAAAAACTATTAAGAAATCCATATATATACAGACAAAACATACATGAAATAGTCAAAATTGCATTAAAAGTTTGACGGTTCTGTAACATAGAAAACACTGAAAAGAGTTTGCTTTGACACCTGAGTCAACAAAATTTTAATAAAACAAAAAAAAAAATAAACAAATCTTTATTTACAAAAATTTAAATGCTAAAAAATACGCCCATTAACACAAACACATTCACAAAAATATAACACAGAAAATTGAGTCATATTTGATGTTGGAACGGTTCATGAAGTATTCTTCAGCGTATTTCGAATTATGCAAAAAAATACTATTTAGAAAGTTTATTAAAAATAAATTTTAAAAAATTACAAACAAAATGGAAATAAGTCTAAATTTCATGAGAGCTATGTGAGTACGTCAAAACATACATACATATACATAAATTTAGTGAAAGAATGCTTAGCGCCGAAGGCGTTTAGCAATGCGAGTGTGCGTCGGTAAATGAAGTAAAAACAAAAAAAAAATGTAAAAAATTACTTAACATACCAAATTGTGTTTTGAATTAATACATAGCGTAACGTGCTAAAAAATAATTTAATAGTAATTACAATTAAATTTAAATTATAAAAGTATACAAAACGAAAAAACAAAACAAAAATAAATAAAAAAAATAAAAAAATATGAATGAATGAAGTAAAGTTATGAAACACAAATACATAAAAATATTTAAAAAACAAAATTATATTGCCTTTTTATTTTTAAGTAATACTTGCATAGCAAAGGACGTAAGTCATTGGCGATAATGTACATTAGACTGGGTCGAAAAAAAGTTGCTAATGTCCGCCCCTAAATTTAAAGATTATGTTGGGAGGGTTTCGGAAAAAAATTTTTTTTTGATCCTTCGAAATACAACCGAAAAGGTTTTTTCGTAGTAAATTGGTTATTTGACGTCCGATTTTTAAAATTGATATGTCAATATTTTGGCCTTGAGAAACTTTTCTTTCTAATGTCCTTTTAAGCTATGAAGTCGTTTTCACATGATTAGGCCAGCTAACAAAATTGTTGAAAAGTTAATACAGATATGCCAAATATCATAACTAGCGAAAGTCAAAGTAAATAAGTGAGTCAAACGTATTGTTTCGTATTTATAATAATAACACTATGCGACAAAATCAACTTTTTTTCTGGGTATTGCACAAAACCTACTTTTTTGTAGAGATTGAGGTTTGCGTAAACAAAGTACTATCTCCGTTTTTCGAAGTTAGTCACCAAAAAAGAAAAAAATATCGGCTTTCGAAGTTCGAAATTCTACATTTCGAAATTTTATTTTTTTGTTAACGCGTTCAGCAAATTGAAAAATTAAAAATGTGGTCGCCCACCGCTCTTTTCCCTTATTTGAAGGGGTGAGTTCTTTTTTTTGAGAAATTTGGTATAACAGCTGTTTTATAGTAATATGGTTTGAAAGCAACATTTTCTTGAATTTTTAAGTACTTTCGTTTGGTAAGGAAATAAGGATACTTTAGGGGGGTATAATTTTTTTAGCTGACCTAATCATGCGGAAACGACTTCATAGCTTGAAAGGACATTAGAAAGAAAAGTGAAACTTCTCAAGGCCAAAATTAACGACATATCAATTTTATAACGCGGACGTCAAATAACCAAGTTACAACGAAAAAACCTTTTTTTCGAAGGATCAAAAGAAAAAAAAATTTTTTCCGAAACCCTCTACACATAATCTTTAAATTTAGGGGCGGATATTTGCAATTTTTTTTCTTGTATGGGGACCAACCTAGCCTAATGTACATATGTACATACGTCGTTTGTAATGAGTCATGCTTAACCGGGTTTTTCCAACTCAGTGAAAGTTCCCCCCTTCCTTTGCTGGCCAAGTCGACTGTAGAAAAGAATGCTGTAGGAAATGGAGCGCTTTCATAACTTCCAATAATTTGACCGCGCTTTGGAAGCTGTTGGGATTTTATTCGCTACACTATATTTATATCTACGTAAATCTCGAACCACTTATTTGGGCAATTCACATGAGTAACGTATTCTTTGTTTCCAAGGTTTCCAATATAAAAATTGATTATAACGTCGCAATACGATGAATAGGATACCTTTTGAATTGCCTGATTTACGGTTTACGCCTATGGGTTAGGCTAGGTTGAATTGGCCGGTCCATGAAGACCTCACGTAGACTGAATTAGTCTGTAGTGCTACCTTGTTTAACGACCAAACTGAAAAACCCTATTAAAAACCAAGACCTATGTTATAAAATAACTCCGTCCTCTTGGCAAATACTAGGAGCTTTCTAGGACCTATGCCATTTGTCACTTTTAGATTTGAGAGCTGTATCACTCCTACTAGCTGGTGTCTTAGCCCGACAAGCGCAGGGAACGAGTACAAAACGTGCTCAATCGTGTCCTCCTCCAGCCCGCACTTCCTACAACTGCTATCACTGACCAAGCTTAATATAAAGGTATGTGACGCCAGAAGGGAGTATCCAATCAGAATACCCGTCATGAGTCTACAGTCCTCTATTTTTAATGATAGAAGCAACATTGTTAGTCTGAGGTTGTAAGACCTACACATAATCTTCGACACTTCACAGCCCCGCGCTTGGACTCACGCCTTTCCCGCATGGTCGACCATGTGCACCTCTTGCCTTCTCGTCCAATCTAATTGGGACGTCTAAGACACAAGCTTCAAGGGATGCGCCCTTTTTAGCCAGTTCATAAAGCTTTTTCATTCGCATATATGCCCTGAGACCCAATATAGATGTATATTTCTCCCTGTCCCGATTCTTCCTACGGATACTTACTGTGCTATGCGAGATTATTGCCTCAATTGCTGCTTGGCTGTGAATATAAATGTTGACACGTCTGCAGTTTCAGCATCTATTCATCCAGTGTTTCTACTGCTTATGCGAATAAACATAAAAGTTCTGTAAAACTTTTCTCCCATGATTCGGAGCAATTTACCAGAACAAGAGTAATGAGAGCTTTCTTGTCATCATGGGCAGAACCATAAATCTTTCTTAGAAATTTTTCTCCAAGGGCGAACAAAGCTTCTCTCTCGAAACCATATATTATTCCGATACATTAGTTCAAAACAGATATGCTGAGACAGAGATGTGTCTTCCAAGACGCGAGCGTGCTGTTTCTTTCTTTGATTACAACAGCATAGGGCAGGTTAGGTAGACCGATAGCTACCCCGGTGGGAGAAACTCTCCTGGACTACATGAATGTCAGTTAAGAAACCATATTAACCTTGGGTCTCCAAAATTTAAAGTGATTGCTCATTCGCATATGCAATGAGAGCACAATTGTGCTATGGAATACATACCTCTAATATACATGTTGAAGCATGCTTTAATTACTTAGAGAATCAGTGCATAGCGACGTTGTAGTTTCGAAGATTGATTTGGACCCGGCATAGATCCTTCGATCATCTGAGAGGACCGAGGCCGAAATACTTTTGCTTAGTTGTGGTACGCGCTTGACAGCCAAGAATGAAATAAGTCCACGATTCCACCTCGTCATTCTCCTTAAAGCTGCAGAAGGAACACATGTCCTGTGTATTCCAATGATTGGTGACTCCAAACCACCAGCGATATATAAGTCTTAGTGAATCCAATAGTTATGGCAGACCCCCTTACATCCATTTCCGGCCAAAAGGATCCGGCTAGTCTATAAGAGGAAGTTTTTATTTTATTAGTTTTTTTTTAATAACTTAGTTTAACTTTATTGTATTTTATTTATTATAATTTTTTCAAAACCCAAATAGGAAACCAATTCCAACTTCAACCTGAATACCTAACCATGAGCTTTGCTTTTGCTAACACCTTTTGTATCAGTAATAAAATCCATGGAGTAGTGACTGCACTTACGCTCTCCTTCTTTATTACTCTATACAGCATTCTAGTACCACACGTCTATGCTAACAAATTCTCTAGAACTCCATACAGTACACACACGACGCCTGCATTTACATTCTACGCACTTATATCTAACATATTGTAACGAATTTACTGAAATTCCCCTTATTTGCAATCTTCTGGTTACGTTCGAATCACTAAACTGTTGAATAAATAACTCCAATATTGAATAATGGAAAAATGGCCTTTATTAAAGTACTTCACAATAAATAATACTGCTATTGCTCGCCAGATAGCGTCTTAATCAAAACTGCTTGTAGCGCCTCTACCGTTGCTGCCTTTTATACTCTTTGATTTCCTCGTTGCATCTTCTAGGCGCTTCTATTCTAGAATCTACTAGTTGGTTATCTGTTATAATTATAACTACAGATGTGCATGTATAGCTCTCATATGCGCGTGTGTTTGTGAGCGACACTTCCACAATTATATTGCATATCTCAGATAAGATATCTGCATGTGTTTGTGCGTTGCTTCTCCCTGCGTGTACGTACATATGTGTAAACAAAATGATTGAATTATTGATGTGCATCAAGTCACTGCTTAGCATCGGCTTAGAGATAGCAGTACCCCTTAATGTTGCTAATATTCGTAACAATATAGCATGCCACCTACAAATACTACTCCTTCGCTTACACTTATGTTCAGGATTCCACATACCGTGGAAAAGACGTGTACACATCAAAAAAATTTCATATATGAACAAAAAGAGAAAGGATCTAAATGCTTAACATTTCATAGACATTCGTTCAACTACGCAAATAATCTTTGTATGAACTACGAAGTAAGAGAAAAATGGAATTTGCATATCTGAGAAATATGTGCATTCATTAAAATATTTGCTACATTTTAAGTGAATTCTACGAAAACTCTCCCAACAGACAAGTACACATAAATATGCATACGATTAATGCAAAAGTGTGCACATACCATATTCGTATATGTAGGTATAGACATAAAAAAAATTACATAAAAGTTCTTATTTTTGGCAAGCAAGATTGAAATAAAAAAATTAAAAAAAAAATTTAAGTTAAACGTTTTTATTGAAAACAATACTTACATGAAGTAATAATAATACTAAAAGCTAGAAAATAATTAGGTAGGTCCTAGGTACTAGTCATCACACTTTTCATCGATCTAAGGCATTGATCAGACAATTAAATAATCTATCAATTTCTATTGATAGTCATAGGTAAGACCAACTGAACCTTCATCAGGTTATGCTACGCCTCACATTTTTTAAAATTTCACGCGCCCAACGCTTTTATTTAATTGTTCTGTTCCAAATATGAGGCAAATCGGGTAAAAGTCTAGTTGACGGGTCGACTGCTATTACGCGTCAAAAAATATCGAGAGAGATGTCAAAAGACGCGTATTACTCTCTAGAACAATAATCCGAAGGCGGAAAAGAAAAATTATATCTCTGTACGGAGACATTTGCAGTTGAAGTTGGTGATTTTCATGTGGTTGTTGTAATGTTGTCGTACCCACAAAAAAAAATTGTGAACATAAGTGTTTTGCGCGGATATAGTTTTGGTCTCCAAACCGGTGTTGGACCCACCCAGCGTAATTTTTTATAAGCGCGACCGAAGGCCGCCAACCCAGAAAGGTGTTGTTTGATACCTCTTTCAAAATTTTCCTTACGTATTAGTAGTCGACCCCTCAACTAGACTTTTACCCCAAATCGGACCACAAATACGATTTTTTTGAATATCTCGATCCTTGCGCCACCTAGTGGTAATTTTTTTTCATAGGTCGCTTTGTATTCTTGTATGTATTAAGTGTTCCAAATATGAATCAAATCGGACCACAAATGCGATTTTTTGAATATCTTGATCCTTGCGCCACCTAGCGGCGATTTTTTTCATACGTTGCTTTCTATTCTTGTATGTATTATGTGTTCCAAATATGAGCCAAATCGGACTACAAATCCGATTTTGTTGAATATCTCGATTCTTGCGCCACCCAGCGGCGATTTTTTTTTATTTATTGCATTGTCGGGTTCTGAACTATATTCCAAGTTTCAAGCTTGTAGCCTATCGGAAAGTTACTTAAATTTCAATTACAAAATTCGTTCACAGCGGCCGTGCAGCCGTGCGGCCGGCCTGTCAAGTCAAGGTAAATAAAACCGTTTAAAAAACGCCTCAACTAGCTAAACAGTTTCATCATGGCGGAACCATGCATGTGGTTTATCAGCTAATTGGAACTACTTTTAAAGCTTAGATTGTACGTATTTTGATGGAGACCGGTAGATTGAGCGAAACTGGCGCCATCTTACATGAAAAGTAGGCCACTTGCAACTTTTGTTGCAAGCAAAGCATAAGAAGAAGAATTTGACACTTTCTATGGCTAAGGGTGCTGGCACACTTTGCAAGTGAAATTATTTTTCCTACTCGTTGGTAATTTTTCTAAAATTTTCTGCAATTAAAAACTGCAATATAACAAATGAAAACGACACAAAATATGTTAGCAAGTATTTTTGTTGTATAGGGAGAATGTTTAAAACAGTGCTTCGCCAAATTTTGTTTGTGAATGGGCAAGGCGAAATCAACTTCAATTGCCAAGTCTGAAGTTCCTTCATCATATTTATAAATGCAACATCTTGATTGATTGCAGCGATGTGAAATATGAAAAAATTGATTATGCCGCTGCCTTTACTCTGCTTTGACATTTCAACTTCTGGCGCAGTACGTTGTTTGACACTCAACCAGAGAACTACAAAAGCAAAATACACGGAGTGCGGGTGTTGGGCTGAAGGTATGGCACCCTACCGCCGCGCTGTTAATTTGTTATTTGCGTTTATCTGCACATTCGTAAGCACATTTCTGTGGCTCGTTCACAATAGTGCGCTTTTTTTGGTCGACTGTTGTTTAAGCGATTTCATCCTAACTGCTTAGCCAACTAAACTACTATACTTTGTATTGTTGCTCTCTATGCAGTTCGCTAATCTACCTAGAGTTTTATTTCCACCAGCTTGCAAAAAATAAAGTGGCTAAAGTTATTTTCATTTTCATATTTTCGCGGGCTCAACCATAAAAATTATGTTGAGATCTTCCCTCCTCGTACGCTTCATTTGTAAATCGAGGTGAGTGTTTGCGGTTATTTGTATACATATAACAAATCAAGTGCAGTCTGGCGAAAAATTTGATTCATATCAACACGAGCACCTCTTAGGGATGTTGCAAATGTGGAATTTTAGATATCCGCATATGCAAATATCAAGTATTTTACATGCATTCCATGGAAAATCGCAAATGTTCGTCGATTTATGAGCTGCACTCATTATTAGTTTTCAAAGCTAATATATTTTAAACATAACTTAACGTATCGAGGAAAAATAATTTAAAATTGGTATCATTTTAAGAAAAAAAAAACAAGTAAAGGTGTCGAAGTTCGGGTGTAACCGAACATTATATACTCAGCGTGAGTTTCAATTGTACATTTTATTCCAGATAAATTACTTTTCTACTTAACACGTGGCACCGCCCGTTTAAAAAAAAATTTCTCCATTTCCTCTTACAATAAAACTTGATAAGTGAAATATCATCGATTCAAAACTATTTTTTGCTAAGGTATATTATTCTAGTCTACGACCCTTTTAAACTTGTTTTATATAAAAGTGGGCTTTACCGATCTCGTCCATTTTTTCTATAAATATTTTCTGCTATAAGGAAAATGTGTGTACACATTAATTTTTCTTCCAGTTATGGCTCCCGAAACATAGAAAATTGCTTAGTCATAAAAGGGGCGTTGCCACACCCATTTTCAAAAATTTGAGTTTTTCCAATTTAATGTTATAGTTCAATTTATAAAGTAAAATTCTATTGATACAAAGCTCTTTTTTGCTAAGATATAGCTTATTATTTTCGTCTACGACCCTTTTAAGAATCTTTTATATAAAAGTGGGCGTGGCCTTTACCCGATCTTTTAGAATATTTCCTTCTATAGGGAAAATTTGTGTACCCAATTTTACTACGATCCATTAATTTTGTTTCGAGTTATGGTTCCCGAAACAGAGAATATTGCTTAGTCGTAGGGGCGGGGCCACGCCCATTTTTTTAAATTTGTAATTTTTCCTATTTGTTGTTATAAATACACTTGGGAAATGAAATATCATTGATATAAAGCTTTTTTTTTTGCAAAGATATAGCTTATTTTATTCGTCCACAACCCTTTTAAAAATGTTTTATATAAAAGTGGGCGTGGTCTTTAACCGATTTCGTAAATTTTTCTTCAAAAGCATTCGCTATGGTAAAGGCAACCTCTCTGCCGAATTTTGTTACGATAGGTTTAACGATTTGTGATTTATGATTAATAATATTTGTAAAACTGATTTTATCATAAGTGGGCGGTGCCACGCCCATTTAAAATTTTTTTTTCAAATTTTTATCAAGGGTCTCAATATCAGTCCACGCGTCAAATTTCAGCATTCTATGTGAATTATTTACTAAATAATCGGGTTTTTTGTGTTTTCCAAAATGTTATATATATAAAAAGTGGGCGTGGTTATCATTCGATTTCGGTCATTTTCAATACCAATCTATTCTCCAGATAAGCTGGTGTACCAAATTTGGTGAAGATATCTCAATATTTACTCAAGTTATCGTGTTAACGGCAGACGGACGGACGGACGGACGGATATGGCTCAATCAAATATTTTTCGATACTGATGATTTTGATAGTCTATATCTATCTCGATTCCTTTATTCCTGTACTAACAGCCGTTATCCAATCAAAGTTAATATACTCTGTGTGCAAAGCACGCTGAGTATAAAAACTGAATTTTATACTTTGGAACAGGAATGTCCCGTAAAAACCGTGGTATACACCTTTTAACAAATAATACATTATAGCGACGGAATTTCCACTGTGAAGAAGAAGCGACCCCGCTTAGCAAAACTTTTTTGTAATTGAAACATTTTTTTTTTTAATTTGATGTTACTTTTCCAGGGAGTTGACCACGGTGACCGATAACAACTGTCAAAACAAAACAAAATATGCGAAGAAAAAATTAAAAATGAAAAAAGTTGTTCTTTCGTTTGCTATAGCAACGCTTCCAACATCAAGTACACAAAATTCTGAAATCCCTTAATGAAATTGCAGATCCTAAGAAAATTTATTTAATATTAAAAATTGATTCATTCAAAACAGCTTCCCAACAAATTTCTCCATCGGCAACATTTCCTTCGCATGCAAGATTTTGCACATTTGCTTAAGCTCCGCTTAGATTTTTTTTCGAATTCGTGTACGAATGGGAATATTCAACACATGCCTAGTGTATTTTATGAATTACATTACCTTCATTTCAGTGTCAACTTGCGTGTTTGTTGTCGTGCACTTTCTCCTATGCCTTTGCACTATAGTATATGCATTAGACTGGGTCGATTTATTAAGCGATATCGCACCATCGATTTTTCGATAGCATTTGGGCTCAGTCGGCCACCGTGGTAGCGTGCTCCGCCTACCACACCGGATGCCCTGGGTTCAAACCCCCGGGCAAAGCAAAAATCAAAAATTTTAGAAACAAAGTTTTTCTATTAGAAGAAAATTTTTCTAAGCGGGGTCGCCACTCGGCAGTGTTTGGCAAGCGCTCCGGGTGTATTTCTGCCATGAAAAGCTCTCAGTGAAAACTCATCTGCCTTGCAGATGCCGTTCGGAGTCGGCATAAAATCATGTAGGTCCCGTCCGGCCAATTTGTAGGGAAAATCAAGAGGAGCACGACGCAAATTGGAAGACAAGCTCGGCCTTAGATCTCTTCGGAGGTTATCGCGCCTTACATTTATTTTTTTTTTTATTTGGGCTCAGTAAAAAAAGTTCCACTACGCATACCCAAAAAATAATTTTCGAGCCGGCGAAATTAAATTTTTTTTACTTTTTTTCGACTTTGATTTTTAAAGTTTTTTTCATGACCTACCCTAATATGCATATTTTTTCCGTGCTTTTAAGATAAAATAAAACAAAAGAACATTTTAAGATACTGTTACCGATTATTTTCATATAATAAATAATAATTAAAAGAGACTTGTGCTTGTTAGGACTCAATGTCTTATACTGGTTAGAAGACGACTCAGCTTTTATTTATTGTTTATTGGTGTTTCATATATTTAATGTCTGTTCAGAATGTTGACTGACTACCCACGATGTCAACACCTCCACAAATACTGCCTTAAAGAAACTCATAAAATACTGCTTGGCGACCACCGTCGTGTGATGGTAGCGTGCTCCGCCTACCACACAGAGGATCCTGGGTTAACGCCCCGGGCAAAGCAACATCAAAATTTTAGAAACAATTTTTTTTAATTGGAAGACAGTTTTTCTAAGCGGGGTCGCCCCACAGCAGTGATAGGCAAGCGCTCCGAGTGTATTTCTGCCATGAAATGCTTCTAAGTGAGAACTCATCTGCCTTGCAGATACCGTTCGGAGTCGGCATAAAATACGTAGGTCCCGACCCTCCAATTTGTAGGAAAATGTAAAAGGAGCAGCACCAAAATTGGAAGAGAAGCTCGGCCTAAAATCTCCTCGGAAGTTATTCGCGCTCTACATTTATTTATTTTATCAGGTTTCATCCAGTCGCAGTATAATGGTTTCGGGGTATATGTTTTCTCCCAAACAGCTAGTAGGTTAGTCTAACTTGGCTAACGCGCTGGACGGGTATTTTGGCTACTTAAAAGCTACCTAGAACAACCTTTATCTTTTCTTTTAAACACTTTAAATTTTTTCTAAAATATATCAACTGCACGTCTTTTTTGTAGAAAATTGTTTGATGTGTAAACATCTATGCTAACAGTATGGGGGTACGGAATGGAAGCGTAAGTGTAGTAACTACACTGTAGCGTATTGTGGGAGCAATGTATGTGGTAAAGTTGATATGAGAGAAATGGTTTCGCAACGGTTTGTTATCGATGAGTTATCGCTTTGTTATCGACGCTTATGAGCGTGTTATCCATGTCTTATCGACAATTTATCGGTTTGCTAAAGGTGGTTTATCGATAAGTTGCAGACGAGTTGTCAACTTTTTATCGAAAAAATATGGAGTATTTATCGAAAAGTTATCTATTTGTTATCAAACATATATCGTTCTGTTACCGAAATACTATTGATTTGATATCGAAAAGTAATCGATTTCCTCTTGTATTGTACCGATTTGCTATCGGTGTTTTGTCCACATCGACGAGTCATCGGTTTGTTATGAAATAATAATATTAAATCGATGACATATCTCTAGCTTGTCAATAACTAGCCGATAAGAAGCCAATAAGAAGCTAGTGACTAGGCGATAACAAGCCGATAATAATTCGCTATCGAACAAGCCGATACTATTATTATTAATCTTAGGGCTGGAACCACTGCGGCATTTGTGTAGATCTATTGTGCATGACGTTTCAGCCTAATTCTGTATGTGGAGGCTTTTAATGTATCTAAGTATCTACTCAGTCACCCCACCTAGATGGGAGAGTCTCTGCGTTGCCAGAGCGATGCATTCGCAGAGAATGTGAACCGGCGTTTCACAGAAACGACAAATTTGAATATCGGATAGATTTAACTTATTTAGGTGATATCGTAGGCGACAGTGTCCCGTATAGTACCCAGTGAGAGGTCGTAGGTCCTTCCTCCCGATACCAAAATAATAACAAGTTATAACTTGTTGGTATCGGTTGTTGATCGTAAGAAGCCAACAAAGATGTTTTCAAAAATCCCGAAATTGTTTGTTTATGGCGAAGTGACCTCTTTTGTGTATTAAGTTCAACTCCTGTGCGAACTCTTGTTAACTTAACACCATTAGTATTCTAGATCCACATCGGTATATTTACACAGAAAGTGCTAACTGCAGGAAGAAACGGTTGAGAACGTTCTGTGTTCGTGTCCTGCGCTCGCCAGATCAAGTCTCTAGTTATTAGGGGCGAAAGAGTTGCCAGATCTCGAGGCAGCAATTCTTTAGTTATTCTATACCCTAAGTCCTGGTACCTGATTGGGGTTCTTCCGTTTGTTCGTCAAACAAATTCTGGTAACACTAAGGATATATTCAGTCTATGTGAGGTCTTCAAGGACCCGCCAGTTCAACCCAAACTAACATAGGGTTAAAAGGGCGAATCTCGGAATTTTACTATGACATTATAGAAATGGCATTAAAAGACACAGTAATTCGCATGTAAGCTTATTGTGATGTTCGAGGTCAAATGTCGAAAACAGTTTTTCGTTACTATCTCGCTTCCTAGGGCTTACTCGTATTTTGCGCTCAGTTCAAAGTTGATCATCATGAAATTCCCCACAAGTCCAGCCTGAAGTATAGCACGAAAAGCAAACGGTCGCTCAAACTTTGCATCAGTACAGGAAATTCGCTCAGATTTTGTTTTGGCATAGGGTTCGTCAACAAAATAAGTAAAAACAAGTAAGAAAGTCTAAGTTCGGGTGAAACTGAACATTACATACCCAGCTGTGCACTTGAAACGTTGTTGTTGTTTGCTTTGTGTGGTTAATAGTGTTATAAGACTGAGTTCATTTTGTATGAGTTAATCGGGGATTGCCCGTGTTGCTTTTTTTTGTTTTTTTTTTTTAAATGTATGAAAACATTTATTTCAAGCAATTTTTAATTTTATAATTTATTTAATAATTTGTTTAAATTTTCCCAAATTATTAAATAAATTATAAAATTAAAAATTGTTTGAAATAAATGTTTTCATACACTCATCATAATCATCATTTTGGCACAGTAAATACAAAAAAGGGTTTTTCGTTTTGTATTGATAACTGAAAAACTAGGTTTTTGTTGTTTTCCCATTTTGTGTGTTTTTTCTATTTGGTGGTTTTCTTATTTTGGTATTTTTTTTAAACAAGTGGCACCACCATCATAAGTACAAAGCAGAGATCGCAGTGAGCGTAAAATTCTCTTTGAAATTTGCCCATGTATTGACTGTTGATCGCTGTTGAAATGATCAGTGAGATCAGTTGTGTTAGCAGAAAAATCAGTTAGATTGACCAGGAATCCTTTCAATTTCAATTTTACAGAATTTTGTTAACTTAAGAGCGACTAAACTAATTTGTTCGTTTGACAAAGAACTCGGTCGAATTAACGATAATAATATTGTAACGAATTTACTTGCAAATCCTCTTATTTGCAATCCTCTGCTAAGTTCGAATCACTAAACTGTTGAATAAATAACTCCAATTTGTAGCAATGCAAAATGGCCTTTATTAAAGTACTTCACCATAACACTCCAACTGTACAACGAATAGCTTAATAACCAAACTGATAGCTTAAAGGAAACTGACTTTCAAAATAATAGTGCTATTGCTCGCTAGATATCGTCTTACTCGTAACTGCTTGACAATTCAAATCAAACTGAATTACTTCTTACTCGCTGGCGCCGCTTTTATAGTTTACGCTGCATACTTCTAGGCTCTTCGATTTCCAGAAGTTACTAGTTGTTTCGGCTACAAAATCGCCAGCCACAACTACGTGCACAAATTATTGCTCTCTCTTGTGACAACTCAGATAAGGTATATGCATGTGTTTGTAGTTTACAGTCTCCCGCACACACATAAGCGTATAAGTAAATTCATCGGTGTGTGACATCTCATCTCTTGCTGCCTTGTATGTAAATGTTGCTCGTCGGAATGTGTACATATGTGTAGACGCAATTATTTATTCGTTTATGTAGATACATAATGATTGAATTATTGATGTGCATTCACGTCACTGCTTAGATCGGCTTAGAGCTGGCAGCACTCCTTAGTTTTGCTAATATTCGTAACACTGCCCTCCACCTAAGTCTGATCGTCCCGATCAGACAAATCTCTCGATCTAAACGCTGCTAGCATCGCCAAATGTACCACTCTTCTACTCCGTGGTTTCTCAATGCTTTGTATGCGGTAGATGGTATCACTGAGCTTCTTCACAATCTTGTACGGGCCTTCCCAACTGCACCGAAATTGGGCTGGGACACCTTTCCGCCGGTGAGGGTTGTTTAACAGTACCAAATCTCCATTCCGGAAACCTTCCGAATTATTTTCCCTGTCGTACCTGTGTTCCATCTTACTACTCATTATTCTGGATCGTTCTCTCGCACTCTGTTGCTTGGCCAATGAAGAACTACTTTGTAGAGCTTGTTCTTGACGGATTGGCTTCACATACTCAGTATCGTTCCGACGTTTCCCAACAAAAGTGCGCGCTGGCTTGAAATCATCCTTGCATTCTTTCTGAAAAATTCTTTCAGTGAATTTAGTGCGTCCATTAGGGTTTGTTGATGCCGGTCTTTTCCTCGCAGGTACTTTTAATTTCGCTTTATTTGGCACATTCGATCCATCAACCTTTGCTCGATCTACTTTCCTTGACTTTCGTGGTCTCTGTCGAATCTCCTCGACCAGCACTCGCTTACTGCTGAACCCTTTTTCCAAACTGAAGTTAAGTGGCACATCTTGGTTCTCATAATGCATCACCCTTCTCTGCATATCGATCTTGATGTCATGGTCAACCAAGAAATCCACTCCCAATATAACTTCATCAACGATCTCCGCCACAACGAATTTGTGTAGAACCATGACCTTCCCAATTAGGACTTCACATATTACTTCTCCCTGAACTTGGTTATATTCGCCTGTGACCGTACGCAACCTCGCTCCAGGTAATGACTTTATTCCCCTGTAGACCAAATCAGATCGAATCAAGGAATGAGATGCCCCCGTATCTACAGTCAGTACACGCTCTTTACCATCCACATTCCCTCTGATGGTAAGACTGCTTGATTTCCTTCCAATCTGCGACACAGATATCACAGGACATTCAACAGCCGGGGCAAGTTTTCGTTCTTTACTTTCGACACGCTCTTGCTCATTTCCGCCAGCTTTGCGTTTACGGCCACCCACATTGTTGGAACTATTAGGACCAAGATCGCAATGACGTGCAATGTGACCTGGGTTGCCGCACTTGAAACATTTAATAACTCCGGCATTCTTCTGTTGAGATCCCTTCAGTGCTTCCAAAATTGTGTCTACCCAATCTGGTCTTTCCACTTCCACACGGCGTCCTTTGAAAACTGGCTTACACAGCGAACTGAGATGTCATATATGTCTTTTGCTCTTCCAGTTGAGTTTCCATCTTGGATGTAATCTGTGTCGACATTTCTGACATACGCGTTTCTTGTGCTTCAATCTTCGATGTTATGCGTGTCTCCTGCGATTCTAGTTGTGATGCCATATATGTCTGCTGTTCTGCCAGTTGAGATGACACTGTCGATGTTTGAGCAGATATTGCAGCTAAAATCATGTTCAAGTCTGTACTGGTAACCGTCTGCGATGTTTCGTTCTTCTCTTCAATTTTTGTTGTCTCCTCGCCATCAAGATGAAAGACATGCTCTTCCACATCAATTCCTTCTGCTTCCATTGCTTCTCGTAGCCGTGCCTGAAGTTCGAGTTTAACGCCGCTTGTATTCAATCCACGGCTCTCCAACTCCTTCTTCAGTTGCGGGATCTTCAATTCACTTAACTTTGCCATGTCCTTGTTGTCCTCTAGAATTTATTCAACAATTCCTCTTCTGACACCAATTGTAACGAATTTACTTGCAAATCCTCTTATTTGCAATCCTCTGCTAAGTTCGAATCACTAAACTGTTGAATAAATAACTCCAATTTGTAGTAATGCAAAATGGCCTTTATTAAAGTACTTCACAATAACACTCCAACTGTACAACGAATAGCTTAATAACCAAACTGATAGCTTAAAGGAAACTGACTTTCAAAATAATAGTGCTATTGCTCGCTAGATATCGTCTTACTCGTAACTGCTTGACAATTCAAATCAAACTGAATTACTTCTTACTCGCTGGCGCCGCTTTTATAGTTTACGCTGCATACTTCTAGGCTCTTCGATTTCCAGAACTTACTAGTTGTTTCGGCTACAAAATCGCCAGCCACAACTACGTGCACAAATTATTGCTCACTCTTGTGACAACTCAGATAAGGTATATGCATGTGTTTGTAGTTTACAGTCTCCCGCACACACATAAGCGTATAAGTAAATTCATCGGTGTGTGACATCTCATCTCTTGCTGCCTTGTATGTAAATGTTGCTCGTCGGAATGTGTACATATGTGTAGACGCAATTATTTATTCGTTTATACTACATGCAGCGTAAACTATAAAAGCGGCGCCAGCGAGTAAGAAGTAATTCAGTTTGATTTGAATTGTCAAGCAGTTACGAGTAAGACGATATCTAGCGAGCAATAGCACTATTATTTTGAAAGTCAGTTTCCTTTAAGCTATCAGTTTGGTTATTAAGCTATTCGTTGTACAGTTGGAGTGTTATTGTGAAGTACTTTAATAAAGGCCATTTTGCATTACTACAAATTGGAGTTATTTATTCAACAGTTTAGTGATTCGAACTTAGCAGAGGATTGCAAATAAGAGGATTTGCAAGTAAATTCGTTACAATATATACTTTTAGTATATTTGGGTCAAGATAAAAATAATTTTCGGATTTTTATTACCTGAGTCCGATAGAACTAGTTAATCTCGGACTTTTAAAAATAAAAGTCCGGAAATAAAAGTTAAATCAGGACGTTTATTTTTTAAGGCCAAAATAAAAGTCCCTATTGATAACAAAGAAACGGCTTATCCGAATTAAAAAAAAAATTTTTATTTTAACTAATTCTATCGGACTCAAAAAATAAAAATACAGATTTTACTTTTATACGTGGACTTTTATCGAAAAAGTTCGAAAAATAAAAAGGATGCATGATTCGACATGATATTGCTATAGGGATACATGGGAACTCAAACATTTTCACCTAGGACAATTTTTTGACCAGGACTTTTTGGACTCCGAAAAAAAAATAATTATTATTTTCCGTCTCTGATTAAAAGTATTTTGGAAAGAGTAAAAAAAGGTGCGGGTCAAGCTCCATTTCTAAATTTGTTTAAGTTTTGTTCTTAGCTCGACCATACCACTGCTGAGGTAGAATATCAGTCAAATGTGGTCAAATACAATAGAGTTATTGCCAACTTTGTTAAGGTTATACCTTTAAGAAAAGTGAGCGTGGTCTATAACCGATAATGTCTCTGCCAAATTGCAATGTAATATCTTTAACGTCTTTTGATTTACAGCTTGTTAAACTTCCAAACTTTCTTCTTATAATTGTGGGAGGTGCTACGCCCATATTCCAAAAGTTTTTGGAATATATGTTTTGCATCATTCGGTTTTTGAGCTTAGCGGTATTCGTTTTTGAGTTATCTAATTTTTTCCATTGTTCTAAATTTTCGATATCGAAAAATTCGATTTCACTCATTTTCAATATCAATCTATTCTGGGTCCAGATAAGCCCGTATACCGAATATTTGCTCAAGTTATCGTGTTAGCGGACGGACAGACGGACGGACGACATGGCTTAGTCAAGATTGTTTTTTTCGATACTGATGATTTTTATATATGTAAGTCTATATCTATATCTACCAACCGTTATCCAATCAAAGTTATAATACCCTGTGTACAAGTACAGCTGGGTATAATTATACAAAATTAGCGTGCCTCTGTTCTTTTTGATCTAAATTTGTCAATTGATGAGGAAGAAAATCGGGTCGTAATCACATAAAAACCTTATTCATTTAAAATTTTTTCGATCTTGTTTAAAAAAAGAAAAATATATCGGCATAATTTTGAAGAACATACTTCATTGTGAATCAAACTAAGTGTGATATCTTATCTGTCAACTGCCTGACAGGATGTTCAATATGGGTACTTTTTAGCGTTTTGACAGGGTGTTCAATATGGCGGCCTATAAGGCCGGCTATCTTCAGCGGGTGATAGAAAGAGATACAGAATGAGACAGCGATAGTCAATTACAAATCAGGTGATCCAATCACTTTGGAATTTTGACGTCTATGCAGAAGATACCACACTTAGTTTGATTCACAATGACATACTTTTTTCGCATTGCGTAACTTTGTATATCAATTTCATAAGCTACTGCGAAATCAGTATCTACATCGTATTGTAACTTGTCGGAGCAGTTTCAGACCTTTTAAGAATAGGTTAGGAGGCGTTATATGGGCTATATATCGATTGAGAAAAGATACTTAGTAAGTGAGAGGCCTTCACAGTAGATGCCGATAGATTGGGGCCATACTTGGATATGGCGAAGCAGATAGAGCTATCAAGCAATCCATGTTGCAATCGTCACCTCTATATAAAAGAAGCTGCACGCTGGTACAATAGTTGGTCTTGGGTATCTGCACCGGCAGAACGCAGATTTATTTTCCGCCGAGGTCTAATCCTTTGCGTGCTCCTCTCACAAAAGATCAGAAAGTATGTTTGCCGGTATAAACAAACATATTGTATTAGGTTGCTAATCATATCCTAGGTATTTAAGGGCACCAGAAAAAAATCGCATACGTAGACTGTATTAACATTTCAACCCACAACGGCCCACATACAACTACATCCTGAAAAAAATTCCAAAGTTGTAGCACCAAACAGCAAACAACTAGACAAAATACAAAGGGCAGCATGCGTAGGGGATAACAGGTGCACTTAGATCGTGCCCGACGGATGCACTAAATGTTATACTAAACCTGCTGCCACTGACCCTCTACATCAGATATACAGCGATCAGCACAGCCATCAGACTAAGGGAGTCTAAATGCTGGAAAGAAAAAGGCTATGGCCACAGTGACATCCTAATAAGGCTCACCGATGTGGCTTCGACAACAGATTACCTCTCAAATACACTGATTTTCGACAGAAATTACAAGGTGCAGATACCCTCTAGAACGGATTGGGCGGACGATAGAGTTGGAAGGGAGTATGCCACCTAAATCTACACTGACGGCTCCAAAATGGACTGTGGCGTCGGTGCAGGTGTCTACTCCAACCAACTAAAAGTCGCAATCCCCATCCGTCTTCCAAACACAGCCAGCTTCTTCCAAGCAGAGCTGCAAGGAATAGAGAGGACCTGTATCTTCCTTTTGCAGAACCGGATAGATGGTGAGGTAGTTATATACCCCGACAGCCAAGCGGCACTCAAAGCGCTAGAATCACCGTACACATCCTCTAAAGCCGTCGATAACTGTAAGAGGGTGCTACGCGAAGCAGCCAACCAGGCAGCTGTCACTCTCAGCTGGGTACCCGGCCACAGGAACATTGACGGCAACAAAAAAGCGGATGAAATAGCAAAGGAAGGAGCATCGCTAGACATCACGGAAGCAGTCGCGGTGCATCGACCACTCACATCAGTTCAAAGAGACTTTCTCACCTATCTAAGGAAAATAGCAATCCACGATTGGTACTCTTCGGACACCTGTTGAATCACCAAATTAATATGGCCAGACTACAACCAGAAAATAACCGATGACCTACTAAATAGGTCTAGGAAGGAAATATACAGAATCACGGCCACTATTACAGGGCACTGGCCGTTTAGCACACACGAGAATAGAATGGATATCCCCTACAATGAGAGGTGTAGGAGCTGTAGACAGAAGGGTGCCGAGGAATCGGTTACTCACTTTCTCTGCGAGTGCCCAGCTCTGGCGAATTTTCGGTCCCGAACTCTAGGCAGTTATGTGTTTCCGGACTTAAGGGCGGTGTCAAACTGCCGAATCAAGGACATCAGTAGATTTATTGATCTAACCAAGTGGCGGCCACCGTGGTGTGATGGTAGCGTGCTCCGCCTATCACACCGTATGCCCTGGGTTCAACTCCCGGGCAAAGCAACATCAAAATTTTAGAAATAAGATTTTTCAATTAGAAGAAAATTTTTCTAAGCGGGGCGTCCCTCGGCAGTGTCTGGCAAGCGCTCCGATTGTATTTCTGCGATGAAAAGCTCTCAGTGAAAACTCATCTGCCTTGCAGATGCCGTTCGGAGTCGGCATAAAACATTTAGGTCCCGTCCGGCCAATTTGTAGGGACAAATCAAGAGGAGCATGACGCAAATTGGAAGAGAAGCTCGGCCTTAGATCTCTTCGGAGGTTATCGCGCCTTACATTTATTTTTTTTTAAGTGGTTTGAGTAAAACTATACGCAGGGTGCATCAATCCAAAACGTAATTGGTACCAGCAGGAAGTGCATCAAAATGGCGCCTAGAGCTCTACTTGGGCCCGGCTCCATAGCCGGGCAGCACAGCAACCAACCAACCAGCACCAAACACAATTGAGCTTTGCCCTTCTTAACAAGCTCCAACAAGTAGCAAAAGCGAAACAAATTATTTTTTTTCTATAAGCTGGTAAATTTGATGAAGGCCTTTGTGAATTAAGGTAACCTATGTTTGCATGAATGCGGTTGCATGTGATAAAAATGAGACTTGTGGTTTTTCACAAATACCTAATTATTATTATTGTCATTGAAATAAACTTTATTTTTAACAAAAATGCTCCGAAAAGAAAATTCGCATGATACAATGTGCATATACATAAATATGATGATAAGAAGGCTAATGCAACGTCAAGTATGAGTGCAAGAGAAAGCATGGCAATGGGTGGTGAAGGTTATGATGATGAGTTGAATAGGAAAAAGCAAAACACAGATGCGAGCAACAATGAGAGGGAATACTTCTTCGGGGACAGCCGATGGTGACAATTGGAGCCACCGTACACCTAAGGCACCGCATTTTCTCCATCACATTCCCACGCTAAATCAACTCACAAATACCCACCAGAAATTGTGTTAGCGGTTTTGAGAAATTTGTCACACATATGACGGCAGCGTTACATGACTAACATTTTTTTTTAACAGATTTCTGTGCAAATGAAAATTCGCTATACAATTTGAGGTGCACTTCATGTTGCTGTTGTTTTAATAATTCTTTGTGACTTCTTTGACTTTACTAACATGGATCCCCGTTAGCAGGCGTGTATTTTAAGTTAGCTAACAATCGGTAGCGTGATGCCATAGACGTGGAAGCCCAATTGTTGCATCATCTGCTTCGTCCACGTCTTAAATACATAGTGAAGGTAGGCTTCGAACATTGCTCTTATATGCCCAGTTCCATAAATTACAGCATATTGTAACGAATTATGAGGAAATTCCGCTTATTCCAAACCTTCTGCTAACGTTCGAATCGCTAAACTGTTGAAAAAATCCCTCCAATATTCAGTATTGGTATACATTTAGTCTACTTGGGAGTAGTACAATTATACTTCAATATCACGTACTTCGCATTAGCGTGTTTAAATTAAAGTTTAATTATTAAACTGATTACGGACTACTCAGCTTGCGCTGCTTTTATACTCTCCATTGCTTCATTCGCATATTTCTACTAAAGTCTAGACCAAAGCCGGCCAAAAGTTGCACATTGTGCAATTTGAGTTCGTATTTTCACACCCACACTAACGATGTGTGATCACGATCGTTTGCTTTCGCTTATCACTCACTAAAATCAACAGTGAATGCAAAAAGAAAAGTTCATGCTACTTTTTGGGCACATAATAAAAACAATATGCTGCAATGTTAAAGTATCTTTTAATAAGTTTTAGTTAGTATTATTAAGTTCCTTTCAACATACATATTTTTTAAAACTTAATAATGTGAAAGTATTTTTACTTTTACATTGTTTTATAGTTCTTTGTATTTTGCTATCGCTTGCCATTCGCTGCATAACGCTTGAGCAAGCTAGACGGCTGCGCATGCTAAACAAAACCAGAATGAATGCAGAGGAAGACGTCCATGCTACTTTTTGCGCATTAAATAAAAACAATATGCTGCAATGTTTGCTGTGCCTGCGAATTTTCACATCAAATAAACTTTTTTCCTAGAAAAGGCATTTTAATAACTGCCATAAAGACATAGCTTCCCTTTGACAAGCAGAAAAGATCAGTTTATTTGATAAAGCCAAAAGGAAACTATTTTCGGATAGCGAATCAGATACAGCAGATAGGAACTATGAAATAAAGAAGGCTTATTTTGTCGTCGCTTTATTTTTAGCAAATAATTTTAAATTGAGAAACAACATACCTTTCAAACTTCACAGTCCATATTTTCTTTTAGCACACTGTAGGGAGTTGTCACTCAATTTTTACACACACTTATGCAATTGTTTTAGTATTTGTGTGGCCGGCTCTGCTCTAGACGTTTCGCCTTCTAGAAGTGCTGTATCTCCGCTTGGTAATCGAGCTACATATATGCGTGCGTATGTGTGAGTAACAATTTCGGCTGATGACTACATCTGTGTGTGTGAGGTATCTCTTCGTTGTCTTGCACATAAGAGTGGCTGTTTCATGTTTTTGTTGTAGCGTGATGTCAAGCCTAGTGATGTCAACATTCACCACAATATTATAAGGAACTCTGCATTCAATTAAACTCCTTTCAAGTCTCGGTCTTTATTTACCATGCCTAGGAAGCTAGACTAAGCCTAGCAATTTAGAATGGGTATTATCAACTTTAGGGCTCTAAAAGTCACCGAGGCCGGGGGTATGTTTCCAGCGTAACTTCCATCGTTAAGCAGCCCAAGGCCAAGTAACCTCTCCGCCTTATAAAGGGATGTTTAGGTAGTTTTTATACTAAATGCGGCTCGAGCCTTTCACTCAAAACAGAAAGTTTTCGGGCCTATAAGCCCATCTTTCTTTCTTCTTAAAATGTCAAATAAGACACATGGACGATTATATCAGGCGATCAATCGACCCAACACTTCTTTTGCAAGCTTAACATGCATATAGTAAAGGCGAAACTGCTCCCCACTCGTTGGTATCTGTTATTGATAGGTCGCTCGACTTCAAGCGATATACACTGGTGGCATTGTTGGATATAGCATGTGCCTCCAATAATGTTCTTCCGGAGGCAATACTTTGCGAGTAGACGCATGCCTGTTAAGTTTATACAAAAACTGCTTACTGGCAGAATAATTACCAAAGGGTCTGGTGGAAATACGATTCATAAGCTGGTAAATAGAGGCACCCACAAGCAGATGCTCTCTCCGCTACGTTTCGTTTTATGTAAGTTTGCCAGAAGCTCGGGACTCGAGGTCAACTCGGAAAAAACTGAGCTGGTCCCTTTTTACAAGAAGATACAAAATCCAAAATCTTATATCAGCTAAGGTTGACGGTGAAATCCTGGTTTTCAGCGATAAAATGAAGTATTTGGGAGTCATTCTGGGTAGTAAATTACTCTCGAGTAATTTGGGTCAAGAAAGCAACAAGTAATACAATGGATATATACAGCCATTGTGTGTCCATTTCTACTGAATGATGTCCTGGTTTGGTGACCGGCGCAACAAAGGCCCCGAACCTCAAACGCTTACAAAAACCACAAAAGAGCTTGTCTCTATTCCGAAAGAGGAAATCAACACTATTCTGCACCGATCACCACTGGTAGGTTTACCTATGACCTCTATTAAATTTAATGCTAGCACGAATATTATAAGAACAGGAAATATGCTTTGGTCGGTGCTTTCTACATGCGAGTGATCAATGTTGGTGTGGCCTTCTTATTATAAAGTTACTGGTCCTGAATAAGTCAGAGCTTTTGTCCCTGGTAAAGGTTCTCACTGGTCACTGTTTGATAGGTACTCACGCCGCAAGGATAGGCATCGAATATAACGAAGCATGGCAGTAGTAACTGCTGATGGATTGAGGAAGAGAAAAGCGTGCTGCATCTGCTTTGCCACTGTCCGGCACTAGTAGAAATAGGATGACTGCTGTCGTTTAGTATACAAGCGCGAAATATGGCCAGTAGTTAAGTTATTCAGGGCACGAAGTGTTTTGATACTCGTTAACTGGTATAGTAAGGGTTACTGCCCGTTTAGGATATCACAATGGGCCCATTGTTGGCACGAGTGTCGGGCTGGGGTACAACATCTCTGCACAGTCCTTTTAACTTAACCTAACCTACTCAGCCAATGCGATAAGCCATATATAAGGTGTAAATTTTACGTGTGCATGCATTCATACGTACATGAATGTAAATATGTATCTATGCCTAGACCCCAAGCTAGTAAAATAGATAATAAAACAGTTAGCTTAATAATAGCACAGCTTGGGATTATTCACTTCATATCACCTTTTTGATGCATTGTGTGTTTTGAAAGTGAAATGAAATGGAATTAATTTATGCAACCATTGTATGCAATACGCATGCGAATATCTACTTACATATATACATACATACATACCGGCATATATTCAGCCGTTGAGCGCTGTGTTAAAAATGGATGGAAAAATTGTGAAAAATTAAAAAAAGGCGTTAACACATGCAGATCATCATTCTCTTACATACACATGTAGGGAACCAACAAAAGTTCGCCTATTGGCGACGTAGAAATTTCCTTTTTTAACTTAAAATAATAAATCCTTTTCAATTATTCAAAGCAACTGTCGGCCAGACAGGAATGGGATGATGGTACTATGTTGCAATGCGCCAGCGACCAACTGCTTGGCATGTTAAAAAAAAAAATGTGAGATAGTTATGAGTGGCAGCTGGGAGAAGTGTGCGGGTAACTTTTATACTTAAACGAGGCAAACTAAACCTCTCAAAATCCCAAAGCTGCAGGCCAATAAATCTCTCTTCACTTATCCTAAAAATATTGGAGTGACTTATTGAGCTATACATAAGCAAAAGCGCTAATTTTCGCTGGGCGAACGCAGCCCAACACTCATACCGAAAGGGAAAATAAAATGAAAGCGTCTGTTGAAAGGTCGTTAGCATCATCGAAAAATCTCTAAACGGACATACTTTCTCGACAGGCTTCCTCACGCGTAAATATAGGCTATATGCAAAGTACTTCTACGATCTGGAACCCAAGGCTCTTTAGCTGCAGGGACTAATGCTTTTGTCTCTCCTATGTATATGGAAATATGTGGGCTGAGGGCAAGTCGCAGAAAAAATAGCTTGAACTGTTCATTAGAAAAACTTTAATTCCCTCTTTCTGTTTGTCCAAAACTGAACGACAAATCTCTGTTTTAAAGCCGAACATGTGGGCATCATTCTCAACTTCAGATTAAGCTGACAAGGAAATGTAGAGAAGAGACCAAAAAATTCTCTGAAGGGTATTATAACTACCTAAGGGCCTTTAGGAAGAACTGAGACTGTCGGCCTATATAATTCATGGCATGTAAAATACAGTTATTTGACCGATTCCAATGTGCTGTGGTCTACTCTGGTAGAAAGCGTTCGACAAAATAGAGAAGTCAAATGAAGGTTGTTATAGTGCGAAGCGTATCTGAGAATAAAAAATACAGTCTCAGATACCAATGCAACGACCTTTGCTGACAGCCTTGCAAGACAACCTTGAAGGCATTAGAATCGGAGTCTCGCTGGCGTCCAAAAGGAATCTAGATGTCTCCTTTTACTCGTTCCTCGTGCACAGTGATACTAAAAGGAATGAATTTGCTGGTAAGATGGCTAGAAAGACTCCGAAATGAATATAAATGAGACAGAACTCGTGGGTGGGGAGGGCGGGGTTGGCCTAGAAGGTTTAATGTGGTTATATAAATTGTTATCGAGATGGTCGGGCTATTAACTTAATGGTAACTTGTTACCGGAACGTACCGGATCTATATCCGGCAAAGGACCATCAATATCGATAAACCTCCCTAAAGCCTTCGGGGAGTGTCTCTATCGTTAATACAAAAACACCACGGTGTGTAGAATTTCATGATGTTGAACCTTGAACTGGGCGCAAAACTCGAGCAAGACATAGACAGCGAGATATTTGCGCAGTACTAAATTTTGCGACCTCGGTCGTCGAACATCTCAAGACTCGCACATGCGACTTATTATGACTTTTAATAGCATTAACATAAATAAAGGCGTATGCAAGTCAAAATAAAGGCGTACGCCTTCGGGGAGTGTCTTTATCGTTAATACAACAACAACGGCGGGAATCGTTCAAGCACCACTATGTTATCTTCTGAGAAAAATCGAGGGTTAACATACCAGAACTGACGGTGGGACAACCGGGATGATTTTAACGTCTCAGGATCCCTTGGGCTAGGTTTGGATAGAAAAGGAACGAGCTTCGTGCTCAAAACTGAACAAATCTCTATTGGGAGTACCTCTGGCCGTCATCACAGCTCGCTTTTGTATTGTATTGAATCGAGGCTGCAAAGAGAGAGTGTACCAAAAAGCTATAAAACGGTTTGGTTTACTTCATATGGCATATAATTCTGTGAAGGATCTTAAGCATACGGCGTTACCATGGCTTTGAGAAGGTACATATCGGTCGAAGATTCACGATTAACAAAAGCCATTATTATTAGGTTATTATCCTTGATTGCCTTTCGAAAGCGGCCAGTATAGAATTTTCTGTGAAATCTTTACTGGTGGCGAAACTTGGTTTTATAAGTACGATCTATCAATTAAGTAATAGTCCATGGTATGGAGCGCAAAAACTAATCCCAAGAGTAAGAGAAAGATAAGCAACATAAGTCAGCGTTAGCGGTAAAAATTCGCTGCTAATTTAATTCAAAAACTCTAAAATTATAACTAAAAGATTGCTTAACAAAAGTTTACAAAAATATCTTTAAAGCTGTAAGAAAGAGTATCTTCATTTCTTCTGCAGCGAAGACAAGAAAAAAGGGCATGAGTACCAAGTGCTGTTGTTGTCATTGGGGAGTGTTATGAGTTGATGGTCCTTTGCCGGATGCAGATCCGGTACGCTCCGGTACCAAGCCCGATCATTTATTATGTTCACATGCGACCTTCTAGGCCATCACGCCCTCCCAACCCCTAGATCCATGAGGAGTTCGGGGTCGCCAGAGCCTCGGCTGCTAATGAAACAGGATTCACCACGGATAGGTAAGGTTGACAATTGGGTTTGGAGAAGCTATATATTGCGTTGGCAACATAAAAAGGTTGCACTATACAACCTCTTGAATCTGGTATTTCAGTCGCCTCTTATGACAGGTATATTCTAACCCCCTGACCCGCTGGGGGTCATGAAGTTCGGTGTGTATACATTAAGGCATACGGTAGAAATATCTTCCCACATTTTACTTTTCTTTCCTCTTTTTGCCTTCCATAACATCCATATCATTATCATTTTCGCGTTGTTATTATACTGCTTTTTTTCTTTCTCTTCAGCTTCTGTTTCATCTTTAGTACCTTTACTTCTTTTCCTTTTTTCTTTCATCGATGTCTTTTTCTACTTTCTTTAATTTCCATTAACTGATTTGCCTTCCGATTTCGCTTATATCAACTGGGTCTGGTACAGTGTTCCTACATTCTCTTACGCCTACCTCCTGGACTCCCCATACCAGAGATGTTTGCATATCAAAAATACGAAGATTAAGAATGAATTTGAAGAAAATATTTTATCTTGTCTACGAAACGAAATTTTGTTAGTCCCCACGTATACATATGTTCATACATATATGAAAGTACTTATGTATAAATTTATTGTTTTATACCACCCATAAATGTTCACACAGAAACCTCATTAGCTCGCTGTTACAACTTAATAATAGTAACTTTGTGGTTCCTTAGCTACAACATTTTTTCTCGCTTGTCTTTAGCATATTTAGTCGAAGTGTAGCGCTACAATTTTCACTTGCGTTAATGATCTTGCCACATCTTAATAAGTTGGGTTTTTTATGCTGCTGTTATTTTTAATGCAATTCAAGGGAATATAATTTAATACACCCAAAACATGTGTATTCGTATGTATCTATGTGTTTTGGCTTCTGTTTTCAGCCTATGAGTTTGCTTTTTGTTGGGTGTGAAAAAATGTAAGTAATTTCACTTGACCTTACTTTGCCTGCTGATGCAGTAATGATGTGATGTTTCAATATCGAAATACTTAGATAGGGATATGATGTTCAAAATGAATTCACAAAAGCTTATTTATGTATGTTTGTGTAGAAAGGTATAGTTTTCCCGGGCTAACTGATATATTGTGTGCATACTTAGTGCCGCAAAAGATGTAACGCGTAAGCCTATGAGAGAAAGGGCCTTTTCACCAACTTTTTCGACCAAGGCCTTTTCAACCAACATGAAACCTTCTAGGCCATACGGCCCTCCCACCTTATAGATTCATGAGGAAATTGGAGTCGCCAGAGTCTCGGCTGATAAAGCAATAGGCTTCCCCACTGGTAGGTGAGGCTGACAATTGGGTTGAAGAATCTATAAATTACACTGGCAATCCCTTTAAAGGGTTGCGCTACACAACCCCTTGGATTCATTTGGTATTTTAGTCGCTTCTTACGACAGGCATAAATGCCGCGGATATATTCTGAGCCCCCTAATCCGCTGGGGGGCTTCCTATAAACATTGTTACATCGACTTGTGGGTGGAATATCACATTATCTCGGCTGCCGTTCTGAAAGCGCCATATCTGGGGATTTTGTCTATATCCTATCCTATATACTATCCAGAAATACTGAATTTATGCTCAGATAAGGCATTTTGTAAACAAATTCTAAACTGGTAAGATTTTAAAAGCTTTCTGAGATTGGCCACTTTCGAAACTGTTCCACGTTTTATCGGCATCTCACAGGGAATGGGAGAGGATTGAAAGTAAGGAATACAGAAAAGGAAGTTGTGGGAGCGGCGTGGGGAAGGAAGGAGGAGAACGGTTAAGACGCTGGAAAAGATAGATTACTGACTAATTTTCAAGTATTGGTGTGTAAAAATATTTGTTTACGGTGTAGGGGAATCCAGAATGAGAGTGTATGGTAAGTGTTAGCGTAATTTTTGGAAAAGGGATTGTGGGAATATAGAAATTAGAACAGTAGGGTAAGTGGAGGCGTGCTTTGTGGGAGTAATTGGATGGAAAGGCAAGCAAAAAATAAACAGGGGGGGGCATACAATATTCGATTTGATATCGAAGTGTAACCGGTTTCTTATCGATAAAATGCGTCGACGACTTAAAATATCTTTTCGACGGGTTGTTGGAGAGTTATTCATTTCTTTTTGATGAGTCATCGGTTTGCTATTCATTTGTTATGAGCGTGAAATCGACGAGGTAAAGGCGGGTTATACATTTGTTATCGAAGCATTATAAATTTGTTTTAGATAGCAAATGTTATCGAAACGACATATTATTGTATTGTTATCGGGTTCTAACGAAGTGCTCATTTCTTTTCTTTGCCAATATACTTTTTCAATTTTTCAATACAGAAATTTGAAAATCAGAACTTTACTGTAATGAGTTGCGAAAAACGGAATATTGAATACAGAATTTCGTATCACAGAATTTTAAATAAAGAATAGTGAAAACAGAATTTTTAACACAGTATTTTGAACCAAAATCGTATTACACCCAACCCTTAACTTCCACTGCTTGGCGAGCTCTAGTTTAATTGAAAACATTAATTTTCTAGAACTTGCACCTGTATGTTTATACTTTGCACTTACGCATTTTTTATGACAGATTGGGTCGCAGCGAAGCGGTGGCTGCTTATCAAATAAAAATTTTTTTATAAACCAACTTATGGTTTCGGTCCTTGATAAAATCATCCGGGCATGCATTTATTGACTCACACATTGCCAAATCATGTATAAAGTAGTAGTAGTTAAGCATTTAGCTATACAGTTAAAATTAGAACATTTTCTTGCAACAGCAACTCTGAGTTGTCTTTTATTTTCACTTAAGAAGTAGGAGTGACCACTTTGACTTCAACTCTTTACTATAATTCCTTCCATAGTGTTCTTGTTCCAGAAATAAAAATACCTCGTAAATATTTAGCAACATTGCATCATCACGTAGCAACTTTCGTATACCTGCAGGAAAGATGTGAAAAATTGGTGGAAGGGAAAATATTGGATTTTTTAAGTTTTATTATGAAATGTTTCTTATTTTATAAGGATCAACGTTTAAACTACTTAGGATTCTGCACATTTGGCGAAAGTTGTGATTAGCTCAAATTTTAAATGAAATTTAGGAAGTAGTCGAGCTGTACTATTAGCTTGTTTAGAAAAATGTATCTGCGCGATTTTACTTTTCAGAAAGTACAATGTTTTTCAATATCACATACAATAAGGCCCATTTTGGAATTAATACAGTACTGTAGGTACATAAATGGATTATATTTTAGGATGAGCAGTGGGCGCTATCAGAAAACACAACTGTTGATCAGTCGTTGAGTGATAAAATTCTGAATGCACCGTTGAGTAGTTATGGTCCACCCAACGGTTGGAATTTTACGTCAAATTACTGAACAGACATTTTTTCGCGGGTTCGAATCACGCTCAAGGCCTAACAATAATTATTTTATCATTATTATTGATAAATGTTTAAATTAGAATAGAAGAATGAAAAATTTAGACTGCCAAAGCTCGTTGTTTAGATCCATTACGGGAACTGCTAAATTCCTTCATCGGCCGTGCAGTAGGCCGATATAAAAACAAAAATAGTTAAAAATTTGTTTCACTACATTTAGCCAACATATTTATTCGGCTGTCTGGTAGTTCTTTGACATTTTAAAGCATTGGTGATGAATAAATTTTTTTATAGTGAAGTGTAAAAAGTAATTTTAGAAGTCCTTTTCCTTAAAATTTAAAGATAGATACATTGTGCATAAGACAAGTGTGATATGTTCCACATAGACCTCAAAATTACAAATCACCTGATTTTTAAAGTGAGTATCGTGGTTTCGTCCTGTATCTCTTTCTATTACCCGCTGAAGATAGCCGGCCGTGTGCGCTGCTATATTGAACATTCTGTCAGGCAGCTGACGGATAAGGTATCACACTTGTTTTGTCCACAATAGATAGATATTTCATTCGACAGTTGGCTCGACTCGCCGTACATAGAACAAAATTTACGGAAACATGTTTGCGACGTATCAACAAAAATAGTATCGAAGTACTAACAATGTATGCCATACATATATATTATGTATTTAAATTTAAATACATGTAAACAAATATATACATAAATGAATATGCTACATGTATTAAAAACTAAATTTGGCCAACAATTTTCGGTATCGCCTTTAACCTTTTTAACCTTTTAAGGCATTGCATGTAAATAAAGGAATAAATAGAAGCGCGTATGTATGAACATAATAATGTATGTGCATACTTAAATGCATTTGTTTTCCTTAATAAATAAAATCAAAATTGTTATTGAATAAAGCAACAAAAAAAAGGAGAAACAAGTAAGGACAGGACTGTCTTTGACTGTGTCAAAGACCTCATACTTTCATGATTGAAGCTGAGTAATAATCTTATCCCAATCGTAAGATCCGAATAATCGGCTGTATGTGTAATACGAATTTCACACAGAAATTTGATGGAATCACAATTTCGTTTAATGAAATAATTTATTTTTGCTTTTCACACAGAGCCTTTTGCTTTATTAACGAACATCTGTCCGTAGCCCCAATAAAATCGTATGCTTTTTACAAAGAATAATTAAAATGGATAGCAGACCCTTCCTCTTTAACTTTAAAGACGCCATACTATATTTTGTCGCAAAAATAAAAATTTGCATTTTTCTGAGAATTTAATATTTTTCGTAAGTTATTAAAAAAAAATTTTTTTTATTGTCATTTGTTACATGGACAATAGAATCCCAATACCAAGTAAAACCGACTAGATTTTTCACGCCATTAAAGCAATAATGAAATAACTAAGAATTTGTATTTTTTATTGTAGAAAACCTGACTAAGGTAAGTGTCCCTAATTTCGTGGTACTAAGGATTTTTCTGACTTTCTACCTCTCTTGCGTTAAAACAAATGAAGGAAAACTAAAAAAGTAAAATTTTCCCATTTAGTTGATCAATTAAGATAAGTTTCCACCTACTCTCAAACAAAACTAACAAATGTTTTAATTCATATAAATCAAAGTGTGTGAGTACCTCAAATGTACCTAATTTCATGACAAACATGTTCTGATGTCCCTAATTTCGTGGTATTTAGTTAAACCCTAATTTTATGGAAAAAAATAGTTATAATTGATTTCAAAGCAAATTCCTAAAGATCCACAAATTGATTTACTGAAATTCATATTCAGAAATTTATAATTTAAAACTTTTTTTTTATTGTTATTTTATTTATGAAAAGAAAGAGTTTCAAGACCAAAATAAATAAGCAAAAAAAAATTAGGTTAATGTACGCACTTTTCAAAAACTTTTTATTTTTATGTTTTTGCTGTTGTTTTCTTTTTGATTTTTTGTTTTTTTTTTTTTTATATTTTTTCTTTAAATCTAATATTTCTTAGAACTTTAGACATTATTGATATGAAATAAGTAACATTAAATGAAAACGGTTTAAAACAAAAATAAACAATAAAAAAAATTTATTCAATTGATGTAACTTGTTACTTTTCTAAAAATTACTTTTATTTATTATTACAAAAAATTTTTTTGTTATTTTTGTTTTTTTTTTTTGTCATTAGTGACACCATTAAGCGCTTCTGTCAAATCTTCTTTTGTATAACGAGCTTTTGTCATTTTTTCTAAAAAATTAAGTTATTAACCCAATAATCAGCGAACAGAGATCGAATTAAGTTTGAGGCAGTTTTCTTAAATTTATTTGAAAAAATACGCGCATAAATAACTCCATTCCAAAAATGCGTGCTTTCCTGCTGAAATGTAAATGCGCAGTATACCACGAAATTAGGGGCATGCACAAAATTTGGTGTACGTAAATTCGTGGTATCGCTTTAAGCGGTAATTTAAGGTTTATATTCAAAATTTTTTTTTTCTATTATCAATATTCATTCAAAACAATCGTAAAGAAGTTGAAATCTTGATACATTTTTTTAAATTAAATGAAAAATGATTGAATAAACAAAAGTTCTATAATGCCATTATTTCGTTAAAATGTTGTGCTTCCCAGAGCTTTTTGATTAAAATATTGACGAATAGATTAATAAAAGTGTACCACTAAATTACATCAAAATCTTCCTCGGGGATTTATTTAATAATTAAAATACTTAAAAAATAGGGTTTCTTATGAAATCTTAAAGAAAATAGAAAAACGCAAAGTATTATATTACCCTAATTTCGTGGGTACCACGAAATTAGATACATCACAAAAAAAGTGTGTCCCTAATTTCGTGGGTTAGAAATATTAAAAAAAAAGTTAAAAAAATTATTGGAATGAGTTTTGCAGTAATATAAACGTTTAAGAAATGTTCACTAAATACCAGAATATTATCATCATAAAAAAAAAATTTACCGATACAATTTTCACAGGCTTAACAAAATACACTGGACTCCTTAACACTTTACTTAAGAGGTCTCCTTACAACAGGCTCATTTTCCGAGCTTGCAACTTTATATTGCTTGATTTAATATTAGGTTTGATATTAAAAATTAGTAAAATATCAATTATTATACCGTAAAAATCAATCTTTATTATGAAATTTTCAGTTTAAAGAAACACTCCCCCAATTCCTTGTTTGGAAGAAAAAATCGAAATGCCACGAAATAACGTACTACCACGAAATTAGGGACACTTACCTTAACTATTCCATTAAGCATCTGTCCGTAATTGGCATAAGATATCAAAAAAATAAAAAAGAGATAGCTATGACAGCGAACCTAATATCTGAAAAATAGTTTGTATGGGATATATACAATATATATCGTTAGCTTAATGTGAAAATGTGCTAAGTCACATTTTTTTTGAAAATTTTTATTTAAATGCAGTTTTAAAACTGAATTCAAAATACATCGATCACAAGAAAAAATATTTTAATTCTTCCTTTTTACGTGCTGTTTGCAATGATTTGTAAATGTGCTAAGTCGTCAGCTGTTCAAAAAAATGTGGTAAGTCATCTAATTACTAGTAATTTCTTTGTGCGCGCATTTTATTGACTTATTTAATTCATTCAGTCTAAAAGTACATGCTTTGTTGTTTTTGTTGTTGTTTTATTAACGACAAAGACACTCCCCGAAGGCTTTTGGCGGATATAGATCCGGTACGTTCCGGTAACAAAGCACTATTAAGGTATTAGTCCGACCATCACGGGAACGATTTATATGACCACATTAAACCTTCTAGGCCATCCCGTCCACCCCAACCCCTAGTTCCATGAGGAACTTGGGGTCGCCAGAGCCTCGGCTGTCAATGAAACAGTATTCGCCACGGTTAGATGAAGTTGAAAATTGGGTTGGAGAAGCTATATATTGCGCTGGGAACCCCTTGAGAGGGTTGCCTACACAACCCCTTGAAATTGGATTCATCCAATTCACATGCCTTTGGTGTTTGATAAATGCTTTGCGCTTACCATAATCTACTTAAATTCTTACATGTCGATAACTACATGCTTTGTTACAGACTAGTTAAAAATAGAAAACAATTCTTAAACTTATATAAGCTGTATTAAAAATTAATAACACTACTGAATCGATTTGCTATTTTTATAGTCCTAGTTATAGGTTCACTCATAGCATAATTCGTTTTATTAGTTATTTCGATAAATAATCTATTATGCCGAATATCATGCAGTGGAATATATGGAATGAATAAATTAGATAAATCAGAGCAATTCGTGCTAAAGTTTATTACATAATAGGCAAGTATGAGATAAAAGTTATTCTGTCATGCAAAGCCTGAAGACCAAGCAATTTGCGCCTGCTGGTGTATGATGGGAGGCCGTCTGGCCAGTGAAGCATACGTAAAGCAATTTTTGTAAACATTTTATGAACTCTCTCAATTTTATAGGAGTTAGATTCATAGAAAGGATTCCATATTATTGAGCAATATTCAAGACAACTTCTGACCAAGGATATATAAAGTGCCTTCAACGTCATATGGTCCTTAAAGTCACTGGTGTTACGTCTACTGAACCCAAAAATTGCAACAAATTTTGAAACAACGAAGGCAATGGTACTAGAAAAAGAGAGTTTGGTGTTAAAAATTACATATTGAGTAAAAAGTGCTAAGGCGGGAGAAAAAATTTGTTTTGAGTGCGGAAATTGTGCTAAGTCATAAAATAGCTGCTGGGTTGACATACATGATGTTTACTTATCTTTTTCAAAGCTTCTACACTCAAAAGCATTGCAACTAAGGTATCCTCATTCACAGTTTTGAAAAAAGGAAGTTATTTCAAAAATTATTCATTTTTTTCGTCTCCTGTAAAATTCGTAAAAGTCGACCGATTTCTTCGATTTTTTCAGACAATATGTGCTATATACGAAAACATCTGGTGAAAGTTTGAGCTTTTGTCTGACAAATCTGATGATATGACAAAAACACTCTTTTCTGTAATCGGTTGAATGGGGAATATATGCTAAAACACCAAAATATACCCGCTCACCGAATTTCATCAAAATATCTCAAAAATGGACATGACTAAATCAATTTACAATTTTGAGATTAGTGACAAACTTAATATACCATTTAATTTTCATGAAAGGTATAAAAATCTAACTGCAAGCTTTCACAAAGAAAAATAAAAGAATAAACGCCATGACTAAGTATCGACTTATTTGGATCATACATATATACCACAATATTCTACATAGTCTAACGACGGGCTATGGTCGCGTCAATTCAGGGCAATAATAGTACAAGCGCACGTTTCTTACTTTATATGAGCAATATTTGCCATACATGAGCAATAGACCTTTGTCAATCATGACATTATTATTGGTATAAATGATCAACAGATTTTGTTCTTTTTTTTTTAAGTTCGCGTAGGTATGAGCCATTCCTAAATTTTGCTTTATTCACCTTTTTCGTACAACAAACACATTTTACACGTTTCGGTGTCAAAATATGTATTTGTTCCTTTTTCGATTTTTGTTTGTTTCATTCAAATTTACTCCGCCTTATTACTTTTATATGTAGACAAAAGCCTGTGTGGCACTTTGGCATTCATTTTTTCGGAATTTATTACATGACAACATGCTGTGCAAGGTCAAAAATTGGTTCAGTGCAGCGCCCTCTAAGATATTTTTTTCTATTTCTTTGACCACAATTACCTATAGCTTAACAGTTATTGCATGCAACCAAGGGAAAACCGTCTAAAAAATCGCCACAGACACCATTAAGCACAAACAGCAAGCGCAATTCCTTTATACCTGTCTAGTTTTTATCTTTAACGCAGTTAGTCTTGCAATTAAGTTGCTGCGCATGCGCCATCAAAAATTTTGAAATAAATTTTTTTTTTGTGTCTGTTTTGAAACCCAAAATTTTCTTTGGTTAAGTAGTTGCTGGTGAGTAAGCTGATGGTTGCTTACGATGTGCGCTATATCGTTCAATATGGTTAGGTTTGTGGTTGGTGTTGTAGGTGGTTATTGAATAATATGCTGACTAGTATGCAGGGTTTGGTGGTGAGCGGTATGCGCTAAAGTGTTGTAATTTGTAAGCTCCGAAACTTTGGTGCTTTTGTGGCTTTACTTTTGTATGTTGCATGACTCCTTTACTTGTGGCATGAGTGTTGTTGTCGGCGAGCCATTTAATGTGTATAAAAATGTTGGTATCATTAATTTTGTGTTTATCATTACTTCCTTTATATTAGGTCGATTGAATTTTTGTCCGCTTTTCATACAAATCTGGCAATCGAAGTAACTTCTCATTGAGCTACAAGCGTGAAACTTTACACATAGGTTAGAACACCGTGTCAATGCAACAAAAGGAAAAAATCCGTTAGGTGGCGCACGGATCAAAATAATTAGATAAGAGTTTAAGTAATTTCTCGATGAGCATGCGCAGCAACTTAATTCAGAGGTCGATGACAGCCGATGACACGATACAAAAAGATTCGCTAGGGGGCGCACGGGATGAGATATTTAGAAAGGTACAACTGTAAAACTTCACAGATAGGATAAGACGCGGAAAAATTTTAAGAAAAGGAGAAAAAAATTCCGTTAGGTGGCACACGGATCGAAAAAATTAGTTCATAATCTGGAAATTTGAAATCGGGTTTTAAGTAATTTCTCGATGAGCTAGAGGCTAAAAATTCAGAGCTTAATTCCGAGGTCGATGACAGCCGATGACACAATACAAAAAGTTTCGCTAGGGGGCGCATGGAGTCAGATATTTAGAAAAATCAAACGTAACGGAGGGAATTGATTTGTATGTTCTCATTGAGCTGCAAGCGTAAAACTTAATAGATAGGTTAAGACACCGAGAAAATGTAAGAAAAAGAGAAAATAAAAATAAAATAAAAAAATTTTAAGCACTTCCTTTATATAAATGGACAAAAATCAGCGAAAAATGTCTCCTCATATAAAGACATATTCTTGTTAAACTTTGATTTTTAAATTTTGACATAGAAACTGCCAAAATATTTACGAGAAGTAAAAATATAAATGTGGAGCGCAAATGATTGACTAGTAATATCTACTTTCCTACCAACTTTCCAATTCAAGTAATGTGCGCTCCACTTTTATATTTTTACTTCTCATAAATATTTTTGCAATTTCTATGTCAAAATTTAAAAATCAAAGTTTACATAAGGAGACATTTTCGCTGATTTTTGTCCATTTATATAAAGGAAGTGCTTAACATTTTTTTATTTTACTTTTATTGCATATTCTTTTTGGAAACTCGTATGAACTGATTTATTGATTAGTTGGAAAAATAGTTTTATATTCATAAATATGGGTTTTATATGGGTTTGTTTTTATGACATTTTAACAATTATGTTTTACTATAAAAGCTCTAGCAAAAAAAACAAAAAAAATTTACTTGTAGCTAAAATAAAATTATTCATTTTATCCAAGTTTGAAAATATTTATTAAGAACTTCTGATCTTCCACCCACACTTCCTTGGACATTGACCTATCCCACATAGTTATTATTATTATTAAAGGACTTTGAGTTCAATAGTTGTAACCTTAAAAGAAAACTGTTTCCAGGAGCGGTCGGAAAATGATTCTGTATTAGTTCCAATATGATCCCTAAAATAATCCAAGTATAGCCACGAACACAATCTCGTAAAAATCCCAAAAGGTTCCTAAAATGATCTCGATATAATTACGCAAACAATCTCACAATCGTCCAGATATAGTGCTGAAACAGTCCCAAGATATTTTAAGATATTTACTTATTTATTACAACAACTTCTAAATCACACGAAAAACAATCTTAGTATAATCCTAAACACATCCCGAAATAGTCTAAAAAACCAATACTGAAATTATCAAGAAATATTCTCCATATGATCCTTAAAAATCCTGCAATGATCCCTAAACGTTCTCCTATTATTGCAACAAAATTCCCAGTCTATCCCAAAATAATTCGAGGAGGAAAATATCAAAAAACCAACCAAATTGATCCCGAAATGACTCCGAAAAGTACCGAAAAAAATCTAGAGATGGTCCCAAAATGATCCTGAAAAATCCCGAAAAGTCCGAAAGGGCTCCTCTAATTATTCATGAAACAATTTCGAAATGATCCTTGAAATAAATAAAATTAAATAAATGTAAGGCGCGATAACCCCCGAAGAGATCTAAGGCCGAGCTTCTCTTCCAATTTACGTCGTGCTCCTCTTGATTTTCCCTACAAATTGGCCGGACGGGACCTACATGTTTTATGCAGACTACGAACGGCATCTGCAAGGCAAATGAATTTTCACTGAGAGCTTTTCATGGCAGAAATACACCCGAAGCGCTTGCCAAACACTGCCGAGGGGCGACCCAGCTTAGAAAAATTTTCTTCTAATTGAAAAACATTATTTCTAAAATTTTGATGTTGCTTTGGCCGGGGTGCGAACCCAGGGCATACGGTGTGGTAGGCGGAGCACGCTACCATCACACGACGGAGGCCGCCGAAATACTATCGGATATAATCCCGAAATAGCCCGGAAATAATGCTGATACCGTAATGAGTTCCGAATAAAATTTTGAAATACTTTCGCAAGTAGCATTGAAATAATCTTCAAATAGTCCAGATTTAATACTTAGGATGTTCTCAAAAATGATCAGAGGAATTGAGCCGTAAAATAATCGCGGAATGGTAGCGATAAATATGATTGCAAGGCTGGGTGCGGTTCGCCTAAATTTTAGGTACCTAAACTAATATTCCACTGGAATTTTCCAGCACTGCAACAATTTAGGAAATAATTGTCAAAACTGTGCGAGTTCATTTGTCAACCTAAATTGTTTGTTTATGCTAAACAAAAAATCAAAAAAATCATTAAATTACATATTTTCACATTTTGCTACATTTATGCATGTTTCCACCGCAAAGCTAATTTTTTTTTTTGTTGTATGCTGAAAAAAATCTAATTTTTTTCTTTTCACTACCCCAGCCAGCATTTTTTGAAAATTTTGATCAAAAAATTTTTAAATATCATACCCCGAGATGATTAAAAACGTTCAAATTTAAAAGCATTTGCTGTTCGAAAATTAACGTATCTTCGGGAGAAAAATGTACCATAAATGTGATTATTCTTGAATAATCATTTATGATTCCTATTTCGAAAAGCTTTTTATTCATATTTGATGTCATTGTAAAATTGAGCTTTACTAGTTTTGAAGTAATATTTGACTGCTTTTCACAGTAATTTTCTGATCATATTCCTGAATATATTTCAATCGTTTTGGTTGAGATTTTTGAATCATTTTTGAATGCCATTATAATGCATTAATCTTCATATCTCATTCAAAATAGGATACTACATAATAATCTTATTTCATCAGGGGAAGAAAGCATGCGAAAGTGAGCTATTCGAACCACAGCTAACTCGCAAACAAACTTGACCGATATACACCTGCGACTACAACATCCAACATCAGCATTATCGTCTGCATCTTAAAATACGGATACGATACGGGATGTTGAAGCCGTATCCAGGTATGTCAAGATAGTTTCACTTACCTACTACTAGTTTCACTTACCTGGGGTTCTAATAGTTCACAACCTTTGTATTGTCCAATCATTATGTGTTTTCTGGGAAGCCGAAGATGGAGAAATGGTTGGGGAAATCTTCGGTCACATTTACATTATTTACATCTTGAACAATATCTTTTGTAAAAATAATACAATTTTTATATATTTTTTCTTAGTTTCATGATTGAAAAAATATGCGTATGTAAAAAAAAACAAGATTTTTAATGAAAAGTAAAATATAACGAAGTATAAAATTCATTATTCAGTAAACAAATATATTCATAAAAGGTTCAGAAAGATGACTGAAGAATGATAATAAATTTTTGATCACATAAAGTAAACACATTTGATTCAAATATGATTCCAAAATGTGATTAAAAACTATATTCAGTTTTTGATCATCAAAGGTAAGCATATTTGATTATTCTTTTTGTTGGTTTTTATGAAATATTAAAATTTAGTCATTAAAGGACTTCAAAAATTATTCCAAAAAGTGATCGAAAAATGCTTTTTAGTTTTTCATCATCAAAAGTATTCATATTTGATTATTTCTTTTGTTCAATTGTATGATAACTCATTATTTAGTCAGAAAGAGTAATCAAATTGTATTGATATGTAGGGAAATTCAAAATTTAATCACCTAAATGCTGAGTGGGTTCCTGAAATATTGTTTAACTAATCTATAAAGTTGGCGGCCGCCGTGGTGGAATGGTAGCCAGTGGCGGATCTAGGATTTCGTACTGGGGGGGGAGGGGGGGGGGGGGGCTTGAAATTTTTTCACTTTCAAATTTTGTTTTTGTTTTCCATGATGTGTTAAATAAATGTATACAGAATATAAAATGACATGACAAAACGAGGATTTTCAAAATTAAAAAAATTAAATAATTTACTAATAAAGTACAAGCAATATTTTCTGAAATGAAGTTCTTCTTTTATTCAGCACATTCGAGATAATGATATAACAACCATATAAAAATAGTCATAAAAACCTTTCTTTCAAACCCACTTATTGCTGTTTCAATCTTCTATCGACCAATCCAAAGATTCAAATCGTCGGGGCTTCGATTTACAGAAAAGATCGGTTATTTCTTCAATGTCCGTTTATTTTCTTTGTGGACGTTCCCTAGTGCCAGACCAGTCAGTCGATTTTCAGACATATTGACTCTCAAATAAGTCTTCAAGCGCTTTAGAACAGAAAAAGAACGCTCTGCGGTCGCTGATGTCACGGGGATAGCCGCAAATTTTTGCAACAGTGTCGTCACGTTTGGAAAAAATGAAGAAAAGTGTGCTGATTTAATGATTTTCAGGGCATCAGCAGCTGTTTGAGCATTCTTGAATGGATCACTTTTGCAATGGTTATGCCACAAATAAAACCTCATTTTTCAGCACTGTCTCATTGTGACTGGTGAGATCTTCTTTGTAAACTTTAGCAGCAAGTACAATTTTGTCAATCGTTACTCCTGCAGAGTATGCTGGAATCAGTCCCTCCAGAGGCAGTATTTTCAAAAATTCACATTTGAACCTTGGCGTCAATGAAGAAATCATGTAGTCCAGGAAAGGGTAGTAAATTGTAGCTCTGTAATTCGGGTTTAGCCCCTAGCCCTTTTTTGGCCCTCTTTAAAGTGTTTGCCCTTTTTTGGCCCTCTTTAAAGTGTTTGCCCTTTTTTGGCTCCAAATCTATTTTGGCAACTCGGATTGTGAAATTTGTAATGTGTGTATCAAATGACTTCGAAATTTTATTTTATTTTTTTTCGTTATGATGATGTGGCAGCTTGGTAATCAGCTGATAATAAAACATTAATCGATTATCAAGTGTCATCACTTACACAACGTAGAAATGAAAAGGTAAGGAAATATTTTGCTTAAAACGCCACTAAAGAATTTTTTTATCAGATATTTAATAAAAAAGCAAATGCCAGCAACAACAAAAAACTTCGAAAATGAAGAAAGCGATGAAAGTGATGAAAGTCGTTTCGATGACAAGACGAACCATGTGTGCCGGCGTTAAGTTTTTTCTTATATTTGGCGGAACAAAGTAATTACTGCTTAAAAAAAATAAATAAATGTAAGGCGCGATAACCTCCGAAGAGATCTAAGGCCGAGCTTCTCTTCCAATTTGCGTCGTGCTCCTCTTGATTTTCCCTACAAATTGGCCGGACGGGACCTACATGTTTTTTATGCCGACTCCGAACGGCATCTGCAAGGCAGATGAGTTTTCACTGAGAGCTTTTCATGGCAGAAATACACCCGGAGTGCTTGCCAAACACTGCCGAGGGGCGACCCCGCTTAGAAAAATTTTCTTCTAATTGAAAAATCTTATTTCTAAAATTTTGATGTTGCTTTGCCCGGGAGTTGAACCCGGGGCATACGGTGTGATAGGCGGAGCACGCTACCCATCACACCACGGTGGCCGCTTACTTAACATATTTTTATTATTAAAAAATATAAATAGAATTATAACAAGTAAGGACGGGGCTGACAATATGCTGTTAAGTTTTTAACGAGTAGAGCCCTCTATGCCATTTATTTCAACTTTCTTATGGTTAATAAGAAAGTGAGTTTAATTCAATTTCTGTAAAAAATGCGAGATGCATTCGGTAAAAATATTCACAGTAGACAATTTTTTGCATAAAAAATTTAAAACCATACCGTGTGTCCTCAGTATGCCGTTACGTGCAAAATACACGTAACTCGCACGTATGATACCTCAACCTTGCACGTAATGACTTTTCGAACGGAGGGGGGGATTTAGCCCCAATATCTCAATATGCTCCCTAAGTGATCCAAACAGAATCCCGAAAATATACTAAATTATACTGATCCCAAAACTGTTCCGTTACGGTCCAAAAATAGTTTCTTAATTCCCAAAGAAAAATCTGAATTGTTACCTAGTATCCCAATTATTTGGAGATAGCCTCAATATACACTCGAAACGATCACAAAAATAGCAACGATTTCAAAAAATCAAAATAGTACCATATATGTAGATTGAAAAATAATGCCCAAATACTCTTGAATTGATCCCGAAAGTATTCCGATATTGTCCAGATAGAGTCCCCAAGAAGTCCAACGACTATCCTTACACCAAATTCTCACTAATTCTAAGTATAAACTCGCAAAATATCTTTAAGCCGCGGGCCAGGCATAATCTTGGGAGGACAAAAACAAGACTACTGACAGCCTAGAACTACGATACCATAATTTGGACACGGGAAATAGGTAGGATCTTAGCATCATAGCAAGGCTCTCATAGAATAAATTGGGCCGGAAAAAGTTACATAGGATCGAGTTGTAGCGCCTGAAGGTATGCCTTTTGCTTCACCAAACTATAAAAAAACGACGATGTTGCGCTTGGAAGGACATTGTTGGTATTGCAGGGCTTCTGAATTTAAAAAATTTACATCATAAATTTTAAGAGAGTGCCGAGTTTTAAAAATGAGTGGCTTGCCTGGAAAAGGTAAAATAGATGCTACAACTACAAAGTGAGGACGAGGATAAAAGCATTCATCTGAATATTGGTCCCTCTCAGATTTTTACAATAGTATGTTAGCTTTGCTAGATGTGGGTTTAGTTAATTCATAATTAATTTAAAATTTTCGCGAGAAGTGATTGCGAGGGCTTATCTTCTTCTCCTATTTGGGGTGTAGCACCTAGCCCGTTGCGTATAAATCCCGACAGTTATTCCTCTGTTTCGGGATTAAAATTCTACAATGAATTACCAAATGATGTTAAATCTAGTAACATAAGGGAATTTAAACACAAATTGTACAATTACTGTAGAACACTGCCATTCTAGTGCAAGATGGGCAAACTTTCGAATCATCAATAGCAATGCATACATCCCGATTACACTACCCTGGCACTAGGAAGCTTTCCCACGTATGAAAAAGTAGCCGAAGCTCATACTGTAACGCATCACTCATCCTGGTCAGTGCATCGCTGTTCAGATGTTGCCTTCGCCCTTTAAACACGTTAACAGTGTCAGATACAACTGGCAAAATCCTTGCGTTGGTGTCATTCGTCTGCTACCCACCTCTCACTCTATTTGTGCAGTCAATAGATACAGATAAATTAATTTAATTAGATTATATATTAATTACTATATATAGGTATAAGCTAGGCTTAGTATAAGCTGTAAGAAATAAATAAATTAAATGAAATTAAATTAAATTATAACTGATGCAAATTGGAAACACCATCCTCCACCTGTCTTTCTCTACTCCGTGAAGGTCACCCCCTTATCAAGCATCAAGACACGGGTAAGGATAAGAATGCCTTAGTAATGTTTTATAATGGAATTTGCTAAGATAGATGAATTTTTGTTGATGGACTGAACTTGCGACCTTCGGCATTATACAATAACCACCATATGAAGGTGGTCGCATGCATAGTTACGTAGAATATAATAAAAACACCCAACCACTTTGTGGGTATGCTTTCATGTCGATCAGAGGGCTGGATATTTTGACATAATCCATTATGCATGATTTAATCAATTAGCTTAGTATTATTTACTCATTCGGGCGAAATAAAGCCTTGTATTAGCCTTCTTTTGCTCGTAGAAATAAAAACTGTTATTGTATAATAGGAATTATTAGCAAAATTGCACTTTATTTATACACAAAGAATTAATCAAACTTGCATAAAAGGCGTTTTTTATGGCAGAAAAGGCAGTGCATATGCCTGAAAAAATGCAACAAAATATTAACCGCAAGGGTTGGCTGATAAGTGTGGGAATTTTGGTAACCTGTACATTGCCATACTTATTTCTAATAGTTGAATTTGCTTTCTTTCGTTGAATAAGAAAAAAAAAAAAAACTATTTTGACGGAGTTTAAACGAATATTAAATCATTTCCTTAAAATGTTTGTGCTTCGAAGCCTTTAAACTCTCTATATTCGCAACGATCCAGTAAACATTTTTTATTTATTTATCGTACCTCGTACTGCTTACATTTACATATATTGGTGTTCATTTAAATTTTATTTTGTGCGCACTTTGCAACGTCAATAGGCACACCTATTCCCCAATATCAATTTAATGACCAGATTTTTGTGATTTATTCTTACGGTTGCGTTTGGAAGTATAAGATTTGAAAACATGTTTCATACCTGCAAGAAATTTTTATTAATTTGGATTATGTTTAAGGCCCGATTTTCCCATAGTTGGTTAAGCTAAGCTTAAACAAAATTTGCTTCAACTCTAGTCAAAATTTAACTCCAATTAAACTTCAGAGCAGTTTTTCAGTTATAGTTTAAGGCCACCTTTGGGATAGGCTCTTTTGTATGGCAACTTTGTTTTTTTATTATCTAGATAGTCGGAGGAGAATGGAATATATATTTCTCCAGCCTTCGATAAATGTATAGTATCTAGTTGTGAACTTGATATTTTGTAAAATTTATGGTTCTCGAATTGATTTCCACGGCATTGTGAAATTATTCTCCAATCTTTGAGAGATTTTGAGAAATGTATAGTTCCTTCAGTTGATATTCTACATCCAATGTAGAACATCGAGTAGGGGTGGAGTACAAAAAAAATCTGCTCCTGTGGTGGTACCACGAAAGGCAACAGCTGTTTATTGTGAAAAATAAGCACCTAGTTGGTAGCAGTAATTGAAGATTTTATAAATTAAATATAAACTATTCATGTTATATTCTATTTTCGTGAAGGCTGTGGTATTGGAGTCTCACATTTCAGTCCATGTAGAGAGCCACACTTGAGTATAATATGGGAACTATCTTTTTTCAACTTAAGTCGCAGCATTTTTTGCTTTATAAAAAAAACATCTTTTTAGCTAAAACGCTGATGGTGTTTTTTCAGTTATGACACTATTGAAGTAAATGAGTGATATCACATTTAACGTTTTATAAAGCGGTTATTGTATCGAAGTTGCTGTATCTGCTATGTCGGAGAGAAAATGTTTAACTTTTAATTTAGATATAACATTCCAGTGCGCACTTATCATGTATGTATTATTTATTTCCTGCAGGGTGCGAGACAGAGAGAGCTTGGATACGCACTCATGTAGTGCACATGCATAAATTTTCAAACGTTTTTTTATATATGTCTTTATGTGCTAAGGTATTGCCATTTTTGTAACCGTTTTTTAAAATTTGCACTAAAATGTAGTTTGTCCTTGGAAAAGTTCCAATAGTAACGGTAATGCTAGATGGATTTGGTTGATTGCTGCGTCACTAACGCTTAAGCTAACTGTTTGTAAAATGATAAATATGCATGTATGACAGATTGTAAACGCTGATACAAATGTGTATAAATTTGTATGTATAAACAGTGGCTATCAAAAAATGGAACCAAAATGGTATACTTTTCAAAGTAAGCACGTATTTATAAGAATATATTAGTATTTTATAATTGAACTGGAAGACCCGGCAGACGTTGTCTTGCCTTAAATTTGGCCTATCTGCATACATTTTAATAAGCTTTTTTCATCTGACTGCCCTCTCCCCTCTTCACTTTTTCCTAATCCTTTTATTCACTCCTCCCTCCGTTTTTTCGCTTCATCTATCTCTTTCTCAATCTCCTTCTCTCTTTTCTCTTGTCTTAATTCCTTCTCATTCTTCTGCATTCCTTATTGCCTGTCCCAGAGGGTGGTATGTATTTTATTCCAGTCCCAGTCCCAGTCCCACTCCGAGCCTTAGTCCCAGTCCCACTCCGAGTCTCAATCCCAGTCCTAGTCCTAATCCCAGTCCCAGTCCGTCTCTGGATAATATATTACTCTGTACTAAAGCACTCATCAACAGCTTTCATTTGATATCCAGATTGTATAAACACAGTCTAGGCATTCACTGGCCCACGTTTTGGCCTATATCTCGAGACCCTAGTCACCCAGGTGTATGAAAATTACCCTCTACTAAAGCACTCATCAACAGCTTTCATTTGTTATCCATATTCTATAAACACAGCCTAGGGGTACTCGGGTCCACGTTTCGGCCTATATCTCGAAACCCTGTACGTCGATCGCAACCAAACCTATGTAGTAACCACCGCGTGAGGGTTTCGGATTCGTGTGGAAGTTTGAACAAAATCGACCGACGCATCTCTTCAAACACCGGCGACCAACTAACACACATTTTAGCCTTTCTTTTTATATATATAGATTTTTATTTTTCACACTTCACTATAATATTAAAATGAAATGCAGAATTTCGTTGCTTTTGAAATTCAGCATAAAATTTGCACATGGAACAACTAAAGACACTCCTGAATTAAAAAAAATGTCATAGCGGGTCATATCATTGCGGGCCCCCTCAGTAATTTAGGAGTCCATTTGCGCCAAACATAGTGACACGTGATTTTTATTTATTAAGATATTACCTACAATTTTTAGCAGGCACCGTGTAGATAGAAATTAATGGAAATCTAAACAAACTCCAAAATTTACACTCTGATTTTTCTGCAGCCCATGCAAGCACAAAGCAAAGTAGGCCCGAATCGGGTTTCTGTGATCAAAACCATTTTTAATTAAACGGTTTTATTTAATTTGACTTGAAAGGCTGTTTGGCTGTCTGGCTGGCTGGCCGGGACGAATTTTGTAATTGAAATTTAAGTAACTCCCCGATAAGCTGCAAGCTTGAAACTTGGAATATAGTTCAAAACCCGATGACAATGCAATAATAAGAAAAAACTCCGATAGGTGGCGCATGGATCGAAATATTTCAAAAAATCGTATTTGTGTTCCGATTTGGCTCATATTTAGAACACATAATACATTCATGAATAGAATGCGACCTATGAAAAAAATCGCCGCTAGGTGGCGCAAGGATTGAGATATTCAAAAAAATCGTATTTGTGGTCCGATTTGGCTCATATTTGGAACACATAATACATACAAGAATAGAAAGCGACCTATAAAAAAACGCCGATAGGTGAAAAAAAACTCCGATAGGTGGCGCATGGATCGAAATATTTCAAAAAATTCGTATTTCTGTTTTATTGAAAACAATATTTATATGAGGTAATAATAATAATAAAAGCTAGGAAATAATTAGGTAGGTCCTAGGTACTAGTCATCACACTGCTCATCAATCTAGGGCGTTGATCAGACAATTAAATAAAAGCGCTGGACGCGTCAAATTTCTATTGATAGTCATATGTGAGACCAACTGAACCTTAATAAGGTTATGCTACGCCTCATATTTTTAGAAATTTCACGCGCCCAACGCTTTTATTTAATTGTCTGATCAACGGCCTAGATTGGTGAGGAGTGTGATGACTAGTACCTACCTAATTATTTTCTAGCTTTTATTATTATTATTACTTCACGTAAGTATTGTTTTCAATAAAACCGTTTAACTTAAAAATTTTTTTAATTATTTTATTTTAAAATAAAACACGTTGCCAATTCTGAATTGGATTATAGACATATGTACGTGTGTGAGGAGTGTTTCGTATTTCAAAGGTTGAAAGTGCCGATCAGTCAGGTCCTCATATAGACTGAATGAGTCCATAGTGTCTTCATATTTAAAAAGTTTCATATTTATCGTGTGTTTTTTTTCTGTTATAAAGTTGAAGACTCTGACACTTTCTACACATCTTGTTTACCCCAGTTTTGCATAGGGTCAACCATTTCTGTCACGTGACAGCACGTGAACCGCGAACTCTAAATTTTTTGTTAATCAGAATGTAGGTAACGTTAGGCGGCCCTGTGATTCGTCGCAATCTAAATATCTTATAAAGTAAAGCCGTTTAATGTCGATTTAGTGAAATAACTCCGCACAGACAACTCTGATTTGAAAACGGGTTTTTCCATTTTAAAGCTCAGTATGTGATATGGTTATTTTCAATATAATGTGAAGGAATCTATAATATAAGGGATCTATGCAAAAGTGTCTAATTTTGTATTGAGGAAACAAGAGAAAAGAAAACTGGGGGACGGAAAAAGTTTTAAAAAGTGATAGAGTTTGACGAAGATAGAAAGATAGAGGGAGCGAAGGAGAGGGAGGTTGAGAAAGGAGAAAGGAAAAGTTCGAAACGAAAAGAGAAGGATAAAGTGAATGTATTTAAAGATTTCATTTGAACACCCAGATGCAGATATTTACTCTGTCTAATTCTTTGAGTTTTATGAGTTATCAAACAAGTTCTAAAAACAAGTTGAAATTGTATATTGACCAAGAGCACTTGTGCGAAATTATGTTATTCTAGAGTGATCACAATCTACAGAAACATTTGAAACTATTTCTGTGAACTTTGTGCGCTTTTTGAAATTTAAGTACGTGCTTATGCTCTCAATTAAATGAAAGTTATTCAATAGATATATCTAATAAAAAGAGTTAACAAAAAAGCACATCTCTTAAATTTGCTGCCATTCTTTTGAACTTCTGTGTATATGAAAATAATAACAATTAGCTTGCGCGTATGTATTTAAGGTGTTGCTGTCACACCGTTTTACCGTTATGTTCTTAACACATGCACCAAGGCATTACATGTTTTGACATCCGCCAACTACGCGTCGCTACCACCCGCTGCCATTGTGACGTCGAAAGGTGTTACAATTGGTGGAAAACAAAACTTAAGAAAACACGAAGTGTATTCAACGCCAAAACGAATGTATGAACGTGTGAGATAAATTGTCTCTTAAGAGCTGCTTGTGGAACTAAAAAATTAATTTTCACATATGTGAATAATAGTTTGCATTGGGGTAAAGTAAAAGGTGGTGATTTTCGTCACAAAACTAAATTAGACAAAATAAGCCCCAGCTGTTTAGTGCGCTTAGAATATACCCGCGGTAGGTATGACTAACGTAAGAGGCGACTAAAATACCAAATTGATTCAAGGGGTTGTGTAGCGCAACCCTCTCAAGGGGCTGCCAGCGCAATATATAGCTTCTCCAACCCAATTGTCAACCTCATTAACAGTCGGAGCTCTGGTGACCCCGAACTTTTGATGGATGTTGGGGGTGGGAGGCCCGCTATGGCCTAGAAGGTTTTTTTTAGTTATACCAAATCGTGCCCAAGATGGTCGGGCTAGTACCTTTATGGTGCTTGTTACCGGAACGTTCCGGATCTGCATCCGGCAAAGGACCATCAACATCAATAACACTCCCGAGGCCTTAGGAGAGTGTCCTTATCGCTACAACAATAACAACAGAAAAAATAATGTCTAATTTGAATATTTTTATTACTCGGAGGATAGTTAGTGTTGTCGCGTTAATTTTTTGATTATTCTACATAGGGAAATAAAGCTTTTGTAAATCGACTTACTCACTTACATAATTGATGCTTAAGGTTATGTTCGTCCAACAAGACGCGCCAGTCGCTTCTTCGCTGTGCTAACTGCGGCCAAATGGTAACACCAAGAGAACTAAATCGTTTCCAACTGGTCAATCCAGTGGAGTGGGGGCTGCGCTTTTGATCATCTTATCGCATGATAGGAGCTCACCCTGTCTGCAACTTTAAATTCAAACGATCCCAACCGAAGAGATGCTTTTCAATTCTGACTGAGCTGATGGTGCTGATCAAGGTCATTTCTGCACAGCCGTATAAGTTTTGCGGGGAAATTAAATTCATACATAGTGGCATATAGGCAGCTCCTTTTCGTACTGTCAAAGGCGGATTTAAAATCGACATAGAGGTGATGTGTGTAAAATATTTTTCATGGGTAATTTCCCATAGTAAAAATCTGGTCGATTGTGTGTTTACAAAGCCTGAAGCCACACTGATAAAATCCAATCAGCACATTCACGGTGGGATTCGGTATTTCGAACAATATATTTAAAGAGACCTTATATGCGAAACTAAGAAAGCTGATTCCCCCCATAGTTGACGCAGCTTGCAAGATTGCCTTTCTTGTTCACTGCGCAAAGAACATTTAGAGTTCAATAATCAGGCATGCACTCATCCGATCATATCTGCATATGCCTTAATAGCCCCTCGCCGCCATATTTGATTAGCCATATTTTTTTATACTCAGTTGAGCAGAGCTGACAGAGTATATTAACTTTGATTGGATAACAGTTGGTTGTACAGGTATAAAGGAATCGAGATAGATATAGACTTCCATATATCAAAATCATCAGTATCGAAAAAAAATTTGATTGAGTCATGTCCATCCGTCCGTCCGTCCGTTAGCACGATAACTTGAGTAAATTTTGAGGTATTTTAATGAACTTTGGTATGTAGGTTCCTGGGTACTAATCTCAGATCGCTGTTTAAAATGAACGATATCGGACTCTAACCACGCCCACTTTTTCGATATCGAAAATTTCGAAAAACCGAAAAAATGCGACAATTCATTACCAAAGACGGATAAAGCGATGAAACTTGGTAGGTGAGTTGAACTTATGACGCAGAATAGAAAATTAGTAAAATTTTGGACAATGGGCGTGGCACCGCCCACTTTTAAAAGAAGGTAATTTAAAAGTTTTGCAAGCTGTAATTTGGCAGTCGTTGAAGATATCATGATGAAATTTGGCACGAACGTTACTCTTATTACTATATGTATGCTTAATAAAAATTAGGAAAATCGGAGAACGACCACGCCCACTTTTAAAAAAATTTTTTTTTAAAGTCAAATTTAAAAAAAAAAATTTAATATCTTTACAGAATATAAGTAAATTATGGCAACATTCAACTCCAGTAATAATATGGTCAACAAAATACAAAAATAAAAGAAAATCTCAAAATGGGCGTGGCTCAGCCCTTTTTCATTTCATTTGTCTAGGATACTTTTAATGCCATAAGTCGAACAAAAATTTACCAATCCTTGTGAAATTTGGTAGGGGCTTAGAATCTAGGACGATAATTGTTTTATGTGAAAAAGGGCGAATCGGTTGAAGCAACGCCCAGTTTTTACACACAGTCTACCGTCTGTCCTTCCGCTCGGCCGTTAAAACGATAACTTGAGCAAAAATCGATATATCTTTACTAAACTCAGTTCACGTACTTATTTGAACTCACTTTGTATTGGTATAAAAAATGGCGGAAATCCGACTATGACCACGCCCACTTTTTGATATCGAAAATTAGGAAAAACGAAAAAATGCCATAATTCTATACCAAATACGAAAAAAAGGATGAAACATGGTAATTGTATTGGTCTATTGACGCAAATATAACTTCAGAAAAAAACTTGGTAAAATGGGTGCGACACCTACCATATTAAGTAGAAGAAAATGAAAAATTTCTGCAGGGCGAAATCAAAAGCCCTTGGAATCTTGGCAGGAATACTGTACGTGGTATTACATATATAAATAAATTAGCGGTACCCGACAGATGATGTTCACCCTGGTCCACATTTTGGTCGATATCTGGAAAACGCTTTCACATATACAACTACCACCACTCCTTTTAAAACCCTTTATTCCTTTAATTTGATACCCATATCGTACAAACACATTCTAGAGTCACCCCTAGTCCACCTATAGAACTAAGGCCCACTCCCTTTTAAAATTATCACCCTTCTTGTGATACCCATATTGTACAAACGCATTCTAGAGTCAACCCTGGTCCACCTTTATGGCGATATCTCGAAAAGGCATCTACCTATAGAACTAAGGCCGACTCCCTTTTAAAATACTCCTAAACACCTTTCATTTGATACTCATATCGTACAAAAAAATTCTACAGTCAGCCCTGGTCCACCTTTATGGCGATATCCCTAAATGGCGTCCACCTATAGAACTAAGGCCCATTCCCTTTTAAATTACTCATTATCACCTTTCTTTTGATATCCATATTGTACAAACGCATTCTAGATTCAACCCTGGTCCACGTTTATGGCGATATCTTGAAAAGGCGTCCACCTATAGAACTAAGGCCGACTCCCTTTTAAAATACTCCTTAACACCTTTCATTTGATACTCATATCGTACAAAAAAATTCTACAGTCAGCCCTGGTCCACCTTTATGGCGATATCCCTAAATGGCGTCCACCTATAGAACTATGGCCCACTCCCTCTTTAAATACTCTTTAATACCTTCCATTTGATACACATCTCATAAAAACACATTCCAGGGTTACCCTAGGTTCATCTTCCTACATGGTGATTTTCCCTTATTTTGTATTTAATATTCGGTTACACCCGAACTTAGCCTTCCTTACTTGTTTAAACTGGTAAGTGCTATTCTGACTTCGTCATTATTGGTTAGGGGAACATGGATTCCATTATCATTACATCTATAAATATTAATAATATAAAAAAATTAATTTAGCTAGGCGTTTTTTTGGTAGAAGCCTAACAGCTATGGCAATAGATAATACCTTATAGCACCAGCACATGAAGTGATGAGGGCTAATTATCGTCATAAATTTCTCTTTCTAAAGCGAAATACTATAAGTTTGTAAGTTTAAAAACTCAGCTAGGGGATGGGCGTGAAGAACGAGGTGAAGCTTACCATTTTATACATTAGTATTTTATCTAAGGATTGTAGATTTATCAAGGGCCGAAGCCAGTACAATAATTTAAAAAGCTCTTATATCTAGGATAAGTTGAAACGCAGCGAGGACTTCTAGTTCACTTTAAATAAATTATCAAGTTTTATTTAAAGTATGTAGATTTTTAAAGCAATCCAATTTATTCATTTTATTTTGTTGAGTTTCTGACAAAAAATGGTACTGAAGATGGCACAACCCCGAAACCAATTTGTTTCCCAACAAAATTAGACAAGGTATGACAAAGAAACCTTTCATATATCCATATAATTGATCATTACTACACTTTGAATAAAACGTTTTTGGATTTAATACCAACCAAGTTACAATTTTAAACTCTCTCTAGCTAACCTCTATAAAGCCGCCCACAGCAAAAAGGCAGTAAAATTCAATTTCTGCCTTTTGGAAATTTTGGCGCCAGTAAATTTCTACGGTTATAATTTACTCATTAACTAAACAAATACCTATTTAAAATTTAAATTAAAAACCAAGGTTTTAAATATGTGTTTCACTAGAAATATTTCAAAAAGGTTGGGTGCGAGTTCGCCCAAATTTTAGGTACCTAAACTAATATTCCACTGGAACTTTTCAGCACTGCAACAATTTATAAAAAAACTGTCACAACTGCGCGAGTTGATTTGACAAACTGAATTGTGTTTGTGTGGGAAATTATTCCCAAAAATATAAATTTGAGACTTGTATGGTGTTTGCAATGTGTATGCAGTACAGGAGTCAAGGATGAAGTAAGTATCCCTACATTGCAGTGAAAGAAAGTGCACAGACTCCAGCATATACTACGTCATTTTATGCCAGACGTCGTGGAGCATATGCAAAGAGACGTTGGCCACCATCTCAAGGAATGTATACACCTGTGACTGCCATTGGACATAGCGCTAATAACTTATTTTGGCCCAATGTGCGAACGGCGATCTAAATAGTCATTTGAGATCCCCTCTTCGCTATATTCAACAATCGATCGGACATTGATCATCGTCTTCTTATATATTATGTTGAAGACATGAGCGATAACCTTATAGAGTTTGAGGATTAAAATAAATTTATATATATAATACATACATATTATCTGAAAAGAAAAATTATAATTATACTGAAATGAATTAATTTCTAATACTTACATTATAAATATTTACCTTTTACTTACCTTTGAAATATTTACCTATATGAAATATTTGCTTAAAATTACTTACCTTTATTCTATACTCACCCTTTTTGGAATACCATGTATATTTACCTGTTTGAAGAACCCTGTAAATAAGAAACATAATTACTGTTTAGCGTACACATATCTATGTATACCCACATACATATGTATGCTCTCAGCAAAAGAAGTAAACGGTCCAGTGGAATGTGCTGGGCCGTTGTAAAGTTAGTTATTCGCCATCAACCTAACTAATCACGCCGCTAAATATAATAACTACGAAAACGTGAAAATTGTTAAATTAAATAATTCAACAAATAAAAATAAAGTTTATATTTTTTATACGTTTAACCTGAAAGTTATCGCGTTTTTTATTTGATAAAGTGACGTACTACCGCCCCTTAATCCCTCAGTGCACCAACTTCATAGTGCAAAAATTATACATGGTCCTTTGGTACCATACAGTGAACTAGCGACCTAGGAAATAGTGAAAATAATAACTAAATATTAATTACATTGAAAACAATATATTAAAACACTAAAAACCGGTAGACGCGACGCGCTAACATATTAATCTAATACAAAGTGCTGAAAATATAAAAAGAAACAAAATTTTTAAAATACTTAAAAAATACATTACAAGTGCTGAAAACATAGAAAGACAAACAAAAGTTTCAAAATACCTACGATATATACATTATATTAAAAATTATTAGAAATAAAATAAAAATACAAATTAAGTGAGAAATATTAAAGAATACAAATATACAAGTACAGAAAAAGTAAAAGCAACAAAAGTGCATCCAATTTTACTGAGAAAGTGAGTGAGGTGAAGTGAAGAACGCAAACGGTGAAGCTACAGTGGCCAAGTTCTGAAAAAAAGACGGTGAAAATAAAAAAGGAATAAAAACCTAGAAATTATTAAAAAGAAAAAGAAGAGATATTATATAGAAAAAGTTGTCGAAAAACAGGAAGAAAAACAAAAGTTTGAAAATATTAAAAAAGGAAAGAACGTAGGAAAATAAAAGAATTTTTCTAATAAAAAAAAAAAAAACGTGGAGCGCTTGTTGAAAAAAATAAAAATAAAACCAAATTAGACATAATTTACAAAAAAAAAAAAAACGATTTTCAAAGTGGTTTGGAAACGCATCCACAAAGTTTTTAATTTTTAAACCACGAGCAGTAGACCTGCAAAAGTGGTACCCGGCAGCAAAACCGACGCAACAACAACGAAGCAGTACTGCCGCTAGCGCAACAGCATCAGCGACACCGAGCGACAACAACAACAACAATCCAGCAACAGAAAAATCAGGTGGTAAAAGCAAATATGCCAAAGTAAGTACACCTTGCCCAAAACATATGCATATATAAGTGCAGCGGAATTCCCCTAAGCAAATAATCGCACTCATCTACGGTAAAGTTGACAGGATCTTGGAAAGAATCCGTACAAAACACCGCTTTGCGCAAATCTCTCTCATTTAATAAAATTCCGCTAAGCTCTTCTTATATATACATAGGTATATTGGTAATACTATCAAATTTGTGATTCTTACATATATCCATATATACTCATACCCATATCACATATTTAATTATATACCAACCCGCTGTAAGATTTGTCGGGTCTTATACTAGAATTTCCCCTTAAAATTTTACCGTATACCGTTTCTCACAGCCACCACAACAAATTTGCTCTCCTAGAATAAATTACTTTAGATATTGGTTGCGACTTACAAAAGTACAAAAGTTACATATATACACATATGTATTCGTCCCAAATCAAAAGGCAAACTCCGCCTTAAAACTGCAAAATTTTTAATGCTGTTTCGGTCCCTGAAACATTCAAAGTTAATCAGCGCATTATTGACTCTCTCAATTCCTTTTAGGTGTACTTATTATAACACCATTTAATTTAGGTAATTTGCAAATTAACTCCGCCCAACACTATTTATTTCTGTTCGCTGAATATATATATTTGTATGCACATAAACATACTTGGACTTAGATGCGCTAAGACAAGTATTTCCCACCCTCACTTGTTTATGCAAATCCGGCTAGTCAAAAGTACAGTGGCCCTCAACTTATAAAAAACAACTCAAAATACAGTGGGTCAAAAGAACTCAAATCACCCTGAAACTTTTGATACAATTTTAGAACCCCTAAATCAACTTCTTCCTATTGAATTAAATTCACAATGGGCGGCACAGGTGAAGAAAAACCACAATCCCTTCTACCCCAAGCACCAAAGAAAACAAGAGCGAAATCTCAGAGTGACGAAGAGGAAGCAGCAATCTTTAATAAAAAATTCATGTTTGAAGCCACAAGATTAGAGAAATTTTGCGACAAGTGGTGGAACATTGCGGAAACTGACCACTCGGAAGCTGGCCTCAAGACCTATCTGGAGCAACTAAACAAACACATGGCTTTGGTGGACATGGCGAATGAAAACCTTCAGATGAGCAACATTGAAGAGACAATAAGGAAATCGAGTGAGGAAAGATACGACCACATCAACGATTCAGGATTAAATACGAGACTACGGATAAATGAGATTCTCAGTAGTATTAGGCCAGCCCCAGAAGAAGCTAGCAGAACCGATCCGACTCCGCTAGCAACGCTCCCCCCTTCTAATCAACCCAATTATTTAAAGGTACCTGCATGTGACACAGAGGTCTTCTACGGAGGATATGAAGACTGGCCATCCTTTAGGGACATGTTCACTGCAGTGTACATTAGTCACCCCAAACTCTCTCCTGCCCAAAAACTTTACCATTTGAGGCAAAAAACCCGAGGTAAAGCAGCCCTCCTTATTAAAAATTACCCGCTTAATGACCAAAGTTTTGAGCTTGCGTGGAATGCATTAAAGCATCGATATGAAAACCGCAGAATTCTCGTCGACAACCAGCTCAAAACCCTCTTTAATATCCAACCCGTAACCAGCGAAAATGGTGAACGCATACAATATGTGCAAACCACAATCAATAATTGCCTCTCAACCCTTCAGGCAAACGGAGTATCCACAGCTAATTGGGACCCGATGTTAGTATATCTCTGCTCCTCCAAATTGCCAGACGAAACCCTAGCTTTATGGGAGCAATCCCTCAACTCTCGTAAGGAGTTACCTCTTTGGTCCGAATTGGACCAGTTTCTGACTATTCGGTATGAGGTGGTTGAACGCCTAACCACATATAGGCCTAACAAACCAAAGCCTAATCAATCGAATTTCACCCCGCGGTCTTCTACTCCTACTAATAACTCGTTCCACTCAAGGAACAAGACACACTCCTTGCACACTGACCCAAAAAGGCAGGCTTCGTGCAAATTGTGCAACAGTAATCACTCGCTGATGAATTGTGTCAAATTTAAAGAGCTCTCAGTTCAAGATAGAAACAAATTCGTAAGGGAAAACAGGTATTGCCAGAACTGTTTGGCTTACTCCCACTCAGAAAGACAATGCGGAAACAGTTTCACTTGCGTTTACTGCCAAAAGCGACACCACTCCCTCCTACACTACTCAGCCAACAACCAAACGCAAAACAGCTCAAAACCGAAGAAAAATCTCGTCACATCTCACGTGACCATCGATGAAGAAAAGCCTTGTACCTCTCAACAAGCGGCATCGATGAACTCTGAGCTAGCTCCTCAAAACAGCACGAAGAACGTACTCTCACACTTCTCTAGTAGTAGAGAGCGAACCTTGCTCCCTACAGCAAACATTCCCGTGTTACACAAAGGAGAAACCTTTAATATTCGTGCTCTTCTGGACCAAGGATCCCAAAAAACTTTTGTAACCTCTAGAATACAAAAGCTACTTGGTCTACCCGTTCAAAAGACCAATTACGAAATATTGGGAATGGGCGGACGAACAGTCCAGAAAGCAGATAAGGTGTGCTCAATCACCATATGTTCTCCAGATCTCAATATTAAAATCGCAACTAATGCGATCATACTCCCTCAACTGACGCAATTCTTGCCAACATTTAAAGTCTCTTATATAGACCTCAAAGAGTACTCAACACTCTCTCTAGCAGACCCCAACTGTTTCGCGCCTGCCAAGATAGATATGGTACTAGGTAGCGACATACTCCCTCAAATACTGATTCCGGGCCTCAAAACCAATGTAGCTGGAAGTTTAATAGCCCAGAACACAATCTTCGGGTGGATATTAAGCGGGCCACTTAAGGAACAGACCTCAACATTCTCAACTCAAGTAGTTGAAACGCAAAAGGAGTTCCTCGAAGACCTACTCAAAAGGTTTTGGGAACAAGAAGAAGTGCCATCGGCTTCCTCTCTCAAAGACGATGATCTAATATGCGAAGAGCTCTACAAAAGTACCACAATCCGAAGAAATGATGGCCGCTACGTAGTAAAACTCCCATTTAAAGACTCGTTTCCCAACTCAATAGCTTTAGGGCACTCTAGACCCGCTGCTCAGCAACAATACCTCAGCGTAGAACGAAGCATTGAGAAAAAACCAGAGCTTCGAACGACCTACTCCAACGTCTTAGCGGAATACTTAACCCTAGATCATATGGAGCCCACAACCCCTCGGGAAATTATACGTGATGGAAAGTATTTCTCGTTTTACTTACCACATCATGCCGTACTCAAACCCGATAGTAAAACTACTAAAGTCCGAGTAGTTTTCAATGCATCCAAACGATCTCACTCCGGCATCTCACTCAACGACGTGCTTCATACAGGTCCCGTTTTACAAAATGATTTAATGGTCGTTATACTCAACTGGCGACTCTACAAATATGTATTTAACGGCGACATTGAGAAGATGTAGCTCGCAGAAGACTGCAAAGCCGAACTCCCCCTCGCTACCAACGTTCTCCTGCGAGAGACCTACGTGGATGATATTCTCTCAGGCGGACATAACATACAGTCCATTCGCGAAACCATGACTCAGTTGATCGAAGCACTAAAGTCAGCAGGCTTCCCACTCAAAAAAATGACAGCGAACCACCCAGAAATATTGGAATCAATCCCCGAATCTGATCTTCTCGATGCGGACTTTCTAAAATTCCACGACTCAAGCTCCACAAAAACTCTTGGAGTACGCTGGAACGCACTCGAAGACTCCTTCTCTTATTCTTACAACCCCATATCAGACGCACACTCGGCAACCAAGCGATATATTCTCTCGTCCGTCGCGAAACTTTTCGACCCGGCAGGATGGCTATCGCCTATAATGATAGTAGCAAAAACTCTCCTGCAACAGCTCTGGATGGAAGGAACGGATTGGGATGAGCACATCAAACCCGGTTCACTTCTCAAATGGAAATCCTTTACGGAAGACCTCTCAGCAATTGGAGATATAAAAATTCCACGTTGGGTTCAATTCACCCCCAACGTGCCCACTCAGATACATGGTTTCTCCGACGCCTCTGAAAAGGCATATTGTGCCTGCGTCTATTTAAGAGTTCAACACAGCGATAACTCTATATCCTCTCACTTACTCGTAGCAAAAAGTAAAGTTGCACCCCTACAAACAGTGAGCCTTCCCCGATTAGAGCTCTGCGGAGCGTTACTACTCTCAAAATTAGTAAAGCATATTCGAACTTCGATTAAACTCACAGAGAGCAACTTGACTCTGTGGACAGACTCCTCCATAGTGCTGGCTTGGCTCGAAAAGCCACCACATACATGGAAAACCTATGTAGCAAACCGCGTATCCCAGATACTCGACAATGTCAGTAACGCAACGTGGCGACATGTACCCAGTGGAGAAAATCCAGCCGATATGGGCACTCGGGGATGTCGACCCCAGGACTTGGTCGACTGTTCACTCTGGTGGAACGGCCCAAGGTGGCTCGTACACTCCCTTCCTGACTGGCCGAAAGATAGCCATCATAATGACTCACCCCCAGAACAACGACGGATAGAAGCCCTGCACTCACTGGAAAATCATGACTTTCTGGACCGGTTTTCGTCATTTGCTCGAGCATTGAGAGTCCTCGCTTACATTCGCCGATTTGTCTCGAAGTCCAGGAAACAGCTGATACCCTCCACAATTCATCTCACCCAAGAAGAGATTCGTCATGCAAAGGTGCAGCTCATTGCGAACGCTCAGAAAAACCAGTATGGAAAAGTGATTGCAGACCTCAAAGCTGCAAAGTCTCTCGGAAAAGGAAGTGCGTTGCTCCCGCTCAACCCGGTCTTGGACGAAATGGGACTATTACGCGTAAATGGACGCCTCGCCTATGCAGACATTAGTCACAACGAAAAGCACCCTATAATCATACCTGACAACTCACGGTACTGCGCTCTCCTTTTGGACTTCCTCCATGCAACCTTACTCCATGCCGATGCACAACTTATGATCCGCATGGTCCAACAAGAATATTATATTCCCCGCCTGAAACAAAGGGTGAAAAAATGCATATTTCAGTGCAAGAAATGCACTATGTATAAGCAAAAAATGAAATCTCAAGTGATGGCCGCTCTACCACCAGAGCGCGTAACTTACTCACTGCCCTTTCATACCACTGGAGTAGATTTTGCAGGGCCTTTCCTCGTCAAAACGTCAACTCTCCGACGTGCATCATACGCCAAAGCATACGTCTGCGTTTTCGTATGCTTTTCCACCAAAGCCATACATCTCGAAGTCTGCTCAGACCTCACCACTGAGGCTTTCAAAGCAGCATTCGCCCGTTTTGTGGGCCGTCGAGGCATCCCCTCAAAGATTATGTCCGATAATGGTAAAACATTTGTAGGAGCCCAACGCAGCCTGCAACGCGAGTTTACCACATTTCTCCAGGAAGCTGCCGAAGACATCGTAAGCAAATATGCTCTCCACGGACTCTCATGGCAGTTTATCCCTCCGTACGCCCCCCACATGGGAGGATTGTGGGAAGCAGCAGTGAGAAGCTTTAAAATTCACTTAACCAAGGTTGCCGGAAATCAGAAGTTTACCTTTGAGGAGTTCAACACTCTCCTCATTCGCATAGAAGCGGTCCTCAGCTCCAGACCGCTTTCACCAATGTCACAAGACCCCGACGATCTAAAAGCTTTAACTCCAGGTCATTTTATACGCGGTGCTCCCCTTCTGTCTATTCCTGAGCCTAACTGTGAGAACCTCTCTTTAGTGAACAAATGGCAAAAGCTAAAGGTACTGCATCACCAATTCAGCAAACGCTGGAAAACCGAATACCTCCAGGAACTCCACAAGCGATACAAATATCAACGCCAAGGAGCCAACGTTAAGGAAGGTGACCTCGTCGTCATTAAAGACGATCTCTTACCACCCAACGAATGGCGGTTAGGCCGAATCACAAAACTTTATACTGCTCGTGATCAAAGTGTTCGCGTAGTAGATATCCGAACCGAGGGCGGAACTGTCACTCGCAACATAACGAAACTCTGTCTGTTACCCCCCGCCTAATCGTATTCCTCAGTTTTTATAGGACCCCTCATGATACCCGAATGTAATCTCTCCTCATCACACATACCCCCTTCTAATAAGGTTTCGACGTTTCTTTCCAGATCCAAGGATTATCGGAAGAGCCGCCTCTGCTGCCGCATTCACTCACTTCGATTTTGCCGCGCTTTTCTGGCTATGACTCCGGACGAGCGCTATGAATCCGCAAAGGCGCACCGTTACTGCATAAATTGTTTAGCCACCTCACATGTAACGGGCGCCTGTGACTCTCCAACAAGTTGTCGTCGCTGCGGGCTAGCACACCATACTCTGCTTCACAGGCCCCCCCGCGCTCTATCAAAACGCTCGCCAAATCATGACCGCGAAACAAATCGACCTCCGAGGAATCAGAAACAGCGAACTAGCACGGCAACCAGGCCGAAGTCCTCTACTCAGTCCCAGCGCTGTCGTGTAGAGAAGCCGCGCCAACCACGTCGTCCTATCCTCCAAAGGCGCCTTCGCGGCTTATTCAATCAAGCCAAGGAAACGCTGGAGGAGCTGCAGGATCTCATGCAGATCACCTCGCCCCAGGCCCGCCGGCATGTTGAAGACATGAGCGATAACCTTATAGAGTTTGAGGATTAAAATAAATTTATATATATAATACATACATATTATCTGAAAAGAAAAATTATAATTATACTGAAATGAATTAATTTCTAATACTTACATTATAAATATTTACCTTTTACTTATCTTTGAAATATTTACCTATATGAAATATTTGCTTAAAATTACTTACCTTTACTCTATACTCACCCTTTTTGGAATACCATGTATATTTACCTGTTTGAAGAACCCTGTAAATAAGAAACATAATTACTGTTTAGCGTACACATATCTATGTATACCCACATACATATGTATGCTCTCAGCAAAAGAAGTAAACGGTCCAGTGGAATGTGCTGGGCCGTTGTAAAGTTAGTTATTCGCCATCAACCTAACTAATCACGCCGCTAAATATAATAACTACGAAAACGTGAAAATTGTTAAATTAAATAATTCAACAAATAAAAATAAAGTTTATATTTTTTATACGTTTAACCTGAAAGTTATCGCGTTTTTTATTTGATAAAGTGACGTACTACCGCCCCTTAATCCCTCAGTGCACCAACTTCATAGTGCAAAAATTATACATATTATTATGTGGTACCTTTAATGGTCCATTCTTGCGCATTTATTTGCACATAAAAAATTTAAGAACAAAACAATGAAAAATAGAAATGTTTTTGTTTTAAAATTTTGACTGAATTTAGGTTGAAAAGTATATGCTCATGAAAGTTGTAAATTTTTTATTTGCACTGCTTTGCCGACAATTTTCATTGATTTAGGCATTGTTTACACAGCCTAAATATCGACATATAAAATTAAAATTTATCTGATTTTAAGGCACAAATACATTCGGCACACAATTCTTCATTGCTATGCTCTAAATCCATAGGCAACGGAACGGCGCCGTCAAAGCAAGGCAAAAAAAGTTCAAAAAATTACGTTTCGCTGGCATCGGTAGTTACCTATTTCTCGAAATTTCTTGAAATGCATTCAAAATATTCGAATTTCCATCCTCATTCGATTTAGTTTTAAGGCTGAGTGCGAGTTTGCCTAAATTGCTACCTAAATTGAGAAAAAACCTAAATCACTGGACACTGTCGGTAAGGTAGTGCAAAGGAAAAATCTAGAATTTTGAAGCATACTTTTCAACCTGAATTTAAGTCAAATTTGAAAAATTAACAAATATTTGATTTTACTGCAATTTTGTTTTTCAATTTTAAATACACGTGAAACGCGCATCTACATACAAATATAGTAGCTACCATATAGCCAAGGCCGCCATGGTAAGTGATGTGGTAGGTGTGGCGATCGATTGGTAAATACATACACCAAATCGCCACACGATGATGGCAAGAAATGTGGATCAAAGTCTGCAAAAATTTTTCAGAAATGGTAACTTACTGTCCAAAAATGTGTAAATAGTGAAAAGCTTAATATTAGCCACATCATTTTTCCCTAGATAGAGGCAGATGCCCTCAAGATGTGATCCACGACGCTCGGCGAAATAGGCCCTACAAGTTGAATCAGATGCTGTTTCATGTATTGCTATCTAGGGAACTCCTTCCATTAACCCGTCTTAGTCCATGTCCATTGAAAGCATGCATATCTGCAGATTGTAAATGCAACAAAAGATTCAAATGCAATTTTTTGTATTATTTTCTAGGCTTAAAAATTTTAGATTGTCAATTGTACTCGCATAGCTTTGACGGTTTTGTACCTAAATTGTTGCAGTGCTGGAAAGCTCCAGTGGAATATTAGTTTAGGTACCTAAAATTTAGGTCAACTCGCACCCAGCCTAAATATCATTTGTATTTCTGTTACAAAAATTGTTGCTTTTAATTTTGCATAAAAAAAATCAAAATATCATATATATTATTTCTAATTGCTATTTTATGTACGCGTCCCTTTTTCTCTCTTCTTTGGAATCTAAATCTATAAACAAAGTTAAAGATGGAGATTCGGGCTATAAGCGAGCTTTGGACAATTTTGGTCGTAATGATTTCATTTGGCTATATTTTATAAAAATAGTATGTTAAAAAAAAAACGATTGTGAGCACACAAAGAAACCTATTTGTACTATGGCATTATTGTGAATATTTGCACTGCATCACCGACAGTTGTTACCATACGCCAGCTTTAAGTTTTAATTGATTAATAGAACATCTCATTTCTGTTGATATTTGATAGGATACTTTTATTATGGTTGCGCAAGATGCGCACGGGTTCGGCTCGTTACTTTTTATTTTGCTTTTATTGTCACGCGTTCAAACCACACCAGCGGCAAAACGACGCAAAAGCCAAATGTGGTCACTTTTCTCACAGTCATTAGAGAAAATAAAAACCATGCAACCTTCCGTAGAACTTGAGCCGCAAATTAGCATTTTATCAAACAAACAAACATATCCATAAGTTGGAGTTCTGTATAATTAATAGAATAGAAATATTTATAATCACCCGAAAATGTCTGCCTTTTGATTCCAATAAAACATTTACCGTTATGAACTTGATTGTGCTTAGAGCTCTGAAAAAAACTGTTCTCCGGCCCGGCAATGACCTTCACGATTAAACCATACGAACTTTTTTAACAAATATGCACATACATAAAAAATGTCCAACCTACATAAATAAATATGTACCGTTCTACACTCTTACCTGCACTCTCATATGCTTGCATAATCCACTAAATCACAATTCATTGATAAGCATCACTTGTTTAGGTAGAGCATTCAGTAGCAACAGACCATCCATCAAATCTACAAAGCGTAAAAGTTGTGAATGAATTTCAAGTGGTACATCATAAGCGTATGCTGAATTATTATTACAGTTGCTGCCAAACTTTTGAGAGCTCCACTGTGGAATTTTTGTTTTTTTGTGGCTGAGCGTCCAGTTGGCGTATTGAGCGCAAAGAAGAGCTTAAGTTTGCAGTTTTTTAATTCTACACTCTCTCTAAGAGTCTGCTAATACCATTCTCAGATATCTCAATTATTGTACGCTCACTTTTCTGCTCTACATTTTCTCCAAAACAATGACGCCGTGAATTAGCTACCGGCGCGCCTCACTTGACTATTTGCGTCTCTGCCAATTTATTGTCTACTGTTGGATTTTGCCGAAGTAGTTTGTTGCAATTGGAGCCGCTACAGTTTCATATGCCAGCGGTTGCGTATTACGTCATTGACAATGCGCGCTTGTTAGATGCTCTCTTTTTTTGATTTGTTTTTATTTTTGTTAGACTCGTTGTGGCTTTATAGCTTCATGATTATTATTTTGCACAGTGGGGTTTATTGTGATAAATTTGATTTGGAGAACTGTGATAGCTTTCCACGCGAATAAGGAAACGTATTAATCTTCCTTAGGAAATTGAGATGAGTTTTCTTTGGGGTTGAGGATACATGGGACGTGAACTCTCGCCATAAATCTCCTGTCACAATTGATAGATTCCGAAACTAACCGCCAGTGCCATAGGATACTTTTACCCTATAATAGATCAGAGGATTCGAAAAGACGTTATTTGAAGTGGGATTTGCTTGAAATTGTGCACATTAATTGCGTTTTGACTACGTCCGTATTGTGGAGAATTTTATAGGGGGGATGAAACCGGGTCTGAAATATTCGGAATTATTTGAATTATGGCGCAATTTGCTTTAAAATTGGTTTTTTGCTTAGGATAATAATTAAAATACGGATTTTCCTAGAAACTGACTAGGGACCAATCTATTGCGCGATTTTCCTAACGTAGAGGAAGAAGAAGATGAAAAGAGGGAGGTAAAGGGAGAGGAATGGCATGTTGAAGTGGGATATTAAAAGGAAGAGAGATAGACCGCGGAAAAGTAGGACGGGAAATGGAAATATTACGAAAGGTAGATTTGATGATAGAGTGAGACAAAAAAAAAAAATAGAGAAAGTAAATAATATATAGAGGGGTCAAAGGAAAATACTGAAGAATTTAAACTTTTTCAAATTCTTTCCAGATAGGCAGATAAACCTAAGCTTAGACTGGATCCATAAAAATTTATAATTGCCCAGCTCCTCGATACAAAACACAGTTGACGAACTGGACAGGTTCCAATACATAAACGCAAAGGGCAGTGCGCAGCCACAATGTTCGAAAAAAAAAAAATAATAATGAAAGATGAGCTATAACTGAGAAGCTTTTCTAGGCAGAAATCACTGCCGAGGGGTGACTCCGCTTGGACAAACTTTTTTTAATTGAAAAAAACTTTTTTCAAAATTTTCGATGTTGCTTTGTCCCGGAGGTGAACCCAGGTCCTTTGTTTAGAAAGGCGGAGAAAGCTACCACCACACCACGGTGGCCGGTTTTTATCCGTGATTAACAGAATTTTTTTCTCTGGTTAAGCTGATTAATCAGTAAGTATGTATACTCCCCGAAGAAGATGGCAAAATGCATCGAAACGGGTAAGAATTAAAATTAAAAAATACGGGTTATTGTATTAATAAACCCGTACGAAAAAGCGTAATAAACAACAGTATATGTAATGTAATGTGTTAGTTGAAAGCATTAAAATGACAACCCACTGTACCATTTCGTGACAGTGCGTCCGCTCACTATTGTCGCAACTGTTAGCATTGCCTACCGATCAACTATCAGCGATCGATTGTTGGCTTTTTGTTGTTTTGCTCCAACCACACTTGTTTTTATTGCTAGTTCGAGTTTTTGTAGCACATTTTGATTGGTGTTACATATTTTTTGCAGAATAATATTGCTACATTGCACTTAAATATTGCCGTTGGCTGCTTTGCTGTTGTAAACCAGTTTTTCAATTGCAAACTGCTCAGCGACTTAAGAACTTGAGAGCAATCACCGAGCATACAAGAGAAATTACGCTCATTTAATGGCAGCGAATTAAGCTTGGCAAGCATGTAAGCAAAAGATATTGCCAACTTTGGCGTTTAGCCAGATGTTGCTCTCAGAGCAGCGCATTTTCATTCCAAAGCTCTTCAGTTTGCTGTTAGCTACGCAAATTTGGTATTTTCAAGTTAATATTGCACTCGTTGTAACTTATCAACGCCAGTAAATAATTGTCTGTCTGCACTAGCGCAATCTTCTACGGTTGCCAAGACTAAACTCAAATTAATACAAGGGTTGAGTTAATTGTGAAAAAGACAAGGAATGGACTGATTTGAAATGACGTCCGCAAGCTTTCAACAGTTTTTTGAAAAAAATTCGAAAAACAAAAAATTCGAAATATAAATTATGAAATTAAAAGGCTCTTAACTCTACTGCTTCTGTTAAAAATACCGCCGGCATGATTTCGAGTGCTAATTGAGTTAAATAGTGTGTGAAACGAAAACATAACGGTAACTTCAAAAGTGCATAAATTAAAAAAGTTTTACAAGTAACAAAATCCTACATACAGTAAGGCGTGAATTGAATTATATTTATTTTTTGTTATGCCTCTTAACTTGTGTATTAATGAACTCAAAAAGGGAGTTTATTTAAAATAATTTGAAAACAAATAAAAAGCTTGCACTGTGAGAAATTAATAAAATAAAAATAAATAAAAAAAAATTTTGAAAAATAATCAACTTCAACAGCAACGACAGAAGTATTTACTTTGCAATTAGTTACTTACTCCATTCAGCATTTTATTGTCTCTGCCAACTTTGTCGCTGTGTTCCGGTAATGAAAGTACGTATTTGCATAAATATTTACCATACTAATTGCTATTTGCTTGTAAGTACTTGCATTTTGCATTTGTGAGAAAAAACTTGTCTTTGTGGAGATAGAAAGTAAATAAAGTCAGTTCAGCTTTTGTATATAATATGATATTTTTACTACCAAATTCATGTTATATTTTTTTGCTCATAACAAGTTCGTGACTTAAGTCTTTTGTTCTGAGTATTAAAAAAGTTGGTGGGAAGTTTGCATTTGTATATTCACAATGTGCTTAGCGCAAATATGTTTTAATATAGGCTCCCATTTATAAAAAGGCGCGAAATGAAAGGACTGTCTGCTGCGGCTTGTACGTTTATTAACTCCCATTAGTGCGAAAAATTTAGCAAAAAAAAGTCGGATAATTTCATGTACAGATTTGTTTGAATAACAAATCTGAGGGTAGACACATTCTTTTTTCCCATATTGAAAATTTAGGAAAGCTCAAGAAATGTGATAAAAAATCAATTTATACTGGCAAAAGGATACAATTTGACAAAGTGATTGATCTACGAAACTTTGAAATCAATTTTATTAATTTTAGAAAATGTATGCCGTTAAATTTAAGTATTTATTTACTTATTTAACACATGAATTTCTAAAGTTTCATAAGTAATTCAAATCCATATAGAATCAATGTTTGCTACATATTTTTTTTTACTTTATATATCTTTCATGAAAACAAAACAGTATATTAAGTTGGGTCCGATTTTCGAAAATTGTAGGTCCTTCAAGAGGAAGGACTAGACCCTCAAATAAGTAAACCAGATTGTTCAGGATGATAAGCTGCTGTACTGCCCAGATACTAAAGACCCGAGCCCAGATAACGTACCCGGAGCGCCATTTGTATGTACCTTCTCCTGGAACCCATTGCTGCTGTTCATACCAACCATGCTGTTGAAAACATTTGGTGGAGTATTTACTTCATGAGATGGGTATTTGCACAGGTAGTGCGTGACTTAATTCTCCTCCTTGCCGCAGCTGCTGCAAATGCTATTAAACGGGATCCCTATTATCTCATCATGCAGACTATACTTCTCTTAACCCATCCAGCAGGTTCTCTGTTCTCCAACTCTCGTAAGTTGGCCAAGTTTGCCTGGTTATATTGCAAGTGTTCGAGAAGTTCCAGCTGAATACAGCTATCTGCTGGAATCTGCTATGTATGCCAATCTTGATTGATGTGAGTGGGTGATGTGTGCCGACCGCCTTTGGAGTGCCCAGCAATGTTTTTGGATTTGAAAGTTCGTCTGCCTTCTCATGACCCATTAAGCAGGTCGTCTGTTCTACACTCGTAAGTTTGCCAAGGTTGCTTGTTTATATAGTAGGTGTCCGAAGAGTACCAGCTGAAGATCGCTATCTCCTGGAATATGCTATATATGCCACTTTAGATTAATGTCCGCGGATGATGTATGTCCACTACTTACGGAGCACCCGGCAATGTTTTTAGATTTGAAAGTTCGTCTGCCTTCTCACTGGTTTCAATATTCCTGTGATCAGGAACCCACATAAGCATTATGAAGCGACCTCTTGCAGCTTAGACGAAGTGGTGTGGGAGTTAAAGACCATGAGTGGGAGTTAAAGACCATGAGCGCTGCTTGGCTATCTGAGTAAATGCATATCTCGCACCCTCTCACCAAGTCCGCCGATAGGAGCTTTTGGCCCATCTCTATACCTAGAAGTTTTGATGGGAAGATATCAGACGAGTCGCCTTTCCAGTCCTTTCTTTAAGGGAACTTCATTTTATGACCAAACCTTAGTTATGGCGTTCGATAATCAGATGATGGAGCCACACCGAGAAGCTTTCTGAGGATACTGTGGTTATATTGCATAGAGTTTCTGACTGACACGAAGTTTTACTGCCGAACAAGTTGCAATTTCGCGTATTTGAAGGTACATAAGTAGCTGCTTTTGGAGCACATTTCGTGCGTCAGTTATCCTATTGAACACGACCTTAGTGCATCTATTACCTCTCCGAAGGCTTTTCATTGTACTATACTAATCTTTTTAAAATTGTATTGTTTGTCCATGACAGGCCATTATACTATAGTTCCAAATGGTATGGGTATGACAATGGGCTTTATAGCCACTTCATGAGAGAAGACTATGTAAGGGGTTTCTTCCCTACTTTGGATATTAGATTTCCAGCTTAGCTTACTGGGTATCTAGACTCCCAGATACTTGACTCTCGTAGAGGGTGTAAGGCAGTACCATTTAGAGAGGGCGGTCGAAACTTTGGTATTTTGCTTTTGTTGAAAATAGTACCAGCCCAACTAGGATTTTCTTTAACGTTGGCTGTCCTGATATTAAGCCTTCTAAGCGCTCTCAAATATTACACTTAAAGTAAAGGAAAATCCTCTGTGTATGTGACTATCTTCTTTCCATTTCAGCTCTAGTAGGCCCACAGAAGCAAAGAGCTTAGAGTTCGTCTACTCACATGGCGGGTAGTAATAACTGAGCGCATGTTAGCTTGTATTACCCTATTTTGCAGAATTGATTACGTTATTTACAGATATGGTCTAAGGCGTTGGTAACTGCAGTGATTTTTATTATGTTAAAAATTCCCTCTTTTTCTAAAAAGTTGCCAGGGTATATTCTATGTTGTGAAGAGATCTCCCAATGGTATCTTTGAGATCTTACGAGGGCAGTTTATGTAGACATGCCCTCCATGTATGCATCACCTTCCTTATGTGAATGTCTAAGAGCTTTTCCAGAATTGATTTAGCCATGGCCTTGGGCAGCCGATTAGTTAAAGATCGAATCGGACCATTGTAGAATATAGCTCCCATACAACCGATTTTTCACACAAAATGGTTCTTGTATCAGTGAAAATTTAAGTGTTTATTAATAATAGTTTTTCCTTCAAGCTTAACATCGCCCTGCTTTGGCTTCCGATTCGAAAGTAGCTTATATGAAGCTGCGGCAATTTTTGAATAATATCATTCGTAAGTATTGGATAAAAAGCACCCTGCCTGAAAATGTGTTTCAAAGTTAATTTACTTTAACGGAAAATATTTTTACTATATATTGAAATGGGTGATATTTAATCAAATATTGCATTATTGAGCAAAATTTTCCGATACCTACTCACTTAATTGGCGCTTAACAGTTTAAACGATTATGACCGTCCAAAAAGGCGCGCCAGTTGATTCTCCACCGGGTAAACTTGCCACCAGTCACAGCAAATGAATTAAAGTCTCCTTACCTTCTGAGCCGGAGCATCATATTTCATTCGCATAACAAGGCATAGTCAGCGTAGCAGCTGCGTTGTCTGATATGGCAATAAAAAGGGAGATATATTGTTCTTATTTGTTTGATGAGATAAGATGTTTCCGAGTCGGCAGCAAAGATAGCGTAATCTTCCACCCATCTGATGAGCTGATCAGCTACTTAGTCAACTTGTTTTATTGCTGTTTCTAAGTTTTTCAAATGAATCCTCGTTCATGTTTAAAAGCTTTATTAAGTGATACGAAAACTGGAATGAAATTTTTAATTGAATTTTTTTGGAGAAACACGTCTAAAGGGCTGCCGCCGTGGTGTGATGGTAGCGTGCTCCGCCTATCACACCGAAGATCCTGGGTTCACGCCCCGTGCAAAGCAACATAAAATTTTAGAAATAAGGTTTTTCAATTAGAAGAAAATTTTTCTAAGCCGGGTCGCCCCTCGGCAGTGTTTGGCAAGCACTCCGAGTGTATATCTGCCATGAAAAGCTCTCAGTGAAAGCTCGTCTGCCTTGCAGATGCCGGTCGGAGTCGGCATAAAACTAGTAGGTTCCGTCCCGCCAATTTATAAGAAAACTTAAAAGGAGCACGATGCAAATTGGAAGAGAAGCTCGGCCTAAAAAGTCTTCGAAGGTTATCGCGCCTTACATTTATTTATTAACATTGAATTTTAGACAGTAAATTTAATTAAACAAAAAAAGGAAAAGCGAAAATTTATAACGAACCTTAAGTAAGCATTTGACAAACTTCAAATTAAAACATAAAGTTAGAAAAGGTGTCAAAAGTAACGAAATTTGGCGATTACACAAAACAACGCGGTCGTTAACTGACAACGACAACAATTGAAGGAGCAGCAGCAATCAAAGCAGCAGCGCAATTGGCGCATGCGCGCTAACTATTTCACAATTTAACGGTAAAGTGCGCATTATCGCAACAGTGCCGCAGACTTTATAAAAAAAAAACTAAAAAGTAGTATTAAGAAATATAAAACTTAAAGCAAAACAAAATCAAAAGATAGGCTTCCATAGCAAAATTAAAACTAATAAAAACTTTTCAAAATACTTGAAAAAATTCGTTCTACCAACTGCAATGCAAATCTGTGATTGTGGCGCGAAAATTCATTTAATATGGTACAAACTAAAACACAAATCAAATGGCGCTGCTCTATTTAAATGACAATGTACAGTGCGGTGCTAAGTTGAGTGGTGGCAAATACGTGAAAAACAAGTAACGGAATTTATAGTAAAAACAAAAATTGTAACAAAAACATTTAAAAAATATAACATTTTTACATAGCTACAACACCAACAATACACATCAATTCCTATATCGCACCTTTTACTTTTATTTTTTTTCTTACTTAGCAATTCGACTCACTTTTGGTACACTCTTTTACTTTTTTCGAGCATTTAATTTGTTTGTTTTGTTTTTTTGGGATTTTTAGTTTTTGGCAACAAATATTTTGTGGCAACACGCTGTGAACTTTCGTGCAATGTTTTTGCATGCAGCACGAATGGTCTGCAAGAAAAATAAAATACAAAAACTCTTTGCAATAATTTAAACTAAAATAAAAAGTAAAAGTCAAAAGTTTTGGACTGAAATGCTGTTGAAAAGTATAGCAAATATTAATACTATATAGTTAACAGGCAGCTAAAAAGCAGGTCTGACTTTGGTGGTGATTTTTTTTTCCAAAGCCATGTTTAAATACAGTTAGTTTAATGAGCTAAAGAGTGACTAAGCAAAGAAAACTCAGCACTTGAAAAAAATTTGATTTGTATAATAAAATTGATAAAAAAATAAAAACAAGTAAAGTGTCTAAGTTCGGGTGTAACCGAACATTATATACTCAGCGTGAGCTTCAATTGCACATTTCATTTCAGATAAATTACTTTTCAAGATAACACGTGGCACCGCCCGTTTCAAAAAAAAAAGTCTCCCCATTTCCTCTTACAATAAAACTTGATAAGTGAAATATCATTGATTCAAAACTATTTTTTGCTAAGTTATATTTTATTATTCCCTTTTAAATATCTTTTATATAAAAGTGGGCGTGGTCTTTAACCGATCCCCTCCATTTTTACTAGAAATAATTCCTATTATAGGGAAAATCTGTGTACCCAATTCTATTACGATCTGTAGAAAATTGCTTAGTCGTAAAAGGGGCGGTGCCACGCCCATTTTTTAAAATTTGAAGTTTTCCGATTTATTGTTATAAGCTTTTATTTAGTTTCACTTTTGTTGTCTGTAATGGAATCTTGCAAGTTAAATTTGATACACCTCCCGGTGTCCGATTGAGCTGAAATTTTGCACACATGTATAACTCCGATGACAATGCAATATTACTTTGTTAGAATCCGATAAATTAATCGATAACACAGTTATCGGTAAAGATTTGTATTTACTTTGGCATAACAGCCTAAGTCCCATACAAACCCGCCGGTACCTATCCGTGGATTGTGATATTTGGACGTGGTGAATCACGCGTGGTGAATCTCAACGCTTGCGAAAAGCGGAGACACAACCCTCTGTTGTATTTCTGTGTATAACCAACATAGCTGAATTTTTAAGGCTGTTTAACTCTGTAATCTTTCCTGTAATTTATTTTGCTTTTGGAAAAATTACGTATTTGAAAAAAACTGGCAGAAAAATATTGGCATAACAGCTTAAGTTAAATCAAGAATGGAAAAACTTGGAAAATTTGAGCAGATGTGGCAATTACGCGTGCCCGCTGAACGAAATATTGACAATCTATTGATAATCGCTAGGAAATTAGCGACATTCCATCAACTTAGCAGCACTTTAGCAATACTACTGTTGTTATTTGGCCGCTCAAACACACCCATATTAATTGTGCATTAAATTTAAAATATACAACTCAAAAGCTGAACTACCAGCGCTACCGCCATCAGCTCAGTGTCATCATTGCCAGTAGCGCCAATAACGCCAAACTCGTGCCTGACACACAAAAGTCGTTTCACTCAATAGCGCAAGTGAAATGTACTACGCACTCACTACTAAGTAACGTCAAATATTCGATTGGAGTCATTTCGTCAATGAGCTACCATTGAGTTGGCACCGCATTGGCGCTGGCGCCATGCAATTTACATCACTAAAATTGCACGAATGTCCAGGCTCATGACTGTTAATCCAGATGGTGAAAACGAAGACTCAAAGGAATGCAACCTTGCAAACAACAGCCGTCATTTTCAAAGTGTAAAAATTCTGTGATACAACGAACGCTAACGCCGTTAGGCTGTTATCGGTAAGTGTTGCATACTTTTCTGCGCACTTGATTTTGTTTTACAGATTTATGGCGATGGAATTTTAGCTAAGCGAAAGTAGAATTTTATTTTAAAACAGATTTAACCCACAGATGAGAGATCTGCAATAAGTAGTTGTAAACTGAACGCGGCATAGGCAAAGTTAAGTTATTTAACACTGTTTGACATAATTTTATATGTGCTCTCTGTCAAAAATGCTTCAACTAACTTAGTCACATTTTATTTCGATTATGAATATGCCCCAATATATTCGGATTATGATATAATAAAATTAAAGAAAAAAATAAAATTAAAGAAAAAAAACTTTTTTAAAAATAAGCTTTTATTATTGGCTAATAAAATTAACTAAAAAGTAAGTTGATGCATTAAAAGAAATGGATAGAATGAGAAACGTAACAAATAACTAAATAAAGATTACGTAACTAATTTAAACAATATTTTACCCTACTAAAAATTAAAAAAAAATCCTTTTTAAATTAAATTTAAAAAAAAGGCTTTTCTAAGAACAAGCTTCTATTACTTGTTAATAAAACGAACTAAAAAGTAAAAAATAAAATTAAAGAAAAAAAAACTTTTTTAAAAATAAGCTTTTATTATTGGTTAATAAAATTAACTAAAAAGTAAACAATAAATTGACTCTAAAGAAATATAACACTTTATAAGTTCATTGTAAGCTTTAACGATAATTAGGCTTTTTCGTCTGCGACAAAAGAATTCTATATTGTACATAATTATATATTTTTAACATTAAAACTTTACACCTAAATTATTAAACCTTACAGTTTATATCACAGTCCTAATTGTTCTAATAAAAGCGTGTTACATTGCGATAGCAAGAAAAGGAGATCCTAAATGTTCTTAATTATACCATCAAAATTCAACACGTTTTTTATTAGAACAATTAGAAATGTGATATAAACTGTAAGGTTTAATAATTTAGGTGTAAAGTTTTAATGTTAAAAATATATAATTATGTACAATATAGAATTCTTTTGTCGCAGACGAAAAAGCCTAATTATCGTTAAAGCTTACAATGAACTTATAAAGTGTTATATTTCTTTAGAGTCAATTTATTGTTTACTTTTTAGTTAATTTTATTAACCAATAATAAAAGCTTATTTTTAAAAAAGTTTTTTTTTCTTTAATTTTATTATAAATCCACTTGGGATATGAAATAACATTGATATAAAGCTCTTTTTTGCAAAGATATAGCTTAGTTGATTCGCCCGCGACCTTATTAAAACTCTTTTATATAAAAGTGGGTGTGGTCCTTAACCGATTTCGTTAATTTTTCTTCAAAGCATTCCTTATAGCAAAATGATTAATAATATTTGTAAAATTGATTTTATCGTAAGTGGGTGGTGCCATTTTTTATCAAGAGTCTCAATATCAGTCCACATGTAAAATTTCAACATTCTGGGTGTATTATCTATATCTATCTATCTATAAATCTTATAAAATAAAGTCGCTAAATGCCATGTATGCACATAACTTCACACAGAATACTCCGATTTTAAAACGGTTTTTTGCATTTGAAAGCTTAGTTACGTGAGATGGTACAGTTAATATAATTTGAAGGTATGTATTATAGGGGCGTGGAAAATTGCCAAAATGTAGTAAAAAATCATAAAATTTTTGTTTACACAGCTATAACTCATAATCGGATGGATAGATTTAAAAAATTCTACTTTTCAGTAAAACTTTGAAATATTTACCTTCGATCTGCATCAAAAAAAAAATATACTTGATTCCTTTCTTATTATCAGCCAAATTGTTTAAACCAAAGTAACATTTTTATCAAAAAATGCGTATGTGTGTTTGTTCGCTGTGAACTGTTCGCGCTAATTGCTTTTGAGTAGGCTTGATACGACACATACATACGTACATATATAGTATTCGCTGCGTTATTTAACTTCGGGCGTAGGTTTATAGGTATGTATGGATGTACAACACTACATAGTATAAAACAGTCGCTTTTTCTGTCCTTATGTCCCTTTGAATGCTTAAACCTTTAAAAATACGCAACGGATTTTGATGCGCTTTTTTTAATAGAATTAAGAGTGATTGAAGAGGATGTAACGGATAAACATATTTGGCTGAAAATTGGTGGAGGGGTAGCTTAGAACCAGGAGACAGACATAGGCTAATTTTTATCCCGTTCTGGATAGGCTCTTGAGATCAATCGAATGTAAGCTATTTATGAGTACTTTGATACGGGGTATTTTTCGTACCCGCGGGTAACTAGAGATATAAGCGAAAACGTGGACGCGGGTACCCCTAGAAAGTGTTTATACAATATGGATACCAAATGAAAGCTGTTGATGGGTACTTTAGTACAGGGTAGTTTTCATACCTATTTGTGAAGGGTCTCGTGATATAGGCCAAAACGTGTATCAGGTTAACACTAGGATGTGTTTTTACATTATGGGTATCAAATTGAATGTGTTGATGAGTGCTTTAGTACAGAGTAATTTTTATACCGCTGGGTGACTAAGGTCTCAAGATATGGGCAAAACTTGGACCCGGATACCCCTAGAATGTGTGTGTAATATGGATATCAAATGAAAGTTGTTGCTGAGAGCTTTAAAGTAATTTTCATTGTGATATTCGATTTAGTTGCATTAACCTGGCAAAACTGATAAATGTGCATGCGAAGCCGAAATAAAGACATGAATTAATAATACCCGCATAACTATTTACATACGTCCTACTCGATTTGCCTGGCAATAAGGGATGAAGAAGAATGGGAAAAACTTTAGAGAAGAGAAAAGAGGGAAGGAGAAGGAGACTGAGAAAAAGTGAGACGACAGTAGAGATAGATGAAGCTAAAAGACGGACGGAGGAGTGACTAAAAGGATTAAGAAAAGGTGAGGAGGGGGGGGGGCAGAGTTAGACGAAAAAAGCTTATTAAAATGTATGGAGATAGACCAAATTTAGGGCAGAACAACGTCTGACGGGTCTGCTAGTTTGTTATATATATAAAAAGTTATCATCCGATTTCGCTCATTTTCAATACCAATATATTCTGGGTCCAGGTAAACTCGTGTATTAAATTTGCGAAGATATCTCAATATTTACTCAAGTTTTCATGTTAACGGACAGATGGACGGACGAACGGACATGGCTCAATCAAATTTTTTTCGACACTGCTGATTTTGATATATGGAAGTCTATATCTATCTCGATTCCTTTATACCTGTACAACCAAGCGTTATCCAATCAAACTTAATATACTCTGTGTGCAAAGCACGCTGAGTATAATAAAAAACAAAAAAAAGAATTTTAAAACATGAAAACGATCAAAACCAAAGACCTGGAGCACAAAAATAAATTAGAAAATTTTTTAGCGTAAAGAAAGTGAAAATCAAAAATTGTTTAACAGAAAAATATAAACCATGGTGGAATCACCAGGTGAAGTAAAAAAACAAAAACAAAAGATGTACACTAACTGAAACGTTGGGATGTATTTCCGACGGTCAGAAGAGCGTAACATTTTTACCCGCTTTGAAAAAAAATAGGAGTAGAAAAATAAATATCTTGCTACGAAAGCTATTACAGAAACTGCTTCTTTCAGCATATCAGTGCCACCTAACGCCAATGCAAAATTAAATACAAAGGACCAGTGCGAGTTTACATTACTTAACATTACTTTTTTAATTTTTCCTACAAATTGGCGGGACAGGACCTACTTGTTTTATGCCGACTCTGAACGGCATCTGCGAGGCAGATGAGTTTTCACTGAGAGCTTTTCATGGCAAAAATACACTCGGAGTGCTTGCCAAACACTGCCGAGGGGCGACTCCGCTTAGAAAAATTTTCTTCTAATTGAAAAACGTTATTTCTAAAATTTTGATGTTACTTTGCCCGGGGTGTGAACCCAGGGTATTCGGTGTGGTAGGTGGAGCACGCTACCATCACACCACGGTGGCCACCAACATTACATTTAGAATCGACATTACTTTCAGAATCAAAAAAAAAATAAAAAACTCAAGTTTGGCCACTTAAATTGTGATGAGCAGTAAAATTCGATGGAAGCGGCCAAAGTAAACTGACCTGAACTTCAACTGCAGTTGAAACTTGCATTGAAAAACCGTATATAAAGGAATCATATGTTATTCAGATATAGTATGTATGTATGTACGTCAGTTATTTGGTTAAGCTTTTCTGCCTTTTGCGGAACTTAAATGGGTTTCAGGTTCGATGAAACGTTTTACAGTTACACTTGAAAGTGATCGTGATACTCTTAAATGTCTTTCCATCCCTTAAGATTCATTAACATCTTCATCTGATTTGTTGGTTTGTCGTTTAGGGTCGGGAGTAAGACATATGCTCTTCTAATATGTAATAACAAACTTAATCCGAAGTTCCCCCCAAAAACTCTTGAAAGTTGAATTCTTGATGTACTACTAATGTTACCAAATTATTATTTACCATAATATGTCAGGGGATAGACTAGCTCAGTGGCAGTCGGCCTAAACCAAAAGATGCTGCTCCGAAGCGAGCTGGATTCATATATTCTAAATTACAATCCTTAAGCGTAACATTCCTCTCATATTAGTGGTCTGATTTTCAGGGCAAAATAACAACAGTGAGTTACACTTTTTTGAGGTGTTCTTGTGGATATGAGAAAAACATTCTTTGAAAGTCTTCAGTAGCACTGTACAGGGAAAGATCATTGGTTAAATATGGCGTGAATGAAAATAGTTTGTTTCAACAAAGACTAGTTTCAATTTTTTTGGGAACAAATTAAACATATATAATGAGAACATCAAAAAATGGAAGTATTAGTTTAGCACGGCCTTACTTATGGAAGCCAACACCACAGATATCCAAATGATGAATCTCTGTAACTAAATCCAGTAAAGGTCCATCGATATTCACGTAATAGTTTATGTGAAAAAAGTACTAAAAGTGGCATAATGAAAAATGCAAAAGGCAACACTTTTTCGAGGACAATTTTGGTGAAAAATTTTCAGATAGCCGAATGACAGAACAAAGAAGAATTTAGAGCAAGACAGTTGACGGCTTACTTCACCTCCTTATTCCACCATGATGTAAACTAAAGAACTTTTAAAAATTGCACATATTGTTTTCGAGATGTCTATAAGTACAAAGGCAAGTCAACTTCGGAGTTTGAAGACCCGCATTATAGCCATTAATCCGGGTCGATTTGTATGGAAGAAAGTTAACCGAAACCGCGCCATCGATATTTCGATCGGATTTGGGCTCAAGAAAACAACGTTCCACTACGCATACTAAAAAAAATAATTTTAAAAATTTTATCGCCAACGTTTTAGCGGACATTTTTGGGTCGGACAGGGTGAACATATATGAACATTTTTTTAGTAGGTCATGAAAAAAACTTAAAAATAAAAGTCGAAAAAGAAGTCAAAAAAATTAAATTTCGCAGGCTCGAAAATTATTTTTGGGGTATGCGTAGTGAAACTTTTTTCCTGAGCCCAAATCCTATCGAAAACCTGATGGCGTGATATCGGTTAACTTTCGTCCATACAAATCGACCCACCCTAATATATATACAGAATTAACCCAGTTGAAATAAATTGTATGCATAAATGAGGTATGAATTCTTAATGCATGAAAAAGTATGTGAGATTCATATTTTTTGAATTGAAAACATATTTATTCATACAAAAATATGCGTGCTATATTAGTGAAAAAGAACGAATATCTAATTAGTACCAAAGCAAAAAAAGTTATATGCATGCATGAAATGTGCATGTTATATCAAAGATCGTATGCTTTTTAAAATAAACTTTCCTGAATATTGTTTGCACGAATATAATTTAGGATTATTTGAGTTTTACTTATTGTCATCTACCATTTTTTCGTATTAAGAAATGTATGTACTTGAAACAATTCTTTTATCGAAAAGAACTCCAGAATATGAATGGCTGATAAGAAATTGGGCAGCTTGGAGCAATAAACTTGAAATATATCGAGGACTAATTACGACCACCGACCGTTTGGCTTCAGAATTTAGCGTCAGTGAACTGTTATGAAGAATATATTCAGCATAGTGGGGTTCAACCAAACCGGTAAGAATTGTTCGTGAACTAATGGTCCCTATAATCCAAATAGATGGCTTCAAGTTGCGCCATCTCCCGTATTATCAATGTAATTGTTATTGTAATTACATATGTATAATAAATTCCTATGTGTTAATGCAGGGATAATACTTTCGCATATAAAACATACGTTTGGATGTATACATGTTTTTCTAGTGCTTTTGTATGCATTCGGCATTAATACAACCATATGCATACACAAGTAGTAGAAAGAGAGTAATAGAGTATACATGCTCCCTGAGAAACTATAGGTGCTAAAAAGAAATAAACGAGCATTTATACTGTGACGCATATATTTGTAACTAGGAAAGAATATTTAAAAAAAAAATTCTATGAATTTTGTAACTGTAACCACGCAAACCAATTTCGAAAACATTTTCGAGAAAAATGAAATTTCGATCTTTTTTTTTACGGTTCTCGATTTTTTCGAGTAGACAGTCTTGCAGCCCAATAAGTTTTAGCCTGACAAAGTAAAGTTATGGGTCTCTCGAAATGCCCATTGTTTATTTCGAAGGGTCTTTCAGATTTTCTTTCAAATAAAAAGAAAGTGTTCACGCGTAGGAAATTCTAAAACACCCTTCGAATTATTTAAAAAATAAAAATTTTAAGGCACCTGTAACGTTTACTTTGAGAGATCAAAACTGATTGGGCAACAAGTCTGAATATTCAATAACATTCAGTGGACGCCAAATAAAAAGTTCGAAGTTTTCGTAAAATTTTCTCGAATTTTACTTTTAAGTTTTTTTCGAAAACGTCTTTGAGATTTGTTTGCACAGCCTTAGTTTCGAAATTCATACACGTTTTGTTTTTTTGTAAAATATTGAAAAAAGAGAGTTTGATACAATTTTCCAATGAATTCAATTTTCACAATCAAAACAAGGGCTTAAGCGGCCCAAAGTTTTAGAACTAAACTTGAAGCTGTTTAAAACCGTTAATTTCTTCCAAATCGAATTTGCAATTGCTTGATGAAATGTCTTTTCTAGGCGATATTGTTAGCGTTACCATTTCAATATTCAAACCGAAATCGTTACTGCAACCTTCTTAAACTCTTTAATTTTATAAAACTGAAACCGTTGCCTTTATTGGTTTTATTTTACATAGCCGAAAACGATGACTAAACTGAAACCGGTTTAAACGTTACAATTTTTAAAAACTGGAACCAAATCTTCCTGTAATCGTTAACCATTCTGTTAGGTTGGGTGGCCGATATCCATTTAAAGAACAGCTCAATTGAACATTTTTTGGTTAGTGGTATTACCAGTGTCGAACGGCAATCCATTGGAGAGTCCCGACTGCGGCATTTAGGCCTTGTCCCCGAAAGAGCTGAACTTGACTGGATGATTCCCCTTCGTCGTTCTCTATACAGTGCACCACAGGCCACTTGCAGTTAACAGCTGACCACAAAAGCTAAATACCTGTCAAGATGTAGTATAAGCCCTTGCTGATACAAAGGGTCTAATGGTATCTGTGTTTAGTCTGCAAGTGCCGGAACCAGCCAAGACAGCAGCATGACAGTTGGCTAAGATATCCATTTTATCAAAAAGCAGGTTGCGATTTCCACCAGAAAATCGATGAAGTGATCATGCAGCATAAAATTCAGGGTAACATCGAGCTCCTGGTGTGTAAAGCTCTGTTTGAACGCTAGCTATCTCAGATAGGTTAAATTTTGTGGAAAAGTAGCTGTTCCACTGATGACTAAGGTCAATATATGCTCAAAGAGTCTTGGGACCAACTGAACGATTAAACGGTCCGAATGATGATATAACTCGGGGTAGTCCTGCGACAATATAGCTCGAGGTTTTGAATGCTACGTGAATTAACGCCAAAATTGACTTCACTGCAGCCGCAAGCAAATCTTGAGGTCTATGGGCCTAAAAACTCTTTCAATAAATGTACCGAACTTGGTCTATCAGTTTGCAAAATATTAATAGATGTTGGTAAATTTTTCACTGAGTCAGACTCTGAAAATTTTGTTTAGGATAATTTAGCTCAGGTAGTTTATGGTATGTCCGGCTGAGGTTTTCGCAACTCTTAAGGCCAGGGAATATGTTGCGGTGAAAAATAACGAAGAAATTAATGATATACAAACCTAACGGCTTGCAATCAAACTCAAAACAGAAAACTTTTCGCTTAGTATAAAAAAATAATAAATAGAAAAAAAATGCAAAAAGCTTCAACTCACGTGCTAAAACGCTTAACGTAAGCTCGATTTTTGTTTTTGTTATTATAAACTCTTCTCGTTTTCAAAAAAATACAACTTTAGTATATATATATGTATGTAGCTGATCACGCGCACGTGCCTTCTTCACTCAATGACTGTCGGTTCGGTTTTTCGTTTTATTCGTTTTTGTACTTTATCTTCAACTTTATCGTTGTTGTTGTTACTGATGTTGTGCGCTGCGCAGCACCTGCATGCTATATTTAACCAATTGATTTTTTGGCAGTTACAACTATAAAACCAAAAAACAAACATCGAAAACCATCAGAAACTACAGTTTAAGCAATGAGCATCATTGAATAGCAGAGTTCAGGTGAGTTCAAGTTTGTTGCTTAAGTCTTTCGTTAAAATTTATACGACATATAAGTGAAACAGGGCAAATGAAGTGGATATTTGGTTTTACGGCTGTTTTGCTATCGATAGCAATTTGTCAAGTCTGTGTAAGATCGACAATTAAATTGTTTCTTTGTTACAGTAAGTGGTAAGCTCAATTTTGGTGTAAGGGTTTTGGTTGAATCTTACTGAATGGTATCGGCACGTTCCCCTTAAAGTGGAGGATTGTGATATTAAAAGTAGTACTTATTGAATATATATTGATAAGTTGACTTATTTCCTGCCAAATTTCCAATCCAAGTAATGTGCGCTCCACTTTTCTATTATTAGTGCTCATAAATATTTTTACAATTTATGTGTCAAAAAGGTCAAATCAAAATTCAGCAAGAATATGTCCTTGTATAAGGGCACATTTTTCGCTCATTTTTGTCGATTTATATAAAGGAAGTGCTTAAAAATTTGTTTTTCTTTTTAATCTTTGTTCAATACAGTGGGAGGTGATTAAAAACATGCGTACCATGAAACTTTCGTAAAGACCAGGCTTAACCAGCAACCTTTTTTAACACAAAAATATAAACACAATGCTGCCTAAATACTTTTCTTGGTAAAATCTCTGTTTAAGTGACTTAAACTATGAACCTTTTTCGTTCGTTTGTTTCATTAGCCATTGAGTGTGCTTGTAATTCTCAACTAGTTAGTGAAATATTCTAAAGACATAGTTTAAGTTTTTTATCCCAAAGCGGGGGTTTTCAAAGCAAAACAAGGTGGCTCAACCCGCAGCCAATACCTTGGAGCCCCCCAGTGCTCGCCCCCAATGAATAAATACAAGGTGTAACAGGTGCATAGCAACCTCCCTCTCTAAAATAACACACAGTCCACTTAAATAATATAATAGCAAAAAAACTATTCGCCCGCCGAATCACCAAAGCTTAGACAATCTCTTTTTTTATGTACTAGTTACATAGAGAAATTTCAGTATTTAATCAGCGAGACATGCTCAAATTGCTTTATACAATTGTTTTTGTTATTGTGCGATGGTTACTAAGAGATGTTTTTTCATTTCACTTTTCCATCAGCTACCTTCTCGGGAGCTAAGTATTGAACTCGAAATCTCCAACATTCATACTTTATACTAGTGTAAAGGCAGATGCTTTATCCACTCAGCCATATGAATGTCCCGCTGCTCACTTTGCAATTGGTCTATAAGTGTTGACTTTTTGTTGCTATTCCTTTATTCACCATTTAGGTACATACTAATTCTATATGCATTTTAATCCTAATTGTGGGGAATAATTATAGGCACGCTCCACACAATTATGATTAAAAAGCATATAGAGTTAGTATGTACCTAAAAGTTGAATAAAGAAATAGCAACAAAAAGGCAACACTTATAGACCAATTGCAAAGCGAGCAGCGGGCATTCATATGGCTCAGTGGTATAAAGTATGAATGTTGGAGATTTCGAGTTCAATACTGAGCTACCGAGAAGCTAGCTTATGAAGAAGTGAAATTCAGAAACATGTCTTATTAATCATCGCCGTTTGCAAACTTTGTAATTTTTCTCTAATAACAATAATAAAAAAATTTCTATTTTAGAATCTAAAAAATTATTGCAAGCTTCAAAACTAAGCCTTTTGCTTTAACCATTAGTTGAAAATAATGTGGTAAATGAAGAGGCTTTGAATTAATTCAACAATGATTTAAAGAGCATTTCTAATAGTAATATTAACATGGCGCTTTTAGCTCCAAGGTGGAGCTTCTTTTCCATATTGTGATGTTCAACTAATAATTTATGCCGAATTCGAGCACACTGTAGTAGTAGTGTAGCAGTATGACCGCCAAAGAGTCCTTCATGTATGGGAAAAACTTGCGTTAAATGTGTTCATATACAAATCGTATGACGATTGCAAGTGGGAGAATTGAAAAATTGTTAAAGTTAATTTTTTGTATTCTAAAATGTCTTAAATAATTAGCAGCGAAAGTCTTCATTCTAACAAAAAACTTTGTTACTATAAAATATTATTATATAATTATAGTTCAAACATTTATTCTCACATCACTTACATTATTTAAATAAAAGTATTCTTTGTCTTTAGTAACTGAAACCAGATTCACTTCAATGCAAACCCAAAAATAAACCATCATTATTTGCATGAAATTGTAATTAAGTCTAGAGCAGCGCATTATATTTACATACACACACATATATATACATGAATTTATCAGTGCAAGGTTAAAATATTAAATTATAAATATACAAATGGAAAAAGGCACAAAAGCGAACCGACTCCATTGAGCGCTAACTCTAACTTTCAGCATATCAGCCAAGTCAATAAGTCAAATTGTAAACAATGCTAGAAAAAAACTTAAAAATTTTATTAAAAAATCAAAATCTCTGCTATCGAATTGCATACTCATGCACGAATTTGCTGTCTATTGATTGTTTGCTATAAATAATCGGGTGTAGGGCGGTTCTCTGCTCCAAATAGTTTTGTTTATCTAATTCGACTTTGTGGCTTTGAGCTTTCGATGTGGAGTAAATGCATAAGCGTTTGCTTTTTTTGTTGATATTTTAATTAATATTTCCATGTGCAAAAAAATGCGTATTTATTTGCAAAACATTCTCTATTTTAGCAAATTTTGCAACAATAATAAACGTATATTTATACATAAGTATTGACATACATATGGTTTTATACCGAGTTGTACTTGTACACATGGTGTTATAACTTTGATTGGATAACCGTTGGTTGTACAAGTATAAAGGAATCGAGATAGATGTAGACTTCCTTATATCAAAATCATCAGTATCGAAAAAAAATTTGATTGAGCCATGTCCGTTCATCCGTCCGTCTATCCGTTAACGCGATAACTTGACTAAATATTGAGATATCTTCACCAAATTGGTACACGAGCTTACCTGGACCCAGAATAGATTGATATTGAAAATAAGCCAAATCGGATGATAACCACGCTTTTTATATATATAACATTTTGGAAAACACAAAAAACCTGATTATTTAGTAAATAACATACCTGGAATGTTGGAATTTGTCGTGTGGACTGATATTGTTTAAAATGGGCGTGTCACCGCCCACTTGTCATAAAATCAATTTTACAAATATTATTAATCATAAATCAAAAATCGTTAAACCTATCGTAACAAAATTCGGCAGAGAGGTTGCCTTTGCTATAAGGAATGCTTTGAAGAAAAATTAACGGAATCGGTTAAGGACCACGCCTCCTTTTATATAAAAGATTTTTAAAAGGGTCGCGGACGAATAAACTAAGCTATAACTTTGCAAAAAAGAGCTTTATATCAATGCAATTTTATTTCCCTAGTGGATTTATAACAATAAATGGGAAAAACTCCAATCTTTAAAAAATGGGCGTGGCTCCGCCCCTTTAATGACTAAACAATTTTCTATATTTCGGGAGCCATGACTCGAAGAAAAATTAGTTCAGAATAGAACCATAAGTATGTATATGTATTATTGCACAGCCTTGTAACACTATTAGGCACACAAAACAAAGAACAACAGCATTTCAAGTATGCAGCTGGGTACGTAATATTCAGTTTCACCCGAACTTAGATTTCCTTACTTGTTATAATATTAAAAGGTGCAATAACCAATCAATTAATATTTGCGTTAATGTTGATTTTTGAACAAATTTGTTCACTCGTACTTACAATCAAGGTCCAATTGGCGATAGCTTTATTTGTAATTAAACGAATCACTATATATGTATGTTGGTAAGCGCGTTCTGCCCTATTGTGCAGCTAAAGTCATATTTGTCCCTGTAGGGTATACAGGGCCTTTTAAAATTAAAATTTTACTAATATTTTCTCTATCGTTTACTTAAACTGTGAAATAACTTTCAAATTACTTTAATTGCATACAAAAATCACTTTCGTATTATGCTGCTTTAAAAAACGCTTTGGCAACGTTCTTTTGCTGAAGAAAAGTCGACGCAGAAAGCGATCTGATAAAAAGCGGGTATTTGCTCATACTCGAGGTTTTTGTGTTTGCTACATAAAAGAAGTTGACTCAGAAACTGGAGTCTGAGAAAATGCTTGATTTTTATGCTTAAGGCCCATTGTACACACGGTAAACTAATGTGCCACATTTTGGAATAACGTAGCATACATTTAGGAGCTAAGTAAAACAAATTGTTTCCGGTGTCGCTTGTCGTTGGTATCTGAGCACCTTTTAAAATGTATAATATTCCACTAAAACGACTAAAAGATAGCTACGTCAAGGACCGTACATAATTTCGAGGCCGACTGACAGTTTTAACAGAGTTGTAGTGAAGAGACGCTGGTTTTAGACGCGATGGATCTATAAAGTCATTGAAAAGATGATTGGTGGAAACAAAAAACATAAAAGAAATACGCTACGTATGTCGGGGTGAATTCTGGATATGTAAGAGTTTAACCTATACCAGTATTCAGATCGAAGTTGGGCCAAGGTGACGCGTGAGTTCTTGGGAGTGAACTTTACTCTTATGTAAGAAATGGGTAGTGAACTTTAAGAAGAGGGCATAGTGGGCATAAGTCGACATAAGAATCTATCGACCGTACATCGGCTACCGGCTGAGACTCTTTTCATTCTATTTTACATTAATCCGAAGAGTTCTTGGATGCTGAAGTTCTTCATAGTATTAGCGGACATGTCGCCTTATTTGCCTGAGAGGCGATGATGCATAAATCATTTGCCTGTTTTGAGGACCAGGTTTCTGGGAGTTTACCAGTTTTGACTCATTTTCTAACTTTTATAGGCAATTTATTGAAATTTTGGACAAAGTTGGAGAAAAACAAAAAAAAAAAAAACCAAGTGGTATAAAAAGGAATCGACGAAGGTAAGAGAGAAAGAACAGCAATTTATAGAAGAAAAAAAAACAAATAAAGATAAAAATCCAATTTTATTAAAACAAAACCAAATTATATTCAGCTGTTGCAGTGAGATATATAAAGCACGCAATAGATTGGCTTCCGCTGTACGTAAATGTATTTAAATATGTAGCATACTTTTAGGAGCACCTTATGTTGCAATTCTTCCGCTATCACTTAAGTATAATTTCTGAGCTCCTATTAAGGCTTGCAGTGTTCAAACACGAATGAACGACGTAGACTCAACAGAAAGTCCCGTACTTTTTTTGATACAAATTACGCATAGCCAATTTAATTATACTACATACTACATAAAGACTGCCGAGTGGAATATGACCCTATTTCCGATGTCGTTCCGAAAGCAACCTACGTCAGAAAACTTGTAAGCAGCACCCTATTTCAGAACTGGCTTCAAAACGCCCTACGTGAGCATAAATCTATAAATTTTGACATAAGGAGAGGCATTTATACAACAAATTCCGATATAGGGCTTTTTTGAAAAGCATTACAAGTTCCATGCAGTGGAGATAGGGTGATATTACACGCAGTCTCCTATAAGGTCTGAATAATTTGAAAACTAAAAAAGGAAGTTATGTCCTCTTATTTTAGTTTTAGTCAGAATATATTTTGTTAGGCGGGGTATTTGATTAGCAACCGCTTTTTTCCTTCTCCCGGCCGACGCCTTTATCCGATAAAGTTTCCCGTTTTTTCTCGGCACTTATACAAAGGCTAACTACAATTTCTGTAGGTGCCAACACGACCGATCTTCTTAGCTTACGCCTTAAGATGTTATTAAAATTAGTTTATCTATATTTTTGGCACAACAACATAGCACTTTGGTTAAAGCATAACTTATTAGTCCAGAAAACTATTAGAAACTGCTTATAAACTTAGTGTGTAAAGTTTAGCAAACAACTTTCCTCTACGCAACAGACATAAGAAGCTTCGCTGCTTTACCTCAGTCAAAGTTAAAAAAGTACAAATTGAAAATTATTTCTATTACCAAATTGCGTAGCGCGTGTACACATGTGAACTTTTGGCATTACTATGGGAAAAGTTAAAGCGTCCAATAATGCCCCATATTCAAGGATACCCCGATCTACTATACCTTCTACCATCAGCATGCACAATGCATAGAAAGCGAGTATTTGCTTAGACTCGGGTTTTCAAGAAAAATATGGCTTGCTGGTTTTTGTTGCTACGCAACTCGAGTCTTAGAAAAGGCTTGAGTTTTATGCGTAAAGCCCATTGTACGCACGGTTAAATGAAATACCACATTTTTGAATAACGTAGCATAAATTTAGGAGCGAAATATAACAAATTGTTTCCGGTGTCGCTTATCGTGGGTATCTGAGTACCTGTTAAAATGGTATTTCACCAAGAGGGGCGTGCGTAATTCATTGATGATGACCGTGGTTTATATTTTGGCTGATCTTAAAAACTTATAAAATAACAAAAACGCAGAATACAAAGTGACAAGCCATAAATCGTTTTTCTCTTTAAGAATATGGAATACTCCAGAGCGCTTCACACTTAGTTATTATGATTTGCACTAGCATTCAGATCACCCCATTTACCAGATCCTCACTTCTTCTTATGGAAGTGCCTGAACTACGCCAAACTCCATACATATTTTTGAGCGAACCATCTCATTCGGTGCCGAATTTGATTAATTCTCTTTTCCTTCGTAATTAGTCTTATCTAATAGGTCTGGTAAGACAAGAATAATCATCCCTATCCGCTAAAGAAGGTCCAAGAAAACTGGAAGATTCAACAGAGTTGGAGCGTAGAGGCATTGGTGTTGGAGGCGATGGTTCTGTAATACGATTGCAATATGGTTGGTGGAGACACTACACATAAATGAAATACGTAACTTATATCGCGATTGATAACTATACCAATATCCAGATCGAAGTTGGGCCAGAGTGACGCGCGAGTTCTTGGGAGGTATACTTTCCTTTTATGTTAGACTTGGATAGTCAGCTTTAAAAAGAGGGCTTACCAGATATAACTCGACACATGAACTTACCGATCGTGTATTCATAAAGCTTGGCGCCTTTTCATTCTCTTTTAGATTAATCGGATGATATTTTGGATGCAGGACTTCTTCATAGTGTTTACGGACAAGTCCTCTTATTTACCTAAGAGGCAAGGCTGCATCATTTAGTTGCCAGTTTTCTGGGAACTTTAAAGATTTATTTGGTCATATTATGATATTTTCTAATTTTTATTGGCAATTAACGAAAGCCAGTAGAACGTTTGAGGCAAACACAAAAAGCAAATGCCATAATATAAAAAAGAATCTTAAAAGGTAAGAGAGAAAGGGCAGCGTATTTACAGAAACAAACAAATAAAGATAAAAATCCAAAGCAAGAATAAATTATATTCCGCTGTGTAGGATATATAGCGCATACAATAGAACTGCTTCCACCCTAAGTTGTTAATATGTTGCATACTTTTAGGAGCATTTGTAATGCAACTGTTTGCGCTGCCGCTTGTGTTTAATTTCTGAGCTCCTATTAAAATATGCAGTATTTCCAAAATCTCCGGCACAGTTTAGGGATAAAAAAAACTAAATTACTTTTAAGGTCCCAAAAATAGGGATTGCTTCTCGATGTGGACTAAAGTATAGAATTCACATTTCTAAGCCATATACACACATTGTTAAAGCGGTCGGAGGAAATGTCAAAATTTGAAATAGCGCCACATGATTATGTAGTACACATTTAGGAGCATTTTGTAGTGCAATTGCTTCCGCAGCCGCGTGCGTTTAATTTCTTGGCTCCAGTTAAAATAGTTATGGCTCAGCCATGGAAACGAAACAATTCAAAACTCCGTGATGCCATAGACCACGCGAACTATTTCGAGGCTCAATTATATGGAGAGTGGACACGATTTTAGAACAATTGTGTTAATTTCGCTAGGCTTTTATTAAAGCAATGAGAACATAAACTAAATATTAATTGAAAGTCATGTCGTTTTGGAATTTCTGTCAAACCGCCGAAAGCAGATTCTGATGATGAAAACGACGGAAGAACCCAGGGAAATGGATCTTGGAACATCACAAACTTTAGAAGAAGCTGGACCCAAATCTTGCGTACCTATTTCCAGGATTGAAGGTTTGATAACAAGCGATGGTGAGTATCAGTTTATAGGTTACGCTTTAGGAATCGTGATCGCTCTTTACGCAAGGAGGGAGTGGGAAGACTTGGAAAGATCAATATAGTCGAACGACTGTATTTATACAAACAAACAAAAAAGCCATCACGAACTCATCTATAGCAAGAGCTAACAAATTATATTCAGCCCCCGCAATAGGGTATATATATCATGTGTTACACAAATGATTAAATTAATGGCATATGTTTAGGGGCATTATGTGATGCAATCGTTTCCGCTGCTGCTTGCTTTTAATTTCTGTGGTCCTGTTACAGTATGCAATGTTTGCAAAATTCCAGACTTTTTTAAATTTCCCCTCAGCGGAAACGGGGCTCATTGACTTCCGTTGTCGTCGGTCTTTATATTTTTGAGCACCTATTGAAATGCGCAGTATTTAGTGTTAATCCGGTGGCTTTTTATTTGCTTAGTTTAGTTTTTTTCATATATTTAAAGGTAGGGATGTACGGTATAAGTGTTATATATTCCAGAATGGGAATAGGTGCTCGGAATAAAAAGACCGACAACAACGAAAGTAAATGATTCGTAAACTATTCCCAAATGTTCAAACGCACACATTGCTAAAGCGTGCGAAAGAAATGCCATGTTCAAAATAGCACCACATGATTGTGTAGCATACCTTTAGGAGCACTTTGTAATGCAATTGCTTCCTCAGCCGCTTGCGTTTCTGGGCTGCTGTTAAAATAGTTATGGTTCAGCCATAGAATCAACACAATTGCGAGATATTCCACGGAGGGAAAGCAAACTCGTGTGGACACCGTTAAAGAATGAATGTGTAATGAGAGTCTAAACTAAAAATCAATTGGAAAACACGTCCTTTTGGAATAACTGCCAATAAGTTTCTGCATACGAAAACAGTGAAAGAACCCAGCGAAGGGATGAAGAAAAAGCTGGGCCTAAACCTCCTGACAGCCATGAGCTCTGTAAATACAAAGCAACAGACACATGCGTACTTATTTCATTGTTAGAAGGATTGATTAGAAGGGATAGTGATCATCAATTTATAGGTTACGTTCCTTACGCAAGGAGAGAGTGGGAAGACTTAGAAAGTTCAATATAGTAGAAGGACTGTATATTTACTCAAATAAACAAAAAAAGTCATTGCGCCCTCTTCTATAGCAAGATCGAACAAATTATATTAAGTCCCTGCAATAGGGTATACATACGTCACACAATTGATTCAATAAGTAGCATAGATTTAGAGTCATTTTGTGATGCAATCGCTTCCGCGGCTGCTTGCTTTTAATTACTGAGCTCCTGTTACAGTATGCAATGTTTGCAAAATGCCACACTTTTTAAATTTCACCTCAAAGCAAAAAACTTACCGAAGGCACTCGTCGTCATAGCGCCACATGATTGTGTAGCATACATTTAGGAGCATTTTGTAATGCAATTGCTTCCGCAGGTGCTTGTGTTTGATTTCTGAGCTCCTGTGAAAATAATGATGGTTCGGCCATGAAATCGATATCGTGCCGTAGACCACGCGAACTATTTCGGGGCTCTCAATTACATGGCGTGAGGAAACGATTTTAGAACGAATATGCAAATTTTGTTATAGCTTTGATTAAGGAAATGAGAATGAAAACTATATAAATCAGTTGGAAGTTACGTCCTTTTGTATGAACCCAGTGAAGGGATGGATCTTGCATCATCATAAACTTTCAAATAAGTTGGGCCCGAACCTTCTGACAACCATGCGCTCTTAAAATATAAAACAACACACATGCGTAGTTTTTCCAGGCTTGAAGGATTGATTAAAAGGAATTGTGAGCATCAATTTATTGGTTACACTTTAAGAATCGTGATCGTTCCTTACGCAAGAAGGGGGTAGGTGGACTTAGAAAGTTTTATGTAGTCGAACGACTGTATAATAACAAAAGCAAACAAAAAAACATAAAGCCATCACGCACACTTCTAAAGCGAGTTCAAGCAAATTAAGTTCAGCCCTCCAATAAAGTATATCCATAATGCAGTGTACAAATGAGTAAATTTGAAGCATACATTTAGGAACGTTTTGGGTTGCTACCGTTTCCGCTACCGCTTGCTTTAAAGTTCTGAGCTCCTGGTACATTATGCAATGTTTTCCGCATTTTAAATTTCCCCTCAAGCGCGAAAAATCTATCGAAGGCAATTTCTTTCTTTGTGACTTCCATTGTCGTCGATCTTTATATTCTGATCACCTATTCAAATGCGCAGTATTTAGTGTTAATCGGTGGCTTTTTATTTAAAGGTAGGGTAGGTATATACGGTCGCTGTATTATATTCCAGAATGGGAATAGGTGCTCAGAATAAAAAGACCGACGACAACGAAAGTATGTATATGATTTGTACACTGTCTTCAAATGTTCGAACACATACATTGTTAAAGCATGCGAAGGAAATGCCATATTTAAAATAGCACCACATGATTGTGTATCATACCTTTAGGAGCACTTTGTAATGCAATTGCTTCCGCAGCCGCTTACGTTTAATTTCTGGACTCCTGTTAAAATAGTTACGGTTTAGCGATGGAATCGAAACAATTGCAGAGCTCCGTGGAAAGCAAACTCGTGTGGACACGATTTTAGAACGAATGTGCAATGAGAGTCTAAACTAAAAATCAGTTTGAAAACACGTCCTTTTGGAATTACTGTGAATACACCGAAATAAGCTTCTGAATACGCAAACAACGAAAGAACCAAGCGAAGGAATGGATAAGAAACTGTGCCTAAACCTCCTGACAGCCATGAGCTCTTGAAATATAAAGCAACACACACATGCGTATTTATTTCATTGCTTGAAAGATTGAATACAAGGGGTAGTGAGCATCAATTTATAGGTTACGTTCCTTACGCAAGGAGAGAGTGGGAAGACTTAGAAATTTTACTGTATATTTACTGAAACAAACAAAAAAAGTCATTGCGCCCTCTTCTATAGCAAGATCGAACAAATTATATTAAGTCCCTGCAATAGGGTATACATACGTCACACAATTGATTCAATAAGTAGCATAGATTTAGAGTCATTTTGTGATGCAATCGTTTCCGCGGCTGCTTGCCTTTAATTACTGAGCTCCTGTTACAGAATGCAATGTTTGCAAAATGCCAAACTTTTTAAATTTCCCCTCAAAGCAAAAAACTTACCGAAGGCACTCGTCGTCGGTCTTAACGTTTTTGAGCACCTATTAAAATGCGCAGTATTTAGTGTTAATCCAGTGGCTTTTTATTTGCTTAGTTTTATTGTTTGCATATATATATATATTGCATGTACGGTATAAGTGTTATATTCCAGAATGGGAATAGGTGGTCAGAATAAAAAGACCGACGACAATGAGAGTAAATGATTTTTACCCTGTACCCAAATGTTCGAACCCACACATTGATAAAGCGTTCGAAGAAATTGCCAAATTTGAAATAGCGCCACATGATTGTGTAGCATACATTTAGGAGCATTTTGTAATGAAATTGCTTCCGCAGGTGCTTGTGTTTGATTTCTGAGCTCCTGTTAAAATAATGATGGTTCGGCCATGAAATCGAAATCGTGCCGTAGACCACGCGAACTATTTCGGGGCTCTCAATTACATGGCGTGAGGAAACGATTTTAGAACGAATATGCAAATTTCGTTATAGCTTTGATTAAGGAAATGAGAATGAAAAATATATAAATCAGTTGGAAGTTACGTCCTTTTGTATGAACCCAGTGAAGGGATGGATCTTGCATCATCATAAACTTTCAAATAAGCTGGGCCCGAGTCTTCTGACAACCATGCGCTCTTAAAATATAAAACAACACACATGCGTAGTTTTTCCAGGCTTGAAGGATTGATGACAAGGAATTGTGAGCATCAATTTATTGGTTACACTTTAAGAATCGTGATCGTTCCTTACGCAAGAAGGGGGTAGGTGGACTTAGAGAGTTTTATGTAGTCGAACGACTGTATAAGAACAAAAGCAAACATAAAAAAGCCATCACGCACACTTCTAAAGCGAGTTCAAGCAAATTAAGTTCAGCCCTCCAATAAAGTATATCCATAATGCAGTGTACAAATGAGTAAATTTGAAGCATACATTTAGGAACGTTTTGGGTTGCTACCGTTTCCGCTACCGTTTGCTTTAAAGTTCTGAGCTCCTGGTACATTATGCAATGTTTACCACATTTTAAATTCCCCTCAAAAGCGAAAAATCTATCGAAGGCAATTTCTTTCTTTGTGACTTCCATTGTCGTCGATCTTTATATTCTGATCACCTATTCAAATGCGCAGTATTTAGTGTTAATCGGTGGCTTTTTATTTAAAGGTAGGGTAGGTATATACGGTCGATGTATTATATTCCAGAATGGGAATAGGTGCTCAGAATAAAAAGACCGACGACAACGAAAGTATGTATATGATTTGTACACTGTCTTCAAATGTTCGAACACATACATTGTTAAAGCATGCGAAGGAAATGCCATATTTAAAATAGCACCACATGATTGTGTATCATACCTTTAGGAGCACTTTGTAATGCAATTGCTTCCGCAGCCGCTTGCGTTTAATTTCTGGGATCCTGTTAAAATAGTTAAGGTTTAGCCATGCAATCGAAACAATTGCAAAAAAAAACTGCGTGAGGGATCACGCACTATTTTGAGGCTCAATATTATCGCTATCTATAGCTTTGATTAAAGCAATGAGCAATGGATTTACTGTGAAAACACCGAAAGCAGGTTCTGGTGCCAAACAAAATTTTAAGAATCCAGAGAAGGGATGGATCTTGTAAAATCACAAACTTTGGAAGAAGCTGGGCCCAAAACCAGCCGCCAACCATGAGCTCTAGAAATACAAAACAAACAAACACACAAATGCGTATCCAGGCTTTAATGATTGATTACAAGGGATTATGAGCATCAATTCACAGGTTACGGAATAGAGATCTTTCCTTACGAACGGAGGGAGTAGGTAGACTTGGAAGGTTTATAGAAAGAAAAGAAATACAGAAAAATAAAACACCTTTCAGTATTAACAAAAATAATGTTTAATATGTTTTAATTCCGTGTCATTTGTTTATTCAATTCAAATTAGATAGATTAAATTATATAATGCTTAATCACTAGATAACTTTACGTTTTCATGCAAATGCCTTTTGCTTTTTTGTTCAACTAAAATAAAAAGTATTTTTAACTAGAAATATAAATATCGAACTTGTTAACACTCAAGATAAATTACAATTTGATATTTTGTATGTTTGAAAATTCTTTATTTTCATTTGCTTTGATTTTTGTGCTTTTATTATGTTACTATTTTTGTTGCATTGCACCGTAAACAATATTTTTAAACAACTTCATTTATTTACAGAACAAAAATAGTATACAATATTTTGACAATACAATTTAATGTTTTTTTTTTTAAATTAAAGCTTTATATCTATCAGCACCAAAATATATTTATAGGCCCAGGTAAAAGAGCGCGATCCCGCCCTGTCAACAAAAATTAAGATTAATATTAATAACATTGAAAGAATTAAAAAAACTATAACAATAACTATGTTTGAATGTATATATACGTTTATATCTAAATAATATTTAATTTATTTGATGTCGAACAATGATTGGAATCAATACTTTTCGTATTGTTTGAACATAAAAAAGATTTTAATCATTCTTCATTTAAGGTAGTCCTGTAGGCAGCGTTCTCAGAGGTGCTTCAGATATATGCTTCTACTGCTTCTGCATTCCGTCCGGTAAACTTGCGCTCTCAGAGAGCAGGTGTGAGGGTCAGTTGCGAAAACATTGGCAGCCTGTTGCGATCCCTGTGAACAAAAAGTAAAAATAGTATTAATAAAATTGAAATAATTAAACGAACTTTATGTTAATTCAACAATAGCCACATACATAAGTATGTTTATATATATATATATATATAAATAAGTTGATATCTATATGTAATTAGTTTTTAATAAATATTTATGGATTTTTCCATTTAAAATTGATCAATGATGGGAATTAATATTTTTCTATTTGTACCGAAAAAGGAAAATTGATAACTTTCTATTAAGGCGCTACGTGGGTTGGTTAATAGGTTTATCGATAACTACTGTCGATTTGTGCATATATCTTGAACCAAGCCAAATGTCAAAGTTTAATTGCCCTACATCTCTTCAACCAATTTTTGTTAACTTTTTTTTCGTTATATAGGTACCTATTTGTAGATTACGACACAATTAGGCTCCGGGCTCTATTTAGCTTGGTTCAACAGATATACACAATAATCAGTCTAGTCGTCAGTAGTTGTCGACAAACCGGATATCTCACGTAGCGTCTGAGCTATTAATGACAGAATGTGGAATCAAAAAATCTACAAGTAGATAGCTATATAAATGCAAAACAAGAATTTATAGTCTTGCTCGGTTAAAGGCAATTTAGGTGATGGGTTATTTGTTTACCGATAAGTTCCGATTTTCGCCTTAAAGGGTTAATGATAGAACTTTATATCAAATTGTGGATTAATCCACAAGTAGGTGCCTATAAACTGCAAAAAACAAAAACTTCGTTGTTTCTGTTGTAGCGATAAGGACACTCCCCGAAGGCCTTGGGGAGTGTTATCGATGTTGATGGTCCTTTGCCGCTGGCAACCCCTTGAGATGGTTACGCTGCACAGCCCATTGAATCAATTTGGTATTTTAGTCGCCTATTACGACAGGCAAACCTACCGCGGTTATATTCTAAGCCCTCTAACCCGCTGGGGTCAAAAACTTCGTCATTTGGCTTGGTTCAGGAGATATACGCAAATTGACTGTGATTATCCATAAACTGATTCAATCACGTAGCGCCTTAATCGTAACGGCTTATAAAGTGCTAACCGCAACATCTGTGCTCCAGAATACTGGCAGCTTTATAGACTTAAGTTTTTTTTCACCAACTTTTGTTACGCTAACTTTATTTGGCAGAAATTGTTCGATGATCTGTCAGGTGGAGTGTAGTGAGGAGGGAGGTAGTGTTTTCAGGTTCTTTCTTCAATAAAATATGTTCAACCTTCAGTTAGTTCAGAATTCATGCTCTGGGTACAATATATGTATGAATACTCCGCCGCTGTGCAAATCGGGATAAGGGATATATGTATGTGGAGTACAGATACATATTTTCCGGCAGATGCAGGTCTTGTATGTTCTTGAATGTTGTTGCGTTCAAACCTGCCTGGAACAGCTTGTTGAACGACAAAAAAATACATGCCAAAACTTTAAAGAAAGAGACGGAACGTTCATTTTTTAAAGATATGGTAGCGCTGTTTGAAAAGGGAATGCCAAAACACAGTTTATGTCAAATGGCAGCAATTACATAGAAGAAGAAGAAGTGGAACTATCTCTCTATATTTGTATCATGCGTATACCTAGTATAGTATCAACCAACCTTCCTGATCAAGAACATAAATTTTAGTATGAAAATATTCCATGTTTTGTTTTTAGCGATTTCTTGACCCCTCAAACCTTTGGACCTGTAGATTTTAGACGCCTCTTTTCGCATGTTTTAGTCTTTTATCATCGCGATGTGTGGCGAAGTTGATTCTATCTACATCTATATATTTAAAAGCGCATTGGGAAAAATCCCTCAGGAAATAATACAAAATGCTACAACCCGCTCTGGCAGCACGATTTTATATCAGATGCCATAATACCAGTAAAAGTCAAATGGATAATATGGCGACCAAAATCATTGAGTGAAACTATTTTATACCGTGGAATTTTCGTTCACAAATACGCTTCCATACACAATGCGTTGCTGCGCCTATACGAAGCGTGTCCCTGTAGGCATCATAGCTTAACGCATCCATTTTTTATGCAGGCTCGCTGGAACACTATGAAATAAGTGAAAAATGTGCTCCCCCTGCTAAACTACTTTGTCAGGTTGTAAATCGGTTTCATGTAGCAAGTGTAAGAGCCGAGTGGAGTAATTGTCAGATATATATTATGCGAACTGCTTCTCTCTGGAAAACTTTTCTTTTTTTATTGCACAGAGGCGCATACGTATTTGGTTCCTACAAAGGAAATCCAGGACACTGGAGTATGTGATAAACTTGATTTTGTTTGACCATATTTTCACAATACGCCAAATCCTGCAGAAAATGTACAACGACAAAATAGACACGCACCACTTCTTTTTCGACTTTAAAACAGCTTTTCGGAGCACCAAACGTAGTGGATTGTATGCTGCTATGACTTGATGATTGAGTTTGTGTCTCCTACACCAGCTGCATACGAATTTGGAACAACCGCTCCCAGTCAGACAAGGCAACACATTAACGTGCGATATATTAACCCTGATGGATGGGTAAAATACTCCAGCTAAAGGGACCCGAATCTGAAAGTTTAGTTGAAGGAAAATGTTGAAGGAAGACTTGATCTCCCTTGCTGATCTTAAACGGGGCCAGTTATCGAAATGCAAGGATGTCCGACATAAGTTGCCATTGTGGCCTTAGCTATTAAGCGATTAAGCGTCATTTAATAAGAATGAAAATTTTATTCAACCAACCAACTTGCGTCATCACAACTCATTATCTAAAACGTATGGCGCCAGTTATACGAGGGGTACCAAATAAGTTCAGGGAATTTAGTTATAATTGAAAAACTGGCAACACTTTTTCATTTGTCATCATCTGTCTAAGAGGGGTGATCGTCCTTCAAGTAAGAGTTCAAAGTTAAAGTTGATAGCACATTTGGTTTGTATTTTATGCGTAAGTTTTGGAAGTAACTTTTTTTAGTGGCGTAGTTAAAATGTGTAACATATAACAAGCAACGTGCTGTGATTCAATTTTTAGTGTAATCTGGCGAAAAACCCAAACGGGAAGTCACCTTAGATGAGACTTGGATATTTGAGTATGACTCTGAGACGCGTAAACAAAGTGAATAGTGGGTGAAAAAGGGTGGGGAGCTCCGTTCATAGTGTATTCCCGCTGGCCAGACTGTAACTGGAAAATTCTATGTTAGCGTTTCGGAGAGACAGGCGGCATGTGATTTTTGAACCGAACTCGCCATCATTGCATCACGACAACGCACCGTTCGTTGTGCAAGAATTTTTGACAAACAAAAATTCATCCAAACGTTCCTCTTACTTACTTACTTAATTGGCGCTTAACCGTCTAAACGGTTATGGCCGTCCAACAAGGCGCGCCAGTCGCTCCTTCGCTCCGCCAACCGGCGCCAGTTGGTCACACCAAGGGAGTTTAAATCGTCCTTCCAACGGAGTGGGGGCCGCCCTCTACCTCTGCTTCCATAGGCGGGTTCCGATAGAAACACTTTCTTGGCCGGAGCATCATCTTTCATTCGCATAACATTGCCTAGCCAGCGCAGCCGCTGCGCTTTAATTCGCTGGACTATGTTGATGTCTGCGTATAGCTCGTACAGCTCATCATTAAATCTTCTTCGGTACTCGCCATCGCCAACGCGTAGAGGTCCATAAATCTTTCGAAGAACTTTTCTCTCGAACACTCCCAAAGCCGCTTCATCTGCTGTTGTCATGGTCCATGCTTCTGCCCCATATAGCAGGACGGGTACGATAAGTGACTTGTAGAGTACGATTTTCGTTCGCCGAGAGAGGACTTTACTTTTCAATTGCCTACCTAGTCCAAAGTAGCATTTATTGGCAAGATTGATTCTTCGCTGGATTTTAGTGCTGATGTTGTTGCTAGTGTTGATGCTGGTTCCCAAATAAACGAAGTCTTTTACTATTTCGAAATTATGGCTGCCAACAGTAGCGTGGTTGCCAAGGCGCATATACGCTGACTCTTTGCTCGATGACAGCAGGTACTTCGTTCTGTCCTCACTCACCATCAAACCCATCTTTACCGCTTCTTTTTCCAGCTTGGAGTAAGCAGAACTAACAGCGCGGGTGTTTAGGTCGATGATATCAATGTCATCAGCATATGCCAGTAATTGCACGCTTTTATAGTATATTGTTCCAGTGCGGTTAAGTTCTGCAGCTAGTATAATTTTCTCCAGCATCAAATTAAAGAAATCGCACGATAAGGGGTCACCCTGTCTGAAACCTCGTTTAGTTTCGAACGGCTCGGAGAGGTCCTTCCCAATTCTGACTGAGCTGATGGTGTTGCTCAACGTCATTTTGCACAGCCGTATAAGTTTTGCGGGGAAACCAAATTCAGACATAGCGGCATATAGGCAGCTCCTTTTCGTGCTGTCGAAGGCGGCTTTAAAGTCGACGAAGAGGTGATGTGTGTCGATTCTCTTTTCACAGGTTTTTTCCAAGATTTGGCGCATTGTGAAAATCTGGTCGATGGTAGCTTTACCAGGTCTGAAGCCGCACTGATAAGGTCCAATCAGCCGGTTCACGGTGGGCTTCAATCTTTCGCACAATACACTTGAAAGGACCTTATATGCGATATTAAGAAGGCTGATTCCACGATAGTTGGTGCATTTTGCAGTATCCCCCTTCTTGTGGACTGGGCAAAGAACACTTAGATTCCAACCGTCGGGCATGCTTTCGTCCGCCCATATTTTGCTAAAAAGCTGCTGCATGCGCCTTACCAACTCCTCGCCGCCGAACTTGAATAGCTCCGCAGGCAATCCATCAGCGCCCACGGCCTTGTTGTTTTTCAATCTGGTTATTGCTATTCTAACTTCGTCATAATCGGGCGGGGGGACATATATTCCATCAATTGCTGCCTCCATTTAGGAGAGCAGAGAAGTGTTCTCTCCATACGTTCCTCACCCACCCTAAAACCCCGACATTGCTTCCTGCGACATTTTTCTATTCTCCAAGATGAAGTCGCATCTCAAAGGAGCTCATCATGGTTGTGACCGTGGTGCTAGACGGGCTAACTTTGGGGGACTACCTTCACAATCATCAGAGAAACGTTGGAATCATTGCTTAGTGTATGGAATCGATTATGAAGGTTCTTAGTAAATTTTTTACTAAAACTTCATTTTCTTGTTTTTTATTTAAAAATTTCCGGAGCTTAATTGTCACATACCAAAAAAAAAAAGCATGATCGAGTTTGCAGTGTTTAAAATTTGTTGGGGTATTTTATTTCGCAATTGTATATTAGTTAAAAACATTCTATATAAATAAGTACAATGTGAACTGTACATGCAGTAATTATGGGATCGTCTCCGGTAAAACAATTTAAATTTAAATAAGTAACGAATATGGCAATTTGCACTTATTGCTTAAGCAAATAAAAAATAAATGCGCATTTAACTACAATTAAGCGCCTACATTTAAACGATTTGAAGTTCAGATACAAAGTGAACACATACAAAGGCATGAAATTAATGTAGCCAATTCTCCATAATTTCTAGTCTAGCAGCTCATCGCATTTCATTGAGTATATTCTTGTTTACTAATTTAAATCTTTAGGCATTTGTGTAGGTATTTTTAGTTTAATTAATCAAATAAATAAGGCGGTGAAATATAATTATTTAGTGTTTTAGCAGCGTCATCTAAGTGCATGCAAAACTTTTTATATAGACCTTGACATTGAATATTAGCGACTGTGCGGGCGCTAAAGCATTTTTTCCAAAGAACCTTTCCATTTTCGCTAAGATGATTATGTAAGCGCATTGATTTATTGAGTAAACAAATTTGTCTACAATATCTTGGCCTTTTTAGTGTATTTTACTTCCTTTATATTAGGTCGGTTGAATGTTTGTCCGCTTTCATACAAATCTCGCAATCGATTTTTAAGTAACTTCTCATTGAGCCACAAACGTGAAACTTTACACATAGGTTAGAACACCGTGACAATGCAACAAAAGGGGGGAAAATCCGTTAGGTGGCGCACGGATCGAAATAATTCGATAAGAATTTGAAAATTTTCAAACCAGCATTTAAGTAACTTCTCGATGAGCTAGAGACTTGAAATTTCAAACTTAATTCAGAGGTCGATGACAGCCGATCACACAATACAAAAAATGAGAGATATTTAGAAAAATCACACGGAACGGAGGAAATTTTGGGATTGATTTTTATGTAGTTCTCATTGAGCTACAAGCGTAAAACTTAGCAGATAGGTTAAGACACCGAGAAAATGTAAGGAGAATAAAATAATTTTAAGCACTTCCTTTACACAAATGGACAAAAGTCAGCGAAAAATTTCTCCTTATATAAAGACATATTATTGCCAAACTTTGATTTTTAAATTTTGATATAGAAAATGCAAAAATATTTATGAGAAGTAAAAATATAAAGGTGGAGCGCAAATGATTGACTAACAATATCTCCTTTCCTACCAACTTTCCAATCCAAGTAATGTATATATATTAGGGCGGGTCGATTTAAAAATCGCTAATTGCTCTGTGAAAATCGTATTCTAGGGATCAAAATAAGAAACTTTGCCGAAGGAACCATACCTCTAAAACGAATTCTGATGCCCCCCCCCCCCCCCCCCCTTGGATCGAACTTTTGGGTAGGGGCAATTTCAATTCTACATGCTGTGTCTAGTGGTGGCTTAAAAAAACAACACACCCACACAACTATGTTTACGACATGCAAATGTATCACAGTGATGCCTTGGTTTTAAAAGGGGGTTGTAAAAGCGCTAATTTCTAATAATTTTTTTAAATTTCTTTTCTAGTACTAAGTTAAATTCATTTTTTAATTTACATATGTTCTGACTAAATAAATTTCTAAAGAGAAAAATAAACTCCAAAAAGAAAAAACATAGGCATGTCAATGTGGGATTTTTCAAAATTTGCCCCTACGACCCAAAGGGGGGACATCAGAATTCGTTTTAGAGGTATGGTTCCTTCGGCAAAGTTTCTTATTTTGATCCCTAGAATACGATTTTCACAGAGCAATTAGCGATTTTTTTGCCTCCCCACAAATCGAACCGGCCTAATATATATATATAAGGAGAAAATTTTCTCTGATTTTTGTCCATTTATATAAAGGAAGTGCTTAAAATTTTTTCATTTTATTTTTATTTTGTACAGTTTCTGTTTATTTTCAATATACTATACAGTTAATAACGCACACAACGCAACCAATAATATATGAAGCTAAAAGTTTAAGGCAATTTTCTATGCGTTTTATTAATTTTTTTCATAAAAGATAAAACAGAATAAAAAACTGAAATCAATTTTTACTCCAATTTCATAAAAAATAAATAAAATAGCAAACGCTATCTGTGTTTTAATTTAAAAGATATCCATGATAAATAAAAATCCACTATAGTCTATAAGTCTTCGTAATATGTTTGAAGAACGCCGATAAAATTACTTTCAATAAGGAAATCCACTTTTCGTCCTTTTAAAGAACCCATCAAAAATGTAAACTCTACATTCCACATTGTCTGAGAACGTCTTTTTCAAGTTTTGGGCATGTGTTTTACAGCGACTCCAAACGATATCTGGCAAATGAATTTTTTGAGGGAATATTTTCACCTTCTGGGCTGGCCGAACCACTGCCGATGAGTGACCTCCGTTTAAATAAAGTTTTTAATAGGTTATTATGAATATGAATAAAGGAATTTCAAATCAGATGGTGTCTTATTATAAGTCCAAGCAATTTTATATGTGCAATAAAACTTATAATAAGGTTATACTATGGTACACCAATCCTTATTCAACCTCGTTATTACAACAGCTTATGTAAGCCTGACTTTGGGTGGGCTATATATGTATAAGCCTTGTATAAAAGGTCCTAAAACAGCAAGTAGTTCCTTTTAATGAGGACTTACTTACTCAAGTAAGTCTTACTTTTGTTGGTCCATAAGCCTTATAATAAAATTGTTATATTCTATCTTATGGCTTATAATAATTCCTTGTGTAAGTTTTACTTTATATGAGCTATAACCCTTACACACAACGGTATTTTTCAAATAAATATTATGCCTGTTGACATGAGTACAGAAAAACAAGGAGTACCATTCGTATGGATACGATTTGCTACCGGTCGAGCCCGTCGTTTTACGCTGCATATATGTATAATTGCATAGCCCTTTTGTCTACATGTGGACTTAGAAATCCAGTTAAATGTTTCTGAAATTAAAAATCCAATTTCGCTCGGCAGCGGTTTCGAAGCAGATGAAACAGTCATAGAATCGAGTGGCAAACACATGGGACGAAAATGATATTAGGTTGATGTTGCTTTAATAAAGCTACAACGCCTCGATTTCTGCTTACCTACACCAAAAATTGTTATAGAACCTCGAAATAAGTTAATGTAGAGGAGGAAGTTTCCGCTATATAACACGTCTTAATTAGATATAGCTTTGAAATTTAGTCACAGCAGCAAAAATTGTTTATACCCAGCTGTACACAGGGCATTATTTGATTGTATAACGGTTGATTGTACAGGTATAAAGGAATCGAGATAGATATAGACTACCATATATCAAAATCATCAGTATCGAAACAAATTTTGATTAAGCCATGTCCGTCTGTCAGTCCGTTAACACGATAACTTGATCAAATATTGAGATATCTTCACTAAATTCTGTATACGGGCTTATCTATACCCAGAATAGATTGGTACTGAAAGTGAGCGAAATCGTACCGTAATTCAATATCAATATTGAAAATGTGGAAAAATAGAAAACCGAGATAATTTAAAAACGAATACCGCTAACTAATGAAATTTGGTACATGGATTGATTTTATGACGCAAAACATAAACTCCAAAAAAAAAAATTTTGCAATATGGGCGTGGCACCATCCACATTTAGAAGAAAACAATTTTGAAGTTTAACAAGCCGTAAATCAAAAGTTTTTGCGGAGACACTATATATAGATTGAGTGAAGATGATCAAAATCGATATCAGACCACGCCCACTTTTGCTAAAGTTCTAACCTTAACAAAGTTTGCAATAACACTATGGTAACTATTTAACTACATTTAACTGATATTCTACATCAGTAGTGGCATGGTTGAGCTAAGAACAAAACTTACACAAATTTTGAAAATGGACCCTTTTTTGTTACTCTTTCCAAAATACTTTTAATGCCATAAGTCGCACAAAACTTTCCCAATCCGAGCGAAATTTGGCATACACATTTTTTTCACAGCCACAACTTTTATACTGCATTTTTACCCGCTCGAGCTCATTAGTGATAGCCTCTGTATCCTTTTTGCTTCTTTTGAACGGAAATGAGTTCAGAATATATTATTGCGCAGCATTATAACACTATTAACCACACAAAGCAAGCAACAACAGCGTTTTAAGTGCACAGCTGGGTATGTAATGTTCGGTTTCACCCGAACTTAGACTTTCTTACTTGTTTTTGATAAGCAACGAAACAACAAGTTATCGGCTTGTCATCGAAAAGTTGTCGATTATTTATCGAAACGTTGCAGATATGTTATCAAAAAGTTATCGATTTTTGATCGACGAGCTATCGGGTGTTTAACGAAAAGTTATCGATTTACTATCGAAAAGGCGTCGATTATATAACGAAAAGTTATAAATATTTTATCAATGAGTTTTCGATTAATTATCTAAAAGTTGTCGATTATCTTTTGAAAATGTATCGATTTATTATCGAATAGATATCGATTATTCATCGGAAAGTTATCGATTTATAATCAAATATTTATCAATTTATTTTACATATGAATAAGGCAATTATTGCTTTTGACCACAGATATGTCGCTTAAACTCTGCTTAGGCAATGTAAATGTTGTGCTTGGCTTTTTATCTTACAGTTTTATTAAGCTCTTACGCAGAAAACTGAGACCAAATTTGTAAATAAAATGGAATGCATATCAAAGAAGTATAGGTAGGTAGGTGAAATGGCTGGGACCCTGGTCGCCCAAGTAGCTATTTAAAGCCGTTTTGATGCCATGTCACTCGTCTAAAAACCTAAAGAATATTACGGTCAATGTGTTACAACCAGCCAGAGTTTTTGATAAAATTAAGAAAATTCGGGATTGCTATTACAGATAACCCTCTGAGGTCTTCTAGAAACGGGGTTCCAACGAACCTTAGCCGGGCTCTAGCTAGAGCCGGGCATTTACACATAAAGTGTTCTACTGTCGCCCTGGCATTTGGATCTTTGCAGCTTCTGCAGTATTCGTTATACGAAATGCCCATCTTTTCCGCATGCCTACCTACTGCCCAATGAATGACCAGTGCAGACTGCTATCAGTCTGCGTGTGTTAGAAGTATATACTTATATAATATTTTTCTTAGCTTTCAATTAACTAATAAAATGAGAATTATATTCGCAGCTCAACATTTTTAATAGTTATATAGTAAAGATTTGATTGAACTTGAAGTCGTTTAACGCTGACCTGACTGATTTACTAATGCCAGCGCTTCCACTCCGAAATTTGAAAACATTTCATAGTCATAGCAAAGCGGTGCACTACAAGCCCCCTGCAGAAAAAGCAGCAGCAGGCGAGGTAATAACACAGAAACGTCAGTGTTAGCAGCAGCCACTGACATCAAATGCAATGAATACACTCAACACCCAACCAAACAACCTATCATCAACGATTATAACAATAACAACAATAGCAATAGTTTTAGTATTTTGGTAGCTGTTGGTATATAATTTACTCACACTGGCTGATTGGTAAGGAAATACTAACGGATTATCATAAACAAAAACAGTCCTTGCATCGACTTCTGTATTAATCGGCGCTAAAACAGCACGACGAATTCGATTTAAAGCTCAACAAGTGCCGCAACATGCTATAATTTACGAAAACAATTTAATTTCATTAATAAAAATATAACTTAAGCGGCCTTAGGCATTGTAAGTGTGCGATGCTTATGCAAATTTGTTCTGCTCCCAGGCAGCGTTTAGGTTTTGCAAAACAACAATTGTTTTACGAATAAAATTTTTGTTCGCCAATTATTTTGCTTTGGTATGTATTTTAAAATTATTTTCTGCATTTGCTTAGATTGTTTTTTTTTCTTGTTGTAGTAAAGATTTCGTTTTTTCGCAGTTACAGAAATCAATCTGCCTCTGCATGATTAATGACTATAATTAAATTTAAACTTTAGCACTTCGAACTGACAGTACCGATTGGTATTTTGATGGCGAGGAAATTCGAGTACACACCTGGTGTTAGGTTAAAACCTACATTAGTTAGATGGTAATTAACGGCTTCTAGCAGATATTTAAACATGAAAAATTAAAATTTGTATTAACGGGTTATAAAACAGATGGCGTTCAATTTGTGAATTTAATCTGTAATTCAAATATAATATTAATGAACAATACTGAAAAAGTATGTAGAGTATTCTTTTTAGAAAACACTATTGACTCATTTAGTATATGTGAGGTCCTCACTGACCGCCTTGCGACTCTATAAAAATTAGAATGAAAAGTTAAAAAATAATTAGAAAAATACGTGTGTACCAATTACTCAGAAAGATGGATGTTTAAGCAACGGCTTTAAACCGACAGCACAGCGATAACAAACTGTTGACGATAAGAAATCGATAGCTCGTCGATAAAAAATCGATAACAAGTCGATTAAAAATCGATAAAACTCCGACAACATATCGACAGAAAATGTGCAAAGTTCCGATAACAGTCTAATAGTTTGTTTATCGATAACAAATTTATAACAATTTGGTAATAAATCGTTGACTTGTCTATACCTCATCTATATCAAGCCGAGCACAATCTTCGATAAAGGTTTATAGATAACAGACTGTTAACGCTTCGATAACTATTCGATCATACGCCGCCTGGTTTCCGGTTTGGAACTCTCTTTCGCCGATAACGTTTGCCATTTATAACAAACTGGTAAAAATCCGATAACTGATCGATAATGGTTGTTATAGAAAACAGACCGCTATAACTTCGATAACAATTAGATAGCACACCGTCTGTTTCGGTACCGGTTTCGATTTTGGTTTCCTTCTTCCTTCCTTTCATGTCTTTTCTTCTTTTTTTCTTTCTTTCCTTTTCTTTCCCTTCCTTTTCTTTTCTTTTTTTTTGCTTTCCTTTGCTTTTCCATCCTCTGCTCCCACCAATCCCACATATTACCCCTACACTAATGCATTACTTACATCCTGAATCCCCCCATACATCGTACCCTTCCCTCAAACGACACTTACACTTACTCTTCACTTATAGTCTGTATTCCCCCATACATCGTACCGTACCTACACCTTCACATACACTTACATTCTGTATTCCGCCATACCGTGAGCAATGACAATTGCACATAAAAAAAGTTAAATAATAATTTCCACATTATATCACTTTCAAATGTTAACCCGGATTTGGGAAATACCCACAAATCACATAGGCAGCATTAAGGATAATTCAGGCATAGCATTTCGCAGCTACTAGCTTACTGTAGTGTTTAGTAAAAATGAAAGTACGATAATGCCTGCTTCTGTATGTCGAAAACTATGTTAGTGCACAACAACACACAATTTTTTAGAGTAGCAAACAAAATTTGTGTTCAAAAATGCATTAACAAAAAATGAAATAAGCTGCTAAATTGTTTTAAGCTCAAAGCGCAACAGACAAAATATCCAAATTGCAAGTGTAATTTTTTTTTACAAAAAATGCAATTTAAGCCAACGAAAACAAAAACTTAAACATACCAACAGCGCTTAGCTAGACTGCATTTGCAGACCTAGGAAAACCTCCGAAAAACTATAATCGATAGCGGATGAACGACCAACAATGCAGTGGAAGGTTGATGTGTGGCATGTGGTATGCAATCACTGGGACTAGTATACATTTTTGCATTATATTTTAACTTTGTAAGTAAAATAGTTTGAAAAAATACAAAGTTAATAGTACAACTTATTTCATTTGTAGAATTGTTTTTAGTGCTTTTTGGAATTTTTACTATTGATTTTTTTATTTTTTTTTTAACTCTTAGTTACACCAAATTGCATACCTTTCACGGCTTGCAATGTTTGCCACGCGTAGTATTTGCAAACAGTAGCAATATTTTTGGCATATTTTTTTTTATTATTCGCTTAATTTTTGGACAGTATGATTGCTGTCGCTTGCGGTATTTTTGTTGGTAAAAATTCGAAAAACAATCAGAGCGTTTCCATTTCTTGGGCTAAGGCGCATTCAACTACCGAATTGCCGAAATTACGGTATGTGAGTTACACACAAGTAAATCAGCTAATCAGTTTATATGTTTGTAGTACATATGGGTTTGTATAAAGTTTGTATATATAGCCTACATTTGGCATAATTGAATTGATTTGGACTAAAGTCAGTTAGCTTTAGTAGTCGCTTTAATTACCTTTCAACTGAATTCTCTTGTTAACTTTTGTTTTTTATACTCAGTTGAGCAGAGCTCACAGAGTATATTAACTTTGATTGGATAACGGTTGGTTGTACAGGTATAAAGGAATCGAGATAGATATAGATTTCCATATATCAAAATCATCAATATAGAAAAAAAATTTGATTGAGCCATGTCCATCCGTCCGTCCGTTAGCACGATAACATGAGTAAATTTTGAGGTATCTTGATGAACTTTGGTATGTAGGTTCCTGGGCACTCATCTATTTAAAATGAACGATATCGGACTATAACCACGCCCACTTTTTCGATATCGACAATTTCGAAAAACCGAAAAAGTGCGATAATTCATTACCAAAGACGGATCAAACGATGAAACTTGGTAGGAGAGTTGAACTTAAGACGCAGAATAGAAAATTAGAAAAATTTTGGACAATGGGCGTGGCACCGCCCACTTTTAAAAGAAGTTAATTTAAAAGTTTTGCAAGCTGTAATTTGGCAGTCGTTGAAGATATCGTGATGAAATTTGGCGAGAACGTTACTCCTATTACTATATGTATGCTTATTAAAAATTAGCAAAATCGGAGAACGACCACGCCCACTTTGTAAAGTCGAATTTTAACAAAAAATTTAATATCTTTACAGTATATAAGTAAATTATGTCAACATTCAACTCCAGTAATGATATGGTGCAACAAAATACAAAAATAAAAGAAAGTTTCAAAATGGGCGGGGCTCCGCCCTTTTTCATTTAATTTGTCTACGATACTTTTAATACCATAAGTCGAACAAAAATTTACCAATCCTTCTCAAATTTGGTAGGGGCTTAAATTCTAGGACGATAACTGTTTTCTGAGGAAAAGGGCGAAATCGGTTGAAGCCACGCCCAGTTTTATACACAGTCGACCGTCTGCCCTTCCGCTCGGCCGTTAACACGATAACTTGAGCAAAATCGATATATCTTTACTAAACGAAGTTCACGTACTTATCTGAACTCACTTTGAATTGGTATAAAAAATGGCCGAAATCCGACTATGACCACGCCCACTTTTTCGATATCGAAAATTACGGAAAATAAAAAAAATGCCATAGTTCTATACCAAATACGAAAAAAGGGATGAAACATGGTAATTGGATTGGTTTATTGAGGCACAATATAACTTTAGAAAAAACTTTGTAAAATGGGTGTGACACCTACCATATTAAGTAGAAGAAAATGAAAAAGTTCTGCGGGACGAAATCAAAAGCCCTTGGAATCTTGGCAGGAATACTGTTCGTGGTATTACATATATAAATAAATGAGCGGTACCCGACAGATGATGTTCTGGGTCACCCTGGTTCACATTTTGGTCGATATCTCGAAAACGCCTTCACATATACAACTACCACCACTCCCTTTTAAAACCCTCATTAATACCTCTAATTTGATACCCATATCGTACAAACACATTATAGAGTCACCCCTGGTCCACCTTTATGGCGATATCTCGAAAAGGCGGCCGCCTATAGAACTAAGGCCCACTCCCTTTTAAAATACTCATTATCACCTTTCGTTTGATACCCATATTGTACAAACGCATTCTAGAGTCAACCCTGGTCCACCTTTATGGCAATCTCTCGAAACGGCATCACCCTATAGATCTAAAGCCCACCCCTTTTGAAATACTCATTAACACCGTTCGTTTGATACCCATATTGTACAAACGCATTCTAGAGTCACCCCGGGTCCACCTTTATGGCGATATCTCGAAAAGGCGTCCACCTATAGAACTAAGCCTACGCCCATTAACACCATGCAAACAAATTCTAGAGTCCACATTTGTGGCGATATCCCTAAATGGCGTGCATCTATAGAACTTTGGCCCACTCCCTTTTAAAATACTGTTACGAATATTAGCAAAACTAAGGGGTGCTGCTATCTCTAAGCCGATGCTTAACAGTGATATCATGCACATCCATAGATCAATCATTATCTATCTACATAAACGAAACAATAATTGCGTCTACACATATGTACCATGTACGTATACGAGCAGCGCAGAATCAATGCACAAACACATGCATATATCTGAGATACTCCTGAAAGTATGCAATGAGAGAAGCTATAAAATCGTGCAGTTGTAGTTACAGCTGAGAAGTTTGAGAGCTGATGGCAACTAGTAGATTCTGGAAATGGAAGCGCCTAGAAGATGCGAACGTTGAAATCAGAGAGTATAAAAGGCAGCAAATGTAGAGGCGCTGGAATTCAGTTTGATTTGAGCTATCAAGCAGTTTCGATTAAGACGCTATCTAGCGCGCCATAGCAGTATTATTTTGAAAGTCGGTTTCATTTAAGCTATCAGTTTGGTTATTAAGCCAGCTAGTTGCAAAGTATAAGTGTTATTGTGAAGTACGTTAATAAAGGCCATTTTTTCCATTATTCAATATTGGAGTTATTTATTCAACAGTTTAGTGATACGAACTTAGCAAAAGAGCAAATAAGAGGATTTGCAAGTAAATTCGTTACAATTGGTGTCAGAAGAGGAATTGTTGAATAAAATCCAGAGGACAACAAGGACATGGCAAAGTTCAGTGAATAGAAGATCCAGCAACTGAAGAAGGAGTTGGAGAGCCTTGGATTGAATACAAGCGGCGTTAAACTTGAACTTCAGGCACGGCTACGAGAGGCAATGGAAGCAGAAGGAATTGATGTGGACGAGTATGTCTTTCATCTTGATGGCGATGAGACAACAAAATTGGAGGAGAAAAATGAAACACCGCAGACAATGGCGAACACAGACTTGAACATGATATTGGTTGCAATATCGGCACAAATGTCCGAAATGTCATCACAAATATCCACCAACATGTCATCACAACTGGAAGAACAGAAAACGTATATGTCATCACAGATGGAATCCCAAGAGACACGAATAACATCGAAGATTGAAGCACAAGAAACGCGTATTTCAGAAATGTCGACACAGATTACATCAAAGATAGAAACACAACTGAAAGAACAAGAGGCACGCATAACAGTACAACTCGAAGCGCAGGAGGCGCGTATACCATCAAAAACACCATCCTTTGACGGTTCTATTCCTTTCCAGGTCTTTAAGCTTCAGTTTGAGGAGATAAACTATTCGTAGCATTGAAAGGACCAGCTGCCGAAATCTTACAGACTATTCCAGAGTATGAACGGAACAGTTATGACGCATTGATGGCTGCTGTAGAACGGCGATACGGAAGCGAACACAGGAAGCAGATACACCAAATAGAGTTGCAAAACCGCTACCAAAAAGCTAATGAGACTTTGCAGGAGTTTGCGTCAGATGTCGAAAGGCTTGTACATTTGGCGAATGCCGACGCACCCGTGGAATGCACCGAAAGGGTAAAAATTCAGAGCTTTATAAATGGCATACGGGACGTCGAAAAGAAGCGAGCCACATACGCAAACCCAAAGCCAACATTTGCAGAAACGGTATCCCATGCGCTGACCCAGGAAACAGCGTCACTTTTGAGTAAGCCCACATACAAAGCTCATCGCGTGGAAGTGGAAAGGCCAGACTGGGTAGACACAATTTTGGAAGCATTAAAAGGAAGGCAGCAGAAAACCGATGGTGCCGTCAAATGCTTTAAATGTGGAAAGCCAGGGCACATTGCACGTTATTGCAGTACTAATCCTAACAGTTCCAGCAATGTGGGTGGCCGTAAACGCAGAGCTGAAGGAGAGGAGCAAATCTCAAAATCCACTCAATCGTTAAACTAAAGCGAGTCAGCCGCAAGGGGCGACAGCTGGCTCCCTCAATTGAATGCCCCATAATCTCTATCTCACAAATTGGAAGAAGGTCAAGCAATCTTACTGTCGGAGGACATGTGGATGGAAAGGAACGTTTACTGACTGTAGATACGGGTGCATCCCATTCCATTATTCGAGCGGATTTAGTCAACAAGAAGATACGACCATTGCATGGAACAAGATTGCGTACAGCCACTGGAGAAGACAGCACGGTTCTAGGAGAAGTATTATGTGCAGTCGCAATTGGAAAGGTCACCGTAGTACACAATTTTATAGTGGCAGAGATTGTTGATGAAATCATAATTGGAGTGGACTTCTTAATCGACCAGGGCATCAAGATCGACATGAAAAGCAAGACGATGCGATATAAGAACATGGATGTACCACTTAATTTAGGCTACGAGAGAGGCCGTAAACGAGTGCTGGTGGAAAAGAGTCAGCAAATACCACCAAAATCCGAAGCAGTCATCTGGGCAAAGGTTGATGGAGATTGTGGGACAAACAAATTGTGGGTTGTCGAAGCAGCAAACAAATCAGCACCGAACATACTTGTAGGAAAACCCTGGCTATGACAAAACAAGATGGACGTATTCCGGTAAGAGTACTCAATGAGTTCAAGTCACCACTCAAACTGACCAAAGGAGCTATTTTGGAAAGATGCCAAGAGGCTTAAGTAATTATTAACTGTGAACAGCTCCAGGAACACGTTTCATCTAGTAATACTGACCTTTCAAATGACATCACGGCATGGACGGAGGGGCTAGAGGAAGATTATCAGAGTAAGGCAAAGCAACTGCTCCTAAAGCACGCAAACATATTTGACCATCCAAACCAGGCCACACCAATGTTGTGAAACATCAAATTGACACTGGAGAAGCGGGAAGTTGTGAGTCAAATTATACAAGAAACGAGCGACAGCGGCGTCATCGAACCATCAGCTAGTCCCTGGAGCTCACCGGTAGTACTTGTAAAGAAGAATGGAAAAATGAGGTTTTGCGTGGACTACCAGAAGTTGAATGACGTTACGAAAAAGGATAGCTACCCATTGCCAAGAATTGACGACACTCTGGACTCGCTCTCTGGTACGAAATGGTTTTCCACACTGGACTTGAAAAGCGGCTACTGGCAAGTGGAGATGAAGGACGAAGACAAAGAGAAAACAGCCTTGAGCGTCGGAGATGGTCTTTGGCAATTTACAGTAATGCCCTTTGGACTATGTAATGCACCAGCTACTTTAGAGAGACTCATGTATCAGGTATTGAAAGGACTGCATTGGAAAACATGCTTGGTATACCTGGACGACATCATCGTATTGGGCAAGAATTTTGATGAACATCTTAAAAACTTAGATGAAGTTTTCCAGAGAATAGCTGGCGCTGGTCTGAAGTTAAGTCCCAAAAAGTGTGCGCTGTTTAAAAAGGAAGTAAATTATTTGGGTCACAAGGTAACGACAGAAGGTATCCGTACAGCGAATGAAAAGATAGAGGCAGTAGAAGATTGGCCAAGACCACAGAATCTGCATGAATTGAAAAGTTTCCTTGGGCTGTGCACATATTACCGCCGATTTGTACCAAATTTTGCCAGCGTAGCGCATAGTCTCCACGAGCTAACAAGAAAAAATAAAGCTTTTGAATGGAAGAAGGAGCAAGAAGTAGCTTTCCAAACATTGAAAGAGCGTTTGTGCACTGCCCCACTGTTAGCATATCCGATTCCAGGAGCAACGTTTATTCTAGATATACATAGATGCGAGCGGATATGCTATAGGAGGCGTTTTATCACAACTGGTCGATGGACAGGAGAAGGTAGTTGCATATTACAGCCGTTCGATTGAAAAACCAGAGAGGAACTACTGCGTTACGCGGAGAGTGCATTAAACATTTTCACAAATACCTCTACGGTCAGCGATTCCGTGGCAGGACAGATCACGCAGCTTTAAAATGGCTTCTGCAGTTCCGTAATCCGGAAGGACAATTGGCACGGTGGATCGAGCGACTACACAGCTATGACTCTTCCATTGAGCATCGAAAAGGTAGTACCTATGGAAATGCCGATGCAATGTCACGAAGACCATGTAGTTTGGAATGCAAGCACTGTTCAAAAGCTGAGGCTAAAGAAGACATTATAGATGTCCGGCTAATGACTATAACATGTACAGATGAATGTGACAAGGAACAGCTAAGAAAGTGTCAGCTAGAAGATACAGATCTGTCACGTGTTATGAAAACGCTCGAACGAAACGAAAAACCAAACAGAGAAGAGATGTCAGCAGAGAGTCCCATTGCGAAGTCATATTGGGCACAGTGGAACAGTTTAGAATTGATATCCGTATGCCTTCATCGAGTATGGGAGAGTGAGGATTGTAAATGCAAGAAGAAACTGATAGTTGTTCCCAGAAAGAGGATTCCTGACGTGCTCATCGAGCTGCATAATGGTCCAAGCGGAGGCCATCTTGGAATCACGAAGACGCTCGAGAAGATTAAACAGAGATTCTATTGGGTTGGTTGCCGGCAGTCGGTCACTGAGTGGATTGCGAACTGCGAGGTTTGCAGCAGAGCGAAAGGGCCCAGAACCCGAAGTCATGGCCAGATGAAGCAATATAACTCAAATGCGCCATTTGAAAGGATCGCTATGGATGTCGCCGGTCCATTCCCTACTAACAACGGCGGAAACAAATATGTACTGGTAGTTATGGATTATTTCAGCAAATGGCCAGAGGTATACCCAATCCCAAATCAAGAAGCGGAAACGGTAGCAGAAATGTTTATAAACAATTGGGTTGCAAGGTATGGGGGACCAAAGGAGTTACATTCTGACCAAGGCAGGAATTTCGAATCAGCTGTGTTCCAGGAAATGTGTAAATCATTGGGCATTCGAAAAACACGGACAACTGCATTGCATCCTCAATCCGATGGTATGGTAGAACGATTCAATAGAACATTGGAGGATCACTTAAGGAAAGTAGTAGACAAGTACCATAAAGAGTGGGATACACGCATACCATTATTCTTGATGGCATACCGATCAGCAGGGCATGTGACAACGGGCCAAACCCCTGTAAAAGTAATTTTTGGCAATGACCTTAGACTGCCAGCTGATTTGAAGTTTGGGATAGATGCCAATGCGGAGAGAAATGTCAAGAAATCCACTAGTGATTTGGAAGAAGAGCTAAGAGAAATACATGATCTGATAAGGCAACGAACAAAGATTATGAGTGACAAGATGAAAGCCAGATACGATGAAGCAATTAATTCGGGAGGTTTTCAGGAAGGAGATTTGGTGCTGTTATACAACCCACAACGTAAAAAAGGTTTGTCCCCGAAATTGCAGTGTAATTGGGAAGGCCCATACAAAGTTGTAAAACGGATCAACGATGTAGTGTACCGCATACAAACCATCGGTAAACCACGAACCAAAATGAAAGTGGTCCATTTGGAAAGGCTGGCAATGTTTAGATCGGCAGATTTGTCTAATCGGGACGCTCAGACTTATGTGGAGGGCAGTGTTACGAATATTAGCAAAACTAAGGGGTGCTGCTATCTCTAAGCCGATGCTAAACAGTGATATCATGCACATCCATAGATAAATCATTATGTATCTACATAAACGAAACAATAATTGCGTCTACATATATGTACCATGTACGTATAAGAGCAGCGGAGAATCAATGCACAAACACATGCATATATCTGAGATACTCCTGAAAGTATGCAATGAGATAAGCTATAAAATCGTGCAATTGTAGTTACAGGTGAGAAGTTTGAGAGCTGATGGCAACTAGTAGTTTCTGGAAATGGAAGCGCCTAGAAGATGCGAACGTTGAAATTAGAGAGTATAAAAGGCAGCAAATGTAGAGGCGCTCGAATTCAGTTTGATTTGAGCTATCAAGCAGTTTCGATTAATACGCTATCTAGCGAGCCACAGCAGTCAGTTTTATTTAAGCTATCAGTTTGGTTATTAAGCCAGCTAGTTGCAAAGTATAAGTGTTATACTGTTTTCACACAGAAACTTAATGATCTCATTTCACCTGCTAATGAAATCGTAAATTTTTTGCTTTCACACAGAAGTAACTGCTCGATTAGTATGAAGGATGAGACAGACAATCATTGCGGAACGATACAAGGTGGGAGCATGGTGACATACCTACAAACAAAAAAAATTCCATGTACTTGTAAATTCCATGGACAAATGTCAAAATCGTACTGCGCCGGTAGTTGATGTATCAAATCAAATAAAAAAGGTTATAATCAGCTGTTCGATGCGGACACCTTGTATCGTTCCGCCATGCAGACAATGACATTTGCTTTGACAAATGACACGAACACACCGAAAACTAAGAAGCGGAAACGGAAGCGGAACTCTGCCAACAGAGTTGCATTGTGCTTTTGACTTCATTAGGCATTCGATTAGCTACTAATGAAATAATAATAGATTCGAATTTTGTAGGGAAGATTGAGCTCAATAAGCGTCTTAATGTAGAAAACTGCCTTTATTATTCAATAAGCCATGTGTGTGAAAATAGTATTATTATTAAGTACTTTAATAAAGGCCATTTTTTCCACTATTCAATATTGGAGTTATTTATTCAACAGTTTAGTGATACGAACTTAGCAAAAGGGCAAATAAGAGGATTTGCAAGTAAATTCGTTACAATACTCTTTAATACATTCCATTTGATACACATGTCATACAAACACATTCCGGGGTTACCCTAGGTTCAATTTCCTACATGGTTTTTCCCTTATTTTGTCTCCATAGCTCTCAGCTGAGTATGTGATGTTCGGTTACACCCGAACTTAGCCTTCCTTACTTGTTTTGTTTTGCTTTTTGTTTGGATAGAGTTTATGGGGCGATTTTAGCAATCAGTTGTACAGCGTGGAACAATATGAACAAAATAAAGGCATAAGATAAACTTTTTTGAGTCTTATACAGTTTTTACAGAAATTGGTGCTTAAGGATCTCACGTCAGCTATTTGTCACCCCAGACTTCTTGCAGTAAATCTGAAAGGGCACTCGGCAGGGATGCACCTTAACGTTAAGCTAATCGTTTATCAAAAAATTTCCACCGTTTCCGTTGAAACACTTCGAAATACTATCGATAAAGAAATTATCAAGATAAATTGTATCTCGTTTTTAACCGAAACGAAAAGCTTTCGTTAACGTTAAAAACGTTAAAAAAAACGTGATACTTTATGTTTGAATTGTGCTGGCAATGCTATAGCCATGGTGAAGCCGTAAGGTGGTAACAACGAGCGCACATACACACACAAACTCCATATAATTTGTTTGTGTAATTCGTTGGTGGTAATGTCAAAAACACTCTGAGAAATGTTCGTACTGTCAAAATTCATGAGAAAAGTTGCAATCAGCTTGGCTATTGCTTTCACCTTTAATGACTCCGCCATCAATCAGCTTTGCCAGCATAGTTTGAAATTAATAATGAACATAAACGATTTGATTCCGTTTTGATATGGCAGAAAACGAAACGAAATCATTTCGTTAATTTGACGTTTTTAACGTTAATAAACGAAACGAAATGACTTTGTTTCGTTTACTAACGTTAATTATCGTAACGAAATGATATCGGTTCGTTGGTTAAGCATGCCTGGCACTCGGAAAGGTATAGACTTCCCATCGTTATGAAACTAAAACTATACGTAGTGACTACAAAAAGATTCCCAGAAATTGAAAAAAAAAATCAATTTTTGACTATTTCTTGACATTCTAACGAGAAAAATCATTCTTCTCGTAATTTTTGTATGCTTACTTACTCATGGCGGCCGCCGTGGTGTGATTGTAGCGGGCTGCGCCTACTGCACCAAAGATCCTGGCTTCACGCCCCCAGCAAAGCAATATCAAAATTTTAGAAACAAGTTTTTTCAATTAGGAGAAATTTTTTCTAAGCGGGTGTTTGGCAAGCACTTCGAGTGTATTTTTGCTATGAAAAAAAAAAGATTCTCAGTGAAAGCTCATCTGCCTTGCAGGAAAACCTAAAAGGAGGACGACGTAAATTGCTGGGCCTAAAATCTCTGCGGAGGTTATCGCGCCTTGCACCATGATAGCGCAATATTCTATAATAAACACAAAGAAGCTATTTTCTATCAAAATGTCAAAGGCTACCCCGTCCTCTCTGCCTTAAAAAAAACACATTGGATCACCTTGCAAATACGATAAAGTACAAATAACTTTCATCTCTCTATGCTTGGATGTTTCGATTTTAAAGTTTTAATGATCCTCAGACATTTCATTGCCTTGTACCCCTTCTTGTCCCGGAACCCGCCTAAGATCTAGCTTTACTTTTCTTACACATCGTATAGCTTCAGCGGACATATGCGAGTATTTGTGAAACAATTTTTTGAGTAGTGCTATCAGTTCTTAAGGTATGGCCAACCCTTTCAGCTTATACCATTTTGAAAAACAGTTCCCATAGTATCTTAAGGAAAACAGTTCCTTAAAATTCGAATGCAGTAAAGATTTTTGAGATAATGTAACCGACGACACCTCGTCGTCCTGTCGTACTTAGAGTAAGCGGCTCTAATTACGCAAGAATTTGTCGATGTTTTGTTTTTCGGTTACTTACGCTCTTCTTTATGTGTGATTTTCCATATAAAGGTTCTACGGTCTAGACCATAGACTTCTTATTCCCAGTGCTCTCTGTTTATATTAGATATCTCAAACTTTTATTAGATCCTGAATATATTGCTGTAGTTCCACTTAAAAAATTGTTTCATGTTATATTTTCGGTGGTAATATAAGAAATATATTGGAGTTGAATGCACCAAGTTTGGCATCACATTAGAACTAGCGACCTAGACATGCATGACGACTGCAGCATGAGTACTAACCAAGAATCCTGAATATGTGACGATATTATTCGTGCAGATTATAACGCTTTTATTGGTTGCCCTTTATATCGCTATGAGAATATTGAAATAGAGATAATTTTTGTAAATATATTTAATATTTCTAAAATGAAAATGCCAAAAAAGACTATCATTGCTATACTCATCTTGGTAAAGTAACAACTGCCTAGAAATATTCCGGAAACCTTATGGCTGCCTACTGATCGGCCGATTCATTATCGACCTTCGTAATGGCGAAAATTTGTTCAGAAGTTTTTCAAATGTACAGGAAGAAATGTCTTGTAACTTTAGAAACGGCAGCTTTTAAACGAGCATTTAAAGTAAAGACTCCGTCCAGTGTAACCCCTAGACATTTTATTTCAATCAATATGCTGTTTCGTCTAAAAATACAGATAACGTTCTGACAATGGAGGATTTCAAGGACAAATTCTACCTGGAAACAAGCATTAACAGAAAACAAGGCCACTCTAGAAAGCCAATAGCGAATCACTTCACATGTCTTAATGCTCTATAAGTCACTTAACATGTCTACGGTGATATATGGCTTGGAATAATGGACGGTGTCAAAATATGAGATAGCTCACAGGGTATTCGAGAGATAAATTCTTTGGAAAATGTATGGTCCTTGACGTCATGCCAACGGCATATTTTGAAGCAAGCTTATTGGGAAATGGTATTAGCCTTAAGCAGCGCCGCCGTGGGTGACGGTAGCTTGCTCCGCCTACCACACTGAAGATCCTGGGTTCACGCCCCAGGCAAAGCAACATTAAAATTTTAGAAACAAGTTTTTTCAATTCTAAGAAAATTTTTCTAAGCGGGGTCGCCCCTCGGCAGTGTTTGGGAAGCACTCCGAGTGTATTTCTGTCATGAAAAACTTCCAGTGAAAACTCATCTGCCTTGCAGATGCCGTTCGGAGTCGGAATAAAACAAGTAGGTTCCGTCCCGCCAATTTGTAGGAAAAATTAAAAGAAGCACTACGCAAATTTAAAGATAAGCTCGGCCTTAAATCTCTTCAGAGGTTATCGCGCCTTTCATTTATTATTTATTTATTAGCCTTAAGCCTATTTGTAGATAGCACATCGAAATTTAATAAAAAAAACTTGCTATGACAATGTACATATGTATGAATCAAATTTTGATCTCCTTTGGCTTTCCCAACTGTTGTCAGTTATCGGCAAGAATGAAGAACAAGGAATGACTTGCATAGTTTGCTACATGACAGCCAAAATTGATTAGGCGTAAATAATGATGGGCGCTATAAAAGGAAATAACTGGACATATGTTTATACCTTGATGGTACATTCACACCTACCCTTGATGGTTCACACATCGTGCTACGCTTTAATGTACATAATTATAGTTAAACGATTTCTGACTCTTTTAACACCTAATCGTTGGCGTGAGAACCAAATATATCGCAATAGTTTTAACATATCATAACGAATTCCGTTTCTGCTATTTTCAAGCATATTAACATAATAAGCACATATTAACATGTTTACAAATACAAAAAATTAATTAAAAAAATTAAAAAAGAAACAACAACAAATGATATGCACCCACCCATTCTTGTATTTTTTGCCACTCGCTGTGCACCTTGAGTTGATTTGTGGTATAGAAATGGAAACTGTAATATATAATATCTACTTGAAATTAGTCTAATTAGTCTGCAAAATTCAAATGGTATTACTAAGTAATCAGTTGAAACCATTAAAAAATTTAAATAATAGAAGAAATAATTAATACGAGCAAATAATTATATCAATCAAGTGCGCCAACCATGATGTTCTGATTTGACAAAATGATCGCATTGTTGCATGTTTTAAACTGTATGTATATATATCTACAGTTACTCGAACTTCTGTTCACTACAAATAAGTTACGATGATAAGAGTAAAAATCTACGCCTTTTCGAGTTTTAGTTCATAAATTTACAATTCAAGTTCAGAAAACTACAATTAAATCTCAGAATTTCCAACTCATGTTTAGAAAATTAACATTGAAGTTCAGAAAATTAAAATTAAAGTTCAGAATCTCCAATTTAAATACAGAAAATTACAATTAAATTTCAGATAATTAAAATTCAAGTTCAGAAAATAACATTACAAGTAAAGAAAATCACAGTTCAAATTTAGAAATTTATAAGTGCGGTGTTACTTTCCAAAAGTTATTCTAATTCATACTACATACATAATGTAATACTTATATGTTACTTGCGGAAGTGTCGATGCTTCGTTGAAAATGTTGCCAAAATGGTGGCTAGGGTATACTGTATCAGAAGTTTTCTTCAAGATGTGTACATCCCGAACCTAGAAATTAAACAGAGGATAGCTCTTTACAACGCTCCGGCCAAGAAAGAACTTCAGTCGAAACCGCAGTTTGGAAGTAGTGGAAGTGAGAGACCTCAACAGAGCTGGGAAAGGTAGGTGGAGCAAGACTTGACCTCCCATTGTGCTCCCAATCGACGTCAGTTACCGGGAAACAGGGAAAGCTGGCGTGATTTGTTACGAAACGGTCAAATTCGCGTAGGCGGTTAATGATGCTGATGGCGTATAAGTTGAGATATTTTTGACATATGGTTCCAAGATATATGCACATAGCCTATTTGCACATGCCTATACGCTCCGTTGACTGTTTACGTGGTCATATCTTCGTCATCACTGCTGTCATACTCAATGCAGATCAATGGCTGTGGCACTCAGAATAAAGCTGACTTTGCAACTGACATCTTATGAGGAGAACAGAGAAAACTAACTGCTTAACGAGAGCAAAATTGATTTAAATGAGTTGAGAAGTCCAATGCTTCCTTAACAGATAGATACTATCTTACATACATTTATGTCTATTGGATAAAAAAAAAATATCTGACAAATTTGCTGAACTTAAATTGCAATTTTCTGACCTTGAATTGTAATTTTCTGAACTTAAACTGGAAAAGGTGTAAATCTACAAAAATTTCAAAATTTTTTATAAGTCTGTGTTTGAGCTTTAGTATATTTAAAATAGAGGTCAAAATCTCTAACTTTAAGTCATGCCATTTGTCGAGACTTTTCCCTAGCGATACCTATTGTACAATTCACTAACTTAGTTCTAAGAATACAAGGGCAATGATTATAACATTTAGTCTAAATAAGGAATGTGCACCTAATCAATTAATCGAATATTGCGATAGGCTAAGACTTAACAATTTAATTAATGTGAATTAAATCAGTTTCGATAAATCAGAATCATTAAATTTCTGATTAATCTCATTTAAGTCATTCAAAGTATAATAAATTTGATTAATTCAAAAAGGTAAGTAAACACAACCCGCTTAGTCAGAAGGCTTGATTGTTTTAATTACTTTTGGAAATTATAAAAAAAAAAACTTCTTGCGCAAAACATACGTGCAGAATTGTTGCGTAGCTAGATTTTAAACACCTTGGCTTACACCACGCAAAACATTTTTGGGATTATAAAACTGATTTTTGATCAATGAAATCAATATTTAGTGCAGAGATACCTCCTAAAACTTCGTAGAGCGTCGGAAAGTTATTCGGCATTCACCTTTTTGTCGCGTGAGCGCAGAAATTGATATTCAACACACCAAGCAGTCAATCAGTTTTCGCTTGTACTTCAAGCACTGATCATATGATATGAAACTTCTTACTCTCTGAGAGCACGCGAAAAAATTCATGTTTATAATATTGGCCATAGATGCCATCAGCCTATTGCAGTTTTATTGCATCTAAAGATTTACAGTTTTGTTTACTAATAATATTGGAGAGAATCACGAAGCTTTGATTGGATTGATATTTTTCGCAGATTTCCAACTTTTTTTAAGATTCTTGTTCAAGTACTGCATTGCGCGAAAAAAGTATGTACCTACATCTTCGTTCATAGACTTCATTCTTGTAGTTATTGGGTGATAAGAATACACCTGGTCAAACGCCGGAACAAACTTTTGAGTAACTGTACTTCAGACCAATGTCTTTCTATATCACCCGCTAAATAGCTTGGGTACTTTATACATATTTAAGCACGTAAACTATACATATGTATGTAAGTAAACATATAGCTAACTCTGCCCCATATAACCACAAGCCATTTCAATGCCAAGTAAGCTTCATAATACAATACCATTCAACAAAGGTTTTAATCGTTGTTGTCGTTACTTTATATTGGTTATTGATTGCCGCTGAATGCAATCATCAACATTTTTATGTAGTTCGCGGTTGGCGGTTAGTCGCAAGTGGCGTCCTTTGTAACACTCTTATGCAGTAGTTAAATTATAACACTGGCATATGCATGTATAAACAAATGTACATACATATGTACATAAAGGCCACGGCAAAATGGAATTTTTCATATCCATAGATGCGTTTAACACAAGTTTATGCATTCCAGTAACATCGCCACAATCAACCAAGTTTTTGCGTTTATAAATATGAAGGAACTTAAGACTTGGCAATTGAAGTTTATTTCGTCTTGCCCATTCACATACAAAATTTCGCGAAGCACTGTTATAAACATTCTTATACAACAAATATACTTGTTAACATATTTTGTGTCGTATTCATTTGTTATATGGCAGTGTTTAATTCGGAAAAATGTTATAAAAGTTATCAACGAGTGGAAAAAATAATTTCACTTGCAAAGTATGCTAGCACCCTTCGCCAAAGTAAATTTCAAATTCTTCTTCTTATGCAGTTGGAAGTTGGCTACTTTTTCACGTCAGATGGCGCTCAATATACAGTTCTCCATAAAAATACGTGTGATCCAATCATAATGCATAAGATTGAGTTAAACGCATCTGTATGAAACACTGCTTATGTGACGGTGCTTAAAGTTTCAGTGCATGAATGTCTTTCCTATTTTTATTATTATTGCAAATGTTCTATTGCTGATCTTGAATTGTTTAGCAATGCGCTAGCGCTTGTGGTGATTTGCTCCATAAGTGAGAAAAAAAACAACAATAAAATAAAAACCAATATCATACCGCGCAATTATAACAACTGTTAATTCAGAAGTCATATGTACAGCTGCAGTACAGAAAAATAAAAGCAAAACCGTTTTACTGTTGTAGAAGAAGTAGCTTTATTCGTGAATATATTTACATTAATAGCTGTGTTTTTTTACATCTATATGCCTTTACGCTTACACTTTATATGGACTGCTAAGAGTTAAACTTTATCTACTCTTCTGAAATTGTTGCGCAAAAAATGTAGTACTCCTAAATTTCTATACGCATTATACTCAGATGAAGCTGAAATATGGGTCTATGTATCACCTCTACAAATGGTGTGTGTCCACTATTCACCGCAACCGATTCAGATATAGGTTATACACAGGCATATAACAGAAGTTTGTGTCTCCGCTTTTCGGTACAATATGTTCTGTAGCTAGTTGCTGCTAGATGGGATTATCTAAGTGAGGCTAAGCGTTTTTTTACCCGCAAACGTAGACGTATATACGTGTAAAAAACACACGGTTAATAAATCGTTCTGAAGAACTAATGGAAGTTTTTTTAATATCGTGGTCCTATTTTTAGTAACAGCAGCTGTATATGTATCTGCTTTGCAGCATTACGGATGGTTACGTGCTGCACCATTTTAAAGACCAATAAATATCACAGAAGTCTTGCTACTTTACATATACATACATATGTAATTCAATAGACTGATTCGAAAAAAAAATTATCCAAATATAAAATGAAATTTTGTTACTTTTAAGAATAATTGCATTTACAGGTTGGCGCTCAAATGCTCTATTGTTCTTGTAAAACTAGAGGCAGCGTGGATACAAATGTTGCAAAAACCTTCAATTCAATGAATGATTACTTTACCTCAGAGGAGATTTAGGCCAAGTTTCTCATCTTACAAATTGGCGGAACGGGACCTTAATGTTTTTATGCCAACTCCGAGCGGTACCTGCCATGCAGATGAATTTTCACTGATAAGCTTTTATGGCAGAAATACACTCGGAGTTTTTGCGAAATCACTTCCAAGGGCGACCCCGATTAGAAAAACTGTATATTGACCTAGAATATTTTATGATGAGCATTAGGTCAGGGGGTATATAATAAGGCAAGTCAGCTAAGTTTTTTCTGAGAAGCTTTTCATGAGGGAAATACACTCAGAGTGTTTATAAACAACAGACCAGCAGTTATTTTTCTCGGGACTTTGTTCTGGCTTAACTTTGCTTTATCTGCAAAACTTTTAACAAGTTTTCATCTCCTTCTCTCTCTCTCTCACCTTTCTTCTTCATTTTACTCGCTCCTTCCTCTCCCTCTCTCTCTCTCTGCGTCATGCTCCCTCCACGTATTTTTCTCCGCTTTCCTTTCTGCCTCTGTCTCAATATCTCTCTCTCTCTCTCTAGACTCTTCTTATTGGAATTGTTTAAAAGAATGGTGGACAGCGAACACACACATTCTGCTTTTTTTGGGGAAAAATGTAGTTTTTTCTAAATAATTTTGATGATATTAGAGAGCGTTTTTTCTTAATTTGAGAACTATTTAAATTGAGTAATTCGTTTACCTGATGGCAATGCCACAGAAGAAAAAAAATGTTCGAAAGATTTCGCAGGAATCGTAATATCAAAAAAAAAATCGTCTGACTTTTGAAATTTTGATTTGTAGTTATGAGTAAATTCACGATTATCTACTAACCTGAAGCTTTGATAATATTAAAATAAAAAACATAAGGCGCGATAACCTTCGAAGAGATTTTAGGCCGAGCTTCTCTTCCAATTGGCGCGGTGTTTCTTTTAATTGTTCCTGCAAGTTTGCGGGATGGGACCTACATGTTTTATGCCGCACCCGATCGGTATTTGCAAGGCAGACGAGTTTTCACTGAGAAGCTTTTCATGACAGAAATACACAAGGAATGCTTGCCAAATCACTGCTAAGGGGCGAAACCGCTTAGAAAATATTACTTCTAATTGAAAAAACGTGTTTCTAAAACTTTGAAGTTGCTTTGTCTGGGGCGTGAACCCAGGATCTTCGGCATGGTAGGCCAATGATAATATTACTTGGTATAAACAACTTTTCTAGGGGAGGGATCGAGATATTTGAAGAAATTTTGAAAATACATTTAGAACATGTGAAAACTTGCGATTAATTTTTGAGTAACCTCTCATTGGTCTAGAAACTTGAAAGCTAACACTTCGTTCAACGCATTTTGACAATGCAAGAAGAGTATATAATAAGTCCGCTAGGTGGCGCTCCATCTTTATAGTTTCTGATAAGCTATTGTAAAAATTTCAAAATAAAAATTCACTCACATTATATCCGTGTTCAAGGTCACATTTTCTGCTGCGTTTTGATCCATCTATGTATAGGAAGTGTTTAAAATTACGTTTATCTTCTTTTTTTAAGTGCATTTTCAATATAATTCTTAAGGCAAATCATAACTTACGTATTTGAAAGTTGAAAACTTTTATAAAAGAACGTATATTTTTTTATAAAATTCGTTTGGAAAATGCGACTGAAATGGAAAATCTAGAAATATATTTTCTTCATACTTATTATTACGAATTCATGAGCTTAACACCGGCTTATAATAACTGAATATTCAACATTACGAAATTGCCTCACGATGAATTCGTGGCGGTTTTCGAAATGGTACCATCGCAATATGCCAGTAAATATTTCTTTCTTTCTTCTTTTCAGTTTCTCTTAGAAAAACATAATAATTGAATATTCAATTATTATAGCCGGTGTTAAGCTCATGAATTCTTAATAATAAGTATAAATTGAACACACCATTAAAACAAACAATCATAAATATTTTCTTCATCCAAACTAAAGTTTTGAGGAAACAATTTATTCTCACAATGGTCTAATGTACATATGCACATTGTTTGTAACATTTATAACACTATAAACAAATAAATTAGTTCTTATAAAAAAGGAAAAAGTTAAAAATATAGTTATTACTAAGCTATAACTATTTGCTCCACATGTGACTCCAACGCCTGTGGCTCGCAACGGTCTTACATTGAACTTAACATTGGCATTCAACTTCAAGTGAACTCGCATTATGTCCAGCCATGTTTGCACTTTTTTGTATTTATTTATTTATTTATTTACACTGGCTAGAATTGTTCTACAAACTTACTTATTTAGTACGTTTCTTAGTTGGTTGTGTCTTTTTTTGAAATTGTTGCATTTGTACTTATGTAGAAACATACTCACGTTTATAATACAGAGTATACCGTCTTGTTGTATTACGAATCTGCTTTAAAATTAGGTCTTGGACATGACATTGTACCTTGAAATTGAAAATACTTGTCAAATGAAATTGATGTCTGTTTCGTGTTTGCTACAAAGAGACACGCGCTTACATATCTGCATAAGTCTTATATAAAATGTAGCATTTAGCCTTTTTCTTACAAGTATTCACATGCTTCGACATTCCTTAAACGGGTTTTAGCAAGCTGGTATCTTTTTGTATTAGATTCTAAGTTTTTAGTTTTATTTTTATATATTTTTTAATTGTTTTGTTTCGAAAACTGAAAAGTGGTTTGATTTATGTTGCATGTTGCTTTGTTGTTTGTTGTTTGAATCTTTGGTCCTTGTGAAAGCCTGTCAAACGCTTTAAATTGGATATTCAATGGTGCGGGTGTTGTCAGCTATTTGATAATGCTTTGTGTATGAGAATCGATTATAATATGACATTTCATTGCCATTTTTCACGTAACCAGCACGATTTATTGAGTATGGAATTTGTAGAGTATTATTTACGTTAAGAATGCTATTTATGCACTATTTACGAAATCAATGTGCCAAATGTAGTAAATGTTTGTGTATTACTTGAAGTATTTTAATGATTTTATTATTAGAGATGGGCGTTGGAGGTGGTAAGGTAATGCTTTTACAACACGAAACTATTCTTCCAATACGGGGGACAGCAATGTACATAGTTCGATGTATCTCTTTTGCACGAACCTCATGCTGGATATGACCATGTTTCGAGCTCCCTCAAATGAATCAGAATCGAGATAAAGAAAAAATCTTACAGGTCTTGAAATTTGTTGAACAAGTTTTTATCTAAGTTCCTTGGAAGCTAGAATTGAAATTTTACTATTATGTCAGCAATCGAAAGGGCTGCAATACCTTTCATACAAATTCCCGCTAGAGAATGCAGAAAAAGTGGAGAAAAGGTTCGCAAGATGGTGAATAGATCCAAGTAATTAGAAAATTAACACGATACATGCATTTTGGCATAGAATTTTAAGTAGTTTTCTAATAATTCGGAAATTTTAGACTATCTAAGAGGCCAAAGGTAGTGCAATCTCTAGCATGAAAAAACCCCGCTAGGGGACGTGCGGAAGGAGGTGAGCAGTTAAACTTGCGATCTATTTTGAATAGCTACTTACATGAAACTTCTCATATAGTTCAAAGCATTAAGGCTATGCAACAAAAAGGAAAATTAAAGAGAATATAGGCACTTTTTAAGCACTTCCTTTATAAAAAAGGATCAAACCTCAAATTCATCAACATAATGTTTGTATTTAAGGTTATCGGAAGTTACTTAAAACTCGACCGCAAAATTTTCATATTCGGGCGATGGGTTTTAAATACAACAATCCCTGCGCCAACTGACGGAAACTGTTTCCTCTGTTGCATTGTCTTGTTGTTCTCAAATTCGAAGTTTCAATACCTTAACTCTAACATATCGATTGCAAGATTCCCCAATTTCGTAATGAAGTTTTCGGACAATCATAAATCGATTTAAAATAAAGGAACAAAAAATACAAATATCTGTCTGTTCCATTGGCATATACATAGAAATTTGTGTTGGTTTACACTTAAAAACCTCATGATTTCTTGCCATATGATTTTGGAAAGTTTGATTGAATTCAATTCAGTTAAGTAATTGGCAACTTTGTAATATTCCACTCGTTTTGCTATGTAAAATTTTTAATGTAAAATTTGCAGAACACATGTATATGCGCATTAGGGTGTGCCAGCCCCAATCGACGTTGCATTTTATTAACAACTCTTTTCAGTAGGCAGTTGCTTAGCACATTTAATTTTAGGAAGCGGCCAAATTTTTTTTATTTTTTGTCTGCCAAAATCAAGCCAAATTGCTGGAAACAGCAAAAAGAAAAAAAAAAAAATAGCAAACAAAATTTGTTAGATGCTTTTGCACTGAATTTTCCGAATGATTAGGATTAGCCAAAATTTTCATAAAGCAAAGTACAAGTTTTAGTCGCTTAAGTCTGCCATTGAATTTTGAGAATTTTTGTTGTCTAGGGGGTTGCTAACTTTTTCTCATATAAAAATAGATTTCATTTATTCGTTTTATTGAAAAAAAAAAAAAAAAAATACGGCAAACAAGTAAGGAAGGCTAAGTTCGGGTGTAACCGAACATTACATACTCAGGTGAGAGCTTTGGAGACAAAATAAGGGAAAATCACCATTTAGGAAAATGAACCTAGTGTAACCCTGAAATGTGTTTGTATGACATGGGTATCAAATGGAAGGTATTAAAGAGCATTTTAAGAGGGAGTGGGCCCTATTTATATAGGTGGACGCTTTTTCGAGATATCCCAATAAGGGTGAAGCAGGGGTGACTCTAGAATGTGTTAAAGGCCACTTAGTTGTAGATATGAAGGCGTTTTCGAGATATCGACCTTAAAAGAAAAAGGGCGAAGCCACGCCCATTTTGAAATTTTCTTTTATTTTTGTATTTTTTTTTTGCACCATATCATTACTGGAGTTGAATGTTGACATAATTTACTTATGTACTGTAAAGATATTCAATTTTTTGTAAAAATTTGACTTAAGAAAATTTTTTTTTTAAAAATGGGCGTGTTCGGCATCCGATTTTGCTACTTTTTAGTTGTAGTTAGCCAAATTACAGCTTGCAAAACTTTTAAATTACCTTCTTTCAAAAGTGGGCGCTGCCACGCCCATTGTCCAAAATTTTACTAATTTTCTATTCTGCGTCATAAGGTCAACCCACCTACCAAGTTTCATCGCTTTATCCGTCTTTGGTAATGAATTATCGCACTTTTTCGGTTTTTCGAAATTTTCGATATCGAAAAAGTAGGCGTGGTTATAGCCCGATTTCGTTCATTTTAAATAGCGATCTGAGATGAGTGCCTAGGAACTTGCATACCAAATTTCATTAAGATACCTCAAAACTTACTCAAGTTATCGTCGTGTTTACGGACGGACGGACGGACATGGCTAAATGAATTTCTTTTTACGCCCAGATCATCTCGTTTAGTTTATGCCGTTACGGATTACCGTTATGCGAACAAAATTAATATTCTTTGTAAGCTATGCTCAGCTGAGTATAAAAATTCTCAATGTTCAGTAGTAACCGCTAGCGTCTTGAAGCTTGCACTTTATGAACGTAAAATATAATGAGCTTTATAACTGCTTGCTCAAAGAATCGAATTTGCTGTTTGGCACGGACGCATGCTGAAAACTGGTCTTTCCAATTGATTTTTTTTTACATGGTGGCATTAATTCAGTTGTCGGCAAAACTTAAAATGTAAGTGTATAAGTGAGGGCGAGAGCAGGAGCGTCCCAGCAGAAAATTTTATTTTAAATTACAACATGCAGATGGTGCGTTTATTAAAAAGAGTTATACCAAAAATTTTGGAAAATTTTATTATTGATTTAAAAACAGTTTGAAATATTGCGAAGTCCCCAAATTCATTAAGTTTTATTCGTTTCGAAGGGTAACCGATATTTTTACATGCAAATGCACATGAAATTTGGTGAAATTTGGCGGCTGAACAAGACAAATATCGCAAAAATAGTGGCAATCACTTGGCTAAAAAATCATATTTCCGAAACAAATACATTTGCTGTAGCCATGGAAATACAAAATGTTTAAAACATAGGTGGCTTACTTAAAAAAATCATAAAGATATATTAATATAATTTTTTTTTACTATTTCAGTAAGTTATATTTAACGTTCTATAGCAATTTTTTGCAGCGCAGAAGTTAAATTTTTTTTTTGGCTCAGAAAAAAAAAGGGAGTCCAGAATGAAATTGTTACGCCTTTTGTTAAAATAATTTAAAAGAAATCATATTGCACGGAAAATTACTAAGAACAAAAAAAAAAAAACCCAAGCCTAAACATGTTTGCAAGATGAGCTGCATATAAAAAGGATGTTTTACCAGTTGCGTTCCCCCATCGTCATTTTTCTCACAGGGAATCTTAACATTTGTGCGACAGCCGTGCGCAGTGTTTATTCGTTGCTGTTGCGCTAACGACTGACGATGGAGACACGGTTGCCACACCATTTTTTAATTCGGGACCAAAATTCATAGAAGAAAAGGACCAAATCTCAAAAAAAAGGACCAAATTTTTGTTTTATTTTATTGGTATACAAACAATTGGGCAATTTACTAGAGTGTCGTATTCGTTGTTAAATGTAGAAATTTTAGGACGTTTCCATGGTTTCCTATATACATTTTTTTAAATATAGCGAATAGGAGGCAGTTGGCTTTAATTCAAACTACACAAACAAAAATAATGTGTACCGTTAGGTATTACTTATTCGCGTTTCTAGGATAAGTACAAATGTATGGCACAGTTAGGTTTTAGTAAGGAACGGTTCAAAAAATTACGTTGTGGCTGATTCAGTAAATCGTTAACGAAATTAAGCAATGCGGTTAATGCTACTTTTATAGATGCTAAACGTTTTAACTTCATACCAGAGCCTAGGTTCAAAAAGTGTGCATTTTTAACTCACACTACGGGAAGCTAGTCAACAGTGTTGATATTGAAGTTTATGGGATTCTGCAAGCACCTACAGGAAAAATTACTTGGGAAATCACATCTCTTTTGCATTACCTTCAAAACCTGAATAACAAAATACATTTTTTAATCGCAATTCGTTGTACATTTGTAAAGACATGGGTTTCAAAAAGTATTTCTGTCATACTTCCAGTTAAAATATTTCTTGTGACAAGATACTTAGTTTTCAAGTATCATTCGTGGCTTTACACCTCAATAGTCCTGAAAATTTCCTTGAACTCATTGAGCTGCTTTGAGCTGGGTGAGAAAGATTTACATACTGACACTCCAAACGAGAAGTAACGCTTTCAAAGTTTTGCATGACATTTTTTGTAAAAAAATTTAAAGCTGTTAATTTTACTTCACAAACTCTCGGTATCTCTCGGTATGCTTGAACATAAATTAAGTGAATGACAAGCACAGTATATATAAAACAAATAAGTTCATTATTTTACTTAGTTCTCAGTCCATTGTCGTATTTCTTAGAGACACTCGTGTTTTTAAAATAACTTATTTTAGCTCGACTAGTTAACAAGTTATTGTCGTATTTCTTAGAGACATTCGTGTTTTTAAAATCACTTATTTTAGCTCAACTAGTTATAAAAATCTATCACGAAAAGTTCAATCAAAATATCTAACCACTTAAACAAGACTTTTTTCTGATAAGTCCGTTGTTTCATCAAAAATTAATGACTATGTGTTTGCCCAAATATCCAACACGTCTATTTTTAATGCCTCACCTAAATTATATCCAAGGTGAAATGTTATTATTCTGCTACATTCTGCTACTACAAAGAAAGAAATGTACTAAATTCGTGGCTACTACCTAAAACAGACCAACATTGAAGAAAAGGGACCAGCGGACCAAATGGGGCTTTGGAAGGGACCATTTTTAGTCCAAATGGACCAAAGTGGCAACCGTGGATGGAGAATAAGAATATGTGTGAAGCCGCGCCGACCACTGCATTAAAAAAGTGTAAACGACCAGAATACGAATATTGGTTAAGAAATTAGCTGAGTGTCCCTCAAGTTACCGATATAAGCACTAACATGTCATTCTTAACGGGTATAAGAAAACTATGATGAGCATATCCATTCCAAAGTTCACATTTCGTGAGTAATTATATACTAAGGACGCCCAGCAATAAGTTTTTCTGAACCCCAAACGAATTGTAACCACCCATCCTAATGCACATTCAAATCATCTCTCCTCATGATCTACACAGCTTCATGAACATACATTTTCACGGATATTTGTCTGCTTCATTGACATTATTGATACTCATTCATGTTTCGTTGCTATGGTAAATTTGTTTAGCCATTCACTAATTTATCAGCAACGATAAATTAAATTGCTTCCGTTACGCCTATTACTTTTTCAATACAACTGCTATACAGCCAAAGAAAAAGATGAAAAAATTTATATCACACAAAAAACCAGAAGCTGCAAATCATATAAATAAACAAAGATAAAACGAATGTAATGCCTTTGAACAGCAATTGGTCAATCGATCAGTTGCAGTAATATTTCAGTCGTCTTTGTTGCATATCCATATAAGTTAAAGCGCCATAAATAGCAATTTTTTCGGTAGATGTTAATGGATAACTCTTCAAGGAACTATGTACGCTTTTAAGTAAGCAGCACAAAACAGAATTTTGATTCATATATCTCAGTTCATATAATAATTACAAACAAAAATGTTATTTGTCAGCCTACGCGTTTGACCAAATGTCTTCCTTATTCTCATATTTTTGCCTTTTGGTCGGCATAGCATGGGCTTTTTGAACTATTTATATGCATTATAATAGGTTTGAAATGCATTCAAGAGTTGTAAAAAGTAATTAATCACTAAATTATTTAGAACGCTCATAAGCTTTTGTAAAATAAGCTTTTGGACAAGTTCACGCACTCGAAACGCAAAGTAGAGGCCAAATGGCATTTAGTAATTGTTTACAGTTTCCTGTAACTGTTAAAATCAAAAAAAAAAAAAAAAAATGAATGAGAGAAATATTTAACGTTATATAAGGGGCATAAACCAAAGCAGCCAAAACTGCTGCGCACTTCCGTTAATGCTTGGGAATTCTTTTAGTTTACAAAAGACAGTCCACCGCATAGCTCTTTAATATTTCAAAGTTTCAGCATTTATTGCAGCGAGTGTTGGTTACCAGTAATAATGCTACTATTTTCATTCGAAGTAGAAAGAAAAATATCTCTGGGAAAACTAAAACTTTAATCCATAAAAATACATTCAGCAAACCGGTAGCAAGGGTTCTACTCTTGAAGATTTTTTTACAGTGGTCTTCGTGGTTCTTGTCCCGTAATTTGAACCTTAGACCTTCTGTCTGGTGACAACAACACTACGTCTTCATTATGGTCGCCAACTTTACATACATATATACATATGTAATTGTAAACCTTGAGCAATTCTTAAATATAACAGAATTATTTCGTCTCTCACCCTTCAATGAATATTCAAAAATGAGTTGCCAAACCAAATAAGTAGTTAATGCATAGATAATTAAATACATTTTAATATAATAAATGTAATTAAAACAATATTTTGAATTATTATAAATTGCAAAACAAAAATGCTTAATAACTCCATACACTTGAGTGAATAATAACAATTGAGTTTAGTTCTATTACCAAGTTCGTGTCTTTAGTCTTTTGATAATTTTAGGGTTTACCTTTTAAATAATGATAGTTAGCTAAAGACGCTATGCCAAAACATTAATGCATTATTGAATAATGTTTAGTAGGAATTGAAGGTCTTAAAAGCAAACAAGAAAACAGTATGCATAGTCTGACAATGTCACAGATATTTGTAAGTACCTAAATGCACATACTACAGCCCTGCACGAGTATTTAATTAAAGAAATAATCTTTGTAAAAAGGTACCTGGAAGCTAGGGCCCGTTTGGGTTAACTATTGTACCATATAGAGTTTCTTACGCCACAATTTAAATACTTTTGAGATAGGTTTAGGTTGTACTCGCGATTAGGGACAACGGCGAAACTATTGCTTTAGAGATCAATCCTGGTTCAGTATCCTTTCTGGAACCATTCTGGAATCACTTCGGGTGGTTGTTGAATTGTTTTGAGGCACAGATTTGGGACTCACTTTCTGGCCTGTTCGGGACCATTTGGGGTCACTTCATGTATGCAGGAATGGATCACGGAAAAATGCAACGAACATATTAAAATGTATGGTTAACTCGATTGGCTAAATATGTGCGTATTAAAAATTTCTTGCGAGCCAAAATCTTACGGATTCTTATTACCTTTTGGAGTCGATGCCGGAAGGTTCGTCAGGGGAAAGTTACAGTCGTTTAGGGTCATTTCGAAATGGTTTTAGCGTTTTTTTGTGGCATTTCGAGGTAACTTCTGGATCACATTGAGAAAGTCCCTATTTCAGGATAATTTGCGGATAAATGCGTAATGATTTTGGAAACTATATTTCGAGGCTCTTCTGGGGTTATTCCGAGATCACTTCGGGTACGATCTCGAATCATTTCGTTATAGTTTGGGGACTATTTCGGGGTGCTTTCGGTGCTAATCATTTTGGCAACCTTTTCGGGGTAATTTTGGGATTAATTGGGGGATCACTTCGAGTTCATTTTGGAAAGATTTTAAGGCGGTTAGTTTGGAGTCTGTTTGAGGTCATTTCGGGATCACTTTGGAGTATATTGGGTGCTATTGAGGATTATTTCAGGGTCCTTCGGGGGTCATATCGAAGAGGCCCGCAAGTCGTTTGGGGGCTACTTCTGAGCCTATTTTTGATAATTTCGTGAGAGTTTTTGGGACTTTTTCTAGGTCCTCTCAATTTAAAGTTCATATTCAAAGGAAAGGCATGGCTTTAAATTTATGGTAATACTTTGAATTTTCTAATAAAAATTACTTTTTTTCTGATTTTACTTTTTACACTTTGCTGTGTTCTGAACTTTGACCGCTCCTCAATATCTTGTGAACAGTTCTGTTTATTTGGCAATGATATTTTCTGGTATGCTATGGGAAGCTCTTTCGATAAATAGGTGTCGCCTATTTTTTCCTGCTTCAAACTTGTTTATTTATATGATCTTCTATTTTCGAGACTTTTCCTCTAAATTTAGGTTTAAAGCTTTAGACTTAAAATACATACTTTGTAGTGTTTTGTAAAAATTGAGCGTGATAAAGATGGTTTGTCTATTTTTTTCAAGATCAATAATCCATAACTAGCGAAGTCATATCTAAATTCGTCATAGAAGCTTTAACCGTGCTCAAGATATCGCTACCAAAGTCTAATGGAAGGCTTCTTCAATAATCAGAAAGTGTCTAAGGCGAATCTAAAAAGGTTGACGGCAAAGGGTGCAGAGGAATGTCAAAACAAAAGAACATTAACATTGATTTCGATTAACTGACATCTTGCTGTGCCAAAGCGTTGCTTGAAAATTATCAAGAAGATGCAATTAGCTGATGAGACAACAATGCTTGGTACTGAACTGGCCTTGTTACAAGCCAAAGTTGAAGATAAAAGCTGAGTGCTGAAATATCGAAGAAATGTATTTATGAGAAATATTTGAGACACAAAAAGTAGGCGTGGTTACAAACCGATCACGACCGTTTTTCGCAGAACCCTTTTTGTGGTTTAAAGAAGTATTGCGCCGAAGTTCGTTGTTGTGTCACACAATCGTTACTTTACAAATGTTCTTCCAATATTCCATAAATGAATAATATAAACATAGTTTAAAAAAAACTCAAAAAAAAAAAAAAAAAAACACGCAAATGTGGTGCCGTTTTAGTATCTACAATCCACTTAGATATTTGATGTTGATAGTATCGTAGCACAGAGGTTCGTGACTCCACTATTAAGCAAAACTCGTTTTGTAGCGAGTTATTTAACCACTGCCGGAGTCTTCAATAATTGCCGCTATATGGGTCTAATTCTCCTTTGCGCGCCTAGCCCAGCGAGTTACAAACAAGCATAGATACAAGTTAAGCTCATATAAGTGTGCTAAAAAGAAAGCATATTTCGGCAAAAGTTGGATATAAACTTTATGGCTTTTTTACGAATTCCCTAGAATGTCTATAATATACTAGGGCTGAAAAATCGGTAAAAATATCTTACATTTTTCAGATTTCTTTAAATTTTTTCAGAAAGTTAGGAGTACTAATTTTCTGCGCAGCAATTTTAGAAGCGTAGAGAAGGTTAAACGCTTAGAAGTCCATATAAAGTTAAAGTGTATACGTATATAGATGTAAAAAAAAAAACACAGCTAATATTACTAACTCATCTGATTATATTATTTATTTCCACAATTCGTAAATGACAATATTTTGTTAAATATTAATTGCTTTCATTTTCATACATGGAAAAAAAGCATTAAAAGATAGCATCACAAATGCTCTTACAAACAAAATTTTTCGCTAATTAGTTTGCAACTTATTAATAAGTGGCTAAAAAATTGTTGAATTGCTTGTTTCTGTCAATATAATGGTGCAAATATTAATCACAGAAATATAAGAAGTTAATTAGCAAAAATTAATATCTCAAAGTTTTTAATTCGTAATAAATTGCAAATCAACGTGCTTAATTTTTTTTAATACGCGTAACGCATTGGGAATTATTGTTAATAACACAGGAATACAAAATAAAAAGTGGTTTGTTCATACCACATTTACCTAAGAATTGATATAATTCTCCGAACTTTGGCAGTGTTCTTAAAAATGTTTGCCTGCGTTAAATTTCCTTTTATAATATGGAGAACAAAAGCAATATTGTGGCCTTAGCGCAGTCGTATAGAACTTTACACTATTATATGCACTTGCAAACTATGTAAGCTTCTATAATGTTATAACCTTCAGTTTTTACTTATCTTTACTTAATAATATTGCACAAAATTATTGAAGAATTACCAGCATAATTTCATTGTTGTCAAGAACCAAGACTTAAGCACGAACTTGAGCGTAGAATGAAACGCTTTGAATTGAAGAGTCAATACAATTTTCTTCTTTAGATAGCAAAGACGATTTTTTATGTATCCGTCATTTTCATTAAAGCAAACCATCAGTCCTTTCTACATCCTAGTCTCATGACTAGGGCTGAAAGCCGAAATGATCCCCCATGGGCCCAGTTAGGGTGTTTAGTTATACACATAGTTAAGATAGAGACAAGCTCAAGTACACATTTCTTTAAAGAAACAAATTCATGTCACCGCTTTGGAGCATCTGAAGTTGGCTGTGGTTCGAAACGAACAAGTTTTAATAAATCAATTGAACTTGTTAAAAGCAGGGAATATTTTTAATAGTTATTTTTCAAATTTCAAATAAAAAGTCAGGGCCCGATTCGTGAGTTCAGTGATCGAATCCACAAACGTATGGAAAATATTTACGTTACTGATCGTATCATAGGCAATATTGGTATTGCGATCACTGTCGTATCGTATTTTTGATATATTCTAATAGATTCGATGAGTTTTTAATATAAAACTTTCAAAAAATAATACTTTTTTATTTACAAACATAAAAAATATTCAAAAGGTTTTATTAAATTTTAATTTACTTGGACGTATTGATGTTGGATACTACCACAGAAGCTACAAATTGGTGATCCATATATCCTTATTAGATAGCAACCTGTCGACTTGCAGTCCTACCAGTAGCTTGAGAGTAAGTCGTTCCTGATGGGCGTAGGGACACAGTATTGTAGTCATCAATGCTGGTTTATATCTAGGTAGTCATTATGTGATACGGTTCCTAATCCTCTATAGAATTCGCCTGCTTAATGAAGCCATTGTAGCCAGTGGCGTCGATTGACCCATCTCTGCTCGTTAAGTGCTCCTTCTGGCTAGATTGGATGCGCCACTCAGAAGCACATGAGTTCGTTCCCTCACCAACAGCGTTTACTGGCCAAAGAGAGTTGCCAATTACCTCCTGGAAGCAAACGAGTTTTCGTGGCTTTTCGATAATTTTAAGCCCTACAAATCTCCAGAGCCTGACGGCATAATACCTGTGCAGCTGCAAAGATCTGTGGGAACTACATGCAGCTGGATGGCTCGTTGGAGTTGGAATATTTTGTAGGATATTGCAACATGGTCATACTGAAGTCTGTAACAGGATTGGAAATTGAATAGTCTCTGATCCTATTTATCAAGTATTTTGGGCGGCAGTACTGTCAAAGTAGAGTAGGCAGGCTCAGTGGTCAAAATATAGGTGGAAAAGGGCGACGCTGCAGTGGGTTTTCGGGCTCTCCTCCTTTGGGTCGTGGTCGTAAACAAACTACTTTGAGACAGGGGCACCTGGGTACGGTGGCTAGGTATTTCTCTTTATTAGGAGGCACTTTCAATCTGCTCCTCTAAAGGTGGACCCCCAGACAGCTAAGCATGTGCTGGGCTGGCGCCACCTTTTCCCAATTGTAGAGATCCTTCTCATTCACCTGACATGGATCTAACTAAATTTAAGATGAAACGATGGGATGTTTTCACGGAGAAAGGTAATGTCATTCAGAAATGCTATTTTAGTTTTTGCATCCGGAAACAGAAAAAGGAAATGGCCTAGTATTTATTTACGTCGTGTTTTTAAGATCTTAGTTGTTCCGTTGTCTGCTTATGTATATTTTTATAAAAAAATATTCAATTCAATAAATTTTTATTGTATTCGAAAGCCTTTTGCTATCGAATAAAAATTTGAGACATCTACGATGTATGGAGTACGCTCACTGAACTTTTAATACCAAATTACGATACCAGGCATACGTTCACGTATAACACAATACGAAATAAGCCATTTTTCGCGACGAGTATTTTGATCCCGGAAGATACGATACGGGCCCAGATAGAAGGAATTGATGAATTTTTTTTTGAACCAGAAAAGTAATGCTTGCGAGCTAAAGGATATGTATCTGAAATTACTTTTATTCTATGAATTTTTGAAAAAAGTTAAAGGATAAGGTTAAAAATTTGGCTTTTACTCAAAAAAATAGTTAAAAATTTATCCACGAAATACGTTCGAAGTAATACCATCTCACGTGGAATACTAAACAAATTAGTGCTTAAATGAATATCAAGAGAAATTTTTAAGGTTCATACTTATTTGGGACTGTTTTTGTAAAAATTTTGAGACAGTTTTGCGATTGCTTTTAAGCTCATTTTGGATATATGGATTATTTGTAAATTATATATGGATTATTTCAGAATCCGTCTGCAACAGTTTTGTGGTTGCGCTAAGTTTTTTTCGGAATAGTTGTTTTTGCTGTCATATTGTGGTAATTTCGAACCATATCCAGATTATTTCGCCACTTGTCGATATTGTTTCCTAAATCGATTCGCGAATAATTCACAACCATGTAAGGATCATTTCGGGACTATTTTTGCATCAGGTTAAGCACTTTAATAATAAAAGTCAAACAATTACTATTAAATTTCGACTTTTGTTTTAACTCATAACCATTAAAATCACTGGTTAAAGGTGTGATTGCTACAATAACAACAACAAAAACAGCATACCATAGCTTACTAAAACTACAGGTCACTGCTGCGACATATTTTGTGCTTTTATATGCCTCTATATCTTTGTGTGCGAGAAAAAAAGAATCATTTTCAAGCTTCACACTCATTTGTCGCGATCTAAGCCTAGCGAATATGAAACTATTTCAAGTAGCTTGACGCATTCCTCTGGGCCATTAGTACTCATTACACTATTTAAAGCATTCGCTTTTCATTTCTTTACATAAAACACAAATTAGTTTGCACTTCAAAGGTCGCTAATGACACTTCTATTAATAAATTAGATGCTTAAGCGTCAGCTCAATGCAACATGCAACGCAATAACAACACATATATTGAAGTTGACCTTTAACTAGCCAAATGACTGAATGACTGTGTGACGGTCTCTAAAGTTGTCTACTTATTTTCTTGTCCACATAGCCTTGCAAATCATACAAAAGTGCCACAAAGAACTTAACAAATGTTAATTAAAAAGTTTAAAAAATTAACTAAACCATGAAAAATTAGCTTCCACTTAAATTATTTCCAAGTCATTGTGGATATGAACATCAACAACGTATAAGTACAATGTGTAACATAATGAGGAGCGCCACATGGCTGATTTCCTTTGTTGTAACAGCTACAACGGCGACCGCCGTGGTATGATGATAGCTTGCTCCGCCCACCACACCGAAGATGCTGGGTTCACGCTCCGGCCGAAGCAGCATTGGAATTTCAGAAACAAGTTTTTTCAATAGGAAGAAAACTTTTCTAAGCGAGGTCGCCCCTTGGCAGTGCTTGGCAAGCACTCCGAGTGTATTGCTGCCATGAAAAGTGTCTCAGTGAAAACTCATCTGCATTGCAGATGCCGTTCGGAGTCGGCTAAGACAAGTAGGTCCCGTCCCGCCAGTAGGAAAAATTAAAAGGAGTACGACGCAAAGTGGAAGAAAAGTTCGGCCAATTTTAGCCGAGGCACGTATTATTGCTGCAAACAGCAAAGGCAGTCCGCGAGCCCAGTTTTAGCGTGTCTAAAAAGGAACTCTTTTCAGTGATCTCAAGAGACATCAAAGTAACAATTTAATAATTTCGTGAACAATATTTCGGCTTTTTCTATTTGATTTGAAGTCTAATTGAAACTAAACTGAAGGTTTGAGCGCAAAGTGCGGCTGTTCTCTTAAAAATTCCTCGCTTCTATAGACAACACCAAGAGCAAAACAAATTTGCCATTTACTTAGTGCTTCACGATTTCGTGATTTTTTTTTTATTTCATATTTAATTTGAGTTAATGAAATCAATGCACACAATGAAATGTTACAAATTGCTCAGCTTCCGCACCTTTATTAGGCCACACAAATTCATACCTACATACACGCATACATATCTACTTATACCTTGTAGCAATAAACCTTCTATAGACAACTTTATTGCATTTATTAACTGAGTGTGTGTTCACTTATTTTGCTTTCATTTTAATTTATTTTAACGCAAAGAATTTCAGTCAATCAAAACTTATCAAAATTATATCATTTGTTACTAAACTGGAAGGAAATTCTGTACGCCGTAATATACACATTCAAACTGCAACAACAATAATGTAATGTTTTTATATGCATATATATATAATCACACACATTTTGAAATTATTGTTACTACTAGGAGTACTTTTGTAGTCTTGCTAATTGCATCAAATATGTTATAATAATGAAAAGCATTAAACAAAATTTGATTTCCAACTATTGCACGCAACAATCTTAATTAAAGCCGCTGTGCCAACACCTTTCTCGTAGATAAGCGTAATTTGCAGCACAACAAACAGTGGTATTGGAATAAATTTTTACAATTAGGGTATTCGTGGAGTTGTGTAGATATTTTTAATTATTCCGGAGGCAAATAGCGCTAGATTTAAACTAAAACAAAAAATAAAAAATTATAAAGATCATATAATTAACAAGTAAGGAAGGTTAAGTTCGGGTGTAACCGAACATTACATACTCAGTTGAGAGCTATGGTGACAACATAAGGGAAAATAACCATGTAGGAAAATGAACCGAGGGAAACCCTGGAATGTGTTTGTATGACATGTGTATCAAATGAAAGGCATTAAAGAGTATTTTATGAGGGAGTGGGCCATAGTTCTATAGGTGGACGCCATTTAGGGATATAGCCATAAAGGTGGATCAGGGTTGACTCTAGAATGCGTTTGTACGATATGGGTATCAAATGAAAGGTGTTAATGAGCATTATAAAAGGGAGTAATCCTTAGTTCCATAGGTGGACGCCGTTTCGAGATATCGCCATAAAGGTGGACCAGGGGTGACCCTAGAATTTGTTTGCACAATATGGGCATCAAACGAAAGGTGTTAATGAGTATTTTAAAAGGGAGTGGGCCTTAGTTCTATAGGTGGACGCCGTTTCGAGATATCGCCATAAAGGTGGGCCAGGGGTGACTCTAGAATTCGTTTGTGCAATATGGGTATCAAACGAAAGGAGTTAATGAGTATTTTAAGAGGGAGTGGGCCTTAGTTCTATAGGTGGACGCATTTTCGAGGTATCGCAATAAAGGTGGACCAGGGGTGACTCTAGACTTTGTTTGTACGATATGGGTATCAAATGAAAGGTGTTAATGAGTATTTTTAAAAGGGAGTGGGCCTTCGTTTTATAGGTGTTCGCCTTTTCGAGATATCGCCATAAAGGTGGACCAGGGGTGACTTTAGAATTTGTTTGTATGATATGGGTATCAAATGAAAGGTGTTAATGATTATTTTAAAAGGGCGTGGGGCTTAGTTCTATAGGTGGACCCCTTTTCGAGATATCGCCATAAAGGTGGACCAGGGGTGACTCTAGAATTCGTTTGTGCAATATGGGTATCAAACGAAAGGAGTTAATGAGTATTTTAAGAGGGAGTGGGCCTTAGTTCTATAGGTGGACGCCTTTTCGAGATATCGCCATAAAGGTGGACCAGGGGTGACCCTAGAATTCGTTTGTGCAATATGGGTATCAAACGAAAGGAGTTAATGAGTATTTTAAGAGGGAGTGGGCCTTTCTGGACCAGGGGTGACTCTAGACTTTGTTTGTACGATATGGGTATCAAATGAAAGGTGTTAATGAGTATTTTTAAAAGGGAGTGGGCCTTCGTTCTATAGGTGTTCGCCTTTTCGAAATATCGCCATAAAGGTGGACCAGGGGTGACTCTAGAATGAGTCTGTACGATATGGGTATCAAATTAAAGGTATTAATGAGAGTTTTAAAAGGGAGTGGTGGTAGTTGTATATGTGAATGCGTTTTACAGATATCGACCAAAATGTGGACCAGGGTGACCCAGAACATCATCTGTTAGATACCGCTAATTTGTTTATATATGTAATACCTGCCAAGATTTTAAGGGTTTTTTATTTCGCCCTGCAGAACTTTTTCATTTTCTTCTACTTAATATGGTAGGTGTCACAACCATTTTATAAAGTTTTTTCTAAAGTTATATTTCGCGTCAATAAAACAATCCAATTACCTTACCATATTTCATCCCTTTTTTCGTATTTGGTATAGAATTATGGCATTTTTTTTCATTTTTCGTAATTTTCGATATGGAAAAAGTGGGCGTGGTCATAGTCGGATTTCCTTAATTTTTCATACCAAGATAAAGTGAGTTCCGATAAGTACGTGAACTGAGTTTAGTAAATATATATCGATTTTTGCTCAAGTTATCGTGTTAACGGCCATTCGGAAGAACAGACGGACGACTGTGTATAAAAACTGGGCGTGGCATCAGCCGATTTCGCCCATTTTCACAGAAAACAGTTAGCGCCATAAAATCTATGCCCCTACCAAATTTCAAAAGGATTGGTTAATTTTTGTTCGACTTATGGCGTTAAAAGTAACCTAGACAAATTAAATGAAAAAGGGCGGAGCCACGCCCATTTTTAAATTTTCTTTTATTTTTGTATTTTGTTGCACCATATCATTACTGGAGTTGAATCTTGACATAATTTACTTATATACTGTAAAGATATTAAATTTTTTGTTAAAATTTTACTTTTAAAAAATTTTTTTTTTAAAAGTGGGCGTGGTCCTTCTCCGATTTTGCTAATTTTTATTAAGCGTACATATAGTAATAAGAGTAACGTTCCTGCCAAATTTCATCATGATATCTTCAACGACTGCCAAATTACAGCTTGCAAAAGTTTTAAATTACCTTCTTTTAAAAGTGGGCGGTGCCACGCCCATTGTCCAAAATTTTACTAATTTTCTATTTTGCGTCATAAGTTCAACTCATCTACCAAGTTTCGTCGCTTTATCGGTCTTTTGTAATGAATTATCGCACTTTTTCGGTTTTTCGAAATTTTCGATATCGAAAAAGTGGGCGTGGTTATAGTCCGATATCGTTCATTTTAAATAGTGATCTGAGATGAGCGCTCAGGAACCTACATACTAAATTTCATCAAGATACCTCAAAATTTACTCAAGTTATCGTGTTAACGGACGGACGGACATGGCTCAATCAAATTTTTTTTCGATCCTGATTATTTTGATATATGGAAGTCTATATCTATCTCGATTCCTTTATATATGTACAACCAACCGTTATCCAATCAAACTTAATATACTCTGTGAGCTCTGCTCAACTGAGTATAAAAACGTTCAAGGTCTTCTATTTGTGGTAAGTACAATGTTTCAATCACTCTCGATGAACTAACTGGACCCTATCACTGTGGTTTCAACCCAGATATGTCGATCAGAAGCACGTAACTATTTTCAAAGTGCTTTGCCGTAATATTTGGTAGAAATTACAACAAAAAGACAATGTAAATAAGGATTTATAAAAATCTTTTGAATAGAATGGATTTCATGGCTGTCCTAAAAATAGGACATTGCGCACATAGCATATTGCCAACCGGTTTCAGAAAAACTATCAAAGGGATTTAAAAAGTAGTTATTCGAAAGTTATATTCCATAAAACGTGTAATTACTAGCATATGCTGATGACATTCACCATTGGGCTGAACACCCGCGTCGTAAGTTCTGCTTACTCCACACAGGAATAAGAAGAGGAAAATATGGGTTTGATGCTCAATGAGTACAAAACGAAGTAATTGCTGTCATCGAACAAAAAGGCAGCGCATTTGCGTCTTGGAAACCACGCTACTGTTAGCAGATATAATTTCGAAATAGTAAAAGCCTTCGTTTATTTGGGAACCAGTATCTATTTGTGAACCAGTCACTAGCAACAACATCAGCTCTGAAATCCAGCGAAGAATCACTCTTGCCAATAAAAGCTACTTTGGACTGGGTAGACAATTAAAAAGTTAAGTCCTCTCTCGGCACCGAAAATCATGCTCTACAAGTCACTTATCATACCCGTCCTGCTATATGGTGCAGAAGCATGGACCATGACAACATCAGATGAAGCGGCTCTGGGAGTGTTCGAGAGAAAAGTTCTTCGAAATGTTTACGGATATCTACGCGTTGGCGACGACGATTATCGTAGAAGATTTAATGATGACCTGTACGAGCTTTATGCAGACATCAACATTATCCATCGAATTGAAATGCAGCGGCTACGCTGGCTAGACCATGTTATGCGAATGGAAGATGACGCTGCGGGTAAGAAAGTATTTTTATCGGATCCCATGGAAGCAGAAGAAGACGGCAGCCTTCATTCCAGGAAAGACCAGATGGAAAATGATTTAAGTTTCCTTGGCGTGAGCAATTGGCGTCTGTTAGCAGAACGAAGAAGCGATTGGCACGGTTTGTTGGACGGCTATAACCATTTAAAGGGTTAAGCACCAATTAAGCTAGTAAGCAAGAAATCAGATTTTTTTAAACAACTTCACAAACAAGATCAATATAAAAGTTCTTCAAGCCTTTCTATACGCGCCTTACCATACATACTGGGGTATATGAGTATAGCCCCTATTAAACGTTCAATTTTGACAATATTTACCGGTAAAATTATATTTCTCTGGGATGCATGTCTGTATTTGTTAATAACTCGAAAAGTAGCAAAAAATTATTGGGGTTTTTCAAAATGGCATCACTCTGAATGTGCTCTTCCAAATAGTGGGGTAATATACTTTTTTTTGGATTTTTCTTAACGAATACTTGGGGTTTAATTATAACTTGGCTCAACAATATGTATGTCATCTGAGCCACATTGATTTTTTAAACGCTTTTAAGCCTTATGAAGCCTTAGAAAACTTTTTGAAATAAGGGTGAAGTATGTTATGTGCCTAAAGACCTACATATAGGACACTCATCTTTTTGGTAATATAAAAACATAGCCGGAAACTCATGGATACTTGTGTATCCAGTATGTAGGACCTCGGACATATCTGAATAAAATATTACACCGACTCATTTCTTGATTTGATTATTTAAATAAACTTCGAACTCCTGTGTAATTTGTTTTTTATTATTAAAAGAAACCAACTCTTGTCTCAGAAATGAGAAAAAATCGTTTTACTGAATTTTTTTCAAATCTATTCACCGGTTAGGCGTACTGTTTTTACTTTGGATTCTACCCCACAAAATACGGTACAAATTTAACTGAAATAAGCTCAATAAAGCCATGAACTGCAGAAATCATATCAAATTTAGAAATGGAGAGCTAAAAAAGTGGGGCCTGACTTTTCCAATATGAAATAAGCCACACTATCAAAAAATCAAGACAGAGTACATTTCATAGCACGTATCGAAAGCTTCATAATCTTATGTTGTATATACATATGTTTCAGAGCAAACCGATGAGTCCCTTATAGCAAGTACATGAACGCACATGACAAATTGGAAAACTGCTAACACTCAGATATCAAACCGACAATTTTTTTATCACTACAACAACAACTTTTCGATAACAAGTCTATATGATAAAATATCGATAGATTTTCGGAAAATCGATAACTCTTCGAAAACAAGTCAGTAACAAATTGGTTACGTTCCGACATCAAATCGAAATTTTTTGATAATATATCGATAACTTTTCGATAAATAACCATTAAATGTTCGATAATAAATCTTTAGCATATCGACGAATTTTAAATAAAAAATCGATAACCTTTCGAAAACAAATCGATAACACACCTGTAATGCCGCTTTTACCTGCATTACAAGTATTTTCTACATGCACCCCACTGCAACCAATGCACTGTCCCCATTACCCATCGACGAAACCCACCTTACACACCGGAAAAACAAAGGTAACACTCCGTTAACAAATCAATAATTTTTGATAACATATCTCTAAATAATCGATAAATTTTCGGTATACATATAATGGTAAAATTTTTATTACAAGCCTATACAAAGGCGATAGCTCATCAATAACCTTTACTATAAAAAATGTTAGAAAATTTTAAGCACTTCGAAACCAAACCGATAACTCGCCGCTACTCCTTCGATACCACACCTATTACAAACCGACAATTTTTAAATAAGAAATAGATAACAGTCTCATAACACGTCGATAACAAACCGATACCTCATCGATAAATTGTTCCCACATTTCGCTTCATGGTAGTGACTATACTTACGCTACATTCTGTATTACCCCATATCGTGAGCAAAGAGGTTTATATATAACAATGATGTGTGATTAAGGGCCAGATTATGTATGACGCTGTTACACCTTGCGTCGCAGTCACTTTCACACTCACCACTATATAAAATTAAAAAAATCGCAAAGGCATTTAGGTTTACTGCCACTCAATGAAGTGAATGAACGCTCTTCTTATATCATACGAATTTTCGTTCACGAGAGAAAAATATACTCGTTGCGCTATACATAATTTATTTATATTGTGACGAATATTAGTGACACTAAGTGATACTCACATCCCTAGTCTGATGCTAAGTAAATGAAGTCACAACAACAATAAAGCAAACAGTCACTCGTATCTACATAAACGAATCAATCATTATGTCTACACATATGTACGTACACGCAGCGGAGAAGCAACGCACAACCACATGCGTATATCTGAGATACTCCCGAAAGTATCCAAGGAGAGAAGCTATAAAATCGTGCATCTGTAGTTACAGCTGAGAAATTTGATAGCTGATGGCCGACTAGTAGATTCTGGAAATGGAAGCGCCTAGAAGATACGAACGAGGAAATCAGAGAGTATAAAAGGCAGCAACAGTAGAGGCGCGATAATCAGTTGGATTTAAGACGCTATCTAGCGGGCCATAGAAGTATTATTTTGAAAATCATTTGTAGTGTTATTGTACAGAACTTTAATAAAGGCCATTTTGCATTATTGAATAGTTGAGTTATTTATTCAACAGTTTAGTGATTCGAACTTAGCAGAAGGTTGCAAATAAGAGGATTTGCAGTAAATTCGGTACAATTGGTATCAGAAGAGGAATTGTTGAATAAATTCCAGAGTTGCAGAGCACAACAAGGACATGGCGAAGTTAAGTGAATTAAGGATCCAGCAACTGAAAAAGGAGTTGGAGAACCGTGGATTGAATACAACCGGCAATAAGATCGAACTTCAAGTACGGCTACGAGAGGTATTAGAGTTGGAGGGAATTAATGTAGACGAGTATGTTTTTTATCCTGATATGGAAGAGCCAGCGACTAAAGTGGAAGAGAAGATAGAGACTCCGAATCCATTGGCAAGCGTTGACACTAACCCGCAGTGTTGAACCAAATGTCGTCACAAATTTCATCACAATTGGAATCCCAGGAGAATCGTATAACGTCCAAGATTGAAGCACAAGAAACACGTATTTCAGAAATGTCCACACAGATAACATCCAAGATGGAAACTCAACTGGAATCACAGGAGACACGCATAACATCCAAGATGGAAACTCAACTGGAAGAACAGAAGACATATATAGCCTCCCAACTGGAATCACAGCAAGCACGTATTTCAGAAATGACGTCGCAAGTGTCATCTCAACTGGAAGACCAAAAGACATATGTGGCATCTCAATTGGAAGGGCAAGAGGCACGTATATCTGAAATGTCGGCAGAAATTTTGGAACAGGTATCATCAAAACTGGAAGCGCAGGATGCAAAAATGGCTCAATTTCAGGCAGAAGTAGATGATTTAAAAGGTCGTATGGAGCAGTTACAACTAAATCGCCCAGCTGTTTCAGCAAGCAATCCAAAGGTAAAAACACCATCCTTTGACGGTTCTGTTCCTTTCCGGGTCTTTAACTGGAACGCGGAAGATAAAGCTGCTGCACTCTTCGTAGCATTGAAAGGACCAGCTGCCGAAATCTTACAGACTATTCCAGAGTACGAGCGGAACAGTTATGAAGCATTCATGGCCGCTGTCGAGAGACGTTACGGAAGCGAGCATAGAAAACAGATATTCCAAATTGAGTTGCATAAACCGTCACCAAAGAGCGAATGAGACTTTGCAGGAGTTTGCCTCGGATGTTGAAAGGTTGGCACATTTGGCAAATGCGGACGCACTCGTGGAGTACACCGAGAGGGTAAAAATCCAGAGTTTTATAAATGGCATACGAGATGTGGAAACGAAGCGGGCTACATATGCGAATCCAAAACTAACATTAGCTGAAACGGTATCGCATGCACTGACTCAAGAAACAGCCTCACTTTTGAGTAAGCCAGCGTACAAAGCTCATCGCGTGGAAGTGGAAAGGCCAGACTGGGTAGAAATGTTTGAAGTGCGGCAATGCAGGTCACATTGCACGTCATTGCAGCACCGGTTCTAATAGTTCCAACAATGTGGGTCGCCGTAAACGCAGAGCTGAAGGAGATGAGCAAATCTCCAAATCCACTCAATCGTTAAACTAAAGCGAGTCAGTCGCAAGGGGCAACAGCTGGCTCCCTCAATTAAATGCCCCATAATCTCTATCTCACAAATTGGAAGAAGGTTAAACAATCTTACTGTCGGAGGACATGTGGATGGAAAGGAACGTTTACTGACTGTAGATACGGGTGCATCTCATTCCATCATTCGAGCGGATTTAGTCAACAAGGAAATAAGACCATTGCATGGAGCAAGATTGCGTACAGCCACTGGAGAAGACACCACGGTTCTAGGTGAAGTAGCATGTGAAGTCGAAATTGGGAACATCACGGTAGTACACAATTTTATAGTGGCAGAGATTGCTGATGAAATCATAATTGGAGTGGACTTCTTAATCGACCAAGGCATCAAGATCGATATGCAAAGCAAGACGATCCGATATAAGAATATGGATGTGCTACTTAATTTCGGCTACGGGAGAGGCTACAGCAGTAAACGAGTGCTGGTGGAAGAGAGTCAGCAAATACCACCAAAATCAGAAGCAGTCATCTGGGAAAATGTTGATGGAGATTGTGGGACAAACAAATTGTGGGTTGTCGCAGCAGCAAACAAATCAGCACCGAACATACTTGTAGGAAAACCCCTGGCTATGACAAAACAAGATGGACGTATTCCGGTAAGAGTACTCAATGAGTTCAAGTCACCACTCAAACTGACCAACGGGGCTATTTTGGGAAGATGCCAAGAGGCTGAAGTAGTTATTAACTGTGGACAGCTCCAGGAACACGTTTCATCTAGTAATACTGATCTTTCAAATGACATCACGGCATGGACGGAGGGGTTAGAGGAAGATTATCAGAGTAAAGCAAAGCAACTGCTCCTAAAGTACACAAACATATTTGACCAGGATGGTTCCAAACCAGGCCGCACCAATGTTGTGAAACATCAAATTGACACTGGAGACGCGAGGCCGATATGTCAAGCTCCTCGTAGTGTTCCACTGGCAAAACGGGAAGTTGTGAGTCAAATCGTACAAGAAATGAGCGACAGCGGCGTCATCGAACCATCAGCTAGTCCATACTTGTGAAGAAGAAGGATGGGAAAATGAGGTTTTGCGTGGACTACCGCAAGTTGAACGACGTCACGAAAAAGGATAGCTACCCATTGCGAAGAATTGACGACACTCTGGACTCGCTCTCTGGTACGAAATGGTTTTCCACACTGGATTTGAAAAGTGGCTACTGGCAAGTGGAAGTGAAGGAGGAAGACAAAGAAAAAACAGCCTTCAGTGTCGGAGATGGTCTTTGGCAATTTACAGTAATGCCTTTTGGACTTTGTAATGCACCAGCTACTTTTGAGAGACTCATGGATCAGGTATTGAAAGGACTGCATTGGAAAACATGCTTGGTATACCTGGGCGACATCATCGTATTGGGCAAGAACTTCGATGAACATCTTAAAAACTTGGAGGGAGTTTTCCAGAGAATAGCTGGCGCTGGTCTGAAACTAAGTTGCAAAAACTGTGCGCTACTTAAAAAGGAAGTAAATTATTTGGGTCACAAGGTAACGACAGAAGGTATCCGTACAGCGAATGAAAATATAGATGCAGTAAGGATTGGCCAAGACCACAGAACTTGCATGAATTAAGAAGTTTCCTTGCCCTGTGCACATATTACCGGGGAGTTTGTACCAAACTTTTCCAGCGTAGCCCATAGCCTCCATGAGCTTACAAGAAAAAATAAAGCTTTTGAATGGAAGAAGGAGCAAGAAGTGGCTTTCCAAACATTGAAAGAGCGTTTGTTAACTGCACCAATGTTGGCATATCCGATTCCAGGAGCAACCTTTATTCTAGATACAGATGCGAGTGGATATGCTATAGGAGGCGGTTTATAACAACTGATCGATGGACAGGAGAAGATATTTGCATACTACAGCCGTTCGATTGGAAAACCCCGCGTCAGGACGACAGATCACGCAGCGTTGAAATTGCTTCTGCAGTTCCGTAATCCAGAAGGACAATTGGCACGGTGGATCGAGCGGCTACAAAGCTATGACTTTTCCATTGAGCATCGGAAAGGTAGTACCCATGGGAATGCCGATGCAATGTTACGAATACCATGTAGTTTGGAATGCAAGCACTGTTCAAAGGCCGAGGTTGAAGAAGACATTATAGATGTCCGGCTAATGGCTGTAACGTGTACGGATGAATGGACAAGGAATAACTAAGAAAGTGTCAGCTAGAAGATACATATCTGTCACATGTTAAGCAAGGGCTCGAACGAAACGAAAGACCAAACAGAGAAGAGATGTCAGCAGAGAGTCCCATTGCGAAGTCATACTGGGCACAGTGGAACAGTTTAGAATTGACATCCGGTTGCTTGCATCGAGTATGGGAGAGTGAGGACGGTCAATGCAAGAAGAAACTGATAGTTGTTCCCAGAAAGAGGATTCCTGGTATGCTCAGTGAGCTGCATAATGGTCCAAGCGGAGGTCATCTTGGAATCACAAAGACGCTCGAGAAGATGAAACAGAGATTCTATTGGGTTGGTTGCCGTCAGTTGGTCACTGAGTGGATTGCGAACTGCGAGGTTTGCAGCAGAGCGAAAGGGCCAAAAACCCGAAGTCATGGCCAGATGAAGCAATATAACTCTGGTGCGCCATTTGAAAGGATCGCTATGGATGTCGCAGGTCCATTTCCTACTAGAAACTGCGGAAATAAATATGTACTGGTGGTTATGGATGTCGCAGGTCCATTTCCTACTAGCATCTGTGGAAACAAATATGTACTGGTGGTTATGGATTATTTCAGCAAATGGCCAGAGGTATACCCAATCCCAAACCAAGAAGCGGAAACAGTAGCAGAAGTGTTTATAAACAATTGGGTTGCAAGGTATGGGGTACCAAAGGAGTTACATTCTGACCAAGGCAGGAATTTTGAATCAGCTGTGTTCCAAGAAATGTGCAAGAAGTAGGACATTCGGAAAACAAGGACAACTGCATTGCATCCTCAGTCCGATGGTATGGTGGAAAGCTACAATAGAATATTGGAGGAGCATTTAAGGAAAGTAGTAGACCAGTACCATAAGGACTGGGATATACACATATCATTATTCTTGATGACCTACAGATCGGCAGTACATGAGACAACGGGCCAAACTCCCGCAAAGGTAATTTTTGGCAATGAGCTTCGACTGCCAGCTGATTTGAAGTATGGGATTGATGCCGATGCGGAGAGAAATGTCAAGAAATCCACTGGTGTCTTGGAAGAAGAGCTGAGAGAGATACACGATCTTGTAAGGCAACGAGCAAAGCTTATGAGTGACAAGATAAAAGCGAGGTACGATAAAGCAATTAATTCGGAAGGGTTTTAGGAAGGAGATTTGGTGCTGTTATACAACCCACAACGAAAAAAAGGTTTGTCCCCGAAATTGCAGTGTAATTGGGAAGGCCCATACAATGTTGCAAAACGGATCAACGATGTAGTGTACCGCATACAAACCATTGGCAAACCACGAACCAAAATGAGAGTGGTTCATTTGGAAAGGCTGACAGTGTTTAGATCGAGAAATTTGTCTGATCGGGACGATCAGACTTAGGTGAAGGGCAGTGTGACGACTATTAGTGACACTAAGTGATACTCACATCCCTAGCCTGATGCTAAGTAAATGAAGTCACAACAACAATAAAGCAAACAGTCACTTGTATGTACATAAACGAATCAATCATTATGCCTACACATATGTACGTACACGCAGCGGAGAAGCAACGCACAACCACATGCGTATATCTGAGATACTCCCGAAGGTATGCAATGAGAGAAGCTATAAAATCGTGCATCTGTAGTTACAGCTGAGAAATTTGATAGCTGATGGCCAACTAGTAGATTCTGGAACTGGAAGCGCTTAGAAGATGCGAACGAGGAAATCAGAGAGTATAAAAGGCAGCAACAGTAGAGAAGCGATAACAGTTGGATTTAAGACGCTACCTAGCGAGCAATAGCAGTATTATTTTGAAAATCACTTGTAGTGTTATTGTAAAGAACTTTAATAAAGGCCATTTTGCATTATTGAATAGTGGAGTTATTTATTCAACAGTTGAGTGATTCGAACTTAGCAGAAGGTTGCAAATAAGAGGATTTGCAGTAAATTCGTTACAATATATTTGTATGTCTAATATACAGCAGACACTTATGATTATAGCACAACTAATGTAAATTAAGTATTACTTAAAAAATAGGTTTTTAGTTTGAACTGTATAACCGATTTGGTATACGTCAAATCTAAAGAAAATTTGAGAAATAGTTGTATTCAGACATAGTTCTATTCAAGTGAGAGTTAGCGTCGTAGACTGTTCTGTTAACTCCAACAACAAAAACAACAAAATTCCGAAAATTTCTGGAGGGCACATTAGGCACTAGCTGAAGTAGGGAAGGACAATCTATCTTGCCAGAAACAAGATCAATAATAAAAAAATTTGACCCATAACAGCGTTCGCCTATCGGTTAACGATACCAAACTAATTAATCGACAACGAGCAACGTACGACGGAATCGGTTCAGTAAAGTTAAGAGAGCGTAATGCAAAACGAAAAAAGCACTTTTGGACTTTCTCCAGACGATTTATATAGACTGAATGGTATGGTCCCCAAATGACAGCTGCGTATTCCAGCTTGGAACGGACAAAAATTAGAAGAGTGGCGTTTTACGAAGGCAAGTGTTCAAAGAGAACTATTATCTAGTTTAAATGAGTAGTGAAACTTAGTTTACTATCAAAATACAAGTATAGATCTTTAATTTCATTAACCTCAGAAAGGCACGCGTCCGCAAAGTAGCAGGTATCCACCGGCTTGACCATTTTTAAACGGTTTTATTTAGCTTGACTCTGTGTAGCGAGCGACCGGCCGTTGTTTACGAATTTTGTAATTAAAATTTAAGTAAATTCCCGATAAGCTACAAGCTTGAAACTTGGAATATAGTTCAGAACCCAATGACAATACAATTATAAGAAGAAAAAAACTCTGATAGGTGGCGCAAGTATCGAACTATTTGAAAAAATCGTATTTGTGGTCAGATTTGGTTCATATTTGGAACACATAATGCATACATGAACAGAAAGCGAGCTATGAAAAAAATCGCCGCTAGGTGGCGCAAAGATCGAAATATTCAAAAAATCATAGTTGTGGTCCGATTTGGTTCATATTTGGAACACATAATGCATACATGAATAGAAAGCGACCTATGAAAAAAATTGCCGCCAGGTGGCGCAAGGATCAAGATATTCAAAAAATAGTATTTGTGGTCCGATTTGGCTCATATTTGGAACAAATCTTATATATAGTCCGGTAGATGTGACATCAAAATACTTTGGAGTTCGAGGAGGGGCAAGCATACGTGGCGCTAAGTCGGGTAAAGTCTTTGGAAGGATTATCTATTGAGGACTTAGATTGTAACCAATTGTAAGGAAAGAGTCCTTGTAATAATGAGTCACTAAATGAACTAAATATAATGAGAAATAATAGGCAATTAAGTAAAGACTAAAAACTTGAAAATAAATTTATCAAAAAAAATGTTTAGTTAAACGTTTTTATTGAAAACAATACTTACATTAAGGAATAATACTAAAAGCTAGAAAATAATTAGGTAGGTCCTCGGTACTAGTCATCGCACTGCTTTTCAGTCTAGGGCGTTGATCAGACAATTAAGTAAATGCGTTGGACGCGTCAAATTTCTATTGATAGTCATAAGTAAGACCAACTGAACCTTAACCAGGTTATGCTACGTCTCACATTTTTAGAAATTTCACGCGCCCAATACTTTTATTTAATTGTCTGATCAACGCCCTAGATTGATTAGGAGTGCGATGACTACTACTTGGGATCTACCTAATTATTTTCTAGCGTTTAGTATTACTACTTAATGTAAGTATTGTTTTCAATAAAACCGTTTAACTTAAACATTTTTTTTTAAATTATTTTACGGAATAAGTCACTTTGAAACACTTGTTAATAATTATATAAAGCCTATTCATAGCACAATAATCAAAGAACTTATTATGTACCCCTTAACCATTTCGAGAAGAGCAAAAAACAAAAATAAACACAACCTGAAAATTGAATGTTAAATTGTTTCTAATAGGCGCGTCTATACTGTAGAGTCACTGACAATTTGTTGTTAATATTACGTTGCACAATTTTCAATCAATTTTCAATGTGCATGTGCATAATATAATTTAGTGATACATTTCTAGTTTTGTTCAATATTTCTCGTGCATGCGGGAACGCCTTTTTGTTAAATTATCATTGAATTTTTAATATTTCACAAGCAGATATACGCACTTAAGTAGATAAGTCGTTAGAAATATGCGTTTGCAACAGCTGGGGATAGGTGAGAATAAATTTAATTAAAGCAATAAAAATAGCTTAATGCATATCTATTTGATGTGATTCAAACTCTTATACACATATTTACATATCTATATGCATCGCCCTACGTAACGAGGCAAAAATAATCGCATTTTGATTCAAACAAAATGCGTTGGTGCTGACAATGCAATGGCAATGTATCAAAAACTCTGACTGCTTAGATTCAACGTGTCATTTCGTTAAGGTCATTAGGGTTTGGCTATCGCTCTGCGTCAACTCAACTATTTTTAAAGTTTATTTGTAATAACCATGGAATCTTTAACCAATTATCCGAACAATCACTTTGAATTGCAAATACGTAATTCAATTTAAGATGAATTTATGATATTTTCCAGAATATTGTACGCATTCGTAAATATATACCAATTTGTCATTCTGATTAATGCCAATGAGTGTTAGCGCTGACAAATCGGAATTTCAAACGAATAATTACACAATATTAAACTAAGTAAGATTATAGTTCGGTGAAGCTACAAAGCAAATAACAGCATAATAAACAAAAAAAAATCTCGCGAGACACTTGGTACTTATTGGTTCCGCTCTATAAAACATTTTTAAAAGCTTTGGATTTTTTTTAAATATTTAGGATGGACTATTTTCATCTGCATATCCTAGCATCAGCATATTCCACTACTCAACGAAATCTAAGTGAACCAAAAATACAGATTTCACTCGGTTTTTCTAAGAACGCACTATAATCAGAGATCGTAGTATCAATATTAAAAAAAAACAAGTAAGGAAGCCTAAGTTCGGGTGAAACTGAACATTACATACCCAGCTGTATACTTGAAATGCTGTTGTTGTTTGTTTTGTGTTCTTAATAGTGTTACAAGGCTGCGCAATAATACATAATGTGGTTCTATTCTGAAATAAATTTTCTTCGAGTTATGGATCCCGAAACATAGAAAATTGCTTAGTCATAAAAAGGGCGGTGCCGCAACCATTTTTTAAAATTTGAAATTTTTCCTATTTATTGTTTTAAATCCACTTGGGAAATGAAATACCATTGATATAAAGCTCTTTTTTGCAAAGATATAGCTTATTTTATTCATCCATGACCCTTTTAAAAATCTTTTATATAAAAGTGGGCGTGGTCATTAACAGATTTCGTTAATTTTTCTTCAAAGCGTAGTAAAGGCAACCTCTCTGCCGATTTTTTTTTCACGATAGGTTTAACGATTTATAATTATAATATTTGTAAAATTGATTTTATCAGAAGTGGGCGGTGCCACGTCCATTTAAAATTTTTTTTTTTTAATTTTTATCAAGAGTCTCAATATCAGTCCACATGTCAAATTTCAACATCCTAGGTGTTTTATTTATCATATATATCAAAAATAATCAGGTTTTTTGTGTTTTCCAAAATGTTATATACATAAAAAGTAGGCGTGGTTATCATCCAATACCAATCTATTCTGTGTCCAGGTAAGCTCGTGTACCAAATTTGGTGAAGATATCTCAATATTTACTCAAGTTATCGTGTCCACGGACAGACGAACGGACGCACGAACATGGCTCAATCAAATTTTTTTTCGATACTGATGATTTTGATATATGGAAGTCTATATCTATCTCGATTCCTTTATACCTGTACAACCAACCGTTATCCAATCAAAGTTGTAATACCCTGTGTACAAGTACAGCTGGGTGTAAAAATGAAATCTCAATCTGGAACAATATTCTATAAAAGCATGCAATTACTGGCGATGCCCTGTACACCCGCGCCGTAAGTTCTGCTTACTCCAAACTAGAAACTGAAGCGGAAAATATGGGTTTAATAGTGAATGAAGACAAAACGAAGTACCTGCTCTCATCGAGCAAAGGGTCAGCGCATTTGCGACTTGACAACAACGCCATTGTTGGCAGACTTCATTTATTTGAGAACCAGCATTAACACAAATAAGAACATCAGCTCTGAAATCCAGCGAAGAATTACCTTTGCCAATAAATGCTACTTTGGACTTGGTAGGCAATTGGAAGTAAAGAAGTAAAGTCCTCTCTCCATAAACGAAATTCATGACCTCAAGTTACTTTTCGTACCCGTCCTGTCATATGGTGCAGAAGCATAGACCATGACAACATCAGATAAACCGACTATGGGACTTACGGACCTCTACGCGTTGACTACGACGAGTAAAGAGAAGATTTATTGATGAGCTGTACGAGCTATGATTTAAATATCCATGGTGTATTGGTGCCAGTTAACCAGAAGAAGCGACTGGCGCGTCTTGTTGGACGGCCATAACCGTTTTAACGGTTAAGCACCAATGAAGTAAGTTTTATAACGAATCGATGACCTGTTAATTTTTAGATAACAAATCGATAACTTTTCGACAACAGATTGCAAACACGCCGATAATTAATAGCTAACCCTCCCATAACAAATCGATAACTTTGCGATTTTCAGATCAACAGCATGCCGATAACAAATTGGTAATACTCCAATAACGAAATGGACAGCAAGCTCAGCTGAAAATCGAATATCGAACGTAGGGTCGAATACATAGCCTTATATTCGTATAAGAGAATCGTCAGCAGAAACTGGGGTCTAAAACCCAAACTCGTGATGTGGCCACATACGGCCGTCGCCAGACCCATAATAACATATGGGGCCATAGCATGGTGGCCGGCTATTGACAAACAGTACAAAATTAAGAAGATGGATACAGTACAGCGGGCAGCCCTCGGAGGGGTAACTTACTTACTTACTTACTTACTTAATTGGCGCTTAACCGTCTAAACGGTTATGGCCGTCCAACAAGGCGCGCCAGTCGCTCCTTCGCTCCGCCAACCGGCGCCAATTGGTCACACCAAGGGAGTTTAAATCGTTTTCCACCTGGTCCTTCCAACGGAGTGGGGGCCGCCCTCTACCTCTGCTTCCATAGGCGGGTTCCGATAGAAACACTTTCTTGGCCGGAGCATCATCTTTCATTCGCATAACATGGCCTAGCCAGCGCAGCCGCTGCGTTTTAATTCGCTGGACTATGTTGATGTCTGCGTATAGCTCGTACAGCTCATCATTAAATCTTCTTCGGTACTCGCCATCGCCAACGCGTAGAGGTCCATAAATCTTTCGAAGAACTTTTCTCTCGAACACTCCCAAAGCCGCTTCATCTGCTGTTGTCATGGTCCATGCTTCTGCCCCATATAGCAGGACGGGTACGATAAGTGACTTGTAGAGTATGATTTTCGTTCGCCGAGAGAGGACTTTACTTTTCAATTGCCTACCTAGTCCAAAGTAGCATTTATTGGCAAGATTGATTCTTCGCTGGATTTCAGTGCTGATGTTGTTGCTAATGTTGATGCTGGTTCCCAAATAAACGAAGTCTTTTACTATTTCGAAATTATGGCTGCCAACAGTAGCGTGGTTGCCAAGGCGCATATGCGCTGACTCTTTGCTTGATGACAGCAGGTACTTTGTTTTGTCCTCATTCACCATCAAACCCATCTTTACCGCTTCTTTTTCCAGCTTGGAGTAAGCAGAACTAACAGCGCGGGTGTTTAGGCCGATGATATCAATGTCATCAGCATATGCGAGTAATTGAACGCTTTTATAGTATATTGTTCCAGTGCGGTTAAGTTCTGCAGCTAGTATAATTTTCTCCAGCATCAAGTTAAAGGAATCGCACGATAGGGGGTCACCCTGTCTGAAACCTCGTTTACTTTCGAACGGCTCGGAGAGGTCCTTCCCAATTCTGACTGAGCTGATGGTGTTGCTCAACGTCATTTTGCACAGCCGTATAAGTTTTGCGGGGAAACCAAATTCAGACATAGCGGCATATAGGCAGCTCCTTTTCGTGCTGTCGAAGGCGGCTTTAAAGTCGACGAAGAGGTGATGTGTGTCGATTCTCTTTTCACGGGTTTTTTCCAAGATTTGGCGCATTGTGAAAATCTGGTCGATGGTAGATTTACCAGGTCTGAAGCCGCACTGATAAGGTCCAATCAGCCGGTTCACGGTGGGCTTCAATCTTTCGCACAATACACTTGAAAGGACCTTGTATGCGATATTAAGAAGGCTGATTCCACGATAGTTGGTGCATTTTGCAGTATCCCCCTTCTTGTGGACTGGGCAAAGAACACTTAGATTCCAACCGTCGGGCATGCTTTCGTCCGCCCATATTTTGCTAAGAAGCTGCTGCATGCGCCTTACCAACTCCTCGCCGCCGAACTTGAATAGCTCCGCAGGCAATCCATCAGCGCCCACGGCCTTGTTGTTTTTCAATCTGGTTATTGCTATTCTAACTTCGTCATAATCGGGCGGGGGGACATATATTCCATCATCATCGATTGCGGGATCGGGTTCTTCATCTCTGCGCGGTGAATTGCTGCCTCCATTTAGGAGAGCAGAGAAGTGTTCCTTCCATAATCTAAGCATTCTCTGGACATCAGTTACAAGGTCGCCGTTTTCATTCCTACAGGAGTTTGCCCCGGTCTTAAAACCTTCCGTCTGTCGCCGTATTTTTTGGTAGAATTTTCGGGCGTTATTCCTGGTGGCTAGCAGCTCAAGCTCCTCGCACTCACGCCTTTCTGCTTCTGCTTTTTTCTTCCTGAAAAGGCGTCTCGCTTCCCTTTTCAACTCACGATAGCGTTCACACACTCCTCTTGTCGCGCTCGATTTTAACGTAGCCCTGTAGGCAGCGTCTTTTCTTTCGGTTGCAACGCGGCATTCTTCATCATACCAGTTGTTTTTTCGTGGCCGCCGGTAACCAATTTTTTCCTCGGCGGCAGTATGAAGTGCTTTGGAGATATGCTCCCACTGCTCCTGTATTCCTTCAGGATGAGTTGTGCCCTCAGAGAGCAGGTGTGAGAGTCGAGTTGCGAAATCATTGGCAGTCTGTTGTGATTGAAGCTTTTCGACGTCTAGCTTTCCTTGTGTTTTTTGTTCCTTGTTTTTGGCCGCGTTGAGGCGGGTGCGTATTTTGGCTGCAACGAGATAATGGTCCGAATCGATGTTAGGTCCTCGGATCGTTCGCACATCTAAAACACTGGAGGCATGCCGTCCGTCTATCACAACGTGATCGATCTGATTGCGAGTATTTCGATCAGGAGACAGCCATGTAGCTAGGAGGGGTAACAGGTGCACTAAAGTCGTGTATAGCTGACGCACTAAATGTGCTCCTAAACCAGCCACCTCTGGAGCTTCAAATACGTGAATCTGCAACTTGTTCGGCAGTAAGATTTCGTGAGTCTAGATGTGGATTTACTTAGATAACCAAGCAGCGCTCATGGCGCTTAACTTCCCCATCACTTCGTCTAAGGCCGTCAGCAGCTGTAAGAGGTCGCTTCAAGCCGCAGCTAACTTCTCAAACATAACCCTCATATGGGTTCCTGGTCAGGCCAACGAGAAGGCAGACGAACTTGCAAGAGCAGGGGCTCTGCTGGAGGCTGCCTAGGTAGTCGAGATGCGTCGTCCACTTACATCAATTAAAAGAAACATACATAGCAGATTCAAATAGTTAGCTGTTTAGCTGGTACTCCTCGGACACCTGCGGGATAACCAAGCAAACTAGACCCAGATCCGATGAAAAGAGGCCTGCTCCCACCTTCCCGTCAAGCTTAGAACCATCCGTGAATATGTTGATGGCACCCTATACCGTATTTTGTCTGGTATTCCAGTCTTGTCGCGATGGTATATATATACTATAGTTTTTAACGAAGACGTTCTTTGGCGTGCAGTAGTCAGTGCGCACCGGTATTGGGACTGGGGCGTTCGTGCCCAGGATTGTAGCATGTCCACTAGATCCATTTGACCAGAGACCTGTTTCCCTTATGCGTAGAGCGGCGATGACCGCTATTTTCTTCGCCACCAGGTCAAGAGGTGAAAGGTACAGCATTGTATTGAGTGCTTCAGACAAAGTGGAGCCGAGAGCCCCGGTAATGCAGAGCTCCGAACCCCGTTGCACATTTTAAGATAGGTACTTTTAGCTAGTACAGGTCACCAGACCAAAGCAGCATGAAGAAGAATCTGGCGCACAATGGCTGTGTAAATCCAGTAGGCCACCTTAGGGGAGAATCCTTAGGAGGTGCCAATTGCCCTCTTGCAAGTGAACAGCGCTGCTGCTGCCTTCTTGGATCGCTCCACTATATGGTCATTCCATAATAGCTTCCCATGCAGAATGACTCCCAAATACTTGAGTTGATCGCTAAATGCTAAAAACGTACCCCCAATTCTTGGCGGTGTTAGATTTGGTACTTTGTACCTCCTCGAGGACAAGCTCGGTTTATCGGGGTTGACTTCCAAACCTGTGGCTGTGGCCCAGTGCGAAATTTTAGGTAGTGCCCCTTCCATTAAGTTGCAAAGAGTTTGCTGCATACTCGATCACTTGGTGACCTTCTGATTCCATGAGGCGTAGTAGTTGGTTGACGGTAACCGCCCAAAGTAGCGGAGAGAGAACGCCTCCCTGCGGTGTGTCTGCCGACCGGTCTGCGGATCACGCATCAACCTAGCTCAGTTTTAATCTGCCTACGCTTAAGCAGAGTGTATATAAACTCCACCAGGCACGCGTCGACCCCCAGATCGGTCAGCGCCGAGATGATGGCTTCCAGGAGAACGTTGTTGAAGGCACCCGCTATATCTAGAAATGCCACCAGTGTGTATTCCTTGAGGTCTAGTGACCTTTCGATAACGTATAGCAATGAGCGCAAGGCCGTGTCAGTTGACCTGCCCTTAGTATAGGCACGTTGAGCTTGCGAAAGAAGCGATGTCTCAATCTTCCTCCTGATGTAGTCCTCTAGGAGTCTTTCGAGTGCTTTAAGCAGAAAAGAAGACAAGCTTATAGGCCTATAATCATTTGATTTAGAGTGGGAGGTTTTTCCTGCCTTGGGGATAAAGACCATGTTGATTTCTCTCCACGATACTGGTACGTAATTGAGCCTAAGACAACCTATAAATATCCCTTTTATCCAGGGCCTTATAAGTTCGGCATATACTGTAGCTGAGCCCGAAAAATTCCATCCGGCCCGCCGACTTAAAGGGCTTGAAGGTCTGTAAAGCCCAATCTATCCTTTTATCATCTGTGATTTCGCTTATTAGCTGATCATTAGCTGACAATATTTGAAGACACGCCCGCAGCGATAACTTTACTTCGTTAAATAAATTATGTAGGTGCAATGCAGTTTTCTTAAATCTGTAAGCACAATTTTTTTTAGTTATAAAAACGAAATACCAATAACTTACAATTTTAGTATAGTTAAGAGCGACTATAGCACTAAATTTGACCATTGTTGAATAAAAAAAATATTAGGAAAAAAAACCCAAATTTGAAAGTACATTTATTACTATCGGACATTGTGCAATAAGAAAATGAAAAGATAAAATAGACGATAACAAAATGTTTAAAGCCACCACCTAGAAATAGTAAAACAACTAAATCAACGTCAAGTTGGGCGCTTTTTCAAAAGTCACACTGCCCATTGTACTTTTGGTCATATAAGAACACTTTACATTCGTTGCTGCTTGATTGAGCAACACAGAACCACACTGCCGCACCACTGCCTTGAGCGTTACCACCGCTGCACACACACACACACACGGACAAGAAACAACGCCTTAGTTTGACCTCATGAACTGCTCTACATTATTTCGCCAGCCTCTATTTGTGGCTTGCACCTTCAACTCAACTTCGTTAAGATTGTCCTCGTATTCGTAATATTGCCTTTAACAATATCTTAGATGAAATTAGTTTCGCTTGCCTTTATATCTATTTATGTTCCCGCTTTTGTTTTACTTTGTCCGGTTGAGACTCAGTGTACCAAAAAGATACATTAATTTGTTGGTGTTGTTGTTGGTTGGTACGCTTTTGTATTAAGCTAATATCTTGTATTGTACTATTTTGTTGATAATATTAAAACATTTTTTTTTTGTGAACGCAATTTGTTCAAGAATTGCGAGTAATTGTGCTATGAAAATGATACAGTCTAATCGATTTAAGACGCCATCATCAGCATTCGCCTAATCATTAGCATAAAACTGTGATTCCTGAGCATATTCTAATTTCTGAAACGAAAGCAAACTTTCATTTAAGCATTTGAACGATGCCTTCCGGAAGATACACAAATCTTGCATGGCTATTGTAAATGCCGAAAAGCGATGGAAGTTTTGTATGGTCCAATAAAACGTCTTACGTAAATGAGTAAATCTAATCGAGTGTGTCTAATCAACTCGGTGGGCATCTGTAACGTTGTTCTTTTTTAAATACCCAGCATCAAGATCAAAAATGCCCACAAAATGCACACTGAGAACGACTCGCAAATTATAGTTTCATTTTAATATACCGCAAAATGTCCTCCATTACGCCGGCGGCTTTCTTTGTTTAACAGTCGTTAGCCGCGTTTTTTTACATATATATACATATACATTTGCGGGTAAAACAACGCTTATCATCGTTTAGATAATGTTTAGGAGACCAACTAGCAGCAAGTATTGGAGTCTGTATCGGTTCCAATGAATCGTAGACACACAATGGAGAGACACATTTCAGTTCCAACTAGTATAATACATACTGAAATTTAGTGTACATGTATATACATGTAAAAAAATACAGCTGTTGTCTATATGTTTTATATGTGACTGAGTGAGAGAGGTACATGCTCAAAGGATTGGCGGGTTCCGATAAAAATACTTTCTTAGCCGGAGCACGATAGGTGACTTGTAGCATAATTTTCGCTTGCCGAGAGAGGACTTAACTTTTCAATTGCCTACCTAGTCCAAAGTAGTATTTATTGATAAGAGTGATTCTTCACTGGATTTCACAGCGAAGTCTTTTACTATTTTGAAATTATGGCTGCCAACAGAAGCGTGGTCGCCAAGGCGCAAATGGGCTGACTCCTTTCTTGATGAAACCAGGTATTTTGTTTTATTCTCATTCACTATCAAACCCATGTTTTCAATTTGGAGTAAGCAGAACATACGGTGCACCAAAACTTCATATTAAGTTGAACAAGTAAGGAAGTCTAAGCTCGGGTGAAACCGAACATTACCTACCCAGCTGTACACTTGAAATGCTGTTGTTGTTTGTGTTGTGTGCTTAATAGTGTTACAAGGCTGCGGTTCTATTCTGAAATAATTTTTTTCGAGTTATGGCTCCTGAAATATAGAAAACTGCTTAGTTATAAAAGGGGCGGAGCCACGCCCATTTTTTTAAATTTGAAGTTTTCCTATTTATTGTTATAAATCCACTTGGGAAATGAAATACCATTGGTATAAAGCTCTTTTTTGCAAAGTTATAGCTTAGTTTATTCGTCCACGACCATTTTAAAAATCTTTTATATAAAAGTGGGCGCAGTCCTTAACCTGAGGCAACCTCTCTGCCGAATTTTGTTACGATAGGTTTAAAGATTTTTGATTTATGGTTAACAATATTTGTAAAATTGATTTTATCAAAAGTGGGCGGTGCCACGCCCATTTAAATTTGTTTTCAAATTTTTATCACGAGTCTCAATATCAGTCCACACCTCAAATTTCAACATTCTAGGTGTATTATATACAAAATATTCAGGTTTTTTGTGTTTTCCAAAATGTTATATATATAACAAGTAAGGAAGGCTAAGTTCGGGTGTAACCGAACATTACATACTCAGCTGAGATCTTTGGAGACAAAATAAGGGAAAATCACCATGTAGGAAAATGAACCTAGGGTAATCCTGGGGAACGCCTTTTCGAGGTATCGCCATAAAGGTGGACCAGGGGTGACTCTAGAATGTGTTTGTATGATATGGGTATCAAATGAAAGGTGTTAGTGAGCATTTTAAAAGGTAGTGGGCCTTAGGTCTATAGGTGGACGCCTTTTCGAGATATCATAAAGGTGGACCAGAGGTGACTCTAGAATGTATTTGTACGATGTAGGTATCAAATGAAAGGTGTTAAAAGGGAGAAGGACTTAGTTCTATAGGTGGACGCCTTTTCGAAATAACGCCATAAAGGTGGACCAGGGGTGACTCTAGAATGGTTTGTACGATATGGGTATCAAATTAAAGGTATTAATGAAGGCTTTAAAAGGGAGTGGCCCATAGTTGTATATGTGAAGGCGTTTTCGAGATATCGACCAAAATGTGGACCAGGGTGACCCAGAACATCTTCTGTCGGGTACCGCTAATTTATTTATATATGTCATACCACGAACAGTATTCCTGCCAAGAATCCAAGGGCTTTTGATTTCGCCCTGCAAAACTTTTTCATTTTCTTCTACTTAATATGGTAGGTGTCACAACCATTTTACAAAGTTTTTCTAAATTTATTGTTTGCGTCAATAAACCAATCAAATTACCATGTTTCATCCCTTTTTTCGTATTTGGTATAGAATTATGGCATTTTTTTTTTCATTTTTCGTAATTTTCGATTTCGAAAAAGTGGGCGCGGTTATAGTTTTTGTACCAAGATAAAGTGAGTTCAGATAAGTACGTGGACTAAGTTAAGTAAAGATATATCGGTTTTCGCTCAAGTTATCGTGTTAACGGCCGAGCGGAGGGACAGACGGTCAACTGTGTATAAAAACTGGGCGTGGCTTCGACCGATTTCGCCCGTTTTCACAGAAAGCAGTTATCGTCGTAGAATCTATGAACCTACCAAATTTCACAAGGATTGGTAAATTTTTGTTCGACTTATGGCCTTAAATTTATTCTAGCCGAATTAAATGAAAAAGGGCGGAGCCACGCCCATTTTGAAATTTTCTTTTATTTTTGTATTTTGTTGCACCATATCATTACTGGAGTTGAATCTTGACATAATTTACTTATATACTGTAAAGATATTAAATTTTTTGTTAAAATTTGACTTAAAAAAATTTTTTTTTTTAAAAGTGGGCGTGCTCATCACCGTGTTTGCTAATTTTGATTTAGCACATATATAGTAATAGTAGTAACGTGCCTGCCAAATTTTATCATGATATCTTCAACGACTGCGAAATTACAGCTTGCAAAACTTTTAAATTACCTTCTTTTAAAAGTGGGCGGTGCCACGCCCATTGTCAAAAATTTTACTAATTTTCTATTTTGCGTCATAAGGTCAACGCACCTACCAAGTTTCATCGCTTTATCCGTCTTCGGTAATGAATTATCGCACTTGTTCGGTTTTTCGATATCGAAAAAGTGGGCGTGGTTGTAGTCCGATTTCATTCATTTTAAATAGCGATCTGAGATGAGGGTCCAGGAACCTACATACCAAATTTCATCAAGATACCTCAAAATTTACTCAAGCTATCGTGTTTACGGACGGACGGACAGACGGACGGACGGGAATGGCTAAATGAATTTCTTTCTTCGCCCATATCATTTTGATATATAGAAGTCTATAACTATCTCGATTGGTTTATGCCGTTACGGATTACCGTTATGCGAACAAAATTAATATACTCTATGAGCTCTGCTCAGCTGAGTATAAAAAAGTGGACGTGGTTATCATCCGATTTCGCTAATTTTCAATACCAATCTATTCTGGGTCCAGATAAGCGCGTGTACCGAATTTGGTGAAGATATCTCAATATTTAGAAAAGTTATCGTTTTAACGGACAGAGGGACAGACGGACGGACATGACTCAATCAACACTGATGATTTTGATATGGATGGAAGTCTAAATCTATCTCCATTTCTTTATACCTGTACAACCAACCGTTATCCAATCAAAGTTATAATACCCTGCGTACAAGTATAGCTGGGTATACAAATAACAGAAAACGAAAAGGGAAGACAAATTATGTCAAGGCCAGGCCGAGTCAAACATTGTTTTCTGTAAAGCCAAACTGGGGTATCTAACAAAGCAAAACAAAACGAAAGAAAATGTGTATCATAAATAGAAATATACACACATATTTATGTACGTACATTCATATGTATTTTTCTACCAAACAATCTCAATTTCAACGGTTTGACATGCAGACAAAAAAGGGCAGTAGACCAGCTGTCAGTCGAACAATGTGGTCAGTAACTTTTCAAGAGCTTGTAATTTGCATTAAAGGCATTTAACACTTCATATTACAACTGCACTGTAACAAAAAAACAAAAACAAAAAAGTTCGTAAAATTTTATGAAAAACAAAAATATATAAGTCCAGTAAATTTAAACTTAAATATAGTAAAACAACATTAATTACGCTAATCAGTTAATAAAAATGCGACATTTGAGTAAATTAAGTCACAGTAACAGTAAATTGTTCGAAAAGTATTTTTGAACAGGAATTCCAAAACGCAAAACATTTCATAAAAACCGGTACAGAAATTTATTTTGTACCGCTCTATTTGCGTTGTTGTTTTTTTGCCTAAGGTGTGACTAAACACTCGTTTAAATTGTTGAAGGCGCGTTTATGTGTGTATGCTCAAAACGCAAATCAAAACTTTTTGACATTAAGGCTTGTTTATGTCTTAATTAAGTTGTAATGACCAGCTATGTAATAAAATTTGATTGTGGGCATGTGAATTAACATCAAATTGTATTTACATATTTAGGCACTATGTAAATATGATAATTTTTTATGATGGAAATTAAACTGGTTATTAAGCTAATTTAAATGATAAACACCCTTAGTTTAACCTAGTTTAATGGCAATTTGTAAAAGTGTTCTATTACACTGGATCACAAATTCCAATTTTTGTTTCTGCACCAGAGACGCCATTATGAAATTCCTATGTAAAATCACCTCCTGATTCCGAAAATCAAGGTTATTTTTAATTCTATGGTAACGTTTTGGAGATATTTACGCATTACCGTTTTTTCAAAAAAAAAAAAAAAAAAAAAAAAAACTGAGTCCACTTAATCATATATACCTCAAGAACGAATTGAGTAATTCCAAAACGGTTTGAAGCCTTTAAATAATTAATAAAATTTGCTATAAACTGTGCATACAACACTTTTCGCTAGGTCCTGCAGATTCAAAGATAACGAACAATCATTACGGATTTTTTCAATTTTTTTTTGCAAAAATGTAAAAACATTTGTACTTTGCGAGGAAGGATCTCGAAAACTTTTTATTTTTATGCAGATTTTTTTTATCTCTAAGCTCTGTTTTATTAGAAAAAAAAGCTTTCATTCAACAAACTCGATGAACTAATACAAAAGTTATAAGCATTCAAATAAATATATCCATATAGAAAACTTAAGTACCCTACAAATAATAGCATATGTACATATGATTCTATGATCTTATTTTATAATTGTAAAAGTTATGTGTCTATTCGTTCCGGCCAATCCTTTATGATATTGTGGGCTTGACGAGCTCGGCTATCCCATTTGCATAGAAAGCAACAGTATTTTGTGTATCGGCACATATTTTCCAACCATGTTCTTCGTATTTGATTAATTTGACCCATTTTTGCATTATCTCATACGTTTCCTTCGTATTTACTGCATGCGCGATCGGGATAGATGGCTTTTGGTTGCCAATATGCAATAATACGGCTTTTAGACTTAATTTATTGCCATCTATGAACAATGGCCACTCTTTTGAATCATATGGTTCACCAAACTGTTTGAATAGACCAGCAATGTCTTTGCAGTAACAAACACTGCCCTCCTTCGTATAGTACTTGGAAAATTGTTCGTACGAGTTCTATAATATGTAAGATCAGAAATGCAACCATGTCAACTAATGTAACAGAATAAGCAAAAAATACAACCATGGGAACTAATTAATAGAATAAGCAAAAATACATCACTGTAAAGGAAGAAAAGGGAAGAAAAAGAAGATGGTGGACTTCCGGTTAATTATTAGATTGAAGACCGAAAAATAAAGTACCAATATAATTAATCCTGACATTTCTGCTGTTTTATTAACCATCGAAGGTAGAAATTACATTTCAGGTGTGTGAACGAACCGCGCGCACTATTATAAACGACTATTTTGTAAAATGGATGCTCGAGAAGGCATTATTAAAGTTTTAACTGAAAATAATGTGGATTTTCCTCCTACTGCCAACATTATACAATTACGCAGATTACTGCAAAATATAGTTGGCGTGGGAGATAATAGCTCCGCAAATACGATGAATACCACTCCGAACACAGATATATTGGAGAACATTCGGGACGAAATGATTGAGATAAACGCTGGCGCTTCTATTGAATCCTCTGCCGCCATTGCTACCGTCCGCTCTGACGCAACTGCCGTTCATACTGCCGCCATTGCCGTTCCAACTACCTCTACTACCGATGTTTTGGTTGAATTCAATTCAACACCTGCCGTTCACGATGTTTTTGCTGCCGCCACTGTCGTCTATTCTGCCGCCGCTACCGTCTGCTCTGCCGCCACTGCCGTCACCGCCGTTCATACTGCCGTTCCAACTGCCTTTACTACCTACGTTTTGGTTGAATTCAATTCAACACCTGTTGTTCACGATGTTTTTGCTGCCGCCCCATCAAACTCTGCCCCAGTTGACGTAAGAGCCACGACCATAGGTGTCGATGACGAACTGGTGGCGCTACGAAAACGTATGGAAAATTAATGAAAGAAATCGACGAGCTAAGAGCTAGTACTGGGGTACAACAGCAACGTAGACTGGATTTTGCCGATATAGAGCATGCTATGCCCAAGTTCAGTGGTGATCAGTGACGGTGCGCTACGTTCTATTGATGCAGACGAAAACGGGCAAACATATGCGAAATAGAAATCATCGATTTCATAATAGACGGCATAGGCAATGTAGTGCCAAATGCACATCTACTGTTACCGGCCAAAACACTTGATGAGTTGAAGGCATTAGTGAGCCGGTTTCAAAGAAAATATTTCACAGTAGAACCAGGAGTGGGAACAAAACATACGAATGCAGCAAAAACGTCAAATGACCCGAAACCACTACAAAAATGCTACAATTGTTCCAGGGTTGGGCATATTAAACCCCAATGCCCCTACCCGCTACGACCGACTGGTTCTTGCTTCCGCTGCTGGCGTATGGGCCATGATCATCGCTCGTGCCCAAATCCAGACAAATTTTTAAAATCACGTAACGAAGTTGCAGCCCTAGATGAAGACGTCAATACTCACTCATCCAATGATACCGCAAATGCTTTTAATTTGTCCGGTTAGTTTTATAAGAGAGTCATACGTTCCAAAACAATTGGTGGAGAACCGGACGGCAAATATGCGCTTTATGTACCGTACGAAATGGAAAATAATGTTATACAATTGATCCATGAGAAAATGGGCCATCCATCTATAAATAAAACTCTCAGCAAATTGAGTTTATATTGCTGGTTTCTGCGAATGAGAATGAAAGTGGAAAAGTTCATTAGAAATTGTTAAAAATGTATTATGTACGCTAGCCCTTCTCATGCTAAGGAGAAAACCTTATACCTTATTCCAAAGGAGCCTTTACCATTTGACACTATCCATATAGTTCACTTTGGACCACTGCCGTCATTGAAGTCTAAATGTAAGCACATTTTAGTGGTAGTAGACGCTTTCACTAAGTTTGTTAAATTATATCCAACAAACTCTACGAGTACCCGAGAGGTCACAGCTGCCTTAGAAAAAGATTTTAATTACTATAGCCGACCGAGACGTATAGTAAGTGATAGGGGAACCTGTTTCACCTCCCTCGAATTTTCGGCCTTTTTATTAAAAAATAACATAAATCATGTGAAAGTCGCTGTGGCATCGCCTCAAGCTAACGGACAGGTAGAGAGGGTGAATCAGGTATTGAAAGCAATCTTGGGAAAATTGACTAACGAAATAAATCATGATGACTGGGTTAAGAGATTATTAGAAGTTGAATACTCCATAAACAACTATGTTCATAGTACATACAAAGAGACACCAAGCCGGTTAATGTTTGGGGTTGAGCAAACAGGCGTAATAGTAGATGAGTTTACTGAGTATTTTCAGGACAAACTTTGTTCGGATCGTGATAGGAATCTTGATCTTATACGTACAGATGCATCAAATCGAATAGTAGCCAAGCAAGAGTATGATACCAACCGACAGTCCCAGAAAAAGACTACAACCAAGACGTACGACGTAGGAAACTATGTTGTTATAAGAAACGTTGATACTACTTGCGGAAGTAATAAAAAATTTATTCCCGTATACAAAGGTCCATATGTAATACACAAGGTGGTCTGTCATGATAGGTATGTTGTAATGGGATATTGATAACTGCCAGCTCACACAGGTGCCTTATGATGGAGTAGTTGAAGCCTACCGAATTAAAAGCTGGCCTCAATCCCCCGATGGAGGTGTAGAGGAATCAGACTAATATTTGTTAGAAATTAAGTTAGACTGTATCGAGGTCGATTACAGTGTCAGATTGGCCGAGCTGTAACTCTGAACACATATAGCGAATTGTATTAGATTAGGTATTAGGTTAGGAAATATACGACAGTAAAAATAGAAATTAAGATAATGTATCGAGGTCGATACAGTTTCAGGTTGGCCGAGTTGTAAGATCATAAATGCAACCATGCCAACTAATGTAACAGAATAAGCAAAAAATACAACCATGGGAACTAATTAATAGAATAAGCAAAAATACATCACTGTAAGGGAAGAAAAGGGAATAAAAAGAAGATGGTGGACTTCCGGTTCATTATTAGATTGAAGAAAGTACTAATATAATTAATCCTGATATTTCTGCTGTTTTATTAACCATCGAAGATAGAAATTACAAATATGTACCTTAACATCGGATGAAACAAATTTAAATTGTTGCATACGAGAGGCGTGTAGTTCGGCCTTTTCCTTTGACAATTCCAAATCCCTTATCCAGCCATTGAGTTGTGCTTGTGACAAAGAGTTTCACTCGTTTTCCGTTTGAAATCCAGTACAACATGGTGTCGCGTAATCAGATACTGCTGTTGACAATGAAACTGGAGACGGAATTAAAGTTAAATTTAATTCTGGCAATGTAGCTTCCGTTGAATTTAGTTCTGGTAATGACACTTTAGATAAGCTCGCATAGGTTACTTTTCATAGCTTTCCAACCCCAAGTACTTTTGTAGTACAAATATAGCAGTTCGTTGAATGGCAAGTAGGTTCCCTCCACTTCATTGGTGTAATAAATTTCATATGTCGCCTAAATAGATAGTTTCAGAAATTAGTCAAATATGCATTAAAAGGGAGCAAATTCCTAATTTTTACAAACGCACCTTTTTGTTCCGGTTTCCGAGAAAATCAATTCGACTCGACATGTGGTGCACACAGTATTCGGTGTCCATGGTTTTTAGGTTCAATTCCAAAATACTTATAGTATGTAACTTTCAAAGGATTTGAAAACACACGTCGCATCCTTTTAACGATAAATTGACCGCAGATGAAACAGAACATATCTGGATCATTTGTACACTCAAACTCTCGCGCCCTTTTATTCATATTATATTTTTAAGTAAACGACGGGTTATAAACTGCAATCATAAACTGAACAGTATCCGGCGAGCCTTGCAGATATTATGAAGGAACAAAGCGCATGTACTATTATTTATACTTAGATCAAGTAAAAATTCAAGCCTAGACAAAAAGGTTCCCTAGTTCTACAAAGAAAACACTACCTCCGTTAAGATATGCTCTTGCTTGAAATGTACCTGGGTTTGGGAAAACGACACTAACAGTTTTTTGTATCTAATAACCCTTCGAAAATCTACCTGCTAACTAACTGATATACGAATACTAACACATATGTACCAGTAGGGTACTTAAGTATTAAATGGATATATTTACTTGAATGATTATAACTTTTGTATTAGTCCATCGATTTTGTTGAATGAAAGCTTATTTTTTTTGCAAAAAAATAAAAAGTTTTCGAGATCCTTCCTCGCAAAGTACAATTTTTTTTATATTTAAAAAAAAAAATTGAAAAAATTCCTAATGATTGTTCGTTATCTTTAAATCTGCAGGGCCTAGCAAAAAGTGTTGTATGCAAAGTTTATAGAAAATATTATTAACTTTTAAAAGCTTCAAACCGTTTTGGAATTGCTCAATTCGTTCTTGAGATATATATGATTAAGTGGACCCAATTTTTTATTTTTTTTTGTTTTTTTTTTTTTTTTTGAAAAAACGGTAATTTGTAAATATCTCAAAAACGTTACCATAGAATTAAAAATAACCTGGATTTTCGGAATCAGGGGGTGATTTTACATAGGAATTTCATAATGGCGCCTCTGGTGCATTTTGGCTGTAAACCAGTGTTATTAGCAATTATTTTGAACAAATCAAATTATCGAAAAATATTGTGACCATAATTTCAGTGTGGTGGGTAGTGGGCACGCCGCACAGTGGGGACAAATTGAACATTGTATAGCCATTTACATAAAATTTGTCTAAATGGCAGAATAAAATTTTTGAGGGCATTTCCTTAAATTTGCTTGACCGCATTTAAGTTTAGGCACTTTCGAACAATGATTTTGACCTGGAAAGATTAATTTAACAAAATTCTCACTTTCTTCCCACTATGCAGCGTGCCGCGAATTCGTTCACACACCCTGTCGAGTAGTCAGTAGCTAGTGATACAAATTTCTGGTTCAGAACTAGACCTAAAGTACTCAATAAGTACTAGTTCGATAGTAACTAGATTTTCTTCAGTTTAAAAACCTACTGTTTGGGGTTTCGTTAATATTTAATATATATTTGAGAAATATGGTACTACAAAAAAACTGCTACTAGCTTCTTTCCCTCTTTCCCCACACGTTAAAGACTTTTCGTTACGTAAGCTCTATAGGACAAATGTAGGATGTAAACTGGTAAGAAAATGGTTCCACCACGCGAATTATTTCGCGAAAGATTCAGTATAGTACCTTAAGACAATGGCAACAAACTTATATTTCAGTAAATTCACATTAAACATACCTAAGTCCTTCAGAAGGCAATTTCGGGGAATCTGAACCATTGCATCGAAACACGAAATATGTAGGTTTTGTAACATAGCCTGTGGAAAAACGTATAAGCCGAAATAATTCGAGTTTTCGCCCGCATTAGAACTAACTTAAAATGTGAGTTGATATTTCCACTGCAGATGAAATAGCTCAGAACTATCGTATTAGAAGCAACATGTCAAACTTCGGCCTGTTGCCAAACCAACGAAACAGTACCAACAAAAGAAGTAAATCTAAACTGTAAATTTTTACACTAGTTCGCGACTATAGAAATAGTAACAACAAGCCAACTAGTTGTGAGGTGGAAATTTGTATCTAGTTCGGAGCTACAGCAAAGGTAATGCAGCGGGGACAATTTGCACAGTCTAGGACATCGCCGTGCTAAGTTCGCCTGTTGATAGCATGTGAAAGAGGTAGAGGGCGAGCTGGTATGCACTAGAAGCGCACCAGTTTTGAACCAGAGAGTAACGATAGGCTTCCTTTGCGTTAATCGAACAACTGAGGAAAATTCATAGCTAGGATATCTACAACTAGAGGTCAGAATAATCGACTAACCGTAATATTCGAATATGACTGTAATCAATTACAGTTAGCCGACTAATGGTTAAGAGCTCACTTTCCATTGTTCGGTTATTCGCTTATTTACGGCTAATACTTTTTGATTTGTAAATATCTTTGCTCATGGTGAAACAATAATCGAAATCGGACGATGTCTTATCGTTATTACTATTGTTAACAAAGGCTTAACCGATGGTATCGAAAGCAGCAGTTATAGGCAGCTTATAGCCCTGTTATCGATTCGTGGTCGAGTTATCGGTTTGTTATCACCCTGTTATGAACGAAATATAGACGAGTTATAGATTCGTTACTAATTTGTTGTCGATAACAAATGTAATAGATTTGCTACCAAAAAGTTATCAATTTATAACAAAAAATATCGATTTGTGTCGAAAATTTATTGACTTGTTCTCGGATTATAACCGATTTTTTATCGAAAAGATAATAATGTCTATTTGTTATCTGTTTCTAATGGGCGTGCTATCGATTTATTATCGACAAACCGATGGTATCGAAAGCAGCAGTTATATGCAGCTTATAGCCCTGTTATCGATTCGTGGTCGAGTTATCGGTTTGTTATCACCCTGTTATGAACGAAATATAGACGAGTTATAGATCCGTTACTAATTTGTTGTCGATAACAAATGTAATAGATTTGTTACCAAAAAGTTATCAATTTATAACAAAAAATATCGATTTGTGTCGAAAATTTATTGACTTGTTCTCGGATTATAACCGATTTTTTATCGAAAAGATAATAATGTCTATTTGTTATATGTTTCTAATCGGCGTGCTATCGATTTATTATCGAAAAATTACAGAACTACTTTCGAAATTTTATCGGTTACTATCGATAAAAAATCATTTTTTTTTAATCAACGTGGAAATTTTTATGCTGACGATTTATATCTCACACTTCGATAGTTTTGTATCGTTACGAGTAACTCCGAGTACATACTCGAGTATTTTGCTTAAATACCGAGTATTTTTCGTAGTCGATTACCTCATCTGGGCACAGTATCAAGGTATCGATTACTCAAGCCAAATAATGCCAAAAAAATCTTTAGAAAGAATATTGCTTTTCATTCGTAAATTGGCTTCCGGAAAAAATCATTATTAATTGGCGCTTAACGTACAGTGCTTAAAAAGTCAGTCCAAAAGTCCTCTGGAATAATTTCTGAGTCTTTTCCAAAATTTGGCGTATCGTAAAGATCTATTCGATAGTAGATTAACCAGATCTAAAGCAGCACTGATAAGGTCCAATCAGTTCGTTGACTTTAGGCTTCAGTCTTTCTTGTAAAGAAATGCGACTCACTTTTTTGGTGGGGTATTTAAAGGCGGGTATTCAGGACTAAGAATCCGAAAGCTACCATATTTTGAACGTTCCAAAGATATGAGTAAATTAACCAATTTACAAAAATCTTGCATATACGGTACTAAAATTTCATTTTACGTTAACCACTAACGCTCGCAAAGCTCTTATGCCGTGTTAAACCTTGCAAAATAGTTTCATTTGCGAGGTGTCCGTTATGAAGCGATTGCGGATTGCTTTAATAAGTAACAGATTAATTTTCATAAGTTTTACTGAGCTTTTTAATGAGTACGATACGAGTAAATATCGAGGACTTTCTTTCGATACTTATTTCGGTATCTCTTACTTTTCTCGTTTCCTTTATATGAGTACAGGTATCGAGAGCAAAGTGGTATCAGAATAACTCTACAACCAGATAAATAGGGAGCTAACTCAAAAATCTGAAACTTCGAGGTTATGAATACCACAGGGCTTATCAATTTAACACCTACCAGACCGTATACTCGATTTACTGATATTTACACTCATAAGAGAGAAAATATCCCAAACCTTGAGATTTTTAGAGTTGATCGATATGCGCACATGTAACACCTTGACTTAAACTAAGATCTAATCAAGCAAATGGTGTTCAAAAATCGCGAAGACCTCTGCCAATGAGTTCCAAGTTTTTATCAAGAATTGTATCGCCCAGTCTAGATCCACGATGTTTTGCTGGCCATTTGCAGTCTTTCATATTGCTGTCAGCTAAGCAAACGATTCGCAGTAAATAGCTCTTGTGGGTTAAGGGAATTCTGTCTGAAAGTAGATGGGATGAAGTCTGTCGAAGTCATTGGGATTCTGATATCCCACTCTCCGATTGGAGTCTAGCCTCAAATCTTAATATACTTGAGAACTTTCCTGTTCCAGCTGAATGTATGATGACGAGAACGAATTAGAGGAGGATTAATCCAAGGTTAGGCTCAATACCAACATACCTAATATTATAAATACCGTACAGCTCTTAAATTTGTTGCTCCAACAACTAAAACAGCTTAAGCATGCTATAAATCAATATAGTTTAAAAAAAAACTAAAATCACGATTTTAAATAACTTGGAACTAAAAAGTTTAAAATAATTTTCAAAATAAGTCTAAAACAATAATGAACGAAAGATACTAGTATTATTGTGAAAAAAAACATGGGCGCCTTGTGCCACATTTTTCATATGTCGAAGGCCCGATGCTTTTTTACATCATTTGTATTAGGTCGGTTGAATATTTGTCCGCTTTTCATACAAATCTTGCAATCGATTTTTGAGTAACTTCTCATTGAGCTACAAACGTGAAACTTTACACATAGGTTAGAATATCGTGACAATGCAACAAAAGGGAAAAAATCCGTTAGGTGGCGCACGGATCGAAATAATTATATAAGAATTTGAAATTTTTCAAACCAGCTTTTAAGTAACTTCTTGATGAGCTAGAGACTTGAAATTTCAAACTTAATTCAGAGGTCGATGACACGATACAAAAAGATACGCTAGGGGGCGCACGGGATGATATATTTAGAAAAATCGTGCGAAACGGAGGGAATTTTGGGATTGATTGTTATGTATGTTCTCATTGAGCTACAACTATAAAACTTCACAGATATGATAAGACGCTGAGAAAATTTAAGAAAAGGAGAATAAAATTCCGTTACGTGGCGCACGGATCGAAATATTTAGATAAGAATTTGGAAATTTGGTGTTTTGAGATCGATTTTATAGTAACTTCTCATTGAGCTACAATGAAACCTCAGAGACAGGTTAAGACACCGTGACAAAGAAACAAAAGCAGAAAAAAATTCCGTTAAGTGGCGCAAGGATCGAAAAATTTTGATAATAATTTGGAAATTTGAAACCGGGTTTTAAGTAACTTCTCGATGAGCTAGAGGCTAAAAATTTAGAGCTTAATTCAGAGGTCGATGTCAGCCGATGACACAATACAAAAAGTTTCGCTAGGGGACGCACGGAATGAGATATTTAGAAAAATCAAACGGAACGGAGGGAATTTTGGGATTGATTGTTATGTAAGTTCTCATTGACCTACAAGCGTAAAACTTAACAGATAGGTTAAGCCACCGAGAAAATGTAAGAAAAGGAGAAAATAAAAATAAAATAAAAACATTTTAAGCACTTCCTTTATATAAATGAACACAAATCAGCGAAAAATGTCTTCTTATATATCATGTCTTTATAACTTTGATTTTTAAATTTTGACATAGAAATTGCCAAAATATTCATGAGAAGTAAAAATATAAATGTGGAGCGCAAATGATTGACTAATAAAATCTACTTTCCTACCAACTTTCCAATTCAAGTAATGTGCGCTCCACTTTTATATTTTTACTTCTCATAAATATTTTTGCAATTTCTATGTCAAAATTTAAAAATCAAAGTTTAGCAAGAATATGTCTTTATATAAGAAGATATTTTTCGCTGATTTTTGTTCATTTATATAAAGGAAGTGCTTAAAATTTTTATTTTTTATTTTTATTTCAAACTTATTTTGAAAATTAGTTTTAGCTTTTTAGTTCTATTTTAGCTGTGTTTTTTTACGCGCATTACATCAACACTTAAGTTTTGTATGGACTGCTAAGTGCTTAACTTTATCTACACCACTGAAATTGTTGCGCAAAAAGTTAATACTGCTAAATTTCAATATGCATTATACTGAGTTGCAACTGAAATGTGTCTCTTCATTTGATCTCTACACTATTCTACACTAAGTGCGTGTGTGTCTACTATTCATCGCAACCGATCATTCAGGTATATGAACTATGACCAAAAGAGGTTCGTATCTCCGCTATTAAGCCCAACTCATTTTTTATAGCGAGTTTTTTATCACTGCCGCGAGTCTTCAATAATTGCCGCTAGCTGGGTCTCCTAAACATTATCTAACTAAGCGTTGCGCGCCTAGTCTAGAGAGTTACAAACATACATACAAGTGAATCTAATATAAGCGTGTTAAAAACAATACAGAAAAAACCGGGAATATCTTTATGAATTTTAATATTGAAGTTTTCAAATTTTAACAAAAGCCAATGAAAATTTTGTATGCGACATCTCTTTCTACTATACATATTAGCCGTGTTTTTTTACACGCGTATACGTTTCGTTTGTGCGTGAAAAAAATTCCTATCCTCGCTTAAGGCGGTGACACAATGACATTTTTCATATAGATGCTTTTAACACAAGCTTATGCATTCCAATAACATCGCCACAATCAACCAAGATGTTGAGTTTGTAAATATGAAGGAACATCAGACGTTGCAATTGAAGTTTATTACGCCTTGCCCATTCACATACAAAATTTCGCGAAGCACTGTTATAAACATTCTGCCTATACAACAAAAATACTTGCTAACATATTTTGTGTCGTAATCGATTTTTATATTGCAGTTTTTAATTGCGAAAAATATTAGAAAATTTACCAGCCAGTGGGAAAAATAATTTCACTTGCAAAGTGTGCCAACACCCTTAGCCAAAGCCACTGTCAAATTCTTCTTCTTATGCTTTGCTTGGAACAAAATTTGGGAGATGGCTACTTTTCAATATCAGATGGCACCAGTGTCGCTCGATTCTACCGTTCTCATGTTTCTACACGAACATATTGTAAGCCGATCATTGCTCGTTTTTAACGATTGTAATCACTACACGATGTTTATTGGACTGTGGGTACTCCATTGATTACTCTGATGTAATGCGAAGCTGGAGTATATGGTCCAGTCCTAGGACATCGCAATGTTAATTGGACCATATTTTTTGTATGGATTGTGGTTAATTTTGGAGCACTCGGTTGGTCCATAGCGAGTACTCCAAACATGCATGCATGGAGTACTCGCGATTTTTGCAGGGTAGCTACAGGGTGTACCGAAAAGCGGAGACACAACCCTCTGTTGTATTTCTGCGATAACATACAGCTGAATCAGTTGTGATAGATAGTGGACGCGCATAGAATACATGGAATTAGTGCAGGGGGTGAAACATGGACACATATTACAGTTACATCTGAGTATAATGCGTATTGAAATTTAGTAATACTAATTTTATGCCTAGCAATTTCAGAGGTGTATTTAAAGTTTGTAGCTTAGTAGTCCATATAAAGTTTAAGCGTAAACGTATATAGGCGTGAAAAAAACACAGCTATTATTACATTTTTTTATCTGCGCAAAAAATTACGAAAATCGGTAGACCCTAAACAACAGCCATTAAGTAAGTATGTAGGTAATGATCGCTTGCACCCGATCGCCTACTGTCTTCTTAAATTATAAATCCCTTAATATTTTAAATTGGGTGAACATTGCTATTAAGTTTGTTCATACCACTATGATTATTTATGAGAGAAAGCTTTGTCAATGTGCTAAAAATTTATCTTTTTGTTCCAGATATTTCCTTGAGTTTTTGCGATTCTGGATTTGAGAGTTTTAAAATCAAGTAAGTAAACTAACATGTTGTTTAAGGATAATAAATATTTTATATATTTTCGTGTTTGTCATTATTGACAATAATGCTATGTTCAATTATTTTTTTGCAACGTCAAATTTTTTTTGGTTTTCCATTTAGTTGCAAATAGCCACATACGAATGCATCTATATTGTTGCCAAAATAGCGTAATTTGCATTCTTTATTGGTGCAATCACACAAAATTGTGTATAAAGCTGTACTTTCGATTTAGAATGAAATCTAAATTGACTTGCATGTTAAGATAATGATCAGCTCTAAATTCCACTTGAAATTTATAATAAATAACAACCAGTTTTGCTGCCTAAAATGCAGGTGTTTAAATAGTAATTTTTGGCTATTGCGGGGTCAATGATTTACACGATCCTTTTGTGTTTTAATCAAACATTTAGAAAAAATCGGAGCCAACAAGACGTCGAAAAAAGTTCAAACAAACATGCTTGCAATTATACACACACTAGAAACGGGAAGGATATCGTAGAAAACACTGTGCAGCGTATTTTTTGATTGCTATTTTACTAGCTCTCAGATTTGAGTTCAATGGAATTTTAAACTTTACCAGGGTAACAAGAACTTTTTGAGAGAAAATGCTAGACTCACAAAAATGAAAAGCAAAAAAATGCTAAGTAAAATTGTTAAGGCTAAAAAAAAAAGCTAAAAGTTTAAGCTAACTTTCTATGCGTTTTATTAGTTTTTTTCCATAAAAGATATAACAGAATAAAAAATTTAAATTAATTTTTACTCCAATTTCATAAAAAATAAAAATAGATAGCAGATGCTATCTGTGTTTTAATTTAAAAGGGATACATGATAATAATACTCCACCACAGTCCACAAATTTTCGTAATATGTTTGAGGTAAATGGTTTTTTCATTTTCGAAATAAAAACGCCCATAAACAATTTTCAATAAATAAATCTAGTTTTTGTCCTATTAAAGAACCCATGAAAGATGTAAACTCTACATTCCACACTGTCTGAGAGCCTTTTTTTTTAAGATTTTGGTATGTGTTTCACACCGACTCCAAACGATATATAGCAAATGAATTTTTGGAGAGAATATTTTCATGACACTTTCTGGGCTGGCCGAACAACTGGCGATGAGTGGCCCCCGGTTAAATAAAGTTTTAAAATAGATTATTATGAATATGAATAGAGGAATTTGAAGTCAGATGGTGTCTTATTATAAGTCCAAAGCAATTTTATATGTACAATAAAATTTATAATAATTGGTACACCAATCCTTATTCAACCTCCTTGTTATAACAGCTTATGTAAGCCTGATTTTGGGTGAGCTATATATACGCCGTATATAAAAGGTCCTTGTTGTATTAGGTTTCTTTTATTAAGACCTTATGTAAGTAAGCCATATTTTTGTTGGTCCATAATCCTTATAATAAAGTTGTTATATTCTACCTTATGGCTTATAATAATTCCTTACGTAAGTTTTACTTTATATGAGCTATAACCCTTACACACAACGGTATCTTTCAAATAAATATTATGCCTGTTGACATAAGTACAGAAAAACAAAGAGTTACCATTCGTATGGATGCGATTTGCAACGGGTCGAGCCCGTCGTTTTACACAGCATATATATATGCATCATTGTATAGCTTTTTTGTCTTCGTGTGGACTAAGAAATCCTGTTAAATGTTTCTGAAATCAAAAATTAAATTTCCCGCGGAAGCGGTTTCGAAGCAGATGAAACAGCCATAGACTCGAGTGGCAAACACTCGGAATGAAAATGATATTAGGTTGATGTTGCCTTAATAATTTTTTAAATCTAGCCCAAATTCATTCGATGTTCTTAAAATTGAACCTACATAAAACTGTTTATCTAGATTTTCTATAATTTTGAAAAAAAGCTAATCAATTTCTAAAAGAAGCTTAAAGCTAAATCGCAACTACAAATCTAGCTTGAAAAAAGCTAAAGTGGCAACACTGAGGCCAAACAGGCTTTGTTAGAATTAACAGAATACATCAAACATTAAAAAGAACAGGTTGGTAACATTGTGTACATTGTTTTTCGCCCCGTGTTCACACCGTGTGTTTAGTTTGCTCCCTCCTCAATAGCCATATATTAGATGGTTTTGTTCCTAGATCTACCTGTGATTTTGACTTTAGGCGATCTTTACCCAACAATATATTTTACTTGTCACCGGTAACTTTGGCAACTACCAACCTCTCGTAGTTTCACCATTCACACGCCAACCATGTACCAAAAATTCACCAACCATCGATTCACAAAGCATCACCTACCGCAAGAACTAGCGGATATCGGAATTATTGAAGGACAACGTTACATGTTGTTTTGTTGAGACTGCGTCTGAAATGTGATAGAAATAACAGTTCCTGGCGAACGACAATCAACAAAACAAGTAAGGAAAGCTAAGTTCGGGTGCAACAGAACATTACATACTCAGCTGAGAGCTTTGGAGACAAAATAAGGGAAAATCATCATTTAGCAAAATGAACCTAGGGTAACCCTGGAATGTGTTTGTATGACATCTGTATCAATTGAAAGGTGTTAATGATTATTTAAAACGTAGTAGGCCTTAGTTCTATAGGTGGACGCCTTTTCGAGATATCGCAATAAGGGTGGACCAGGGGTAACTCTAGAATTTGTTTGTACGATATGAGTATAAAATTAAAAGTATTAATGACGGTTTTAAAAGGAAGTAGCCCTTAGTTGTATATGTGAAGGCGTTTTCGAGATATCGACCAAAATGTGGACCAGGGTGACCCAGAACATCATCTGTCGCGTACCGCTAATTTATTTATATATATAATACCACGGACAGTATTCCCGCCAAGATCCCAAGGGCTTTTGATTTCGCCCTGCAGAACTGTTTCATTTTCTTCTACTTAATATGGTAGGTGTCACAACCATTTTACAAAGTTTTTTCTAAAGTTATATTTTGCGTCAATAAGCCAATCCAGGTACCATGTTTCATCTCTTTTTTCATATTTGGTACAGAATTATGCATTTTTTTTCATTTTTCGTAATTTTCGATACCGGAAAAGTGGGCGTGATCATAGTCGGACTTCGGCCAAGATAAAGTGACTTCAGATAAGTACGTGAACTAAGTTTAGTTAAGATATATCGTTTTTTGCGCATTTTATCATGTTAACGGCCGAGCGGAAGGACAGACGGTCGACTGTGTATAAATACTGGGTGTGGCTTCAACCGATTTCGCCCATTTTCACAGAATCGTCATAGAATCTATGTTCCTACCAAATTTCACAAGGATTGGTAAATTTTTGTTCGACTTATGGTATTAAAAGTATTCTAGACAAATTAAACGAAAAAGGGCGGAGTTACGCCCATTTTGAAATTTTCTTTTATCTTTGTATTTTGTTGCACCATATCATTACTGGAGTTTAATGTTGACATAATTTACTTATATACTGTAAAGATATTAAATTTTTTGTTAAAATTTGACTTTAAAAACAATTTTTTTTTTAAGTGGGCGTGTTCGTCAACCGATTTTGCTAATTTTTATTTAGCACACATATAGTAATAGGAGTAACGCTCCTGCCAAACTTCATCATTATATCTTCAACGACTGCCAAATTACAGCTTGCAAAACTTTTAAATTACCTTCTTTTAAAAGTGGGCGGTGCCACGCCCGTTGTCCAACGTTTTTCTAATTTTCTATTTTTATACTCAGTTGAGCAGAGCTCACAGAGTATATTAAGTTTGATTGGATAACAATTGGTTGTACATATATAAAGGAATCGATATAGATATAGACTTCCATATATCAAAATAATCAGGATCGAAAAAAAATTTGATTGAGCCATGTCCGTCCGTCCGTCCGTCCGTCCGTCCGTCCGTTAACACGATAACTTGAGTAAATTTTGAGGTATCTTGATGAAATTTGGTATGTAGGTTCCTGAGCACTCATCTCAGATCGCTATTTAAAATGAACGATATCGGACTATAACCACGCCCACTTTTTCGATATCGAAAATTTCGAAAAACCGAAAAAGTGCGATAATTCATTACAAAAGACCGATAAAGCGACGAAACTTGGTAGATGAGTTGAACTTATGACGCAAAATATAAAATTAGTAAAATTTTGGACAATGGGCGTGGCACCGCCCACTTTTTAAAGAAGGTTATTTAAAACTTTTGCAAGCTGTAATTTGGCAGTCGTTGAAGATATCATGATGAAATTTGGCAGGAACGTTACTCTTATTACTGCATGTACGCTTAATAAAAATTAGCAAAATCGGAGAAGGACCACGCCCACTTTTAAAAAAAAAAATTTTTTTTAAGTAAAATTTTAACAAAAAATTTAATATCTTTACAGTATATAAGTAAATTATGTCAAGATTCAACTCCAGTAAAATGATATGGTGCAACAAAATACAAAAATAAAAGAAAATTTAAAAATGGGCGTGGCTCCGCCCTTTTTCATTTAATTTGTCTAGGATACTTTTAATGCCATAAATCGAACAAAAATTAACCAATCCTTTTGAAATTTGGTAGGGGCATAGATTATATGGCGTTAACTGTTTTCTGTGAAAATGGGCGAAATCGGTTGATGCCACGCCCAGTTTTTATACACAGTCGTCCGTCTGTCCTTCCGCATGGCCGTTAACACGATAACTTGAGCAAAAATCGATATATCTTTACTAAACTCAGTTCACGTACTTATCTGAACCCACTTTACCTTGGTATGAAAAATAAACGAAATCCGACTATGACCACGCCCACTTTTTCGATATCGAAAATTGCGAAAAATGAAAAAAATGCCATAATTCTATACCAAATACGAAAAAAGGGATGAAACATGGTAAGGTAATTGGATTGTTTTATTGACGCGAAATATAACTTTAGAAAAAACTTTATAAAATTGTTGTGACACCTACCATATTAAGTAGAAGAAAATGAAAAAGTTCTGCAGGGCGAAATAAAACAGCCTTAAAATCTTGCCAGGTATTACATATATAAATAAATTAGCGGTATCCAACCGATAATGTTCTGGGTCACCCTAGTCCACATTTTGGTCGATATCTGGAAAACGCCTTCACATATACAACTACCACCACTCCCTTTTAAAACTCTCATTAATACCTTTAATTTGATACCCATATCGTACAAACTCATTTTAGAGTCACCCCTGGTCCACCTTTATGGCGATATCTCGAAACGGCGTCCACCTATGGAACTAAGGATTACTCCCTTTTAAAATACTCATTAACACCTTTCTTTTGATACCCATATTGTACAAACAAATTCTAGGGTCACCCCTGGTCCACCTTTATGGCGATATCTCGAAACGGCGTCCACCTATGGAACTAAGGATTACTCCCTTTTAAAATACTCATTAATACCTTTAATTTGATATCCATATCGTACAAACGCATTCTAGAGTCACCCCTGGTCCACATTTATGGCGATATTTCGAAAAGGCGACCACCTATAGAACTAAGGCCCACTCCCTTTTAAAATACTCATTAACACCATTCGTTTGATGCCCATATTGTACAAACAAATTCTAGAGTCACCCCTGGTCCATCTTTATGGCGATATCTCGAAAAGGCGTCCATCTATAGAACTTAGGTCCACGCCATTTTAAAATACTCATTAATACCTTTCATTTGATACCCATATCGTACAAACGCATTCTAGGGTCAACCCTGATCCACCTTTATGGCTATATCCCTAAATGGCGTCCACCTATAGAACTATGGCGCACTCCCTCATAAAATACTCTTTAATGCCTTTCATTTGATACACATGTCATACAAACACATTCCAGGGTTTCCCTCGGTTCATTTTCCTACATGGTTATTTTCCCTTATGTTGTCACCATAGCTCTCAACTGAGTATGTAATGTTCGGTTACACCCGAACTTAACCTTCCTTACTTGTTTGTCATAAAGTCAACGCACCTACCAAGTTTCATCTCTTTATCCATCTTTGGTAATGAATTATCGCACTTTTTCGGTTTTTCGAAATTTTCGATATCGAAAAAGTGGGCGTGGTTGTAGTCCGATTTCGTTCATTTTGAAAAGAGATCTGAGATGAGCGCCCAGGAACCTACGTACCAAATTTCATCAAGATACCTCAAAATTTACTCAAGTTATCGTGTTTACAGACGGACGGACGGACGGACATGGCTAAATGAATTTCTTTTTTCACCCAGATCATTTTGATATATAGAAGTCTATATCTATCTCGATTAGTTTAAGCCGTTACGGATTACCGTTATGCGAACAAAGTTAATATACTCTGTGAGCTCTGCTCAGCTGAGTATAATAAAGGAATTAAGTCAAAGTCCACAATCACGCTAACCAATTATCGCAATCCCAATCACAGTTCTCCTCATAGCAGAACAGTTAGCTGCAACAGTTCGAATCAATGAGATCTACTACGAGAAGTACTGCTGCAAATGCTCCCCATAAGGTAAGGTTGAACTGGCCGGTCCATGAGAACCTCGCATATACTGAATGAGTCCGTAGTGTTATCTCGCAGTAGATAGCAGCATAAATCATGGATTCATTAATGCTAAAAATAGCCGCCTCTATGGCAGTTTTTTGTGAAATATAGTCTAACTTAGCTTCAGCCGAAAAAGAACATCAATATACTTAAAAAATATACTTAGAATAACTTCTAAGCGAAAATTACCTTTCGGCGTCGATATAAAATATGTAGCTTCCTAGGTTAAATTAAAAAGTAGAACGACGCAAATTGGAAGAGAAGCTCGGGCTAAATCTTTCCGGAGATGTACCGGATTTCACAACCGCCGTTATTTGGTATTTGAATGCCACTATCGGAAACCGAACGAACGACACCCAGATACTCTAAAATTCAGTAAGTGACAGCGATGATATCGCTGCGATTCACTTCTATATTCTAGTCACTGTGACAAAATCATCGATATATGCATATCTGGGAAGTATATATGGGGTATTACATCCCATTTCGACCAATTTGAACCCGACTGCTTTAGAATTGGCTGAAAGTTTTTCTTCTTTTTCCAGCTTACGAAAGACGTTTTTCAGAAGTTTTTTAAATTTTTTCATCCAACTTAAAAAAAGTTATGAATTTAAAAAAAACACCGTTTTTGTTTTCAAAATGCTATCACTTTTTCAAAAATTTACCATTTGGGATCTTTTTTTTAAATTTGTTTTTAAATGTACTTTTCGGAAAAAATTCAAAAAAATTTTTAAAGTTTTTTTTTGTAATTTTTCAGTTTTTCGAGATTTTTCGAATTTCGCCCTTTTTTTTCTCATAAAAAACTTCAATCAATTCTGCAATCATCCCCACTAATCCCGGAGTGGGCCAAGAATTTTTTTTATTTTTATTTAATTGAAAAAAAAAACTTAAAATTTTTTTTTGTATTTTTTCCGAAAAGTACATTTAAAAACATATTTAAGAAAAAAAAATGATCCCAAACGGTCAATTTTTGAAAAAGTTATAGCATTTAAAAAAAAAACAGTTTTTTTTTCAAAATATTTAAAACTTATTTTGAGTTGGAAAACGGTGTTTTTTTTTCAAAATGCGCTAACTTTTTCAAAAATTTACCGTTTGGGATCATTTTTTTTTTTTAAATATGTTTTTGAATGTACTTTTCGAAAAAAATACAAAAAAAATTTAAGTTTTTTTTTTCAATTAAATAAAAAAAAAAATTCTCGGCCCACTCCGGGATTAGTGGGGATGATTGCAGAATTAATTGAAGTTTTTTATGAGAAAAAAAAAACTTTAAAAATTTTTTTGAATTTTTTCCGAAAAGTACATTTAAAAACAAATTTAAAAAAAAAGATCCCAAACGGTCATTTTTTGAAAATGTTATAGCATTTTGAAAACAAAAACGGTGTTTTTTTAAATTCATAACTTTTTTTGAGTTGGATGAAAAAATTTGAAAAACTTCTGAAAAACGTCTTTCGTAAGCTAGAAAAAGAAGAAAAACTTTCAGCCAATTCTAAAGGGGTCGGGTTCAAAATTGGTCGAAATGGGATCGAATACACCATCTATATCTGTTACCATATTTACTAATGCGGGACGTTTTGGCATCAGCTAACCGCTCACCGGCTCACCGTTCTCCAATTTAACCCATAATTTTGGCTTATCACCATCAAGCCAACTTCTTACAACGAACCATTTTCTCCGCACCAGTAACCGCTGATCAAAGATCACCCATCACCACGTTCGAGTAGTTACAACTCGTCACCGCGCCTGCGCATATCCATACAAATTCGGTAAATTCTTTTGCCAACTTCCACCCAGAGAACGCTGATATGACAAGAGATCCAACTGAGTGGAAAATGTTTTCGTAAGTTGGAAACCTATTGCCGTTATGCAGAACTGCTTTATATTGAAGTTATAATCGTGTTCGGTGTAAGAGCCGAAAATACTGCTACGTTGCTGTGTAAAATTGGAAATGGAATGCTTGTAGATCGAGATTTTTCTTAGTATTTAAAAGTGTGGTCTCTTATTAGTTTTGCACACAGGCACTTCCGCCATGTACCAATCAAAACAATCAAAGCAATCATTCGATACCTGGAATTGCAATTGGAGCTTGATTTCGAGAAATCAAAATAATAACGCCCCAAAAGAAAAATCTGTCATAAAACTATGAAAATGCAATTTTGTCATTTTTCTGTCAGCAATTCGCGCTTAAATTTACATAATCACCTCCGCAATTGCAAAAAAATGTATTGTTAATGAAGGCGATTGCTCAGCCCGTTCGATTTCTTCATACTACAATAAATCTAAGAAAATGGCTAGACAAAATTGTCATATATCATTGCCAATAGCGACATTGTTTAACATCAAATATTAGCTTCGCTGTTACATTGCACGGCTCTTTATTGCTTACTTATCCAAATATTTGCAATTGTGTCAAACATAAAATTGGTATACGTTATTTTTGTTATGAAAAAAAAAATTTTAACTAATAACTAACTCAAAATTGGAAACTTCCAACTGCATCATAATCGATGCATTAATGGGCGGTATTGGGTGGGCGTTGATATTTCGCTGGCATGTATGCATTGTTTGTGCACCCAAATTTGTCTATATATAATATGTATGTATGCATGTAAATGCAGTCTTATGATTTTTTAAATTCCGAATACCTGTTGATGATTATTTTGTTTGATAAACGCTTTGCTCCTTAAATACAATTTTTTTAGGTGCCGTGAGTAGAGTCGAAATTCCTCGGCAATAAATTGCTGCACCTTGTTATTAAAAGATGTACATATTGTAACGAATTCTGGGGAAATTCCGCTTATTTGAAACCTTCTGCTAACGTTCGAATCGCTGAACTGTCGAATAAATAACTCCAATATTCTGTATTGCAAAATAGTCTTTATTAGACCCCTTGGGGGTAGTACAATTATACTTCACTTCGCAACTAATAGCGTGTTTAAATCAAACTGATTAGTTATTACTCAGCTTGCGCTGCTTTTATACTCTCTGTTGCCTCGTCCGCATAATTCTCCAAAGGTCTAGACGTTTCACCTTCTTGAACTCTTGTATCTCCTGCTTGGTAACTTACTTATATGAGTGTGTATGTGTGTTTGTGTGAGATATCTCTTCACTTCGAGCTGCTGGTTATGTGTGTGCATGTAGTTCTCGTCGCCTTCCATGTGTGTGTGTAAATGATGATTTATGTGTTCATGTACACAAGTGTAGCTTGCTTTAATGTTTTTGTTGTTGTGCCTGTATTTACTAACAGCTTTGTGATGCTAAAATTTATCACAATATTAATGAAAACAGTTTCGTGAATTTTTTTTTAAGTTTTTTACATTGATATTAGAGAAAAATTACAAAGTTCACAAACGGCGATGGTTACTAGGACATGTTTCTGAATTTCAGTTTATCATCAGCTAGCTTCTCGGGGGCTGAGTACTGAACTCGAAATCTCCAACATTCATACTTTATACTAGTGTAAAGGCAGATACACTCAGTCATGTGAATGCCCCACTGTTCGCTTTGTAGTTATCGAGTTGCCTCATTGACATCTGGCAGCTGTGTGTAATTTGCCAAAACTGAGATTTCTTGTAATTTTTGCTTATTTTTTATTATTTGATATATTCCAGTTGGAATATTATGAAGCTTATCAAGAAACGCCAAAACTACGTACCCCAGAAAACAAACTTCGCGTGAGTTAGCTCCGAGAAGATTTAGACTGAACTTCTTTTCTTCTCTTTGGATGGGATATGTCGATATACCGACTCAGAACGGCAGCTGCATGGTGTAATACAAAGCATTTATTTTCATATTTTTCCCCACAATTTAAAAAACATTCCAGTCTATTTATTACATGCAGAATGGCGAGAAATGACAAATACTTCCTTACATTTTAAAATTTTTGTTTTGACAAAAAATTTTTTTTTGGATTATTTCGGTTTTATTTTTTAATTTCTTATAGCGTTTTCTTTTTAGTTACCTTCATTTTGTACTCTTAATTTATAAATTTTGAACTAGGTATTTTGTGAAAGGGACACACCATAATGTAATAATAAAGGTGATGTCAACAACATAACCTCACTTTTTCGGCAGCTCTAAATGCCAGTATTTACATGTATTTCAAAAGTAATAAATTTGGATTGCTTAATTTTTCTTACAAATTCTTTAAATAAATTAGTTTTCTGCAAAATATTGTACGATCGTAGTAGAACTCAAATGCATTTCTGTATGATAGACAATCTTCTAAATTATGCATGCCGAACTTGTCAGAATAAGGGAAACGTCAACGGGATGAGAACACCTGAAAAAGAAAACGTCAATACAGTGGTTTCCATGCCAACACTGTATGACTTTCCAACCAGCTAACAGCTGACTTTTTGTAGTTAAATAGAAGTTAGATACTTTCCGGAACCTCCAAAAAAGTCAACTATTGACTGGCTAAGTATTTTCAGAAATGAGCAGTTTTTTTTCTACAATTTTGCAATTTTTCTCTAATATAAGTAACAAAAAATGTATTTAATGCCAGCAAGTTTTGTTGTAGAAACTTACCTTTGTTTTATGTTGTCACACAATTTTGACAACTTTTTGTTTCTCTTGATTACTTTGAAATTTTTGTGTCAAATTTACATACGAATACTGGAGAATATTGGAACAATTCAATTTGGAGCAATGCAATTGAAGTAAATGCATTTATTTGCTGCAACAAATGTACACACCAAAGCTATAATACAGAATTTATTGTTTTGCCGTGGGCTTGTGTGTCTGTACAGTTGTCAATAAATTGCAGCAGGTAATATGCAAATGAAATGACAACCAAGGGGGCAAATGGGCTATACGCAGTAGACAATTATTTTCGTTTTGACCAAATTGCGTCTGAGGTCAAGCGTGCGTACAGGAGAATGCGTGTTACATCGAAATTTATTTTAGTTGTTGTTTTTGCTACTAACATGAGTTTATATGTATGTAAATTCGAGCAACATAAAAAAGAAGAACATGTACATTAGGGTGGGTCGATTTGTATGGACGAAAGTTAACCGATTTCGCGCCATCGATTTTTCGATAGGATTTGGGCTCAGGTAAAAAAGTTCCACTACGCATACCCAAAAAAATTTATTTCGAGCATGCGAAATTTCCTTTTTTTGACTTTTTTTCGACTTTGATTTTTAAGGTTTTTTCATGACCTACAAAAAAAAAATGTTTTTTTTTTTCAAAAAACTGTTATCGACAACGTTTTTCGGGGACATTTTTGCGTCGGACAGGGTATACATATGAAAATTTTTTTAGTAGGCCATGAAAAAAACCTTAAAAATCAAAGTCGAAATAAAGTCAAAATAAAATAATTAAAAAAAAAAACTTTAAGTTAAACGGTTTTATTGAAATGAATACTTACATTAAGTAATAATAATACTAAAAGCTAGAAAATAATTAGGTAGGTCCTAGGTACTAGTCATCACACTCCTCATCAGTCTAGGGCGTTGATCAGAAAATTAAATAAAAGCGTTGGACGCGTGAAATTCCTACAAACGTGAGGCGTAGCATACCCATATTAAGGTTCAGTTGGTCTTATATATAACTATCAATAGAAATTTGACGCGTCCGACGCTTTTATTTAATTGTCTGATCGACGTCCTAGATTGATGAGGAGTGTGATGAGGACCTACCTAATTATTTTCTAGCTTTTATTATTATTATTATTACTTCATGTAAGTATTGTTTTCAATAAAACCGTTTCACTTAAAAGTTTTTTTAAATTAATTTATTATCAAGTTTTTAGTCTTTATTTAATTGCCTATTATTTCTCATTCTATTTAGTTCATTTAGTTACTCAATATTACAAGGACTCTTTCCTGACAATTTTTTGCAATCTAAGTCCTCAATATATAATCCTTCCACAGACATTACTCTGCGCCACGTATGCTTGTACGTCCACGAACAACAAAATATTTTGATGTCACTTCTACCGCACTGTATGTAATACTTGTTCCAAATACGAGCCAAATCGGACATCATAGGCGATTTTTTTTTCATAAGTCGCTTTCTATTCTTGTTTGTATATGTATTCCAAATATGAGCCAAATCGGACCACAAACACGATTTTTTTGAATATCTCGATCCTTGCGCCACTTAGCGGCGATATTTTTATACTCAGTTGAGCAGAGCTCACAGAGTATATTAACTTTGATTGGATAATGGTTGGTTGTACAGGTATAAAGGAATCGAGATAGATATAGACTTCCATATATCAAAATCATCAGTATCGAAAAAAAACTTGATTGAGCCATGTCCGTCCGTTCGTTAACACGATAACTTGATTAAATTTTGAGGTATCTTGATAAAATTTGGTGTGTAGGTTCCTGGGCATTCATCTCAGATCGCTATTTAAAATGAACGATATCGGACTATAACCACGCCCACTTTTTCGATATCTAAAATTTCGAAAAATCGAAAAAGTGCGATAATTCATTACCAAAGACGGATAAAGCGATGAAAATTGGTAGATGAGTTAAACTTATGACGCAGAATAGAAAATTAGTAAAATTTTGGACAACGGGCGTGGCACCGGCCACTTTTAAAAGAAGGTAATTTAGAAGTTTTTCAAGCTGTAATTTGGCAGTCGTTGAAGATATCATGATGAAATTTGGCAGGAACGTTACTTCTATTACTATATGTATGCTTAATAAAAATTAGCAAAATCGGAGAACGACCACGCCCACTTTTAAAAAAATTTTTTTTTAAAGTCAAATTTAAAAAAAAAGTTAATATCTTTACAGTATATAAGTAAATTATGTCAACATTCAACCCCAGTAATGATATGGCGCAACAAAATACAAAAAAAAAAAAAATTTCAAAATGTGCGTGGTTCCGCCCTTTTTCATTTAATTTGTCTAGGATACTTTTAACGCCATAAGTCGAACAAAAATTAACCAATCCTTTTGAAATTTGGTAGGGGCATAGATTTTATGACATTAACTGTTTTCTGTGAAAATGGGCGAAATCTGTTGAAGCCACGCCCAGTTTTTATACACAGTCGACCGTCTGTCCTTCCGCTCGGCCGTTAACACGATAACTTGAGCAAAAATCGATATATCTTTACTAAACTCAGTTCACGTACTTCTCTGAACTCACTTTGTATTGGTGTAAAAAATGGCCGAAATCCGAATATGACCACGCCCACTTTTTCGATATCGAAAATAATGAAAAATGAAAAAAATGCCAAATTATATACCAAATACGAAAAAGGGGATGAAACATGGTAATTGTATTGGTCTATTGACGCAAAATATAACTTTAGAGAAAAACTTGGTAAAATGGGTGTGACACCTACCATATTAAGTAGAAGAAAATGAAAAAGTTTTGCAGGGCGAAATCAAAAGCCCTTGGAATCTTGGGAGGAATACTGGTCGTGGTATTACATATATAAATAAATTAGCGGTACCCGACAGATGATGTTCTGGATCACCCTGGTCCACATTTTGATTGATATCTCGGAAACGCCTTCACATATACAACTAAGGGCCACTCCCTTTTAAACCCTCATTAATACCTTTAATTTGATACCCATATCGTACAAACACATTCTAGAGCCACCCCTGGTCCACGTTTATGGCGATATCTCGAAAAGGCGTCCACATATAGAACTAAGGCCCACTCCTTTTTAAAATACTCATTAACACCTTTCATTTGATATCCATATCGTACAAAAAAATTCTAGAGTCACCCTTGGCCCACCTTTATGGCGATATCTCGAAAAGGCGTCCACCCATAGAACTAAGGCCCACTCCCTTTTAAAGTACTCATTAACACCTTTCGTTTGATGCCCATATTGTACAAACAAATTCTAGAACCACCCCTGGTCCACCTTTATGGCGATATCTCGAAAAGGCGTCCACCCATAGAACTAAGGCCCACTTCCTTTTAAAGTACTCATTAACGCCTTTCATTTGATGCCCATATTGTACAAACAAATTCTAGAGTCACCCCTGGTCCACCTTTATGGCGATATCTCGAAAAGGTGTCCACCCATAAAACTAAGGCACACTCCCTTTTAAAATACTCAATAACATCTTTCATTTGATACCAATATCGTACAAACAAATTCTAGAGCCACCCCTGGTCTACCTTTATTGCGATATCTTGAAAAGGCGTCCACCCATAGAACTAAGGCCCACTCCGTTTTAAAGTACTCATTAACACCTTTCATTTGATGCCCATATTGTACAAACAAATTCTAGTCACCCCTGGTCCACCTTTATGGCAATATCTCGAAAAGGCGTCCACCCATAGAACTAAGGCCCACTCCCTTTTAAAGTACTCATTAACACCTTTCATTTGATGCCCATATTGTACAAACAAATTCTAGAGTCAACCCTGGTCCACCTTTATGGCGATATCTCGAAAAGGCGTCCACCCTTAGAACTAAGGCCCACTCCCTTTTAAAGTACTCATTAACACCTTTCGTTTGATGCCCATATTGTACAAACAAATTCTAGAGCCACCCCTGGTCCACCTTTATGGCGATATCTCGAAATGGCGTCCACCCGTAGAACTAAGGCCCACTCACTTTTAAAGTACTCATTAACACCTTTCGTTTGATGCCCATATTGTACAACCAAATTCTAGAGCCACCCCTTGTCCACCTTTATGGCGATATCTCGAAAAGGCGTCCACCCATAGAATTAAGGCCCACTCCCTTTTAAAGTACTCATTAACACCTTTCGTTTCGTGCCTATATTGTACTAACAAATTCTAGAGTCACCCCTGGTCCACCTTAATGGCGATATCTCGAAAAGGCGTCCACCCATAGAACTAAGGCCCACTCCCTTTTAAAGTACTCATTAACACCTTTTATTTGATGCCCATATTGTACAAACAAATTCTATAGACACCCCTGGTCCACCTTTATGGCGATATCTTGAAAAGGCGTCCACCCTTAGAAATAAGGCCCACTCCCTTTTAAAGTACTCATTAACACCTTTCATTTGATACCCATATTGTACAAACGCATTCTAGAGTCACCCCTGGACCACTTTTATGGCGATATCTCGAAAAGGCGTCCACCTATAGAACTAAGGCCCACTCCCTTTTAAAATACTCATTAACACCTTTCATTTGATGCCAATATCGTACAAACAAATTCTAGAGTCACCCCTGGTCCACCTTTACGGCGATATCTCGAAAAGGCGTCCACCTATAGAACTAAGGCCCATGCCCTTTTAAAATACTCATTAACACCTTTCATTTGATGCCAATATCGTACAAACAAATTCTAGAGTCACCCCTGGTCCACCTTTACGGCGATATCTCGAAAAAGCGTCCACCTATAGAACTAAGGCCCACTCCCTTTTAAAATACTCATTAACACCTTTCATTTGATGCCAATATCGTACAAACAAATTCTAGAGTCACCCCTGGTCCACCTTTATGGCGATATCTCGAAAAGGCGTCCACACATAGAACTAAGGCCCACTCCCTTTTAAAGTACTCATTAACACCTTTTATTTGATGCCCATATTGTACAAACAAATTCTAGAGACACCCCTGGTCCACCTTTATGGCGATATCTTGAAAAGGCGTCCACCCATAGAACTAAGGCCCACTCCCTTTTAAAGTACTCATTAACACCTTTTATTTGATGCCCATATTGTACAAACAAATTCTAGAGACACCCCTGGTCCACCTTTATGGCGATATCTTGAAAAGGCGTCCACCCTTAGAAATAAGGCCCACTCCCTTTTAAAGTACTCATTAACACCTTTCATTTGATACCCATATTGTACAAACGCATTCTAGAGTCACCCCTGGACCACTTTTATGGCGATATCTCGAAAAGGCGTCCACCTATAGAACTAAGGCCCACTCCCTTTAAAAATACTCATTAACACCTTTCATTTGATGCCAATATCGTACAAACAAATTCTAGAGTCAACCCTGGTCCACCTTTATGGCGATATTCTTAAATGGCGTCCACCTATAGAACTATGCCCACTCCCTCTTACAATACTCTTTAATACCTTCCATTTAATACACATGTCATACAAACACATTCCAGGGTTACCCTAGGTTCATTTTCCTACATAGTGATTTTCCCTTATTTTGTCTCCATAGTTCTCAACTGAGTATGTAATGTTCGGTTACACCCGAACTTAGCCTTCCTTACTTGTTTATTGGTCGCTTTCTATTCATGTATGTATTATATTAAACATGCACCAAATCGGAGCACAAATACGATTACTATTGCATTGTAATCGGGTTTTGAACTATATTCCAAGTTTCAAGCTTGTAGCTTATCGGGAAGTTACTTAAATTTCAATTACAAAATTCGTTCACAACGGCCGTGCAGCCGTGCGGCCGGCCTATGAAGTCAAGATAAATAATACCGTTTAAAAATGAAATTTCGCAGGCTCGAAAATTATTTTTTTTGGATATGCGTAATAGAACTTTGTTTCTTGAGCCCAAATCCTATCGAAAAATCGATGGCGCGATATCGGTTAATAAATCGACCCAGTCTAGTGTACATAAATGGACAAATAAAATGCAGTTAATCAATTAGGACAAATTTGAAATAAAGTTATCATAGACAGACGCATATAGACGGCCGCCGTGGTGTAGTGGTAGCGTGCTCCACACCGAAGATCCTGGGTTCAATTCTCAGGCAACCCAACATCAAACATTTACAAACAATTTTTTCAATTAGAAAAAGGTTTTTCAAAGCGGTGTCGCCCCTCGACAGTGATTTGGTAAACACTACGAGTGTATTTCTGCCAATTTGTAGGAAAAATTAAAAGGAGCACGTCGGAAATTTGAGGAGAAGCTTGGCCTAAAATATGTTCGGAGGTTATCGCGCCTTGCAGTGGAGCCTATGCAAAAAAAACATCACACAAACCTTCTAAATACTGAATCGAGAACGGCTAATACCATTCGATGTTTGGTTAAATGCTAGGTTTTTTTTCTATTTATATTGTGGAAAGAATTAAAACAACGACATCAGGGTGGACGCGGCGACAGCTGTTTCGGTTATAGTACATGGAAAATCTCTTCAAGACATTTTCTCCCAGGAATGATACTCGAACCTGCACGCTTGCGATTATCGAGCTCTTGACAAATGGGTTGACCAATGTCACGCCTTGTTCTTGTACAACTTTTTCCCAATTGCACTCTGCGGCATCTTAATATATATATTTCTCCCCTATGTGTGTTTGTTACTGAATTCCTCCTAACCGATTGGACCGATTTTATAAAAACTTGTGTGTGAGTTCAAATGGATTTGAGGATGCTTTAGATTTTCAATTTGATATGTTTCCTTTTTTATGCTTCCGCAAAGTTGCTCAAGGGCAAATGTATTAAAAAAATATGGTGTGATTTGTTTTTTAAATTTGGTTCATGGGTACTTCCTTGACTAGCTTACTACTTGAGAAGCTTTTCTTTCCGAGAAGTGGACTAGTTGGCGACCACTTTTATAAAACCCAGTTTATGGTGCAATTTGCTTGAAATTAGGTACAGGAAGGTACGTACCCCTTGACCAAGTTAATATTTGAGAAACTTTTCATGTGGGAAGTGGACCTGGGCTGACCTTTTGAAATAGATTGTATTAATGTTGCAATTTGGTTGAGACTTGCCTAGTTTGATATTTAATGTAGTAGAGTAAAAAACGATATTTGAAAATCTAGAAGAGTATAAAACGAGAAAAAGATATAAGATTGGGAATCGGGGAGGGGAGAAAGAGGAGAGGAAGAAATATAGAAAGAGGGTGAGGGAGAAGTAGTAAATTGGAAGTAGGAAATGGATATAAGAATGGAGAAAGTTGGGATGTTAGAGAAGGAAAGGAGATGAAGAAAAATAACAGAGGTTGGGAAAAGAATGTGGGAGTAGAGGAGAGAAAAATCGGGAAAGATAAAGGGAGAAGATGCAAAGGATAGTCAGAAATCAACCATCAAGATAGAATAGTTTTACAGTGTGTTTAGTATGATCTTTATGAAAAGATTTTTGCATTATGTAATTTTTAGAAGTACAATAAATAACCATGCATGTTAGTCGTTGTTGCTTATGAGGAGTTCCCTTTAATGCTAAATCTTTGAAAACATTTGTAAGTAATTTTTTAATTTTTTTATTGCCATAGAGTACACATAAACATGCTCACAATCATTCTATGCAAAAAAAGTGACATTAATATTAGGGTGGTTCTTAAAAAATAAAGTAAACGATTTTTTTTTAGTCTCACACCATTAAACGGTAATTCCATGAACAAAAATAAAACATAAAAATTTTGGATACTATTCACGACGTTTAGAGGTGTCGCACAGGTGTTCAAGGTAAGCTTTTTTTTTGAAGGCACAAAAAATTCAAGTAAATTTTTTTTTATCATAATTTGTTTGTATCATATACTATAGCTGATGATATAAAATATAAATCAAATATGTGACATTTTTGACCTTTCCATTTTAATGGGTGAGACCGAAAAATGATTTAATTTTTTTTCTAAAGATCTCCCTAATGAACATATATAAACAGATGTTTATATACTATATATTAGAGCCCACTAACTTTTGCTTCAATTTTACATTATCTTTTAAGATGCCATTGAAAATCGACAAAAAATGTATTCACTTCCTTTCGTACCGATAATTTTCTAGTACGGCAACATATTGACTCTGAACGAAATTTGTTTTTGCTATGTAATTACAGAAATTAAAATTTTCATTGCTTAATTATTTTGCAGCAAAAACATGCAGTTAAGCTTTGGTTTAGTATGTACTCCCATTGTAAAAAATATTCAATATTTTATTGAGATCGTTTTAAGTTAAAGTTAGTAGGACACACAAGTTCGTTGAACTAATGCCGGCAAGCCAAGGTTATTATTTTTGTTACAAAGTTAATTTAAGTTCCAAAATATTATTGAAAATTAATTTTTTGTATATGTATCTAGTACAGTGAACTCCAGTCACTGGAACGAAGTTTGTTTTGTTCTTTATTTCGTTAAATATTAGATAATTTTTGTAATAAATAAATCATTGTTTGTTTATTTACTAACCGGGTATGCACTTTCATATTTTTAGAGTAACATACATACATAAATATGCCGAGTTTATAGCACTTTTGCCCTAAATCATGGGAAGCGATACAAATTTACACTTTAAATATACAAAAAAAAAAAAAAAAAAAATGCAAAGAACTCACGTATAGTCTCACATATAAATACAATTCATACAAAGTTTTTGATTTTCATATGTAGGTGCAAAACAAAAGCACTTTCATATGATGAACAAGCACTTCGGTATAAACAAAAAATTCACACTAACAAATTGACAACTAAAATTTAAAAAATATTATGGCACTTAAAAAATTTTGTATTCAAAATTGATTAAGAAATTTGAAATTACTCCAACCGTTCAAGGGTTTGACCCCGCAACTTGAGATAAGACTTGGAAACTTAAATATGCATTTATATTAACACTATGTTAATGGTATTATAAGTCATGAAAAGTCGCAGTGTCTGACCTAGATCAGATATTAATGAAGCGAACTCGTTGAAATATTGTATTTGGGCTAACATTTGAGTCGATAGCAACATTGATTCAAAATTTTGATAAATAGGCGTGGCTCCGCTTTTTTTTAATTTAGTTTTCCACCACTATTCCGAAGCTGTTAGGTTATGTTGAATTGGCCGGTCCACATAGACTGAACGAGTCCGTAGTGTTAGTTTGTTCTAACGATCAAACTGAAAAACCTTATCAAAAACCAAGACCTACGTTATAAAATAACTCCGTCCTCTTGGCAAATACTGGAAGCTTTCTAGGACTTAAGCCACTTGTTGCTTCTAGATCTGACAGCTGTATTACTCCTTATAGCTGGAGTCTTAGCCTGGCAAGCGCAGGGCACGAGCACAAAACGTTCTGGATCGTTTCCTCCTCCAACCCACACTTCCTACATCTGCTACCACTAACCAAGTCGAATTTAAAGGCATGTCACGTCAGAAGCCATTGTCCAGTCAGAATACCCGTCATGTATCTACACTCCTCTCTTTTTAATGATGGAAGCATATTTGTTAGTATAAGGCTGTAAGACCTACACATAACTTACGACACTTAAAAGCCCTTGAACCCACGCCTTTCGCGCTTGGTCGATCATGTGCACCTCTAGCCTTCGCTTAATCTCGCTCAATCTAAATGGGAAGTCTACGGAGCAAGCTTCAAGGGATGCGCCCTTTTTAGCTAGTTCATCCGCTTTTTCATTCCCATCTATTCCCATATGCCCTGGGACCCAATATAGATGTATGTTTCTCCCTGTCCCGATTTTTTCCAGAGACTGCCTACACGAAGCTGTGACGCTGGTATCGAAAAAAATAGGTACAGAAGATCTGAAAGCCATATTAATGAAAATAACAAGTGAAATACATACATATATATCAACAGGTGCTGAGTGTTGTTGTGCTGGATTTTGAGAATTAAGTTTGATTGCTCTTGAGTACTGCAGGGACATAGCGATTTATCGAAATATTTTAAGGAAACGATGTATTACAATTTTTGAGCTTTTTGAACATTTAAAAATTAAATTTTTATTATTGAAATAAAAAAAATTTCAGTGTGTCAATTTTGTAAGTGTGTTGTGATTTGCACTTCAATATAAAAAGTTTTGAGCAGCACTGTACATATTAGTTAAATTTTGTTTTCTTGAACAAATCAAACTTTTATTCATAACTCGTGATGGCGTTCGCCAAATTTTCTAAGTTTTGGCACACTAGTTGGTACCCGTTTCCTTTCTGTTCCGAAATTTGTAAAATAAATTATTTGTGAGAGTTATGAGTAAATATAATTAGCCTATATGTATAACATTTTGATAATTTTTATACTCAGCTGAGCATAGCTCACAGAGTATATTATCTTTGTTCGCATAACGGCAATCCGTAACGGCATAAACTAATCGAGATAGATATAGACTTCTATATATCATAATGATCTGGGCGAAAAAAAAATTCATTTAGCCATGCCCGTCCGTCCGTCCGTCCGTAAACACGATAACTTGAGTAAATTTTGAGATATCTTGATGAAATTTGGTGTGTGGGTTCCTGGGCGCTCATCTCAGATCGCTATTTAAAATGAACGAAATCAGACTGCAACCACGCCCACTTTTTTGATATCGAAAATTTCGAAAATCAGAAAAAGCGCGATAATTCATTACCAAAGACGGATAAAGCAATGAAACTTGGTAGGTGGGTTGACCTTATGACGCAGAATAGAAAATTAGTAAAATTTTGGACAACGGGCGTGGCACCGTCCACTTTTAAAATAAGGTAATTTAAAAGTTTTGCAAGCTGTAATTTGGCAGTCGTTGAAGATATCACGATGAAATTTGGCAAAAACGTTACTCCTATTACTATTTGTGTGCTAAATAAAAATTAGTAAAATCGGATGACGAACACGCCCACTTAAAAAAGAAAATAATTTTTAAGTCAAATTTTAACAAAAAATTGGATATCTTTACAGTATATATAAGTAAATTATGCCAACATTCAACTCCAGTAATAATATGGTGCAACAAAATAAAAAAATAAAAGAAAATTTCAAAATGGGCGTGGCTCCGCCCTTTTTCATTTAATCCGTCTAGAATACTTTTTATTATTATTATTATTATTTATTTAATATAGTAATCTTTCAAATACAATGTTTCTTACAGAATACATAACGAATTAGATAAATTTACATTACAGAATAGTATACAGAAGATTTAAGAAAGCCTGTTTTGTCATTGTAAAATCAATGACAGTAGTTTCTGACAAAGTATTAAATTCTCTCAAAGAGCGCACCAAAGGTGCATTTCCAGCAAATGTCGTTTTTACTTTGGGTAGATAAAATGGATAAGATACACGAAGATTACGTCTAGGGACATTGAAATATATTTTATGCAAGAGATATGGGCAATCAACGATGCCTTGAATCATGTTAAACGTAAACGTTGAAGACAAGATAGATCTACGGCTTTCCAGAAATTGCAAGTTTATCAGTTGAAGACGAGCTGTGTAGGCCGGAACCGGGTTTTCAAAATTCAGAAACCGTAGGGCAAATTTAAGGAAAACCTTTTGTACACGCTCAATCCTTTGAATCGGAAGTTGATTATAGGGCCTCCACACGAAGACAGCATACTCAAGATGCGAGCGCACAAAGCTTGTAAATAAAAGTTTCAAGGTATATGGGTCAGAGAAATTAGTGCTGTTAGGACGTACAAACCCCAGAACTGAGTATGCTTTCGCGATAATGAAATTAATGTGGCTGTTGAAAGAGAGTTTTGTGTCAAATATAACTCCTAAGTCTTTAACTTCATTAACATTTAGCAGAGTAATATTTGAAATGCTGTAAGACGTACTACGTACATTAAAAACCTTCGCAAAAGTCATTTTGAAACACTTCTTTATATTTAAAGATAAATGTGATTTACTACACCATAGATAAAGAGCATTAACATCCTGCTGTAGCCTTGCTTCATCGAGAGAGTCTTTGACTACAGCAAATAACTTAAGATCGTCTGCATAAAGCAAACACTTGGCGAATGAAAAACAACTTCCAATGTCATTAATAAATAAGACAAACAGTAGAGGTCCAAGAACGCTTCCTTGGGGTACGCCTGAAGTGGCCACGAAAGATTCGGAACACATGCCGTCAATAGTAACAACACAGCGTCTATTCGATAAATAGGATTTGATCCATTCCAAGAAGTAGGAATGAAAACCTAAACAAGCCAGTTTTTTAACTAGAATTTTATGCGAGACTTTATCGAAAGCTTTTGAAAAGTCTGTGTATACACAATCTACTTGATGACCATCAGAAAACGCTGTTATGCAGTAGTCACTAAGAGCCGCTAAGTTCGAAACTGCAGACCTTCCGGGAACAAAGCCATGTTGGTTATGAGATATAATGGACTTTGTAGCAAAATAAATCTTCTCTTACAGTACGCACTCAAAAAGTTTAGATATAGTTGAAAGTTTTGATATGGGCGGATAATTTCTAACATTATTTTTCTTACCACTTTTTAGAATGGGAGTTATGTAAGTGACTTTCCAGTCATCAATGAATCTACCAGACGCCAGCGACTTGTTAAACAAAATTTTCAAAGGCTCAACAAAAGCTGGACAACATTTAATGCCATAAGTCGAACAAATAACTCTTTTCTGTGAAAACGGGCGAAATCGGTTGAAGCCTCGCCCAGTTTTTATACACAGTAGATCGTCTGTCCTTCCGCTCGGCCGTTATCACGATAACTTGAGCAAAAATCTATATATCTTTACTAAACTTAGTTCACGTACTTATCTGAACTCACTTTATCTTTGTATAAAAAATTGCCGAAATCGGACTGTGACCACGCCCACTTTTTCGATATCGAAAATTATGAAAAATGAAAAAAAATTCCATAATTCTATATCAAATATGAAAAAAGGGATGAAACATGGTAATTGGATTGGTTTATTGACGCAAAATATAACTTTAGAAAAAACTTTGTTAAATGGGTGTGACACCTACCATATTAAGTAGTAGAAAATGAAAAAGTTATGCAGGGCGAAATCAAAAGCCATTGGAATCTTGGTAGGAATACTGTTCGTGGTATTACATATATAAATAAATTAGCGGTACCCAACAGATGATGCTCTGGGTCACCCTGGTCCACATTTTGGTCGATATCTTGAAAACGCCTTCACATATACAACTAAGGGCCACACCCTTTTAAAACCCTCATTAATACCTTTAACTTGATACCCATAACGTACAAACACATTCTAGAGTCACCCCTGGTCCACCTTTATGGCGATATCTCGAAAAGGCGTCCACTTATAGAACTAAGACCCATTCCCTTTTAAAATACTCATTAACACCTTTCATTTGATACCCATATCGTACAAAGATATTCTAGAGTCACCCCTGTTCCACCTTTTTGGCGATATGTCGAAAAGGCGTCCACTTATAGAACTAAGACCCACTCCCTTTTAAAATACTCATTAACACCTTTCATTTGATACCTATATCGTACAAACTCATTCTAGAGTCACCCCTGGTCCACCTTAATGGCGATATCCCGAAATAGCGTCCACCAATAGAACTATGGCCCACTCCCTTTTAAAATACTCATTAATACCTTCCATTTGATATCCATGTCATACAAAAACATTCCAGCGCTACCCTAGGTTCATTTTCCTAAATGGTGATTTTCCCTTATTTTGTCCCCAAAGCTCTCAGCTGAGTATGTAATGTTCGGTTACACCCGAACTTAGCCTTCCTTACTTGTTTGTTTTTACCATTTTCAACTGATCGGGAATATAAAGTACTTAAGTACATGATTTTTTTAATTCAATAGCTTGGTCGATGTTTACTTCGTGACAAAAGCAAAAGAAATTACATATGTACATATATCTATATAAATAAATATATATTGAAAGCTCTGAATAAAAATGCGTGCAAATTTCAAAACACTTTCAGGCGTTTCTCACGGCTATGCAATCATTTATTCGCATAAATTCGTTTAAGTAAGAGTACATTTATAGCCAGCAAAAAATACTGCAAGTGATTATTAAGCAATGTAAAAGTCAGCGTCCATCTCTACCAATAGGGGTGCCAACCTTAAAAAATGCCAAGCCCGGAGATGTGGGTTTATTTACCAAAAATTCCTTTTACTACCTACGACTGAGAAAGTAAACTAGGTTTGCTAAAGTTCTGCAGAAGGTGGAAAATACCACATCGTAGGACATCGAGACCAAAACTTATGTTTAAAATTACAATCGGATTTATAAGAATCACTATAATGTACATAAATGACAACAAAATAATAAGACTTATTACGCATTCATGGCATGCAGTATTGCACAAGAGTTTAAGACCAATAATGAGAAAGTTCACTAAAATAAATTACGGCAGGTAAAATGGTCTTCTTAATTTCTGAATGATAAATATTTATAGCAAACTATTGTTAGGTTATAAAATTGCATGTTTATTGATTATAAAGTCTGGTTATGTTCATTATGGTGATTATCGTATTAAAATGGGTATGTACGTACTATATTTATATGTTCACTTGTACATGAGCAGAAATACATATACCTATTTCCAGTGGCGGATTTGCCCTATAGGCAACATACGCGGCAAAATTCGAGCCAATTAATTTTGGAAAAAAAAAAAATTGCATTCGAATTTGCTGCACTTAAAATAGCATTTGCTCTGTATACACAATAAATAATTCATGCTTTTTTATGCAGTTCGAAATTGGAATGAAGCTGTAAATTATTTTTCCGCATAGCAGTCGTAAAATTTGCATAAAACTTCTAATATCGTGCATTAGAAACTTAACAGTGCACCTCCTCGAGGCGCAAAGAAACAGCCGACCCGCCACCCTGAGACCAGAATCCCCTAGGAGTATAGATGAATGGGTTTGCGACTCTTTGTTTCGAGAGAGCGCTGTCAAAATGCACATTTTTTATAAGAATTGTCAATGATGCCACCCCAAACAATTATTACTCAGTATGGGAATAAGGGTACAGGCAGTACCAGTTATTTATCTGAAACAATTTGTGTGCAGATAGTGTTTATGAAAATCATGTTAATAATATTATGCATCTTTCGAGCACTAACTTGAATTCTAAATTTTGTATTTTAGGGGATTTTAACTTAAATAAAATCGTATGGAATTATCTTCCAGGTGAGAAAACTCTCATACCTACTAATGTCAATCAAGCTAGTGAAATGTACTTAGTTGATAATTTTTATAGTTTACAGTTAGTTCAAATCAATGATTTTGAAAATACGCTAGGTAAAATCCTCGATCTTATATTTGTTAGTAATGATCTTAATTATAATTTAATTCGTTCCCTCTGCCCGTTGTCTAATACTGATAAACATCACGTACCATTGATATTGGAGATTAAGTTTTATGAATTTGGAAATATTAAACTCAATAATGAAGTTGGTTTCAATTATAGCCGATGTGATTTTGCCTTGATCAATAATTTGATTTCAAATATTGACTGGCAGTCTCTTTTTAATAATCGTAATCTTTCAGACGGCCTCCGTGGTGTGATGGTAGCGTGCTCCGCCTATCACGCCGTATGTCCTGGGTTCAACTCCCGGGCAAAGCAACATCAAAATTTTAGAAATAAGATTTTTCAATTAGAAGAAAATTTTTCTAAGCGGGGTCGCCCCTCGGCAGTGTATGGCAAGCGCTCCGATTGTATTTCTGCCATGAAAAGCTCTCAGTGAAAACTCATCTGCCTTGCAGATGCCGTTCGGAGTCGGCATAAAACATGTAGGTCCCGTCCGGCCAATTTGTAGGGAAAAATCAAGAGGAGCACGACGCAAATTGGAAGAGAAGCTCGGCCTTAGATGTCTTCGGAGGTTATCGCGCCTTACATTTATTTTTTTTTTTTTTTTAATCTTTCAGACTGCTTTGACTTATTCAAAAGTAATATCTCGGAAATAATGAATATTAATATTCCTCGTTTCCCGGCAAGGGTTTACAAGTTGCCGTGGTATACCAAAAGCTTAAAGACTCTAAAAAATTTGCGTAATAAATATCATAAACTTTTTAAAAAATCAGGAAGTCCCGAACTCAAGCAACAATATCTGAATTACGCGAAGGAGTTTAATTGTCTTGATAAGTTTCTGTACAATCGATATATTCTCAATTTCGAAAATAATATCAAATCGAATCCTAAATCGTTTTGGAATTTCATTCGCTCCAAACAATCGGTTTCAACAATACCGGTTTCTGTGTCTTACAAGGGCAAGGATTCATCATCGTCTAGTGATTCAGCCAATTTGTTTGCAGAATTTTTTAAAGCAAACTTTGCTATTGATGATCTGTGGAATGACGACGGGGATATGTTAAAGGGGATAACGTCTTGTTTCGACTTCTCCTCATTAGTTCTAGATATTGATGATATTATCTTAAGTATTCAGACGATCAAGAGCTCCAAGCAATGTGATTATCAAGAATTTTCATCTTTTTTCCTGAAGCAATGTGTAGCTTCCGTTGCAGAGCCCTTGTTGCATATATTTAATTTATCATTAAAGTCTGGTATCTTTTTGGATGAATGGAAAATTACTTTTATTCAACCTATTCATAAAAGTGGTAGTAAAATTGACGTTACAAACTATCGGCCAATATCGAAGATCCCCGTGATTTCAAAACTTTTTGCGAAAACGGTGATGTTTAAATTATCGTCCGCAGTTAAGCGTTATATTTGCACATGTCAGCATGGCTTCGTTCCGGGGCGTTCAACAGTAACTAATCTGGTCGTTTTTTCGAATTACTGCATCTCGTCTTTTACTCATGGTTGTCAAGTTGACTGCATATATACGGACATATCCAAAGCTTTTGACAGAGTTTCGAACAAAGCTCTCGTGGCTAAATTGCGAAAAATGGGTTTCCACTCAACATTTTTACAATGGATTTATTCATACTTATCCAATAGGATAAATTTTGTTGTTATTGACAACGTAAAGTCATCTCCTTATGTAGCAACCTCAGGTGTGCCTCAAGGTAGTATCCTTGGCCCACTTTTCTTTATTATCTTTATCAATGATGTAAGTGCTTGTTTCAAGCAATGCAATTATCTTCTTTACGCTGATGATTTGAAAATTTTTTTCAGAATCAAGAACGAGTCTGATACTCTCATACTACAATCTGAGTTAAATAATTTTAATGAGTGGTGCTGTAAAAATAAGCTTGCGTTGAATGCCAACAAATGTTATTATATAACTTATTCCAAATTATGTAATAAATTGATTTCGTCTTACTATGTCTCTAATAAACCGTTACTTAGGGTGAATAAAATTCGGGATTTAGGTGTTGTATTTGATTCGTCTTTTACATTCACCGAGCACTTAAATTTTATTATCCCCAAAGCATATTCCTTACTGGCCTTTATTAAAAGAAATGGATCCGAGTTTAAGGATCCATATACTAAAAAACTATTATACAATGCCTTTGTACGGTCAAGGCTTGAGTATGGTTCCATAATATGGAGTCCTTATTATGAGGTACACAATAAGAGAGTCGAACGTGTGCAAAAAATATTCATGAAGTACTGTTTATACGATATAAACTTCGATCTGCCTCTTCCTCCATATATCTCTAGGTGTAAGCTAATCAATCTTCACACATTAGAAAGTAGAAGATTAATTACATCTATAATGTTTATTTATGATATTTCTAATGGCAATATTGATTGCCCGATACTGTTAGAGTCTTTGAACTTTTATGTTCCATCACGAACTTTGCGCCAATATACTATGTTTGTAATTGACCAGTTTAGATCTAATTACGCACTTAATGGCCCGATCACTCGCGCTCTAATTGCTATTAACTCAATCAATAATAATTATTGTATTGATTTTTCGATATCTCGTCGAAGTTTTAAAAATATGTTATTTTCCATTTTAAATTAACTTTACTGTAAATAAACCTTATGTTTAATAATGTTTAATATAGTCTGTAAGATTCTTGTAAATCATAGACTGAATAAAGAAATATGAAATATGAATTCATTGAAATCATGACAGAAAAAGTGCGTCAAACTATAATAGAAGAAATGCTTACTGCTAAATATTACAGCATTATTTACATTACATATTAGCGTTTGTTACTAGATACGTAAAAGGAGATGGAACATCTGTAGAAAGATTTCTGCATTTCAAAGAAAATCCAGGTCACAAAAGTGAAGAATTATTCGTCGAAGTGTATAACGTTCTGATGTCACTGGGTTTGGATATTATGGATGGTAGAGGACAATCTTATGATACCACAGCAAACATGTCTGGCATTTTCAGAGGAGTTCAAGCTCGAATAAAAGAAATTAACGATTACGTAGACTATTCACTATGTGGTGGGCATAATGTCAACCTTGCTGGTACACATGCAGCAGAAAGTTGTACTGAAGTTTCTGCTTATTTCGGAGTTTTACAGAGCGTCTATACTTTTTTCACGTGATCGACTCATCGCTGGGAAGTATATGTATTTCATGGCAGTCATTCTGAACATCGACAGCGTGCGTTGAAGTCACTATCAGATACAAGGTGGTCTGCCCGAAATGATGCAACTCGACAGCTTGAATTATTTTACACAGAGACGGTTGCAGCATTAGTAGCAATTGAACAAGACCCACATGAAAAAGCAATCACAAGAAACGAAGCTAGAGGAATACGTATTCAACTGGAACTTTTGGAGACTGCATTCATGCAAAGTTTATGGAGCTTCCTATTAACGTCATTCAATGCGGTGAGCAACAAATTACGAAATGTGAATACGACTATTTCAGAAGTTATCATATTGTTCAACGGACTCATCAATATTGTTTCTGATACTTGTGAAGAATTCGATCTGTATGAAGAAAAAGCTCTATCTATTTCAACGATTCAAGAATACAAAACGCGTAGAAGAAATCCAAATGTACGACATGGTGAAAATGGGAATACTGGTATTCAATTGAGTGGCCGTGACAACTTTCGTATCAACACGTTCAACGTTATCTTGGATCGTACTTTGGCAGAATTGACACAAATACGTGAGGCATATCAAAACATATATTCTACATGAAACATCTAAGCAACAAAAAATTACGTACGAGATCCTCTATATTGAGCAACTTCTACACCCAAAATTTTGAGGAAAATTTGGGAAATGAAATGGTCTTTTTCAAGGCATATTGCATCGAAAAGAATATTTCAAATTACTCTCCGCTGGAACCGTTGATAATGCTGAGACAAGATAGTTTGCATATCGTTTTTCGTAATGCTGAAATTGCGTTGCGAATGTTTGTTTCAATTTCTATTGCAAATTGTAGCACAGAGAGATCGTTTTCTGTTTTAAAACGCACGAAAAACTAGAACTAAGATCTTCATTGGGTGAAGAAAAACTGAATACTCTAGGGTTGTTGACGATAGAATCAGAATTGTTTTTATCTATCGATTGTGATGATATCATTAGAGAATTCGCAGCTGAAAAATCAAGACGCAAAGAAATGTAAATGAGGAATGTTTGGAAAAAAGTTAAGGTTAAATATCTCATTAATGAAAATGTCGATTATTTTTCGTTATGTATTTCATTAATAACAAAATAAACTGTAATAAAGCACTGAAAATCGCAATCATTGTGTTATATATTATTATTGTGAAAAAAAATGAAAAAATTGTAAGGGCGGCAAGTTATGTATTGCCTAGGGGCGGCGAATATTCAAATCCGCCCCTGCCTACGTCTATATTTGCTTAGACAGCGCGTAATTTTGTAATGCATAAGTGTCCAGTTTATTTTTTTACATAATAATTTATTTCGAATGCTGTTTCTGTCGGCAGTTTTACACATTTGTTGTTGTTTTTTATTTTATTTTTTATTTTTGCTTTACTTGTTACTATCACCACATACATATGTATGTATGTACGTAAATTAATTAAATTGTGTTAGCTTCAAGTTTTGGCACTTGCATTTTCAGTTAGTGCTTTTTTTGTCATTTTCTCTTGCAACTTTTTACTTAGTTTGATCTTTTTATGTTTTATTTTCATTTTCAATTTCATTTCATCGAGGCAACGTCGCTGTTATGCTATATACCCATACATATAAGTTTTGCGATGATGCGCACATGCTTGGCATAATTTACCATTTATGCAGGTACGTGCACTGCTTCTGCATTATTACGAATGCTTTGCGATTGCTGCTTACGCGCATGCGCATTTGCTGCTTGATAGCAAATGTTATATGACCATAATGAAGAGTCATGATTTGTTATCAAATAATTTGCAAGTTTGTTTTATTTAAGCTTACTTTCTTCGCCTTTTCACTATTTTCGTGAGTTGGTTTTTGACATTAAGATTTGCTTAAAACAAAAGTTAGTTTTTAAATTACTACAAATGGACCCGTTGATGTTTTTCTTGTTGTTCAAGGCTCTTGTTGTACATGATAGTTTTGTCTTCATAACACCCCGCATACAAATTGAGGCTAAGCGACGTAGGGACATTTATAAACTCGTGCCTATTTGTGATCGATTTCTTTCCAGGTAGCGCATAACGCGAAAATTGGAAAAAAGCTATGACTCCAATGAACTTCAAATTTCACTAGGCGGGCAGTGATCGAGATATATTTAAAAAAATCATAAAACGTTGAGAAATTTTGATATCGATTTAATCCAAAAAAATATTTAAAAAAGCCAATAATCAAAAATGTTGTTTATGTTATGCATTATTTTAAATATTTGACAAAGTGTTCACCCCTTTGAGTATAGCTGTGGGAAAAACGTTTATGAACGAGTTTGTAACATCATGACGGCCGTAATTTTTATTGCACTGCCTCTATATTAGGTTACGAGGACTTTCGCCGTCTTTCCTTCTTTTCCTAGTTTTCACATAATTACTTTTACATTGCAACGTATTCTATCACTATGTAACGGCTGCTATAGAGCGGCACCGCTTTAGAAGAAACCAAGCTTTTACGGTGTGATAGAATACTGGAACTGCTAGCTTAGTCCAGAATTTCATGTCATTTAGCTAAATAGAGATATTGAAAAGACTCGTATGTTCGTATTGATTATGGTAACTCATTTTCCATAAACAATTTTGTATGCTTTCTTTCGTGGTATTGATCAATTTTAGTCTCAATCACTTTCGAAACCAAATTCAAATTTGGCTTCCGTTATTCGTCCATTTGTATAGAATAGGCGATGTGCATAATTGAGAGTGCATAAAGGCTCAGACGTTATAACACATATGTACATGTTAACACCAGCTAAAAGCGAAGAAGGTCTTGCTCACATATTTACACGCATTCTAGGTATATGAAAGACTGAACAGAAATGAGAAAAAAACACACAGCTATTCGAGAAGACTGTTCGGGAAAAGTCTAGACGCTGGCAGAAATAGGTAAACAAGGCGAACTGAGAGTATAAAAGCAGTCCAGCCCAAGCGGTGGTCAATCAGTTCGATTTTAAAACGTTGTAGTTAAAGTACGTCACCGTGGTGTGATGGTAGCGTGCTCCGCCTACTACACCGTATGCTCTAGGTTCGCACCCCGGGCAAAGCAACATCAAAATTTTAGAAATTAGGTTTTTAAATTAGAAGAAAATTTTTCTAAGCGGGGTCGCCCCTCGGCAGTGTTTGGCAAGCGCTCCGGGTGTATTTCTGCCATGAAAAGCTCTCAGTGAAAACTTATCTGCCTTGCAGATGCCGTTCGGAGTCGGCTTAAAACATGTAGGTCCCGTCCGGCCAATTTGTAGGGAAAATCAAGAGGAGCACGACGCAAATTGGAAGAGAAGCTCGGCCTTAGATCTCTTCGGAGGTTATCGCGCCTTACATTTATTTTTATTTTTTAGTTAAAGTACGCAAGTAATCTAATTGTGAAGTACTACTGCCACAGTAGTGTTGTAAATAAAGAACGTTTCGCTACACTAAACATTTGAGTTATATATTCGACGGTTCAGCGTTTCGAACGATAACAGAAGGTGCAAAATAATCAAGAATTTTCTAAACTTCGTAACAATGCAATATATTTCTGCACACGATGATAGTTACTAGGACAGTTTTTCTTTGCTTCTTCATCAGCTAGCTTTTCAGAAGCTGAGTTTTGAACTCGAAATCTCCTACGTTCATACTGATGTAAAGACAGATGCTGCACGCTTTGTAATTTGTCTCTAAGTATTGCCTTTTGCTAAATTGTGTATTAAAGCAATATCAACACCTTTAATATATTTAGAATATATATATTCTATATTTTTTAACCCAAATAGTGAGGAATATTTTTTGGCTTGTGCAACAGAACATGAGCTCTAATATCAATAAAAAAACAAATAAGGATGGGACTGTATCCGGCTGTGCCTTACCTTTCATACCTTTCATGAATGGGGCTGAACAATAATCTTATCCCATTCGTAATCTCCAAATAATCGGCTGTGTAAGATAGGAAATATATAGTGATGAGATGTACATAACTAAACGATTTTAAGATAAATATAAAAAAAATGGCAAAAAACCCCCTTATCTCAACGATCGGTTGTATGGGATATATATTATATATAGCTCCGATCGAAATGATTTTTACAGGAAATCTTCTATGATATATTACAATAAATATCACCAAGTTTAACGTTTTTATATTGAAAATTAATGGAGAAATTGTCAAAAATCGACCGGTTGTATGGGATAGGTATATACTATATACATATAGCTCCGATCAAACTGATTTTTTTAGGAAATCTTCTATGATATATTAGAATAAATATCACCAAGTTTAACATTTTTATATTGGAAATTAAGGGAGAAATGGCTAAAAATCTTTCTATCTGAAGGATCGGTTGTGTGGGATATATATTATATATATCTCCGATCGAAATGATTTTTTCATGAAATCTTCTATGATATATTACAATAAATATCACCAAGTTTAACGTTTTTATATTGGAAATTAATGGAGAAATTGTGAAAAATCTTCCTATCTGAACGATCGGTTGTATGGGACATATACTATATATAGCTCCGATCAAAGAGATTTTTTCAGAAAATCTTCTATGATATATTAAAATATATATCACCGAGTTTCACGTTTACACTTTCTAAATTGCGGCAGGAATGACCAAAATCGTCTTATCTGAACGATCGGTTGTATGGGACGTATATGTTATAGTGGTCCGATCCTACCGGATCCAACAAATTTCTAACATAATACAAAAATACATCCTTGTGCCAAATTTCATTGAGATATCTCAAAATTTGAGGGACTAGTTTGCGTTAAAACAGATAGACGGACGGAAAGACGGACGGACGGACAGACGGATATGGCTATATCAACTCAGTTCGTCGCCCTGATCAATTCAGTATACTTAATGGTGAGTCTATCTTCTATATTTCTCAACGTTACAAACATCGGACCAAAGTTAATATACCACTTCATGTTCATGAAAGGTAGAAAAATCATCACCTACAATTTGACCTACCCTAATGGCCAGCCACAAATAAGTACATTTCAAATAAGAAATTGTTGTATAACAAAATTACTGCTACATATTTCAGTAGCATACAAACATGTTGCTATTTTTATTACACTATCACTTTTATCCCATTTCAATTAATTTGTGTAACAAAAATCGTGATAATTTCATTTGACTCTCTCAGTGAAAAATTTTGTTTGCCTTATTGATTTGTTACGGTGACTATTGTTGTAAAAAGGTGATAGTGCAATGAGCTGCTATTGATGGAAGGGACTTGGCAAAGACTTGACTGCTTGCAATAAAAAAACCTTAATTAATGGTTATTTTGCAAATAATTTCTCCAGCCATTTGATGCTATGGCTGTTGATAATTTTTATTGGCGAGTGAGATTGCATTATTTATGGTTTTTTAATTTAAATCGCAAATAAAAGCATTTATCGTGTGCAAATTTATTAATGCTTATATTAAATATTTAGAATTCTCTTATATATTTCTCTTAACTAAATTACGGTGTTTTTATGAAATAAATGACGGTTAAGGCGTATCATTCAGTGCGAAAGGCGAAAGGCGCAAAACGCAGGACACGAGTACAAAGCGTGCTCAATCCTTTCCTCCTCCAACCCGCACTTCCTATATCTGCTATTAATGACCAAGCCTAATTTAAAAGCATGTGACGCCAGAATACGTTTTAGAAAGCCGATCTGCATACCTTTCCAACGGTACCAAGATCTTTGAAATCGGTTGAGCCATTCCGTACTTATCACAGCTCAAAAGTACATATTACCGTAATTTTTCACGCATTTTTCACAACTTTCACACCTTGCCACGCCCACAAAAATGCAATTTCTAAAAATAAGGTTTGGTTTGTATAGGTAAAGTGTACCTCTATGCAAAATTTCACCAAAATCTGAGGGGGTCGGGTCCAATGCATATCGGTTTTGCTATGAAATTCATCATATGTGATATTATATGAATTTAGTACAGATCGATGGGAAAAATTGATTGTGAGCAGCAAATATATGAAATCTATAAGCAAACATTTACCTCAGCGGTATACGGGTAAAGATTTATTCGAGGCAAGGCATTCTGTCGTAAAAATGCTGCTAAAAATCCTCTTACTTTTATTTTTCGCTTTCATTTTTTCTGCACTGGTTATTTCTTCATCCCAATTCCTTTTCGTTATGTTCTAATTTTTATACTCAGTTGAGTAGAGCTCACAGAGTATATTAACTTTGATTGGATAACGGTTGGTTGTACAGGTATAAAGCAATCGAGATAGATATAGATTTCCATATATCAAAATCATCAGTATCGAAAAAAAAATTTTATTGAGCCATGTCAGTCCGTCCGTCTGTCCGTTAACACGATAACTTGAGTAAATTTTGAGGTATCTTAATGAAATTTTGTATGTAGGTTTCTGGGCGCTCGTCTCAGATCGCTATCCAAAATGAACGATATCGGACTATAACCATGCCCACTTTTTCGATATCGAAAATTTCGAAAAACCGAAAAAGTGCGATAATTCATTACCAAAGACGGATAAAGCGATGAAACTTGGTAGGTGAGTTGAACTTATGACGCAGAATAGAAAATTAGTAAAATTTTTGACAATGGGCGTGGCACCGCCCACTTTTAAAAGAAGGTAATTTAAAAGTTTTGCAAGCTGTAATTTGGCAGTCGTTAAAGTATCATGATGAAATTTGGCAGGAACGTTACTCCTATTACTATATGAATGCTTAATAAAAATTAGCAAAATCGGAGAACGACCACGCCCACTTAAAAAAATTTTTTTAAAGCCAAATTTTAGCAAGAAATTTAATATCTTTACAGTATATCAGTAAATTATGTCAACGTTCTATAAAATTCTTTTTTAATTGGCTTAAATAGATAAATAAATAAATAAATAAACATTCGGCTCCAGTAATGATATGGTGCAATAAAGTACAAAAATAAAAGAAAATTTCAAAATGGGCGTGGCTCCGCCCTTTTTCATTTAATTTGTCTAGGATACTTTTTATGCCATAAGTCGAACAAAAATTTACCAATCCTTGTGAAATTTGGTATTTAGATTCTAGGACGATAACTGTTGTCTGTGAAAAATGGCGAAATCGGTTGAGGCCACGCCCAGTTTTTATACACAGTCAACCGAATGTCCTTCCTCTCGGCCGTCAACACGATAACTTGAGCAAAAATCGCTATATCTTGCTAAACTCAGTTCACGTACTTATCTGAACTGACTTTGTATTGGTGTAAAAAATTGCCGAAGTCCGACTATGACCACGCCCAATTTTCGATATCGAAAGTTACGAAAAATGAAAAAATGCCATAATTCTATACCAAATACGAAAAAAGGGATGACACATGGTAATTGGATTGGTTTATTGACGCACAATATATCTTTAGAAAAAAACTTTGCGAAATAGGTGTGACACCTACCATATTAAGTAGAAGAAAATGAAAAAGTTCGGCAGGGCGAAATCAAAAGTCCTTGGAATCTTGGCAGGAATACTGTTCGTGGTATGACATATATAAATAATTTAGCTTTACCCGACAGATGATGTTCTGGGTCACCCTGGTCCACATTTTGGTCAATATCTCGAAAACGCCTTCACATATACAACTACCTACCACCACTCCCTCACTCATTAACACCTTTCATTTGATACCCATATCGTACAAACAAATTCTAGAGTCACCCCTGGTCCACCTTTATGGCGATATCTCGAAAAAGAGTCCACCTATAGAACTAAGCCCTTTTAAAATACTCATTAACACTTTCCATTTGATACCCATATCGTACAAACAAATTCTAGAGTCACCCCTGGTCCACCTTTATGGCGATATCTCGAAAAGGCGTCCACCTATAGAACTAAGGCCCACGCCCCTTTAAAATACTCATTAACACTTTCCATTTGATACCCATATCGTACAAATAAATTCTAGAGTCAGCCCTGGTCCACCTTTATGGCGATATCCCTAAATGGCGTCCACCCATAGAACTATGGACAACTCCCTCTTAAAATACTCTTTAATACCTTCCATTTGATACATATGTCATACAAACACATTCCAGGGTTACCCTAGGTTCATTTTCCTACATGGTGATTTTCCCTTATTTTGTCTCCATAGCTTGAGGTATCTTAATAAAATTTGCTATGTAAGTTCCTGGACACTCATCTCAGATCGCTATTTAAAATGAGCGGAATCGGACTATAATCACACTCACTTTTCGATATCGAAAGTTTTGAAAGACCGAAAAAGTGCGATAATTTATTACCAAAGATGGATAAAGCGATGAAACTTGGTAGCTGGGTTGACCTTATGATGCAGAATAGAAAATTAGTAAAACTTTGGACAATGGGCGTGGCACCGCCCACTTTAAAAGAAGGTAATATAGAAGTTTTGCAAGCTGTTATTTGGCAGCTGAGTATGTAATATTCGGTTACACCCGAACTTAGCCTTCCTTACTTGTTCGCTTTTATTTATTTTTTTCTTCACTTGTTATTTCTTCCTACCTATTCCTTTTCGTTTTGTTTTAATTTGTATTTTCCTCTTTTTCTTTTTTTCTTATCCTTTTTTCATTTTCATCTTCTTTTTTATTTTCCTTTTTGCTCTTTCTTTCTTTTTCATTTCTTTTGTGTTGGCCTTTCGCTTTCGTCTTTTTATTCGCCTTCTTTTTTTCATATGCTTCTACCTTAACTTTTCATTTTACCCTCGTTTTCCGTTTTCTTTCCTCCGATAACTTTGGCGACTCCTATAGCCCCAAAAGGCTTGCCAAACCACTTCGGAGGAACGACTGTTTTTTATTTTAAATAATTATTGCTAGGTATCACGTGAGCCGGAAACCTTTGGATGGATTTCCTGTTACCTTGAAAAAGAATATTTTTTTTTTTTACATTAAAAAGTAAAGTTTTCTTATTGACCTTCATAGAATTTCAGCTTCGATTATTACTGACAAATTTGCTAAAAATATATTAACTCTTGTAGGCTTTACGTGAAAGTTATGCGCATTCAACAGATGCTTGAAATTACTCGACTGACCAATCTTTTGTGCATACAAATCAAAGAATTGCAAACATTTGCATGACCAGGAAAATAAAATATAAAATTAAGAAAATGCAATCATGCAACAGACAAGCTAGGAAGTCAATTCTAAATATACACGGTCGTATCATACTGGCATCCCCATAATAAGTTTCGATATGTATGAGCGCAAGATAATGTTATGTACATATTATGCAATTATGAATACATAATTTATTTTTTGCTTAAGTTACATCTGTTTTCTGCATATCTGCACATCTATCAAATGCACACACATACATACCTACATACTTATATATTTACAAGCACAATAATTTGCTACTCAAACTGCAAACATTAATTATTGTTTCGCGATTGTGCAGATAAATTGTAAAAACAATCATGACTGCCACGACAATAACAAAAGTAACAACTGTAAATTGAAGTGCAACATAAGCAATAAATATACATACAAACAATTATTGACAATCTGCAATATGCATCAATAAGACGGAATATGTAGTTCAAAATTATCAATTGCATAATTGATGCTGTACTGTTGTTGCTATTTATATATGTTTATACTTAAGTATAGCGTTTGCTTCCATGATGGAATTGCAATTAAGCCCACTTGCGTATTCCGACACATCCAATAACCCAATAACAATTTGATAAACGCATTCTATGTAAAAGCAATTTTGTAGTATAATAATGTCATTGAAGGCGCAGTTCTTCAGTGCAAGTTTAAACTAAGTTTGAATTAAAAATAAACTAATCCAGTCGTTTGGAATTCATAAAAGAAATTTTAGCTCGGAGTTTGTATTTGTGATCAACGATCATGAGTGTGATATGGATGCTAACATATTTTCGGGTTAAATTCTGATATATTACAAGATAACTTTGGGATCATTCGGCGAAAATTTCGGTATTGGCTTCAGCAACAATTCGAGATAATTTCAGGATTGCTTTCTGGAAAATTTTGAATTATTTGCGGATTGTATTCTGAATAGTTTTGGGATCACTTCAGGTTGGGTTTACGGGGTTAAGAATTTTCCAGCGTCGTTTCCAAATTGCTTTTGAGATTGACAATTTTTGTTGTATCAGTAGAAATAATGAAGACAAACAAACAACCCCTAGCTGAAGGGTCATAGCACCGACAGCTTAACGTTGCCGATGAAGAAATTTATCAGTTCCCGCAATGGATCTATAAAACGAGCTTTGGCAGTTGTCTAAAATTTGTTCTATCTTCTATTCTAATTTAAAAATTTGGCCAATTAAGAAAAAATGCATCATAACAGTAATAATGCCACAAAAATTACTGTTAGGCCTTGAGCTCGAACCCGCGAGCTTTTGAGATTGTTTTGGGATCGTAACGGACTATTTTTTGAGTACTTTTGAGATGAATTTGGCACTATTTTGGGATACTTTTAGGAAAAATTTTATCATTTGGTATTTCAAGATAGTTCACGATTTTTTCCGAAAAATTTTCGTGATTGTTTTCGGAATTATTCCGATGAGTTATTTTTCATCGACGATTTATCGGTTTTATCCGAATTGCCGTCGAAAGCAATCGTTTAATATCTGACTTTTGCCACTTTTAATCGCCATATTATAAAGTTACTATCGAAAAGTTATCGACTTATTGTCAAAGAGTTATCGAAAAGGTTTCGATTAGTCATCCAAAAACTATCCATTTCTTATCGGAGTGAAACAAATTTATTAATTTCTTATTGGAGTGAAACCAATTTGCTATCGACGTTTTATCGATTTGCTAACAATGACTCAGCGGCTTGCAATGAAAGAGATAAATCTTCAGTAGTAAATCTATGACACATCTGTAACCAGCTGGTAGATTGCCAAAAAGAACTCTATGACTCAGCGATAGCTTTTTGCCTTTTTGCTAGTGTGCTAAGATCGCGTGCTCATGTTGGAAAACTGAGCTCTTAGCAAGTTTTCCAACTTTTTCCACCAACATTTTGAACCTCTGCATTTAATTAGTTTCTAATTTCATTCGGTTGAAACTTTAAACTTAAAAAGTTTAAAAAATGGATAAATAGACAGTGTTTGACAACCACTCACCCCGAAGTTTTACAGCTTAAACTTCAAACAAGAAAAATCTAAATTCTCTTAGTCTTACTTGGTTTAGCTATAAATTTAGAACTGCAAAGATTCAGAGCTAGGCTCAAATTTCAAAGGAAAAAAAGGAAGATAAGCGCGATCATAATCTTCTCGGATTTTAATTCTAACAAATTAATAAATAAAAAAATTTAATAAATATAACTAGCGCCTATTACAAGTTCGAACCTTGTTGCTCGATTTTGTGTATTAAAACAAATTAAATTCTGTAATTAAATTTTAATTGAATATCATATTTGCATGCTATTTAGAATATTCAAACCAAACTTCTATGAATATTTAAAATTACCGTTAATGATTGATTTATTTGCTTAACACCTTCAAGCGACCGTTTAAATGTTGTTATTAACATATTCTTAGTACATGTTGGTATGGACATGAATACATTAAATAAGTTATGAAGTTAGAAAAAAAATCTTTAAAAGTACGATAATTAAAAGAAAAATTAAAGCACATATGTACTTGAATCCACACTAGCAAAACTAATTAGCTACACATATTTCCAGCAATTTTATGCTGTCACTAAGTACATAAAAGACAGTAACACCATCAGCCTCTTAAGTACCTTGAGCATGTCATACCACCAGCAAAGCGTGGGCCGGTACTTTACAAAAATCTGTTTAACGGAAATTTATGTCGGTGACAAAAGCTACGTAATTTCAACGCAGTAGCGTCAAGGCATCTGGCGTTTTAAGTATTAACTTTAAGCTAGCAATCTGTTTGACATTACCTACTTAATCAACGTTCGTATGCTGGGTTAGAATTTGCCACTCGCATATCCGTCATTATTCCTTTGAACCGTTCAGTCAACCGGTTATCAGTCAAACTATGGCAATTAATCATTCGGAAGGGGTAATCATTTTAATGAAATTCAATTTATTAAGTCAAATGTTGAGTTACATTTTTCAACGACAAAACGGATTGTCAGTCTAATGAATAAATTGTGGCTATTAAAGAGTAATTTTTTTGTTTTATTTTGTTTTTTTGTTTTCAATCAAAACTTGAAATTAGCCGACTTGTTCCTTTACATCAAGAATGTATGTAAAGTTTTGTATTTAGCAATGGATTAGTTTTTCCGACATATAAACACAAAAATATTAATAACAATTTAGCAGAGATTGAATTTAACGGCTAACCATAAAAACCGATTCGTTTTATCACGGATAACAACTCGGATAGGGATTCAAGCGGTTGATAAGCGCAATACAAAGCTTTATAGCTTCAAAGCTTCCGCAACCCAATTGCCAACCTCACCTACGCGAGGGGAATCCTGTTACAAATAGCAGGCGAGACTCTGGCGACCCCAAGTTCCTCATGGAAATTGGGGGTGGGGGTGGGGGGAGGGATGGCCTGGAAGGTGTAATGTGGTCATATTAATCGTTCCCGAGATGGTCGGGCTAGTACCTTAATGATGCTTTGTTACTGGAACGTACCGGATCTATATCCGGCAAAGCACCATCAATATCGATAACATTCCCCAAAACCTTCGGGCAGTGTCTTTGTCGTCAATACAACAACAAAAACACAACCGATTTGGACGAACAAAAAAGTGATTTCCCAACGAAGTATGGTTTCTCAGTATCACACTTTCATTTGGTTAGATTTATTTCCAAAGGTTTATTAAAACTGTTACTTTGCATCCGAAATCTGTTTCGGCAATACTAAATCCCCCATCTGCTCTATAAGAGTTAACGTAATGTAAACTGAACATTATTTTATTATCGAGATCTGCAAATAATTCTTATTTCTCAAAACTCAAATGAGAAAAATTATTTTTCGTTTTTTATACATCCATAATTCTGTGGTTATGCAGTGACTATTTCCGGGGGTATTTCGAGATCATTTCTACTAAGGACTGGTACAGAAACTTCTGCAAATTTAGAACTCTCTATAAGTTTTTAGCAATGATACAATACGCATTGAATAAATTATTTTTTAATTGGCATTTCATGAAATTTTTTAAGATATAATAGCTTCGGAGTTCAAGCCTTCAACCACTTCAAAAATGAATACCAACGAAGAGCTACGCCAATTTTTTTTTGTACATTTGGACGAATAATCCCAATGCTACTTACAAAAAGCTAGTGCGACTCACAGGATCATCCTATGACACTGCCCGAAATCAGTTTTGCGCTTCAAGGTAGGTGGTTTAGTGAAAGACAAGGCGAAAAGTGGCCGCCCGAAGGGATCAGCGGACGCCCAGTTGTAGGACAATGTCCTATCCTAGTAAAAACCGATACATATCAACTAGGGAGACTGCCAAAATAGCCAAAACCACACTTGAGCAAGTCACGCAAATCAAGCAGAGATTTGGTATTTAAACATACAAACGAAAATAGCTCCAAAACGAAAAAAAACAGACGTCAAAAAGAATTTTCCTCGCACGTAACCGCTATGAAAGCAAATTGCCAAACTAAAATTTTGTATGAATATGGACAACGAAACGTACTTTCAAATGGACCTGAGAACATTACCATGATCCCAGTTCTACTGTACGGAGAGGACATTTCTTATACGAAAAAAACCACCCTAATAGAAAAGTTTGGCAGAAAATTTCTGATTTCGCCAGCTATTTGTGAATACGGGCATAAATCCACGCCGTTCGTTACGATGGGAACCATCAACGCAGAAGTGAACGTGAAAAAGTGTCTGCAAAAACGTATTTTGCCATTCGTACGACGTCATAATGGTCCAATTATATTTTGGTCGAACTTGGCTCACGCATATTACGCACGTGTCACCCAAAAGTGGTTCGAAGATAACAATATAGATTATGTTAGGAATCCACTCAACATGCCTCAGTTGCATCCAATTGAACGATATTGGGCTCTGATGAAAGAAAAACTTTTGAAAATAGGGAAACCAACAAAAATCGTTACCGAAGTACAATAACTGTGGCGAACGGTGCGATTAAAAGTGAATAAAACCATTGTACAAAACTTGATGTCGGGTCTCTCCAAAAAAGTTGGGTCATATGGACAGCAACAAAAAAATTGATAATAAAAACAAGAGTAAATAAAGTAACTTTCACTACCTTTGTGAGCATTTTCTAATTTGCAGAACTTTTTTTACCTGTCCTTATTTCAATATCATTTTGGCAAATGTAATAGGCAACATTTCGAGATGGTTTTCACGACTATTACGGTTTTATTTCGGGACAATTTCCGTAGTATTTCGGAATTATTTTGAGATCATTACGACATCGTCTTGTAATCATTACATAGCCATTTCGAGTTAATTGCGGGTTTGCATTCGCAACCATTTCGCGATCACTTCGGGACATTGTGGAATCATATCAGCAGGGTTCATAAAAGTACATTTATGAGTACGAAAGTTGTCGGGTAATAACAATCGCCTTGTTATTAGGTTATTTTCGAACAGTTAACGAACTGTTATCGATAACCACTGTTACCGGTTTATTCCCGATTTTTATCGGTATTTGTTATCAAAGTGGTATCGGTGTGTTATCGACAAACTATCAGTTCACTATAATAGTGTTACAGGAATCGATTTTAAGTCGATAGCAAACCAATAACACATAGATTACAAGCCGATAACTCGTCGGTAACCAATCAGCAACACTCCGATAACAAATCAGCAAAACTCCGATAACAAATCGATAACCCATTAGCACCGTCTGTTATCGGAGACCAATTTATTACGCTTCGATAAAAAATCGATAACTCGTATATTTCATGGTTTGTTTGTTTACAAATTCATTTTGTTTTCTAAAATAATATTTTGTATTAATGAAAGATTATATGTAACTGTGGATGCATAATGTGTGATCCTACATATTGAATAATAATTTTATAAGGTTCGCGTGAATACAATCGCATTACGTATATAGTCTGGAATTCCAAATACTATCGATAGAACGGTACCAATTATAGTTAGCTGCTATAGTTAGTATAACAGCACCAATAGTGCTATTTGTAGTCAATGTATGCTGCAAACAGTAGACTAAATTTTTTTTAAAACACCTGCTTTGCAATAATTGCTTTGTACGCTTGACGAATAATTGACTATTAAAATAAAATGTTAATTTGCATGTTCAAAAGTTCTAAATTCTAAAATACTCAATTATAATTACACAAAACAAGAACATGCAATCTTTTTTTGGTCATTCTACACTTTGACCTTGCGTGTTATCTACGTAGAAGTAGTCTTATTGATAAAATATTTATTGAACCTAAGTAAAATATTTACGCTTCAATAAAATATAAACATTAGGGTGGGTCGATTTGTATGGACGAAAGTTAACCGATATCACGCCATCGATTTTTCGATAGGATTTGGGCTCCGGAAAAAAGTTCCACTACGCATACACAAAAGAATAATTTTCGAGCCTGCGAAATTAAATTTTTTTGACTTTTTTTCGACTTTGATTTTTAAGGTTTTTTTCATGCCCTACTAAAAAATTTTCATATGTATACCCTGTTCAACCCAAAAATGTTCGCTAAAAACGTTGGCGATAACAGTTTTTTGAAAAAAAAAAAAAAAAATATATATATATATATATATGGTAGGATAGCATCCCAAAAAATATTTTTTTTTCACAAAACCGGTACATCGCCAACGTTTTTAGCGGACATTTTTGGGTCGGACATGAAAACATGAAAATTTTACAATCCAATGGAAATTTTTTAGCAGGTCATGAAAAAAACCTTAAAAATCTAAGTCGAAAGAAAGTCAAAAAAATTAAATTTCGCAGGCTCGAAAATTATTCTTTTGTGTATGCGTAGTGGAACTTTTTTTTCCGGAGCCCAAATCCTATCGAAAAATCGATGGCGCGATATTGGTTAATAAATCGACCCATTCTAATATACATGCTACATATTTACATATGCACATTCATAATGGCTTTTTAATCAACAACTTCTAGCATTTTAATAACTTAATTGTTAGTAGTCAATTTTCGGATATCGGATAGAAATAGCAAGTATATGTTATTCTTTGGTTTGCTAAATTGAGTAAACAGTTCGATAAGTATTGAAAGGGAAAGCCCGGGGTACTCATAACATCGGAATTTAATGCGATATGATATGGTATATTGTAAATACAGCTGAAATTTGTTTGGAAAATTTGTTTGACATTTTGTTTTATTATTACGGAAATATTTATGATTCATCATTGGATTATAATAATAAACTGAAGATTATTATTATTATTAGGAGGCACTGCGACCTTTGTGTAGATCTATTGTGTATGAGCTTTCAGCCTAATTTTGTATGTGGAGGCTTTTCATGTATCTTAAAGCTTTTTACTCCATATCACAAGGGGATTAAGAGTCATGCCACCAGATGGGAGAGTATCTGCCTTACCAGAGCGACGCATTCGCAGAGAATGTGAACCGGCGTTTCATACTCCAGCTCACAGAAACGACAAATTTGTGTATCGTATACATATATTTAACTTGCTTAGGTGATATCGTAGACTACAGCGTCACGCATAGTACCCAGTGAGAGTTCGTAGCCCCCCTGCTTAGATTAATGAGTTTGGCTGCTACTTTCGTTGTCGGAGGTATAAACAGTTTGGCCTGTCTTTGTCCTGGGCCAGTGACGTCCGATTAGTTTTGTTTCCCAGTTACTTACGGTTTCCTGAGTGTGTGCTTTTGTGAGTCCACAAAAGGCCTCTGGACCATAAAATGCTGCTGTAGCACCCTGCTTGGCTATGTAATTTACATATTCATTACCTTCATATCCCTGATGTCAGCATCCTAACAAAACCTCATTTTTGGCTCCCAGGTCTTCAAGGAGTTCAATGCAGTTATCCACTAGCTTAGATGTAATTGTGTAGGATTCGACATAATGTAGATGCTCTTCGAGCATGAGCCTCTTCATAGAAATTCTCTACCACAAATTTCTATTGCATGGATTTCTGCCTGAAATATGGTGGGGTAGCATGCAATTAGTTTCGGTTTCTTGAAGTTCGGCCAGCTCCCGCTATTCCGTCATCGAATATCGATCCATCCTTGAGCTGGACCTCTGCGTCAGGATCATTATAGGAATTCCCCGTATCCCAGTGGGTCCTGTCCACAATGGACACTTCTAAGTTCCGTGAGATTCTGAGCCTAGGGGACATTACGTAACGCAGCTGTAATGTGGGATTTCCTATGAATTTTCTTATTACTTTCATATGCCCCATCATGTTTCCTAGCTTCAACTCCGCAACACTTTGAAGTCTTAGTGAGCCTAGTATATTGCCTCTTTCTCTATCATAAAAGGGAAGGAAGGTATTCTCACTAAAGCACTAAGTGCATCAGCAGAGGACGTTCCCATCGCACTCGCTATGCCAATACAAACTAGTCGAAGCGGTTTGCTTAATTTTGCTGTTAGCGTTCTTTGCTGAAGATACTTGTACCAATACGCAGCTATGTAAAAGCTACTCCGATATTTGGTGTTGCTAAGCGAGGGATGCATTTACTTGCTTAATATACGTACGAAAATATTTTTAAAGCTATTTTTAATTTCGATTTATTTAATATTATGGAGAAAAATTGAAACAAGACTCCTTCAAAACGGACAAGGCAGCAGCTATTTCGAATGATGTGATTATCGTTCTGTTCACAAAAAGACTCGACCAAAGCCACGTCTTGTTAACGTACAGCTTTTTTCCAATTGCTTTTGCTGCATATATGTATTTATACTTTCGTATAGAATATACATATTTTGTATATTTGTATGTTCTTAAGCAAATTCTTTGTGATCAGGCTTTTGCACTATATTTGAAAGCACAATAACTAACCATGCTAGCTGTTGTTACGAAGCGAGGAGCCTTCCTCATATGTTTCAACAAACACGTGAAATAACTCTTCTATTATTTTGCGATTTTCTGAGAATGATCGCCAAAGAAGGTCATTCTATATCGCGAAAAAGAGAAAAGATGTTTATATATTTTTTAACACACCTGACTTCGAGCTCCATCGGGTTAGGGGGCTTAGAATATACCCGCGGCAGGTATGCCTGTCGTAAGACATGACTGAAATACCAAATTGATTCAAGGCTTGTGTAGCGCAACACTTTCAAGATGCTGCCAGAGTAAAATAATGCTTCGCCAATCCAATTGTCAACCTCACCTACCCGTGGCGAATCGTGTTACTTTAACAGCCAAGGCTCTGGCGACCCTAAGTTCCTCATGGATGTAGGGGATCGGAAAAATAATTCTTTGTAAAAATACATACATCACAATAATTGTTTTCCACTAAAAAATACACTATCCAAACACGAAAATAAATCTTCTGATACAAAACAAAATATTATTACTCCCATAATAGTTATGACACATATGCATGCTTTGCAAAAAAAAAAAAAAACAAAACCTTACCAACAACCCTGTTAGCAAATCTTGACTGAAAGTGAAGCGGCAAACCCGAAGTATTTTTTTTTTGCATCAGTTTTAACCTCTCAAGATGTGTAAAAGAGACACATAAACTGTTATCAAAAATCTTTTAAAAGGAAATGGGAGATATCATAACAAATATTGAGAGAGCGCACTCACTTTGCGGAGGTGATTAAGTTTTGAACGACCTTCTCACAAAATTAAACAGGTCTGCCGTACTGCTCCAAACCAAGGTTATAGCCAAGTCTGTAAGTTTTGAAACTAAACAATTAACACGTACTATTCCTACTGGGAATGCATAATAAACGCTCAAAATATACCGAGTGCCAACTATTAAATGTTCACAATTCATATAAAGGAATACTTCAAGGAGTGTTTAGACCTTGACATGTATGTATAAAAACATTAACTAAAACTTTTCCAAATAAATAAAAATAATGGATAAGGTAAATTATATGAATTAAAGAAGTCACATTAAAAAGGTTGCAAATAAAATGATATTATCGTATTAATGCATTGTTGGTATGCGCTTATACAGTAATTTGCAGTTAAGGATTGACGAAACAAATACGATTTTAGAGAGTCGATTTTGGTATTATTTTGCATTTTTTTCTATATATGTATATAAAAAATAATAATATCAACTATTTTTGTTTTTCGTTGTAGGTAATTTTGAAATTGAAAACGTTAAACCTTAATTATGTGAGTAGCTATTTTTTTAATTTAAAACATGATAAATAATATTTTAAAAATAGCATTTTTAAACCATTAATAAGCACTTCGATTACTAAAAATTAAATTAAATAATGGGATCGAGTTCAGTAACCTTCTTGGTAAGGTTCAAAGTGCTATTTGTATAAAAGGGCAGAAAAGTATGCTCTTCATAACCTATGCATTTTATTTACGCCACTATTTCACATGTATTACATTGGGTTGGCCTGAGCTCTCTGAGAACAGGAGTAAGAACCGTTGAAGAATATTTTGTTACTGCAATATCTACTGAGTTTTGCAACAGTTATAATAATTTTCCTAAAATTTGTTTTGAATTTTCCTTAAACAAGTAAATCGCCAAAAACTATAGCTAAACCATTTAATATAAACCAATACTATTTTGTTATTATTGTTATTGTTAACATACCTATAGATATATGCATATGATGAATTTCATATCAAAACCGATATGCGTTGAACCCGACCCCCTCAGATTTTGATGAAATTTTACGTAGAGGTACACTTTACCTATACAAGCACAACCTCATTTTTAGAAATCCCATTTTTAAAAAATTGTGAGCGGCAAGGTGTCAAATTTGTGAAAAATTACGGTTATATGTACTTTTGAACTGTGATAACTGCGGAATGGCTCAACCGATTTAAAAGATCTTGGTACCATTAGAAAGATATTCCAACCGGATTTCGAAAACGTATACTGAAAAAATATTTGTTACACTGGAAAAAATTTTTTTCAAAAAAGAAAAAATTTACTTGTAAAAAACTTGAAAGATCAAGCATTTTTTTGTAATTCGAATAGATTAGAAAAAGAATCATATTATCTAATTTTTCAGACACCCCCAAAATATGGTCCTACCCTTGATTATTTAAAATTTTTGTTTTCGATTTAATATAAAATTTTACGCACCTCATACTGTTGACTTTCGGAATGTTTGCTAACTTTGAGTCAAAATTCATCTAAAGGTATGAACGAATGATAACTTTGAGTTCCTGTAATAGTTTTAGCAGTTTTGTACCTTGAAAGTATCTATTCTTTTGTTTTGTTGTAGTCGTCAGTGTCTGCATAAGCGACTTCAATGGAGGTGTTATGAGTTTGTGAAGCCCAGTGATATATGTAATATTATATTAAATCTAAAAAAAAATTTAAAATTAAAAATTTTTTCCAGTGTAATAAAAATTTTTACAGTGTACATTTTCGAAAGCCGAAACGAAGAGTGGACCATACCAAGTTGTTGCAAAGTAATAAGCGCATTCAATGATAAAACTTTCATGCTCATATGTACAAGTATGTACATACATACATACATATGTATGCTGAAAAAATTGTGTAAGCGATTAAAATTATGCTGGAATCGTTTGTATCTGAAAACATTATAATTTTTGAAGTTTCAACTAAATATCACTAATTGTCATCGAAAAAGAGTCAATACTCTGCTATAATTGACGAAACAATCGAATACATTCTGCTAATTTCGTTTAGAATCCCTGCAATAGAAAATAATTCATTACTTAGAATTTTTTGTGTGGGCAAGAAACGAAACGCGGATTTGGCAATAGAAATTTAGCTTTATATTAAAAAAGTTAAGGAAATTTATTGCTACTTTTTTGTAACCGAATGTTCCCGAAAATAACTGAGTTTGTGATCTAACGTACTCTATACTTTGGTTTTACAATATTATCGAATATCCACACACACGTTATAAATCAAAGTCTGAAATTTTGATAATAGCTTTGGACAATACTGAACTGACTGGAATGTAACTTTGTTTAAAAAGTTCTTAAATAAAGCTCTACAAGGACAGCTATTTTAAATAGAAATTGGCTCATCCATTTTTATATATTTTTGAATAAGGTTTCACAATTTTTTACACTAAGCATATGCAGTGCTGTAGCGGAAAATGGTGTGAGTAGTAAATCAACTGCCCTTCGCTTATTCTGCTTACGGACTAATTTTTAATATGTTTTGCTTACGTTTAAAATAATTTCACCATACATTAAGCGCGTTTCACCTTTTTAAAGAAAAGAGCGAATTAAGGCTATCGCACATGTTCGATGAAACTTTTTAAACGTAAATCATTGCGGAAACAATGTGGAAACTCTTTGCGCGAAAGTAGCACCACGAAAATTGTCGATGTTGATGGTCCTTTGACGAATATGAATCCGGTACGCTCCGGTAACAAGCACCATTAAGATATAAGCCCGACCATACAGGGATCGATTTAATATAACCACATTGTTCTAGGCCATCCCGGCTGCTAAAGAAACAGGATTCGCCACGGGTATCTAAATAAGCCTTGGATAAGGGTTCAGCATTTTTTAGTGTGTAGTTAGATCAATAATTGGCACGTATATTAGTGCGATCAATTGTTGTTGTTGTTGTAGCGATAAGGTTGCTCCCCGAAGGCTTTGGGGAGTGTTATCGATGTGATGGTCCTTTGCCGGATACAGATCCGGTACGCTCCGGTACCACAGCACCATTAAGGTGCTGGCCCGACCATCTCGGGAACGATTTATGTGGCCACATTAAACCTTCAGGCCATCCCCTCCCTCCCCAACCCCAAGTTCCATAAGGAGCTTAGGGTCGCCAGAGCCTCGTCTGTTAGTGAAACAGGATTCGCCGCGGATAGGTGAGGTTGACAATTGGGTTTGGAGGAGCTATATGTTGCGCTGGCAACCTGCAGGGTTGCGCTACACAGCCCCTTGAATCTGGTATTTTAGTCGCCTCTTACGACAGGCATACCTACCGCGGGTATATTCTGACTCCCCCTAACCCGCTGGGGGAGTGCGATCAATTGCTCCATTTTCGTGCTCGCCTATGAACATTTTGTCTAACATTTTTTTTAGATGCTCCAATTCAGGGTTTGGCCTTATAGACAATTGTTTGTTTTGTTTTTGTTTGTTTCTACATATCTTGTATGCTAAATCAAAAAAGTTTAAACTGAAAAATATTTTATATAATTTGAAGAAAACGTTACTCAACATTAGAGATACATATTTTGTGTTTAAATTCAATAAATTAGGACCGAAAGTTTGTTTTTTATATTTGATAGTTCATTTGACTACCATCTACTAAAAAAATGTATTTAATTGCATTTAGTGAAATTTAACTTTTTTTTAGTTTTTATATAAAGTCCCTCATTTGTGTATGAATAGCTCTCGTGAAAGGTTGATTGTGCGAAAGGCTAAGTCGCCATCATTAGTGCGGTTTCAGAACTGAAAAATCCGCGAATAATCAAGCTCCCACGATATGGCAAATTATAAAGAAGAGCCATGAAAACAGTAAAAATAAATATAGCTTGCTCCGCCTACCACACCGAAGAACCTGAGTTTAAGTACCGAGCAAAGAAACATGAAACATTTAGAAACAAGTTTTTTTAAGCGGGGACGCCCCTCAGCAGTGATTTGACAAAGACTCCGAGTGTATTTCTGCCATGAAAAGCTTCTCAGTGATAACTCACCTGCCTTGCAGATGCTGTTCGGAGTCGGCATAAAACAGTCCCGTCCCTCCAATTTGTGGGAAAATTAAAAGGAGCACGGTGCAAATTGGAAGAGAGGCCTTTTTAAACGGTTTTATTTAGCTTGATTTGACAGGTTGGATGGCTGACATGAATTTTGTAATTGAAATTTAAGTAACTTCCCGATAAGCCACAAGCTTGAAACTTGGAAAATAGTTCAGAACCCGATGACAATGCAAAAATAAGAAAAAAATTGCCGCTAGGTGGCGCAAGGATCGAGGTATTCACAAAAATCGTATTTGTGGTCCGATTCGGCTCATATTTGGAAGACATAATACATACATGAATAGAAAGTGACCTATGATGTCCGATTTGGCTCATCTTTGGAATAAATATTACATACAGTCAGGTAGAAGTGACACCAAAATATTTTGGAGTTGGAGGAGGGACAAGCATACGTGGCGCAGAGTCGAGTGAAAATAAAATAATTAAACAAAAATTTTTAAGTTAAACGGTTTTATTGAAAACAATACTTACATGAAGTAATAATAATACTAAAAGCTAGAAAATAATTAGTTAAAAATATTGATTTGATGAGGTCTATAAGCCTGTATTGGTGTTGTTGTTTAATATACATTTTTGTATTCTACGGAGTCATATTTTCTAACTAAGTGACTCAAGTTAGCTATTGTAGTTTTAGAAAATAGTCGGAATTATTTTAATTCATAAATATGTGACTCAATATGAGCTGCTAATAATTAAAAAAAATTATTAAAAAAATCGTATTTAATTATAACTACGGCATTTTTTTCAAAACAACAATCAATGATGACACATATTTATTTAAACGTATTGAGGGTTAAATCAGCAATTTTCTCGGTATTTTTCTCCCGCGCTTAAAAAAACCGAGTTCGCAATTTAAAAGAATTTATTACAACAATTTAGTATAAATGTTAGTAAGCAGACAATTATCTCACAGTGGATGCCGGTTACGAGACATGCCAACAACAATCGACCAACAAAAAAAAAAAGAAAAGAGTTGCGTGCCAACAAACTTAGATCCGCTCGCTTAGCTTTTAAAATGGCTTAGGAAAAATAAAAAAAAATGACTCATACGCACTGAAGTCACACGAATTCGAGTAGAATGCTGATAATGTGCAATGCCGTTGGCAGCTTTGTTAATAAATTGTTGTTGCTAACATTTCAATTTCTTCTTTTTTTGTTTTGTTTCTTCTTATATGTCATTTAACAATTAATTGTCCATTATTAAATGCATTGCTAATTTTTAACGAGAATATCTCAACATTTCATGAAATACTTAAAAATGTGAACACGTTCTTTAAACAACAAATTTTTTTGTACGCTAGAAAACGAATGAAGAAACAAAAAACAAGTAAGGAAGGCTAAGTTCGGGTGTAACCGAACATTACATACCCTGGAATGTGTTTGTATGGCATGGGTTTCAAATGGAAGGTATTAAAAAGTATTTTAAAAGGGAGTGGGCCATAGTTCTATAGGTGGGCGCCGTTTCGGGATATCGCCATAAAGGTGGACCAGGGGTGACTCTAGAATGTGCTTGTACGATATGGGAATCAAATGAAAGGCAATAATTAGTATTTTAAAAGATAGTGGACCTTAGTTCTATAGGTCGACGCCTTTTCCAGATATCGCCATAAAGGTGGACCAGGGGTGACTCTAGAATGTGTACAATATGGGTACCAACCGAACGGTGTTAATGAGGGTTTTAAAGGGGAGTGGCCCTTAGTTGTATATGTGAAGGGGTTTTCTAGATATCGACCAAAATGTGGACCAGGGTGACCCAGAACATCATCTGTCGGGTACCGATAATTTATTTATATATGTAATGCCACGAACAGTATTCCTGCCAAGATTCCAAGGGCTTTTGATTTGGCCCTGAAGAACTTTTTCATTTTATTCTACTTAATATGGAAGGTGTCACACCCATTTTACAAAGTTTTTTCTAAAGTTATATTTTGCGTCAATAAACCGATCCAATTAAAATGTTGCATCCCTTTTTTCATATTTGGTATAGAATTATGGCATTTTTTTTCATTTTTCGTAATTTTCGATATCGAAAAAGTGGGCGTGGTCATAGTCAGATTTCGGCCATTTTTTATACCAAGATAAAGTGAGTTCAGATAAGTACGTGAACTAAGTTTAGTACAGATATATCGATTTTGCTCAAGTTATCGTGTTAACGGCCGAACGGAAGCACAGACGGTCGACTGTGTATAAAAACTGGGCGTGGCTTCAACCGATTTCGCCCATTTTCACAGAAAACACTTATCGTCATAGAATCTATGCCCCTACTAAATTTTACAAGGATTGGTAAATTTTTGTTCGACTTATGGCGTTAAAAGTATCCTAGACAAATTAAATGAAAAAGGGCGAAGCCACGCCCATTTTGAAATTTTCTTTTAGTTTTGTATTTTGTTGCACCATATTATTACTGGAGTTGAATGTTGACATAATTTACTTATATACTGTAAAGATATTAAATTTTTTGTTAAAATTTGACTTTTAAAAAATTTTTTTTTAAAAAGTGGACGTGTTCGTTATCCGATTTGGCTAATTTTTATTTAGCTCACATACAGGAATAGGAGTAACGCTCTTGCCAAATTTCATTATGATATCTTCAACGACTGCCAAATTACAGTTTGCAAAACTTTCAAATTTTACTAATTTTCTATTCCGCGTCCTAAGTTCAAACCACCTTCCAAGTTTCTTCGCTTAATCCGTATTTCGTAACGAATTATCGCACTTTTTTGGTTTTTAGAAATTTTCGATATCGAAAAAGTGAGCGTGGTTATAGTCCGATTGCGTTCATTATAAATAGCGATCTGAGATGAGTGCCCAGGAACTTATATACCAAATTTCATCACGATACCTCAAAATTTACTCAAGTTATCGTGTTTACGGATGGACGGACGAACGGACATGGCTAAATAAATTTCTTTTTTCGCCCAGATCATTTTGATATATAGGAGCATATATCTATCTCGATTAGTTTATGCCGTTACGGGGTACTGTTATGCGCACAAAATTAATATATTCTGTGAGCTCTGCTCAGCTGAGTATGAAAAAACAAAAAAAAATTAAAACAGTTTCTTTTTGCGTTGGTCTCTTTCTTTTTAACAGTATTTATTTGTGTTAGCTGGCTGAAGGCGTTTGTTTATTATTTATTTACTGCTGCTGAAATGTCTTATTTATCAATCTGGCGCTTTTGTACGTTTTGATTATCATTAGAAACGATTTACTATATAGCAGGTAAGATTGAACTGGCCGCTTAATGAATACCTCATATTTACTGAATGTGTCCATAGTGTTACCAGAATTTGTTTGACGACCAAACGTAAGAACCCCAATCAGGTACCAGGACTTTTGTTATATAATAACTCCGTTCTCTTTGTTAGTACTAGAAGTTTTTTAGGTCATAGCTTAATTGCTACCTCGAGATATGGCAACTCTGCTGCTCCTGTTAGCTGAAGCCCCGACCTGGCGAGCGCGGGACATGAACACAGAACTTTCTCGACCGTTTCTTCCTGTAGCTCGCATTTCCTAAACCTGCTGTTAGCGACGAGGCCTTAACTTATAAGCATGTGATGCCAGAAGGCAGTGTCCAGTTAGTATACCCATCGTGAGCTGAAAGTCTTCTCTCTTCAGATATATGCGCCACTTCTTGAGTCTAATATCGTAGGATTTGCACGTACTCTTAGGAATTTTACAGTTCCGCGCTTCTGTCCACGCCTTTCATGCTTGATGAAGCTCCTGTCTCCTTTTGATTTCTACCAAACGAATTAGGACGTTTACCGGGTGCTGCACCATCCTTTGCCAACTCGTCCTTTTCTTTACCTTCTATCTCTTTATGACCGACAACCCAGTACAGATGTATGGTCCGGCCTGAGCAAAGTTTTGTACTGTGTGAGATTATTGCCTTAATCGCTGCCTGCAGCTTAAGCGCGTTTCCACCAGAATTTCTGCTGCTTTCCTCACTTCGCTACAGTTTCCGCCTGAAAGACGCTGCAGTAATCTGGCTGCACTCAAGCTGCCCCGAGGCCTTAAGCATTATTGCAGTGGCTAACGCTATATTTTTTACCATTATCTTTGCAGGCCGTATGTGTAGAATGGCATGCAATGTTGCTCTCGGGATAATTTTTGTAGCTCACGTTATGCTAATCATTGATAATCTGCATACCCCCTCCGATTTTTTGGTATATGTACTTTTTTGTGTGGGTGTCCACCAAACAAGGATCCCATAGTACAGTAAGGGACCTTATATTCCTAGCAAATGATACTAGATCGGTTTTACCGAGTTGACGGTTAAACCGACTCCACACAGCCAGGCATGTACATCCCGAAGTGCCCCATCCATCAGAGAGCTAATTGTTGAAGGAATTCTGCCGCTTATGATGACTGAAACGTCATCTTCATATGCCTTTAGTTTGACTGCTCCTCCGTCGTACCGTTCAAGAAATTGGCTGATAGCCAGCGTCCAAATCAGTGGTGATAAAACCCCACCCTGCGGCGTTGCTGTTTACAAATTTTCTTGCCTCGCATGGATCACATTCCGACGTGATCATTCTGCAGCTTAACATGGAGCGGATCTTAGAAAATCTACTTTGCGGACTATTTCCAGCTATAACGTCCATAGAAAACACCGCGCGAGAGGACCCTGATATTGGCCGCAGCGGCAGTGTCCTGGATCGTCAAGGAATACCTGTCCGGTCAGACGATACGATTTCAGGAAACATATTAACATTTTCCTTGTTACTTTTTGCTCCAGTGAATATCGCCCTAGTAAGAGTGCTCTTCTCACTGGTGAAAATCAAATTATTTTAGGCGATTTCAATGCTCATCACGACCTGTGGAACTCCGACCTGAAAGCTGACGAAATATTGGCAGATCAAAGAGACGACAAGATGTTCTGCACTGCAAAGTGGAGACGCCTCACACGTGTGGTGGGAAATTGTCATCGCTCGCCAGACATCACCATCGTTAGTACAGGACTTGTCAAACTTCTCTGTCGGCATTGGTAAGCTATGGTAAACTATGAAGTCCATCTCGAATCCGACAAAGCACAATGATAAAATATTAATCGCCATATGAAAATAAAAAAATACAGTGTGTATCCCATTACCATCACCGTCAGAGAGATCCAACTTGCTCAACCAACAAAAGCAGTAAGCCCGGAAGGGGCTGCCTTGACGATGCTAAATAACCTTGCCAATGAGGGACTAAGTTACCTAGCGCTTATCTTCAACTTGTCTCTGTCCACCTTCGCAATATCTTAAAAACGAAAAATGGCGAGAGCCGTACCGCTACTAGAGTTTGGGAAACCAGCCATCGAAGGAAACTCATATATCCCCGTATCCCTCCTGTCGGCAGTAAGCAGTATACTTGAAACTGTCCGTTCTATTATTTCACTGCAATGCTGAGACTTGCCAGCCACCAACTTAGCTTTCGAAATTTACATAGCACCAAAACTGCGCTTAACATACAAATAAGTTTCGGACTGAAGAAAAAACTTCACCACAGTACTTTACTCGTAGCGTTAGTCAATCACGGCACATTACTGCAAGACTTAGCAAAAGGTGAACCGCAAAAGATGTGTGTGGTCGGCAGGCATTAGCTCAAATCAGAAACCTGATATTAAAACCAAGAAGAATTAAAGAAGGGTACCGTAGGGTGCATATCGAATCTCTTTTCCCCACCAGAAGGCGTAACTGCACGATAATGGCAATAGATCCTGCCCCTTCTTTTAAATGAGCTAGGCTGCAAAGCTATTTTCATACATCTTACTAACCAAGTCCTCGGCAGCCTTATTTATGTGAACTAAGTAAATGCCGGCAATATTGGATATCCATGTCCATGGAATTATCCTACCGATAGTCTGGGACCAAAAATACTAGGAGTGCGTTCGAAAATTACCTGCATTAACCTTATGCTAGGCCTCGTTATCCTCCACTTTCTTCAGGTCATACCCCTCCCTTTCCACCTTTTCTCTGCTTCCTATATTTTTATGCTCAGCATGCTTTGCACACAGTATTGTATTGTATTGTATTGTATTTTATTAAAAATTTTCTAGATGCATACTTATTAACCTAAGATTACAATATTACATTAAATAATTTCAAATTACTATGCAGCATAGGAAAAGTATATGGCATTTTTTATATTAAAGTTTAACATAGTTCTAAATGCCAGCCCTACTTTGGTATACTGATATGTGTGGAGTGTACAAAAATAAAAATATCATGAAGAGTTTAAGTTATACATTAAATTACATCATCAAAGATATGAAAGAGAATCAATACTAAATATTTGCAGCTTCCTAAGGTAGGTAGGTTTATAGGATCGTCCTCAGCATCGTTTCTAATTCAAAGTGATTATAACCAAAAAGATGCAGCTTAACTTCTTTTTTAAATAAGTTGACATTTCTTATTACCTGTACAGTGGCAGGAAGGGAGTTGAAAAATTTGCACGACGTGTTTGTGTAAAAACTTCCAAAGTGCGACGTCCTAGTATGCGGAATTTGTACCATCGGAAGTAGATTTCTTCGTAAGTTGTAGACTTCCGAAAAAAAGCTTTCCAGGTAGCCACACCGTATAAAGAATGTTTTTAAAACTTTGTAAAGATAGAGATGTCGACACGGAAATATATCTAGTTTCCTAAAATATAGCATAGAGTGAGATCTATAGTTTGCACTACAGATGCGCCTTATAACCCCCCTTTATTACCACTGCTGACAGATTATTAGCCGAAGCGCCGCCCCAGCATGTGATACCATATTGCAGTTTAGATTGAAATATTCCGTAGTAAACTGTTTTTAAAGTGGATATAGAACATAACTTTTGCAGACGATAAAAGTGACGAGTGGTATAAAGAAAGTATTTTTTTAGAGTATTAATGTGCTCAGACCAACTCAAGCGGTTGTCTATTATAATTCTTAGGTATTTCAAATTCTCAGCAACTTTAACACTGAAGCAGCTCTCACTATAGTTTCTATTACAATCAAAAGATATCATCGCGTCACTTTGAGTGCACGCTATATGGTGCATGTTACAATGAGAGCATACTGCGGAGTGAAATATGACATCATAACTTGGTTGTTCTTAGAGAACATGACTGAAATACATAAGTCTAGTCTTACTACTTACAATGAGTTTGTGCGAAGTGAACCAGTATGTATATCATGGTTAATGTCACATATTAATTCAAAGTAATTCGGTGTACTGTACGCAATTGCAAGATCGTCTGCAAAGGCAATGACCTTGCCTCTCAATGGAAGCTTAAATACTTACTTACTTACTTAATTGGCGCTTAACCGTCTAAACGGTTATGGCCGTCCAACAAGGCGTGCCAGTCGCTCCTTCGCTCCGCCAACCGGCGCCAATTGGTCACACCAAGGGAGTTTAAATCGTTTTCCACCTGGTCCTTCCAACGGAGTGGGGGCCGCCCTCTACCTCTGCTTCCATAGGCGGGTTCCGATAGAAACACTTTCTTGGCCGGAGCATCATCTTTCATTCGCATAACATGGCCTAGCCAGCGCAGCCGCTGCGTTTTAATTCGCTGGACTATGTTGATGTCTGCGTATAGCTCGTACAGCTCATCATTAAATCTTCTTCGGTACTCGCCGTCGCCAACGCGTAGAGGTCCATAAATCTTTCGAAGAACTTTTCTCTCGAACACTCCCAAAGCCGCTTCTTCTGCTGTTGTCACGGTCCATGCTTCTGCCCCATATAGCAGGACGGGTACGATAAGTGACTTGTAGAGTATGATTTTCGTTCGCCGAGAGAGGACTTTACTTTTCAGTTGAATGTTGACATAATTTACTTATAGCCTGTAAAGATATTAAATTTTTTGTTATAATTTGACTTAAACAATTTTTTTTATTAAGTGGGCGTGTTCGTCATCCCATTTGGTAATTATACTCAGTTGAGCAGAGCTCACAGAGTATATTAAGTTTGATTGGATAACGGTTGGTTGTACATATATAAAAGAATCGAGATAGATATAGACTTCCATATATCAAAATAATCAGGATCGAAAAAAAATTTGATTGAGCCATGTCCGTCCGCCCGTTAACACGATAACTTGAGTAAATTTTGAGGTATCTTGATGAAATTTGGTATGTAGGTTCCTGAGTACTCATCTCAGATCGCTATTTAAAATGAACGATATCGGACTATAACCACGCCCATTTTTCGATATCGAAAATTTCGAAAAACCGAAAAAGTGCGATAATTCATTACAAAAGACAGACAAAGCGACGAAACTTGGTAGATGAGTTGAACTTACGACGCAAAATAGAAAATTAGTAAAATTTTGAACAATGGGCGTGGCACCGCCCACTTTTAAAAGAAGGTAGTTTAAAACTTTTGCAAGCTGTAATTTGGCAGTCGTTGAAGATATCATGATGAAATTTGGCAAGAACGTTACTCCTATTACTATATGTACGCTTAATAAAAATTAGCAAAATTGGAGAAGGACCACGCCCACTTAAAAAAAAAAATTTTTTTAAAGTAAAATTTTAACAAAAAATTTAATATCTTTACAGTATATAAGTAAATTATGTCAACATTCAACTCCAGTAATGATGTGGTGCAACAAAATACAAAAATAAAAGAAAATTTCAAAATGGGCGTGGCTCCGCCCTTTTTCATTTAATTTGTCTAGGATACTTTTAACGCCATAAGTCAAACAAAAATTAACCAATCCTTTTGAAATTTGGTAGGGGCATAGATTTTATGACGTTAACTGTTTTCTGTGAAAATGGGCGGAATCGGTTGATGCCACGCCCAGTTTTTATACACAGTCGTCCGTCTGTCTTTCCGCATGGCCGTTAACACGATAACTTGAGCAAAAATCGACATATCTTTAATGAACTTAGTTCACGTGCTTACTTGAACTCACTTTATCTTGGTGTGAAAAATGAACGAAATCCGACTATGACCACGCCCACTTTTTCGATATCGAAAATTACGAAAAATGAAAAAAATGCCATAATTCTATACCAAATACGAAAAAAGGGATGAAACATGGTAAGGTAATTGGATTGTTTTATTGACGCGAAATATAACTTTAGAAAAAACTTTATAAAATGGTTGTGACACCTACCATATTATGTAGAAGAAAATGAAAAAGTTCTGCAGGGCGAAATAAAAAAACCTTAAAATCTTGGCAGGTATTACATATATAAATAAATTAGCGGTATCCAACAGATAATGTTCTGGGTCACCCTGGTCCACATTTTGGTCGATATCTGGAAAACGCCTTCACATATACAACTACCACCACTCCCTTTTAAAACTCTCATTAATGCCTTTAATTTGACACCCATATCGTACAAACTCATTCTAGAGTCACCCCTGGTCCACCTTTATGGCGATATCTCGAAAAGGCGTCCACCTATAGAACTAAGCCCACGCCCTTTTAAAATACTCATTAACACCTTTCATTTGATACCCATATCGTACAAACTCATTCTAAAGTCACCCCTGGTCCACCTTTATGGCGATATCTCGAAAAGGCGAACACCTATAGAACTAAGGCCCACTCCCTTTTAAAATACTCATTAACTCCTTTCTTTTGATACCCATATTGTACAAACAAATTCTAGGGTCACCCCTGCTCCACGTTTATGGCAGTATCTCGAAACGGCGTCCACCTATGGAACTAAGGATTACTCCCTTTTAAAATACTCACTAACACCTTTCATTTGATACCCATATCGTACAAACGCATTCTAGAGTCACCCCTGGTCCACCTTTATGGCGATATCTCGAAAAGGCGACCACCTATACAACAACCACCACTCCCTTTTAAAACCCTCATTAATACTTTTAATTTGATACCCATATCGTACAAACACATTCTAGAGTCACCCCTGGTCCACCTTTGTGGCGATATTTCGAAACGGCGTCCACCTATAGAACTAAGAGCCACTCCCTTTTAAAATTCTCATTAACACCTTTCGTTTGATGCCCATATAGTACATATTGAAGAAAATGAAAAAGTTCTGCAGGGCGAAATAAAAAAACCTTAAAATCTTGGCAGGTATTACATATATAAATAAATTAGCGGTATCCAACAGATAATGTTCTGGGTCACCCTGGTCCACATTTTGGTCGATATCTGGAAAACGCCTTCACATATACAACTACCACCACTCCCTTTTAAAACTCTCATTAATGCCTTTAATTTGACACCCATATCGTACAAACTCATTCTAGAGTCACCCCTGGTCCACCTTTATGGCGATATCTCGAAAAGGCGTCCACCTATAGAACTAAGCCCACGCCCTTTTAAAATACTCATTAACACCTTTCATTTGACACCCATATCGTACAAACTCATTCTAGAGTCACCCCTGGTCCACCTTTATGGCGATATCTCGAAAAGGCGTCCACCTATAGAACTAAGCCCACTCCCTTTTAAAAATACTCATTAACACCTTTCATTTGATACCCATATCGCACAAACAAAGTCTAGAGTCACCCCTGGTCCACCTTTATTGCGATACCTCGAAAAGGCGTCCACCTATAGAACTAAGGCCCACTCCCTTTTAAAATACTCATTAACTCCTTTCTTTTGATACCCATATTGTACAAACAAATTCTAGGGTCACCCCTGCTCCACGTTTATGGCAGTATCTCGAAACGGCGTCCACCTATGGAACTAAGGATTACTCCCTTTTAAAATACTCACTAACACCTTTCATTTGATACCCATATCGTACAAACGCAGTCTAGAGTCACCCCTGGTCCACCTTTATGGCGATATCTCGAAAAGGCGACCACCTATACAACAACCACCACTCCCTTTTAAAACCCTCATTAATACTTTTAATTTGATACCCATATCGTACAAACACATTCTAGAGTCACCCCTGGTCCACCTTTGTGGCGATATTTCGAAACGGCGTCCACCTATAGAACTAAGGGCCACTCCCTTTTAAAATTCTCATTAACACCTTTCGTTTGATGCCCATATTGTACAAACAAATTCTAGGGTCACCCCTGGTCCACCTTTATGGCGATATCTCGAAACGGCGTCCACCTATGGAACTAAGGATTACTCCCTTTTAAAATACTCATTAACACCTTTCATTTGATACCCATATTGTACAAACAAATTCTAGGGTCACCCCTGCTCCACGTTTATGGCAGTATCTCGAAACGGCGTCCACCTATGGAACTAAGGATTACTCCCTTTTAAAATACTCATTAACACCCTTCATTTGATACCCATATCGTACAAACGCATTCTAGAGTCACCCCTGGTCCACCTTTATGGCGATATCTCGAAAAGGCGACCACCTATACAACAACCACCTCTCCCTTTTAAAACCCTCATTAATACCTTTAATTTGATACCCATATCGTACAAACGCATTCTAGAGTCAACCCTGGTCCACTTTTATGGCGATATTTCGAAACGGCATCCACCTATAGAACTAAGGCCCACTCCCTTTTAAAATACTCATTAACACCATTCGTTTGATGCCCATATTGTACAAACAAATTCTAGGGTCACCCCTGGTCCACCTTTATGGCGATATCTCGAAACGGCATCCACCTATGGAACTAAGGATTACTCCCTTTTAAAATACTCATTAACACCTTTCATTTGATACCCATATCGTACAAACGCATTCTAGAGTCAACCCTGATCCACCTTTATGGCTATATCGCTAAATGGCGTCCACCTATAGAACTATGGCCCGCTCCCTCATAAAATACTCTTTAATGCCTTTCATTTGATACCCATATCGTACAAACACATTCCAGGGTTTCCCTCGGTTCATTTTCCTACATGGTTATTTTCCCTTATGTTGTCACCATAGCTCTCAACTGAGTATGTAATGTTCGGTTACACCCGAACTTAACCTTCCTTACTTGTTTTTATTTAGCACACATATATATTCATCATCATGATATATTCAACGACTGCCAAATTACGGCTTGAAAAACTTTCAATTACCTTCTTTCAAAAGTGGGCGGTGCCATGCCCATTGTCCAAAATTTTACTAATTTTCTATTTTACGTCATAAGGTCAACCCACGTACCAAGTTTCATCGCGTTATCCGTCTTTGGTAACGAATTATCGCACTTTTTGGGTTTTTCGAAATTTTCGATATCTAAAAAGTGGGCGTGTTTATAGTCCGATTTCGTTCATTTTAAATAGAGATCTGAGATGAGTGCTCAGGAACCTACATACCAAATTTCATCAAGATACCTCAAAACTAACTCAAGTTATCGTGTTTACGGACGGACGGACATGGTTAAATAAATTTCTTTTTTCGCCCAGATCATTTTGATATATAGAAGTCTATATCTATCTCGATTAGTTTATGCCGCTACGGATTACCGTTATGCGAACAAAGTTAATATACTATGTGAGCTCTGCTCAGCTGAGTATAAAAATGTTTACATCACAATTCTCAAGCAATACTACATATCTCCTGTGATAGAACAGAAAAACACGTAACTCTTACTTACGCGCTTTTGGCTTGCTATGGATTTTCAGAATCCCGAGAAAAAAAATCTATTAAGGATTTCAACCCGTTTTTTTCTATCTCATTTCTGAGTACCTTAAACTAAAACCAAAAGAAAACAACGTAACTTAAAATGTACGAAAACCTTTAAATGGGTGCACGACAAAAGTAAGCAACTTTTAAAGAATCCCCATTATTGCTGCACATATTGCACTTTTGGCCGAAAAATTACGACGGACCAATTCTCCAATATCCTTAGAAGCTCCACCAATAGTTTCATTGCCCAATCGGTGATGGGCTCTGAAATTTCGTCATTTTAAAAATATCTGAAGTTACGTGCTTTTGTAAAACAAAACAAGTAAAGTGTCTAAGTTCGGGTGTAACCAAACATTATATACTCAGCGTGAGCTTCAATTGTACATTTCATTTCAGATAAATAACTTTTCTACATAACAAGTGACACCGCCCGTTTAAAAAAAAAAATGTCTCCCCATTTTCTCTTACAATAAAACTTGATAAGTGAAATATCATTGATTCAAAACTATTATTGCTAATCTATAGCAATTATTCTAGTCTACAACCCTTTTAAACTTGTTTTATATCTAAGTTGCCGTGGTGTTTAACCGATCCCGTCCATTTTAACTAGAAATATATTCTGCTAGAATTTCATTACGATATGTTAATTTTTCTTCGAATTATGGCTCGCGAAACATAGAAAATTGTTTAGTCATAAAAAGGGCGGTGCCACACCCATTTTCAAAAATTTTAGTATTTTCCAATTTAGTGTTATAATTCAATTTATAAAGTAAAATTCTATTGACACAATGCTCCTTTTCGCTAAGATATAGCTTATTATTTTCGTCTACGACGCTTTTAGAAATCTTTTATATAAAACTGGGCGTGGTCTTTAACCGATCTCGTCCATTTTTTCCTATAAATACTTCCCGCTATAGGGAAAATTTGTGTACCCAATTTTATTACGATCCGTTAATTTTTATTCGAGTTATGGCTCCCGAAACATAGAAAATTGCTTAGTCATAAAAGGGAAGGTGCCACGCCCATTTTTTTAAAAGTGGGCGTGGTCCTTAACCGATTTCGTTAATTTTTCTTCAAAGCATTCCTTATAGTAAAGGCAACCTCTCTGCCGAATTTTGCTACGATAGGTTTAACGAATTTGATTTATGATTAATAATATTTGTAAAATTGATTTTATCACAAGTGGGCGGTGCCACGCCCATATTAAAAAATGTTTCCAAATTTTTTTCAAGAGTCTCAATATTAGTCAACATGTCAACATGTTTGTTTTCTAACATTTTATATTGTGACGAATATTAGTAACACTAAGGCATACTAACATCTCTAAGCCGATACTAAGCAGTCACTTGTATCTACATAAACAAATCAATCATTATGTCTACATATATACATACAAGAAGCGGAGAGGTATGCACAAGCACATGCATATATCTGAGATTCTCACAAAAGTATGCAATCATCGGTCGAAGTATCACTCACATATACACGCGCATATGAGAAGCTATAAACGTGCATCTGTAGTTTATAGCTGGTAAACAAGTAGTAAATTCTAAAAGGAGAAATGCCTAGAAGTATGCGAACGAGGAAACCGAAGAGTATAAAAGCAGCACCAGCTGAGGTATGGGCAATCAGTTTGATTTAAGCACGCTATCAGTTGCGAAGTATAAGTGTTATTGTGAAGTGTTCTAATAAAGACATTTTTCATTATTGAATATTGGAGTTATTTATTCAACAATTTAGCGATGCAAACGTTAGTAGAAGGTGTAAAATAAGCGGAGTTTCAGTAAAATCGTTAGTAGTGTACCAAATTTGGTGAAAATATCTCAGTATTTACTCAAGTTATCGTGCTAACGGACGGACGGACATGGCTTAATCAATTTTTTTTCTATACTGATGATTTTGATATATGGAAATCTATATCTATCTCGATTCCTTTATACCTGTACATCCAACCGCAATCCAATCAAAGCTAATATACTCTGTGTGCAAAGCACGCTCAGTATAAAAATGTAAAAGTATGAAAAAGAATGTTGTCTTATAATTTCATAGAACTTAAGTCCAAGTTACGTGGTTTTGTTGTGACATTTTATATGAAATGCTAAAAACTTGTCATTTTCTGGGGGCGTAACTTTACATTTTAATAAATGAATACCAAGCTAGGAATCAAAAATGTTATCCCCTTATACTTAAAAAACTATAGAGTTTAGGCTATCCCAAAAAGATAAACGTTTTTCAAATAGATTGATATTTCATGGAGATATGAACTTCTACGCAAATTCTTAATTTCCCACAATGTTCAAAAAAATAGTTACATGTTTTTGTTCTATTGCAGGAGATATGTCTTAAAATTTTTGTCTCTTCATAATGATGGGCAGCCATAAATATTTAGCGCAATCATCACTCAAAGGCATCTTGAAATGTCGAAATAAATAAAAGATGACCACAATGGACATATAACGGAATTCATGCTTCAATTAATCCACACCCAGTCCCATTACAACTTTTTTAATGTATGTATATATAAACCCTTTTCGTATCACAAAATCGCATTACCTTTCATCTGTCTTCCACTCCTTTAACTTTGCAATAACAAAGTAGGTTTTTTCGTGGTAACGCATTAATATTGCAGATGAATGTTGGCATGCAGTTCAGAAAAAATTCATTTATGTAGATGCATTTGTGCTTGCAAGTTTAAGTGATGCATAAAAATTGCTTGAATGGCCTGAATTAGTTTTATGTCACCAACGCATTGTCGGCAAATTTTTTTGCTATTGTACATTGACTGCAGCTGTCATCAAAAAGTGCCAAGCCCTTTCGTTGCTAATGTCTTCGATGGATGGGGCTTGTGTGGTAAATGCATGGATTCCGAATGCTGTGTGTTTGGGTGCAAACGATAACTCTGTTGCAGGTTATGTTAATGCTACAATTAGTTATTGTCAGTTTTCAGTAAAATTTTTTTTTACTCATTAGTACTGTTGAGAATGTTTGATATGTGCGCTATAAATCTTTGTATTCAATTCTGTGGTTCACAATTTGAAATCGAAGAAAAAGACTCTTAAAAAAACCACCAGCGTAGCAAGAGAACGTGACCTAGCAAGACAACCCGACCGTAGAGACCTCGATATTAGGAATCTCAACTTGGATATTATATGGTTGGTAAATGAACACAAACGCGATAAAAGAGAAGAGCACTTAAAGAACTGCTACTTCTCTGCGGGTGTTGGTAAACTGTGGTCAAAGGTCAAATCCTTCTTCGATCCAAAGAAACACTTTGATGAAGTATCTATCGCTTTTGGTGATACAACTTTATCGGACTAGAAGAAATGCGCGAGCGAGTTTTACCTATAATTTATAATGCATCCTTCAGTAAATAAGGCCAAACGTAGTGCTAACAGACGGACACACAACCAAACACAAACACTATGTGTCATCCATTACCATCACCTTCACAGAGGTTGAAGAAGCCATCAAAAAAGCCAAGGCCTCTAAATCAATAGGCCCAGACGAAATAGTCGTACTATTGCTAAAAAACCTTGGCGCTGAAACAATAACTACCTAATGCACGTTTTCAACCTGTCGTTGAAGTCCTTTGTCATTCCCTTTACTACTAAAGCCTGGGAACCAGCTAACGAAGGCGAGTCAGGTCGACCGATATCACTCATTTCACCAGTGGTAACCACGTTACTGTTGGCAACCATAATTTCGAAATAGTAAAATACTTCCTTTATTTGGGAACCAGCTTTGACAGAAACCACAACACCATCTCTGAAATCCAGCGAACAATCACTCTTGCAAATAAATGCTACTTTGGACTAGGTAGGTAATTGAAAAGTAAAGTCCTTTCTCGGCAAACAAGTCCCTTATCGTACCCGTCCTGCTATATGGTGCAGAAGCGTGATCCATGATAAGATCAGATCAAGCGACTTCGCGTTGCCGTAATTTTCGAGAAAAAAGTTCTTCCAAAGATTTATAGAACTCTATGCGTTGGCAACGTCTAGTACCGAAGAAGATTTAATTATGAGCTGTACGATCTTTACGCAGTATAGCGAATTAGAACACAGCTGCTATGCTGACTAGGCCATGTTTGTGGATGAAGGATGACGTCCGGCTAAGAAAGTATTTTTATCGGATTCCGCATTTGGAAGCAGAGGAAGAGGGCGGCCCCCATTCCTCTGCAAGGACTAGGTGGAAAACGATTTAAATTCTCTTGGTGTGGCCAGAAGAAGCGACTGGTGCGCCTTGTTGGACGGCCATCACCATTTCAACTGTTAAGTGCCAATTAAGTCGGTAAGTAAGTAAGTAATTAAAGGTTTAACCACAGCGAAGCGAGGCAGCGTTTGCTAGTATGAGTGCAGGAAAATCTCGTATCGCTATGTAGGTATATGAGCGAAGAACTCGGACCTACTGGACCAATTTTGAAAAAATAGGTAACCGCTTGTAATTCGATCCGACTTAATCACAGAATATTTTTAATCTTAAAAAAATAATAAAAAAATTGTTTTAAACTTAAACGGTTTTATCGAAAACAATACTTACATGAGTTAATAATACTAAAAGCAGAAAATAATTAGGTAGGTCCTAGGTACTAGTCATCACACTTCTCATCAATCTAGGGCGTTGATCAGTCAGTTAAATAAAAACGTTGGACGCGTCAAATTTCTAAAAATGTGAGGCGTAGCATAACCTTATTAAGATTCAGTTGGTCTTACTTATGGCTATCAATAGAAATTTGACGCGTCCAACGCTTTTATGTAATTGTCTGATCAACGCCCTAGATTGATGAGGAGTGTGATGACTAGCACCTAGGACCTACCTAATTATTTTCTAGCTTTTAGTATTATTATTACTTCATGTAAGTATTATTTTCAATAAAACCATTTAACTTAAACACACATTTTTTTTTTTAATTATTTTATTTTCAAGTTATTGCCTATTATTTTACATTCTATTTAGTTCATTTAGTGACTCATTATTACAAGAACTCTTTCCCGACAATTTGTTTCAATCTAAGTTCTCAATACACAATCCTTCCAAAGACTTTACTCGACTCTGTGCCACGTATGCTTGTCCCTCCTCGATTTCAAAAATATTTTGATGTCACTTTTACCGGACTCTGTCTAATATTTGTTCCAAATACGGGCCAAATCGGACATCATAGGTCGCTTTCTATTCATGTATGTATTATGTGCTGAGCTCAGGCCAAGGGGGTCACTGCTGGCGGACAGTGAACGGCCTATTAATTAGGTTAGCTGCGAATATCAAATAAGCAGCCCTCGACCAAGAGCGGCTGGTGAGGAGGGTTTGGCTTAAAAGGCCTAAAGCACCCTGAGAACCTCCAGTGACAGGGCGAGTAGATGCCGCCCTGAATTAAGCATCCACAGCCTAGTGCGGGGTTGCTTCGAGGGAATACCTACCCAAGATAGGGAGGCAACTATACGACGTGGGATACACACTCAGGAAGGTAAAGAGGTAAATTATTTGTAAATTTAAGGTGATTGTCACATTAAGACTGAGCCCAGTAAGGTCTTAATTAAGGTATACTGGAATCAACGACTCGGATATGTTTGTTAAGGGCTGGCGAATGTGGCATTCGGAAATCTCAGTACACGGCTTGACACACCGTCGAAATGACTTTCCGGTTAATGTCCCATTCGTCTCCGTCCCGTTAAAACCTTGGCAGGCCTTGGGGTACGTTCAAAGTCCGTCATCATTAAGTTGGTGGTGCAGGTTCGGTTGAGATCCTCCCGATTAATACTGATCTGGCTCTGAACGCAGTCTTCATGAGGGACTGCGTCAACCTTCACGTGGCCTCCCTGCCTTCGCATAGACAACCACGGGATCTATATAGGTAACTGCACACTCGGACCAAGATAGCGGCCTCAAGTGGGGACCCAATTAAATAAATGATGAGCAACAACAATACTAAAATAAAAAACCAAACACAGGAGAATGAAATGGCGTTCAATCCATTTGTAGGAAGGAAGCTAGCTCGCTCTCCAGAAGGGCGTGGCCCATCGGCTGGGGGCCTTAACATTTCGTCGCAAGTGGTAACGAAACCCAAAGGAGCGGAGGCCGAAAGCAAGCAAGGAGCATTGTCGCCGGGTGCTACACCGAAGCTTTGCAAAAAGAACTCCGACAGCAAGGCTCAAACGGGCACACCATTATTAAGTGAGCTAATTAAGCAGGCGTCAGCTGCGTTAAATCAGCAAAACCCCCCTGGAGAGAAAAAGATGACCAAGCTAGGCAAGGCGATTGAGGACTTGATGCAGTTCTTCATAGGGCGTAATAATATACACGCGGAAATCAACCGCTTGGCCTCCGTAATAAAAGTGCTGTACATCGAGTCGGCCCTAGAGGTAAAGAATTTAGAACATAAATTGCGTGCAAGCGAATGCGCCAAGGATAGAAGTCCATCACCCCCAGGAAAGCGACCGAGGAATAATTCGTACTCGACCAAGGAGAACAACGTGGTAAAACCCACTACTACTCTAAAAGATGTCTTACCAGGGCACGTGGGTGGACACAAACGACGGCAAGAAACGCAAGAGAAGACGGAGCAGAAAGAGGAAACTGCAGCCCAAAAGACGGGAGAGTGGCAGTTAGCCAAAAAGAAGAGCAAGAAAAAATCACTTAAGGCTAGGCCGGATGCAATCATCATTTCCAAGGCGGGGGATGCGACGTACGCCGACATATTGCGTAAAGTGAGAAGATGCGACGAATTAAAATCCCTGGGTGATGACGTCAAAACGATTAGAAGAACGTCGAAAGGAGAGCTGTTACTAGAGCTGAAAAAATCGCAAGATGGGAAAACAAGCGCGTACCAAGCAGAAATTGAAGCGGTACTAAAGGACTCAGCTAAAGTTATAACAAAGTCCCAAATGGTCACGCTACAGTGCAGAGATCTCGATGAGATTACTACGCCCGAGGAGATTTGCAACGCCCTCCACCAGCAATGCAACATCAAACTTCCAGATGTGGCTGCCATAAAAAGCATACGCACAGGGTACAGTGGCACGAAGTCGGCACTTATAAGCCTTACAGCGGATGATGCCAAGGCGGTTCTTAATAGAATCCGGGTAGGAGGGTTTCCTGCCGAATTAGAGAGCTCAAGCAAGAAAAACGCTGTTATAGGTGCTGGGGCTACGGGCATATAGCTCAGAAATGTAAGGAGACTGTAGATAGTTCTAGCCTATGCAGGAAATGCGGCCAGGAAGGTCATAAGGCTGCGAGTTGCGAAAATGCACCGAAATGCGCGCTATGTGGGGGACAACATTCAGCAGGCAGTTTTAAATGCCCACAACGAGAGGGCAGCAAAATGACTGTCTCATGAGGGTATTGCAGCTCAATTTAAACCATTGCGAGGCAGCCCAAGAGCTATTATCCCAAACAGTCTATGAAGGAGGATATGACATAGTGGTACTCTCTGAACAATACAAAAATCGCCAGGAGCAGGGTTGGCTCTCAGATTCAGCAGGGAAAGCCTCAATTTGGGCACCAGGGAAATTTCTCCCACAGGAAATTATGACGCCAACGGTAGCAGGATTCACGTGGGCAAAAATCAACGGTATATACGTCTTCAGTTGCTATGCCCCTCCGAGCATGACCATCGCCGAGTTCGAAGACATGATATACGGGATCACCATTGAAGCACGAGGTAAACACCCGCTTTTAGTGTGTGGAGACTTCAATGCATGGTCATCTGTGTGGGGAAGTAGACGAACCAACGAAAGAGGGAGAGTTCTCCTCGAAAGTCTTACTTCTTTGAGGCTAGAACTCCTAAATGAACCAGGGATATATACCTTCGATACAGGTACCAGACGATCCATTATAGATCTCACCTTCGCTAGCAGCGAAATAGCAAGACGAGCAAAATGGTCCATAAGCAACGTCTACACACACAGCGACCATAAAGCTATTAGCGTAGAGCTGCTCGAAACTCCACGAACGGTAGCAGCAAGACATCGATAAAGTAGGAAATGGAAACAGCACCTTTTCGACCCACAAATATTTGACATTATCTGGAAGGACGCCATAGTACGAGAATCGCATGCGGAAGACCAGTCGGTTCAAATCACTAAGTTGCTATGTATGGCATGTGATGCTGCCATGCCCAGAAGTCGCGGAAAAGCACAGCGCACTCCGGTATATTGGTGGAATGACGAAATTGCGGAAGAGCGTAGAAAATGCCACAAAGCACGAAGAACAGCGCAGAGGGCACGCTCATCACCACGATATGCAGAGCTACACAGCACCTATGTCGCACAAAGAAAGGCACTTAAAAATGCCATAAAAAAGAGCAAGAAGTTATGCTTTAGGGAACTGCTGGATAATGTCGACCTAGATCCTTGGGGATCAGCCTACAGAACTGTGATGGCCAAAGTTAAAGGACCCATATCACAGCAACCTACGTGCACGATACTGATGAATATTATTGTTGAAACACTTTTCCCGGCGCAAGATCGCTGGACTTATCCAAGCGAGGATCTAGAAAGTACGGAAATTCCGCAAATTACAGAGCAAGAGGTGCTGGACGCTGCAAAAAGAGTTGCTGATAACAAATCCCCAGGACCCGACGAAGTACCAAACATAGCCCTTAAAGCCGCGATTACAACTAGGGCTACATTATTTACTGATCTTTTTAATGCCTGTATGCAAGAAGGCGTGTTTCCTCGCCCGTGGAAACGACAAAGACTTGTCCTATTGCTGAAACGTGGTAAACAGCCGGACAAACCATCCTCATATAGGCCACTTTGTATGCTGGATTCCCTAGGGAAGATTTTCGAGCGTATAATTAGTGAGCGCCTACAGCTGACTCTAGAAAGACCAGGTGGCTTATCGAATAGTCAATATGGATTTCGCAAATCAAGATCCACCGTAGATGCAATACAAACAGTCGTCAATATAGCTAGAGAAGCTATCTCTGGAGGCCAAAATAAAAGGAAGTTCTGTGCACTGATTATGTTGGACATCAAGAATGCTTTTAACACTGCGAACTGGATGCAGATAATGGCAGCGCTGCAAAGCTTCGGCACTCCAGCTTACTTACGCAGAATTATAGGTAGCTATCTTAAAGACAGAGTACTTCTTTTTGACATGGATCAAGGAGCTAAAGAGTACAAAATCACAGGAGGCGTCCCACAGGGATCTGTTCTCGGTCCAACGCTTTGGAATGTAATGTATGACGGGGTGCTAAAGATTGATCTACCAGAAAACACGCAAATTGTGGGATATGCTGATGATATTGCAGTGGTAGTAGTGGCCAAGAAACTGGACCTGCTTCAAGCATTATGTAATGACGCCGTAGCAAGAATAAAGGAATGGCTGACCAATACAGGACTGGAGTTGGCTAGCCAAAAGACGGAAGTGGTATTAGTAAGCTCCAAACGGTCGGCGAACGAGTTCGTCTTAACTGTCGGGGATCATCAAATCACCTCAAAGGATTCCTTAAAATACTTAGGAGTGCACATTGACTCTAAGTTAACTTTCAAAGAGCACTTCAGAGCGGTGGGGGAGAAAATTACCAAAGTTAATGGATCACTTATGCGAATAATGCCTAACATTGGTGGTCCGCGCGAAGCTATACGTCAGCTATTGTCCACAGTAACCAGCTCAATAATACTATACGCAGCACCAGTGTGGTATGGATCTAAACAGACCCATCAAAAATATATATTAGCAGCGTACCGACTTGCTTCTTTAAGAATAGCAAGTGCTTATCGGACGGTGTCCGACGACGCGATCCTGGTTCTAACCCGGAAAATCCCAGTGGACTTACTGGCAAGCGAAATGGCCGATCTGTATAACACTAATATCGAGCGACCATCTGAAGAAGACAAGAAAAGAGCAAGGACACAAACAATAGCTAAGTGGCAAGAACGGTGGGAGGCCTCGAGTAAAGGGCGTTGGACTTTCACACTAGTTTGGAACGTAGCTCAATGGAATGAGCGGAAGCACGGCGAACTGAACTACCATCTCACGCAAATAATGAGTGGACATGGCGGTTTCAAAGAGTATTTATGGAAGCGTAGGATAGAGGAAGATCCTCATTGCCCAATGTGTACTACAGAGTTAGAAAACGCAGAACACGTCATGTTCTACTGCCCCCGTTTCCACGAAGAAAGACTCACCTTGCATGGAGTCTTTGGGGAGGAACCTACCACGAGAAATTTAGTTTCACATATGTGCAGCAGGAAAGAATGCTGGACTGCAGTGAGCAAAATGGCATTTATAGTAATGACACGCCTGATGGATGCTGAGAGGGAGCGCAGAGAAATGCGCATGCGAAGCAGTGGTGATTAAATGGACACTCAGAGCAAATAGCGGGAACCTGGACGCAGGGACAACAGTAGGCTCTTAAAAAATGAGAAATATGGAACGCCACCCTGAAGTAATGCGAAAGTGGTGCCGGGGTGGGCGACGGTTCCAGAACGGGGCTGTTTTTTAGTCTACGGACACACGGTTGCTGCGACGGCAGCAATTATGGTGCATTAGGCATTTTTCAGCCTCCCCACAAAAAAAAAAAAAAAAAAAAAAAAATGTATTATGTGTTCCAAATATGGACCAAATGGGACCACAAATACGATTTTTTGCATATCTCGATCCATGCCCCACATATCGGAGTTTTTTTCTTATTATTGCATTGTCATCGGGTTCTGAACTATGTTCCAAGTTTCAAGCTTGTGGCTTATCGGGAAGTTACTTAAATTTCAATACACAGTCAAGCTACTAAATAAAACCGTTTAAAAATACCGTCGTTGTACACATTTCAAATTAATAACACAATTCAACTCTGCGAATACATACATATATAAACAATTACTAGGAAATATTCCTCTGAAAAACTAAAGCAAGTGTTTTGCGAAAGCTGAGCTCATTTCATTTCTCTGGAATATGCATAAATTCCATGAATTGTTTATATAAATTGAGCAAACTCTTTTTGTTCAACTAAGGAAAAAAAAAAGTTTTCTGTGTATAGCTTTAACACGTGCGTCAAGCTGGCAGACCCAAGTGCTCAAAAAAATGTTTAAGTTGCTCGAGAATTAAGTGCATTTTAGGTGCTATTTAAGGCCACAAAAGATAATTTAGGCGCTCATTTGGTTTTCGAGATATTCGCAAAAAAGTGTGGGTCTGCTAGCTTAACGTCAAGCTAGCAGACCCACAGCTTAAATTAAATTTTTTTTAATAAAAAATATATCAAAATTAGGAGCTATTTAGGTGCTTTTTAGGGCCACAAAAGATAATTTAGGTTTTCATTTCGTTTTCGAGATATTCGTCGCATACCAGCTTAACGTCAAGCTAGCAGACCCACAACTTAAATTTCATTTTATTTTAAATAAAAAATATATCAAAATTAGGAGCTATTTAGGTGCTCGCACAGAGGAACACCCTGCACAACAGTCACAAGTGGCTGAAGGGGACCTCGAATACTCTAAACCAAAAGGGAAAGGGGAGGACGACGACGTCAAGACGAAGGTGCTGGAGGGGGACAAACAGCCCAATGGTGCTGCGAGTCCTACAGATAAACCTCCAACACAGTAAAGTGGCGTTGAGCGAACTCCTCCTAACCCTTGAGGAGGGTTCGTTTGACGTGACGCAGATCCAGGAGCCGTGGATCTCATCGGGGGGAAAGGTTTCTGGACTTAGCGCGCGCGGGTTTGGCGTTTACTACGCGCAACCGGAAGGACAGGTGCGAGTTATAGTAATGGTAAGGAAACAGCTGCATTCATATATGCTGCCTAATTACACCACTGAGGATCTCGTAGCGGTGGCCGTTGAGCAAAAGAATAAGCAGGCATTTATCCTGGCGTCCTGCTACATGGCCCATGCTGCGGAGGTCCCACCGATGGAGTGAAAAAGGCTAGTACAGGAGGAAGGGCGCAAATGGCGGTTGGTCATAGGCGCAGATGCAAATGCGCACCACAATGCGTGGGGAAGAGCAGATACGAACGAGAGAGGCGAATCTCTGTTTTGTTACATCCTGCAAACTAATTTGCAGATAGCCAACAGGGGAAATGTCCCTACATACATTGGTCCAACATCCAGCAATGTTCTGGATATTACATTGAGCTCCGAGCGTGATATATCAAGGTATGATTGGATGGTTCTTGATAGACCATCCTTCTCCGACCATGCGTATATCAGCTTCAACATCCCCCTAAAGAGGGTAGAGAAGGGAGGAACCTTGAGAAACCCTAGGTCAACGAACTGGACTAAATTCCAGGAACATGTAGAAACAAAACTGGGCAACCCAAAGAGGTTGCTAATGTAGAGGAACTGAAGGAGTCGAGTGAATTCCTAACAAGGACGCATATGACAGCGTATAACAAAGCTTGCCCTCTAAGAAGATTCAGAGGAAAAGCAAAGCCGCCATGGTGGAGCAATGAGCTGAGTCTTCTAAGAAGACAGGTTAAAGAAATGTTTAAGCTCGCAAAGACCGCGGAAAGCGAAGCGTGTCGGGAGGAGTACAGGTATCTACTGAGGATCTACAAGCGTGAAATTACCAGGGCGAAGAGAAACTCATGGAAAAGTTTCTGTACGGACATAGAGTGCTCCAGCGAAACAGCACGGTTGAAAAAAGTCCTAGCAAAGGGAAACATAGTCCAGGGACTAATAAAGAAAGAGAATGAGGAATGGTCACGTAATAGTGAGGAATCCCTTGAGGTGCTTCTCGATACACATTTCCCATCGGGAGACGGTTTAGAGGAGCCAGCAGACATCACTCACACTTCGATCACGGAGCTAGTAGTGCCGGGCTTGGTGACCCAAGATCGAGTGGACAGTGAAGACGTTTTCTAAGTTTAAATCGCCGGGCCCAGATGGTATATTCCCGGACATGCTACAAGTCTCAAGTAGGGCGGTCGTGGAATGGCTTAAAATAATATTCGATGGGTGCATACGACTGAATTAGGTACCGCACTCTTGGAGAACTGCTCGTGTAGCTTTTCTACCAAAGGCGGGGAAGATCGGTCACGTGTATCCCAAAGGCTATAGACCCATTAGTTTAACATCATTTCTGCTCAAAACCTTTGAGAGGCTGATAGATGTGTACATAAAGTCTAACGTGGATGAAAAGCTGCTCTCCACAACACAGCATGCGTACACCAAAGGCAAGTCGGTAGACACCGCATTGCATAGGGTTGTAATAAGCATAGAGAAATCCCTGGAATATAAGGAGTATGCTCTAGGAGTCTTCTTGGACATTGCCGGGGCTTTCAATAATGTTGCAAAATGGGCGATTATGGATGGTCTTAATTACATTAAAGTACATCCTGCCTTAATCAGATGGATCGGCTGCATGTTAAATTGCAGAAAGATTACATCACAATGGGGATTGTACGAGGCCACGAAATCAGTGGACAGGGGCACGCCGCAGGGAGGGGTGCTATCACCTCTGCTGTGGACGCTGGTCCTCAACCAACTGCTCAGGCAATTCGATGAGGGACCCGTAAAACTTACGGCTTACGCAGATGACGTTGCAATTGTCATAAGTGGAAAGTGCCTTCCAACGATTAGTTCTTTGATGGATCGGGCGCTTCGCGATATTCATACTTGGGCATCTAATGTCGGGCTGAAAGTCAATGCGAAGAAGACGGATATGGTCTTGTTTACAAAGAGGTACAATGTCCCAAATTGGACCAGGCCTAAGTTAGGAGGGGTGACCTTACAGGAGAAACTTTGCAAAAAATATTTAGGAATCATCCTAGACAGTAAGCTGTCATGGAAGCTCAACGTGGAGGAGAGTGTCAAGAAGGCCTCAACGGCACTCTATGCATGTAAAAGAATGCTGGGGTGTACGTGGGGCCTCTCGCCCTCTCTTTCTCATTGGGTTTTTACAGCGATTGTAAGCCCTATTTTATACTATGGAGTTCTTGTTTGGTGGAACGCCACACAAAAAACAACATACCTCAAAAAATTATAGTGGGTATGCAGACTATCGATGCTTAGCATTACGGGAGCCCTGAAAACAACCCCGACGGTTGCACTGTATGCCATTTTGCACATCCCACCTGGTAGACCTGGTAGCAAAGAACAAAGCGTTAACGACCGCAACCAGGCTCGGTGCTTCGGGGCAACTTGAGCGCCGACCATGTGTAGTAGCCATAGTAGTATAGCGTCATCAATCTCAAGACGAACAGACTACATGATTCCCTATCTGCGCTTCGAGGGAGAGCTTAAGGCCACAATAGAGGTGGACGGTTGGCGCAAGGGTGCGCAAATGGCGGACGAGGCGATACATGTGTTCACCGATGGTTCCAAAGTAGTGGAAAGAGTAGGGTCTGCGGTATACTGCGCTGATCCGGAAATAAGCAGATCCTACAGGCTGCCGGATTACTGTAGCGTTTTCCAAGCGGAAATATTAGCCGTAACCAAAGCAGTAGAAACCCTGGAAGAGAATAGCTTAAGCTGCAACCGTGTTAACTTTTATATTGACAGTCAAGCAGCAATTATGGCAATAATCTCGCATAGCAAAGCATCTAAATGCGTGTTAGAGTGTAAGCAGTCTCTGGAGAGAATCGGGACAGGGAGAAGCATACATCTATATTGGGTCCCAGGGCATATGGGAATAGATGGGAATGAAAAAGCGGACGAACTAGCTAAAAAGGGCGCATCCCTTGAAGCTTGCTCCGTAGATGTCCCAATTAGATTGGGCGAGATTAAGCGAAGTCAAGAGGTGCACATGATCGCGGGGCAGTAAAGTGTCGAAGATTATGTGTAGGTCTTACAACCTTAGACTAACACAGTTGCTCCTCTCATTAAAAAGAGAGGACTGTAGACTCATGACGGGTATTCTGACTGGACACTGCCTTCTGGCGTCACATGCCTTTAAACTAGGCTTGGTCAGTGATAGCAGATGTAGGAAGTGCGGGTTGGAGGAGGAAACGATCGAGCACGTTCTGTGCTCTTGCCCTGCCTTGTCAGGCTACGACTCCAACTATTAGGAGTGATACAGCTATCAGATCTAGAAGCAGCAAGTGGCTTAAGTCCTAGGTAGCTTCTAGTATTTACCAAGAGGACGGAGTTATTTTATAACATAGGTCCTGGTTTTTGATAGGGTTTTTCAGTTTGGTCGTTAAAACAAACTTCTGGTAACACTACGGACTCAATCAGTCTATGTGAGGTCCTCATGGACCGGCCAGTTCAACCTACCTACCTAGGGTCACAAAAGATAATTTAGGTTTTCATTTCGTTTTCGAGATATTCGCAAAAAAGTGTGGGACTGCTAGCTTAACGTCAATCTAGCAGACCCACAACTTAAATTTCACTTTCTTTTAAATAAAAAATATATCAAAACAAGTAAGGAAGGTTAAGTTCGGGTGTAACCGAACATTACATACTCAGTTGAGAGCTATGGTGACAACATAAGGGAAAATAACCATGTAGGAAAATGAACCGAGGGAAACCCTGGAATGTGTTTGTACGACATGTGTAACAAATGAAAGGCATTAAAGAGTATTTTATGAGGGAGTGGGCCATAGTTTTATAGGTGGACGCCATTTAGGGAAATAGCCATAAAGGTGGATCAGGGTTGACTCTAGAATGCGTTTGTACGATATGGGTATCAAATGAAAGGTTTTAATGAGTATTTTAAAAGGGAGTAATCCTTAGTTCCATAGGTGGACGCCGTTTCGAGATATCGCCATAAAGGTGGACCAGGGGTGACCCTAGAATTTGTTTGTACAATATGGGTATCAAAAGAAAGGTGTTAATGAGTATTTTAAAAGGGAGTAATCCTTAGTTCCATAGGTGGACGCCGTTTCGAGATATCGCCACAAAGGTGGACCAGGGGTGACCCTAGAATTTGTTTGTACATTATGGGCATCAAACGAATGGTGTTAATGAGTATTTTAAAAGGGAGTGGGCCTTAATTCTATATGTGGATGCCGTTTCGAAATATCGCCATAAAGGTGGACCAGGGGTGACTCTAGAATGCGTTTGTACGATATGGGTATCAAATGAAAGGTGTTAATGAGTATTTTAAAAGGGAGTAATCCTTAGTTTCATAGGTGGACGCCGTTTCGAGATATCGCCATAAAGGTGGACCAGAGATGACCCTAGAATTTGTTTGTACAATATGGGTATCAAAAGAAAGGTGTTAATAAGTATTTTAAAAGGGAGTAATCCTTAGTTCCATAGGTGGACGCCATTTCGAGATATCGCCATAAAGGTGGGCCAGGGGTGACCCTAGAATTTGTTTGTACAATACGGGCATCAAACGAAAGGTGTTAATGAGTATTTTAAAAGGGAGTGGGCCTTAGTTCTATAGGTGGACGCCGTTTCGAAATATCGCCATAAAGGTGGACCAGGGGCGACTCTAGAATGTGTTTGTACGATATGGGTATCAAATTAATGGTATTAATGAGGGTTTTAAAAGGGAGTGGTGGTTGTTGTATAGGTGGTCGCATTTTCGAGATATCGCCATAAAGGTGGACCAGGGGTGACCCTAGAATTTGTTTGTACAATATGGGTATCAAAAGAAAGGTGTTAATGAGTATTTTAAAAGGGAGTAATCCTTAGTTCCATAGGTGGACGTCGTTTCGAGATATCGCCATAACGGTGGAGCTGGGGTGACCCTAGAATGCTTTTGTGCAATATGGGTATCAAATGAAAGGTGTTAATGAGTATTTTTAAAAGGCAGTGGGCCTTCGTTCTATAGGTGTTCGACTTTTCGAGATATCGCCATAAAGGTGGACCAGGAGTGACTTTAGAATATGTTTGTACGATATGGGTATCAAATGAAAGGTGTTAATGAGTATTTTAAAAGGGCGTGGGCTTAGTTCTATAGGTGGACGCCTTTTCGAGATATCGCCACAAAGGTGGACCAGGGGTGACTCAAGAATGAGTTTGTACGATATGGGTATCAAATTAAAGGTATTAATGAGAGTTTTAAAAGGGAGTGGTGGTAGTTGTATATGTGAAGGAGTTTTCCAGATATCGACCAAAATGTGGACCAGGGTGACCCAGAACATCATCTGTTGGATACCGCTAATTTATTTATATATGTAGTACCTGCCAAGATTTTAAGGGTATTTTATTTCGCCTCGCAGAACTTTTTCATTTTCTTCTACTTTATATGGTAGGTGTCACAACCATTTTATAAAGTTTTTTCTAAAGTTATATTTCGCGTCAATAAAACAATCCAATTACCTTACCATGTTTCATCCCTTTTTTCGTATTTGGTATAGAATTATGGCATTTTTTGAATTTTTCGTAATTTTCGATATCGAAAAAGTGGGCGTGGTCATAGTCGGATTTCGTTCATTTTTCATACCGAGATAAAGTGAGTTCAAGTAAGCACGTGAACTAAGTTCATTAAAGATATGTCGATTTTTGCTCAAGTTATCGTGTTAACGGCCATGCAGAAGGACAGACGGACGACTTTGTATAAAAACTGGGCGTCGCATCAACCGATTTCACCCATTGTCACAGAAAACAGTTAACGTCATAAAGTCTATGCCCCTACCAAATTTCAAAAGGATTGGTTAATTTTTGTTCGACTTATGGCGTTAAAAGTATCCTAGAGAAATTAAATGAAAAAAGGCGGAGCCACGCCCTTTTTGAAATTTTCTTTTATTTTTGTATTTTGTTGCACCATATAATTACTGGAGTTGAATGTTGACATAATTTACTTATATACTGTAAAGATATTAAATTTTTTGTTAAAATTTTACTTAAAAAAAATTTTTTTTAAAAGTGGGCGTGGTCCTTCTCCGATTTTGCTAATTTTTATTAAGCGTACATACACTAATAGCAGTAACATTCCTGCCAAATTTCATCATGATATCTTCAACGACTGCCAAATTACAGCTTGCAAAATTTTTAAATTACCTTCTTTTAAAAGTGGGCGGTGCCACGCCCATTGTCCAAAATTTTACTAATTTTCTATTCTGCGTCATAAGATCAACTCACCTACCAAGTTTCGTCGCTTTATCTGTCTTTTGTAATGAATTATCGCACTTTTTCGGTTTTTCGAAATTTTCGATATCGAAAAAGTGGGCGTGGTTATAGTCCGATATCGTTCATTTTAAATAGCGATCTGAGATGATCATCAAGATACCTCAAAATTTACTCAAGTTATCGTGTTAACGGACGGACGGACGGACATGGCTCAATCAAATTTTTTTTCGATCCTGATTATTTTGATATATGGAAGTCTATATCTATCTCGATTCCTTTATATATGTACAACCAACCGTTATCCAATCAAACTTAATATACTCTGTGAGCTCTGCTCGACTGAGTATAATTAGGAGCTATTTAGGTGCTTTTTAGGGCCACAAAAGATAATTTAGGTTTTCATTTCGTTTTCGAGATATTCGCAAAAAAGTGTGGGTCTGCTAGCTTAACGTCAATCTAGCAGACCAACAACTTAAATTTCATTTTATTTTAAATAAAAAATATATGAGAATTAGGAGCTATTTAGGTGCTTTTTAGGGCCACAAAAGATAATTTATGTTTTCATTTCGCTTTCGAGATATTCGCAAAAAAGTGAGGGTCTGCTAGCCTCAAGGCTAGAGTTCAACGCTCAGCTCCCGAAAAGCTAGCTGATGAAGAAGTGAAATTCAGAAACATGTCCTAGTAACCATCGCCGTTTGTAAACTTACAATTTTTCTCTAATATCAATTACAAAAACTATTGTATAAAGCAATATGAGCAGTATATAAGTAAATTATGTCAACATTCAACTCCAATAATGATATGGTGCAACAAAATGCAAAAATAAAAGAAAATTTCAAAATGGGAGTGGCTCCGCCCTTTTTCATGTAATTTGTCTAGGATACTTTTAATGCTATAAGTCGAACAAAAATTTACCAATCCTTGTGAAATTTGGTAGGGGCTTAGATTCTGGGACGATAATTTATTTCTGTGAAAAAGGCGGAAATCGGTTGAATCCCCGCCCAGTTTTTATACACAGTCGACCGTCTGTCATTCCGCTCGGCCGTTAACACGATAACTTGAGCAAAAATCGATATATCTTTTCTAAACTCAGTTCACGTAATTATCTGAACTCACTTTGTATTGGTATAAAAAATGGCCGAAATCCGACATGACCACGCCCACTTTTTCGATATCGAAAATTACCAAATACGAAAAAAGGGATGAAACATGGTAGTTGGACTGGTTTATTGATGCAAAATATAACTTTAGAAAAAAACTTTGTAAAATGGGTGTGACACCTACATTGTTAAGTAGAAGAAAATGAAAACGTTCTGCAGGGCGAAATCAAAATCCCTTGGAATCTTGGCAGGAATACTGTTCGTGGTATTACATATATATGTAAATAAATTAGCGGTATCCAACAGATGAGGTTCTGGGTCACCCTGGTCCACATTTTAGTCGATATCTGGAAAACGCCTTGACATATACAACTACCACCACTCCCTTTTAAAAGACTCATTAATACCTTTAATTTGATACCCATATCGTACAAACACATTCTAGAGTCACCCCTGGTCCACCTTTATGGACATATTCTGAAAAGGCGACCTGCTAGATTGACGTTAAGCTAGCAGACCCACACTTTTTTGCGAATATCTCGAAAACTAAATGAAAACCTAAATTATCTTTTGTGGCCCTAAAAAGTACCTAAATAACTCCTAATTTTGATATATTTTTTATTTAAAATAAAATGAAATTTAAGTTGTTGGTCTGCTAGCTTGACGTTAAACTAGCAGACCCACACTTTTTTGCGAATATCTCGAAAACTAAATGAAAACCTAAATTATCTTTTGTGGCCCTAAAAAGTACCTAAATAACTCCTAATTTTGATATATTTTTTATTTAAAATAAAATGAAATTTAAGTTGTTGGTCTGCTAGCTTGACGTTAAACTAGCAGACCCACACTTTTTTGCGAATATCTCGAAAACTAAATGAAAACCTAAATTATCTTTTGTGGCCCTAAAAAGCACCTAAATAACTCCTAATTTTGATATATTTTTTATTTAAAATAAAATGAAATTTAAGTTGTTGATCTGCTATATTGACGTTAAGCTAGCAGACCCACACTTTTTTGCGAATATCTCGAAAACTAAATGAAAACCTAAATTATCTTTTGTGGCCCTAAAAAGCACCAAATAACTCCTAATTTTGATATCTTGTTTATTTAAAATAAAGTAAAATTTAAGCTTAACGTTAAGCTAGCAGACCCACACTTTTTTGCGAATATCTCGAAAACCAAATGAGCACCTAAATTATCTTTTGTGGCCCTAAATAACAAAATGCACTTAATTCTCAAACAACTTAAACTTATTTTTGAGCACTTGGGTCTGCCAGCTTTACGCACGTAGCTTTAACTTAAAAACAAAACGATTTCTATTTCCGTATGTAATAGGTATGTGTTCCAAATATGAGTCAAATCAGACCACAAACACGATTTTTTTAATATCTCGATCCTTGCGCCACCTGGCGGCGATTTTTTTCATAGGTCGCTTTCTTATCGTGTAGTTGCTATGTGTTCCAAATATGAGCCTAATCGGAGCACAAATACGATTTTTTGCAATATTTCGATCCCTGCGCCACCTGTCGGAGTTTTTTCATAGGTCACTTTCATAGGTCGCTTGAGTAAATATTGAGATATCTTCACCAAATTTGTTACACGAGCTTATCTGTACCCAGAATAGATTGGTATTGAAAAAGGGCGAAATGGGATGATAACCACGCCCACTTTTTATATATATAACATTTTGGAAACCATAAAAAACTGATTACTTAGTAAATAATACAACTGGAATGTTGAAATTTGACGTGTGGACTGATATTGAGACTCTTGATAAAAATTTGAAAACATTTTTTAAAATGGGCGTGGCACCACCCACTTGTGATAAAATCAATTCTACAAATATTATTAATCATAAATCAAAAATCTTTAAACCTATCGTAACAAAATTCGGCAGAGAGGTTGCCTTTACTATAAGGAATGCTTTGAAGAAAAATTAACGAAATCTGTTATATTTCTTTGTTTTTTTTTTCATTAAGGATATTTAATTATGTATAAGTTTTTATTTTATTCTTTAATCACTTTTCATATGTACTCTCCTGTTACCCCTTCTCTGTTATGCACTCTAGTATCTTGGCAATTTGAAACGCACACTTGTGGATTTATTTATGAAGGTAAATAGCTCAGCTGTTGGCTCTAACGAATGTAACAATAAGATAGTACTGAAGATTATGAGTGATTGTCATCCTTGATTTCAGGTTTGTTATTTTAACTCGAGAGGTTTGAGTCAAACAAAACTTGATTACTTTAATCACGTTTTTAGCTCTGCGTGCATTGATGTTCTGTGTATTACTGAAACTTGGTTTCAGAATGATATGGCTGATTGTAATTACCAATTTCTTGATTACTGTATTATAAGGAATGACAGACAGCAAGACAAGCGCGGTGGTGGCATCGTCATCTATTATAAAAAGGCATTGCAGGGAAGAGTGATTGACATGTCAGATAATCTTGATCCTGTCGAGTTTTTGATGTTTGAGTTCTTCAATAATTCTGACCGTTGCCTTGTTGTATGTGTATATAATCCGAAAAGGTCGTATGATTTGGATAACTATTTTAAGAGTTTCGAAAAATACATATAGTGCAATTTATGAACACGTTCTCTTGTGTGGAGACTTAAATATAGATCTGCTTGTGGAAAACGATGGGTCCAAACATTTTGTGGATAACATATCAGGCGTAGGATTGGAAGTTGTAAATAAGCTTGATACTCGTTTCGGACCCCATTGCAAACATAGTTTACTAATTTTTTTTGAGTTATAATTTAGATTTGCAATCTACGAATACTAATTCCATTGGCAACCTGTACGTTCGTGATTTAAATAGAGTCAATGTCAGAGCTTTAGCTGCTGAATCATCTTTACTTCCTTTGAGTGACATTTGGTTTGAGGCAGACATAAATAAAAAGGTTGACATTTTTTCCAATTTGGTTAACTACCTGTTTAATAAATAGGTACCATTTAAGAAAATTAGAGCGAACAAAAATAAGCAACCATGGTTCAATCGAGAAGTACTTCAGGCAATAAAAGCAAGAAATAAAAGCTATTCACTTTGGAGGCAATCATCTTGTGATGAAAACTAGCAGGCTTATAAGATATTGCGAAACAGAGCTATGAAAATTACTAGGGATGCCAAAAGGGGTTATTTCCAAAGCAAAGTTGATGTATGCCTACCACCAAAGATTCTCTGGAATAACCTAAAACAACTTGGTATTAAGAATGATTTAAAATCGCAATGCTCGATTGACGCTGATGTAATAAATGATTTCTTTGCTACCAAGTTACCGAATGAGAGTCAGTCATATATTTCCAGCAGCGATTCTTTGCTTGATTGGTGCAGAAAATTTAACTTTTTTAATATCACTGAATCTGAAACAATACAATCCATACTTTCAATAAAATCAAATGCAACAGGGGAAGATAAAATAAGTCTAAGATTTATTAAACGTATATTACCATATGTGATTGCACCCGTGAAAAGAGAATCGACTTCGTCGACTTTAAAGCCGCCTTCGACAGCACGAAAAGGAGCTGCCTATATGCCGCTATGTCTGAATTTGGTTTCCCCGCAAAACTTATACGGCTGTACAAAATGACGTTGAGCAACACTATGAGCTCAGTCAGAATTGGGAAGGACCTCTCCGAGCCGTTCGAAACTAAACGAGGTTTCAGACAGGGTGACCCCCTATCGTGCGATTTCTTTAATTTGATGCTGGATAAAATTATACTAGCTGCAGAACTTAATCGCACTGGAACAATATACTATAAAAGCTTGCAATTACTGGCATATGCTGATGACATTGATATCATCGACCCAAACACCCGCGCTGTTAGTTCTGCTTACTCCAAACTGGAAAAAGAAGTGGTAAAGATGGGTTTGATGGTGAATGAGGACAAAACGAAGTACCTGCTGTCATCCAGCAAAGGGTCAGCACATATGCGCCTTGGCAACCACGCTACTGTTGGCAGCCATAATTTCGAAATAGTAAAAGACTTCGTTTATTTGGGAACCAGCATCAACACTAGTAACAACATCAGCACTGAAATCCAACGAAGAATCAATCTTGCCAATAAATGCTACTTTGGACTAGGTAGGCAATTGAAAAGTAAAGTCCTCTCTCGGCGAACGAAAATCATACTCTACAAGTCACTTATCGTACCCGTCCTGCTATATGGGGCAGAAGCATGGACCGTGACAACAGCAGAAGAAGCGGCTTTGGGAGTGTTCGAGAGAAAAGTTCTTCGAAAGATTTATGGACCTCTACGCGTTGGCGACGGCGAGTACTGAAGAAGATTTAATGATGAGCTGTACGAGCTATACGCAGACATCAACATAGTCCAGCGAATTAAAACGCAGCGGCTGCGCTGGCTAGGCCATGTTATGCGAATGAAAGATGATGCTCCGGCCAAGAAAGTGTTTCTATCGGAACCCGCCTATGGAAGCAGAGGTAGAGGGCGGCCCCCACTCCGTTGGAAGGACCAGGTGGAAAACGATTTAAACTCCCTTGGTGTGACCAATTGGCGCCGGTTGGCGGAGCGAAGGAGCGACTGGCGCGCCTTGTTCGACGGCCATAACCGTTTAGACGGTTAAGCGCCAATTAAGTAAGTAAGTAAGTAAGATTGCGCCTTTGACGCATATTTTAAATTTTGCTTTAACATCTCTAAGTTTTCCTGATGCTTGGAAGGTGGCTAATTTATACCTATTCCAAAAAAGGGTAATGCTTTCCAACCATTTCGGCCAATAAGTATTCCTCCACGCGTCCCGATCAGACAAATTTCTCGACCTAACCGCTGCTAGCCTCTCCAAATGAACCGCCCTTCTATTTCGTGGTTTCCCAATTGTTTGTGTACGGTAGATGACATCACTGATCCTCTTCAAAACTCTGCACGGGCCTTCCCAACTGTACCAAAATTTGGATGGAACACCTTTCTGCCGGTGAGGGTTATATAGCAGTACCAAATCTCCCTCCAAGGAACCTTCCGAATTATTATTCTTGTCGTACCTGTGTTTCATCCTCCTACTCATTATCCTGGGCCGTTCCCTGACACTGTTGTTTGGCCAATGAACTAATTCGTAGAGCTTGCGCTTGACGGATTGGCTTCGCATAATCAGTATCGTTCCGAGGTTTCACAACAGTAGTGCGCCCTGGTTTGAAACCACCTTTGCATTCTTTCTTGGAAATTCTGTCTTTTGTTTTAGTGCATCCATTAGGGTTTGTCAATGCCAGTGTTTTTCTCGCGAGTACCTTGGGTTTTGACTTGTTTGGCCCAGTCATTCCATCAACCTTTGCCCGATTTACTTTCTTTGACTTTTGTGGTCTCTGTTGAATCTCCTCCACCAACACTTGCTTACTGCTGAACCCTTTCTCCAAACTGAACTTAGGTGGTATATCCTGGTTCTTATAGCGCATAACCCTTCTCTGCATATCGATCCTGATGTCATGGTCAACTAAGAAGTCCACTCCCAATATGACTTCATCAATAATCTCCGCTACAACGAATTTGTGTAGAACCATGACCTCCCCATTTAAGACTTCACATACCACTTCTCCCTGGACTTGGTTACACTCGCCAGTAATCGTACGCAATCTTGCTCCAGGTAATGGCTTTACTCTCCTGTTGACCAAATCAGATCGGATTAAGAAATAAGATGCGTCCGTATCTACAGTCAGTACACGTTCTTTGCCATCACATTCCCTCTGACGGTAAGACTACTTGATTTCCTTCCAATTTGCGACACAGATATCACAGGACATTCAATAGATGGAGAAAGCTCTCGATCTTTACATCTCACTCTCTCTTGCTCATCTCCTCCAGCTTTGCGTTTACGACCAGCCAACTTCGAACTACCAGGACCGGTGCTGCAATGACGAGCAATGGGTTACCGCACTTGAAACACTTCATAACTCCGTAATTTTTCTGTTGTGATCCCTTCTGCACCTCCAATATTGTGTCTACCCACTCTGGTTTTTCTACTTCCACACGATGAGCCTTGTATGCTGGTTTACTCAATAGGGAGGCAGTTTCTGAGTCAATGTATGTGATACCGTTTCTGCCAATGTGGGTTTTGGGTTCGCTTCGTTTCAACATCTCCATTCCATTGATAAAGCACTGAATTTTTACCATTTCGGTGTATTCCACTGGTGCGTACGCATTTGCCAAATGAGCCAATCTTTCAACATCGGACGCAAACTCCTGCAGAGTCTCATTCGCGTTTTGGTAGCGGTTTTGCAACTCAATTTGATATATCTGCTTCCTGTGTTCGCTTCCGTACCTTCTTTCTACAGCAGCCATCAATACTTCATAACTGTTACGTTCGTACTCTGGGATGGTCTGTAAGACCTCAGCAGCTGGTCCTTTTAAAGCCACGAACAATGCAGCAACTTCATCTTCGGCATTCCAGTTGTTCGCTGCTGACGTCTTCTCAAATTGGAGCTTAAATACCTGGAAAGGAACAGAACCATCAAAGAGATGGAGATTTTACCTTCAGAGCAGACGTTGAAGTGATTGCACAGTTCAATTGTAACTCCTGAATCCGATCTTTTAAAGCATCCATATCGGCCTCCATTTTATCTTGTCGTTCACTAAATACCTCCAGCTGCGATGAGAATTTTGTTTCCTGTGCCTCCAGCTTTGTTGGATACGCTCCTCTTGTGCTTCGAGCTGTAATGTTATGCGTGCCTCTTGTTCTTTTAATTGTTCTGCAATTTGTGACGCCATTTGTGTTTTCTGTTCATCCAATTGGGATGATATTTGCGACGACATTTCTGAAAAACGCGTTTCTTGTGCTTCAATCTTGGATGTTATACCTGACGACACTTCCGCAATACGCGTCTCCTGTGCTTCAATCTTAGATGCTATTCGTGTCTCTTGGGATTCCATCTGTGATGACATATACGTTTTCTGTTCTTCCAGTGTGGGTGTTATGTGGTTCTCCTGCAATTCCAGTTGAGATGACATTTCGGTTGATATTTGTGACGACATTTGCTTCAACACTGCTGGTATCGCGTTAGTGTCAACACTTGCCAATGGATTCGGAGTCTCTATCTTCTCCTCCATTTTAGTCGCTGGCTCTTGCACATCAGGATAAAAGACATACTCGTCCACATTAATTCCTTCCAACTCCAATACCTCTCGTAGCCGTGCTTGACATTCGATCTTATTGCCGGGGTTATTCAACCACGGTTCTCCAACCCCTTTTTCAGTTGCTGGATCCTTAATTCACTCAACTTTTCCATGTCCTTGTTGTATTCGAAATCTTCAGAATTTATGTAACAATTTCTCTTCTGACACCAATTATAACGAATTTAGTGCAATTCCCCTTATTTGCAACCTTCTACTAACGTTCGTATCGCTAAAATGTTGAATAAATAACTCCAATAATGCAAAATGATCTTTATTAGACTACCTTGAAAATACTTCACAATAACACTTATACTTCGCAACTGATAGCGTGCTTAAATCAAACTGATTTCTCATGCCTCAGCTTGTGCTGCTTTTATACTCTTCGTTTTCCTCGTTCGCATATTTCTAGGCGGTTCTCCTTCTATAATTTACTAGTTCGCTGAAGATTGCATACTTTTGGGAGCATCTAAGATATATGCAAGTGTTTGTGCGTATCTCTCCGCTGCAAATCGAAATTTGAAAGAAATCTTGTGTGAAATTTTTGACGAACGCTTTATTTTAAGCGTGATCTGGGCCAGGGGCCAAAATAAAATCGCAGTTAGACACTACAAGATATTTAGCTATCATTTGTTTGGTAAGTTTTTTGAGCATATTTGAATTCCTCCTTGTGGCTTTTATTTTGCATTGCAGAAGCTGTCAAAGGCAAGTATCAAAACTATTCCGAGTTTGAGGATAAAGTTAAGGATGCCTTTAGAGAAGCAAAACTGAAATTTTTCCGGAAAACTTATAAATTGAAAACTATAAATTAAAAATTTACTAATTGAAAACTTAAGGTAAATAAAAAACAAAAAAGGCTCAATTCCTTTTTTTTTATTTTTAGGGAACTATTTTTCTGACTCGCTCTAGTTTTGCACATTTTGATGCTATATGGAGCACTCCTTTTTTGTTGTTTTTGATCATTTGGAGAGCGTTCTGATTTTGTTTTCTTATTATCATTTGGAGAGCACTCCTTTTTTGAATTTATGGATCATTTAGAGAGCGCTCTGGTTCCACGTTTCTCAACCGTTTACATAGCGCTCGCCCTCCTAGGACATGCAATGCTAAAAGGGAGCATGTTTACTTATATGAGTTAACCAGGGATTGCCCGTATCGCTTTAAATGTATGAAAACATTTATTTCAAGCAATTTTTAGTTTTATAGTTTATTTAATAATTTGGGAAAAATTTTAACAACGTGACATCATGACGGACAAGGCGACAGCTGTTTCGATTATACCTTGTAAATCTCTTCAAAGCCTTTTCTCCCGAGATTGGGATTCGAACCCGCACTCCTACGATAGTTGAAATGGTTATAAAAGCATGTTTTGTTTGACGTCTTGGACAGTGCGGGAGCACACCCACGCTCCCTATTTAGCGATCCATAATCGCTCATAGAATGATCCGCTTTTCTACTGGGTGATGATTAATTTGTTTACGTACATACAAGTGTGGCAGCTTGCTTTATTGTTGTTGTGGCTTTATTTACTTAGTATCAGATTAGTGATGTGTTACTAATATACGTCACAATATCTTAGCGAAAAAGAGCTTTGTATCAATAGAATTTTACTTTCTAAATTGAATTATAACATTAAATTGGAAAACACTAAAATTGTTCAAAATGGGTGTGGCACCGTCCCTTTTTTGTCTAAGCAATTTTCAATGTTTCGGGAGCCATACCTCGAAGAAAAATTTACATATCGTAACAAAATTGGGTACACATATTTTCCTTACAGCAGGAAATATTTCTAGTAAAAATTGATAAGATTGGTTAAGGACCACGCCCACTTTTATATAAATGACTTTAAAAAGGGTCGTAAGCAAAAAAAATAAGTTAAATCTTAGCGAAAAATAGTTTTGTCCCAATCGTATTTTGTGCTCTTATAACAAGAAATGGGAAAAATTCAAATCTTGAAAAGTGGGCGTGGCACTGCCCATTTCCTACAATGAATGTCCCAACGTTTCTGGAGTCATAACTCGACGAAAAATTTGGTGCACATGTATGCCTTTTAACAGGAAATATTTTCAGTAAAAATAGACTAAATGGGTTATATAAAACATTTTGTAAAAGTGCGTAGATACAGGTAATAAGGTATTTCTAGTAAAAATTGGAATATTTCGTTAGTAAGCCAGCCCTTTTTATACTTTTTTTGTATATACTTACTTGCAAACAGTAGGAAAAAACACATATCTGAAAGAAAACTGCATTATTACCCGCTCAAGGTCATTGATGTTAGCCTCTGTATCCTTTTTGCTTCTTTTAAAAGAAAATTAGTTCAGAAAAGAACCATATATATATGTATTATTGTGCAGCCTTGTAACACTATTAGGCACACAAAACAAAAAACAACAGCACTTTAAGTGTACAGCTTTTTATGTAATATTCGGTTTCACCCGAACTTAGACTTCCTTACATGTTTCTTAAAATCTCGATAGTTGCGCCACCTGGCGCCCGTTTTGTCATAGGACGCTTTCTATTCATGTAAGTATTATGTGTTCGAAATATGAGCCAAATCGGACCACATATACGATTTTTTGAAATATTTCGATCAATTCGCCACCTATCAGAGTTTTATCCCTTATTATTGCATTGCCATCGGGTTCTGAACTATATTCCAAGTTTCAAGCTTGCTGCTTATCGGGAAGTTACTTAAATTTCCATTTCAAAATTCTGTTCACCGCTACACAGTCGAGCTACTAAATAAAACCGTTTAAAAATACAGTCGTTGTACACATTTCAATTAAAAACACAATTCAACTCTGCGAATACATATATGTATGAACAAACAATTACTAGGAAATATGCATCTGAAAAACTGAAGCAAGTGTTTTGCGAAAGCTGAGCTCATTTCATTTCTCTGGTATATGCATAAATTCCATGAATAAATTGAGCAAACTCTTTTTGTTCAACTAAGGAAAAAAGTTTTCTGTGCATAACTTTAACTTAAAAACAAAACGATTTCTATTCCCGTATGTAATATGTGTTCCAAATATGAGCCACATCGGACCACAAATACGTTAAATATGTCGATCCTTATGCCACCTAGCGGGAGTTTTTTACAAAGCGATTTCTATTCCCGAATGTAATTTGTGTTCCAAATATGAGCCAAATCGGACCACAAATACGATTTTTTTTAAATATCTCGATAGTTGCGCCACCTATCGGAGTTGTATCCCTTATTATTATTGCATTGTCATCGGGTTCTGAACTCTGTTCCAAGTTTCAAACTTGTTGCTTATCGGGCAGTTACTTAAATTTCCATTTCAAAATTCTGTTCACCGCTACACAGTCGAGCTACTAAATAAAACCGTTTAAAAATACCGTCGTTGTACACATTTCAAATTAATAACACAATTCAACTCTGCGAATACATACATACATATATAAACAATTACTAGGAAATATTCTTTTGAAAAACTAAAGCAAGTGTTTTGCGAAAGCTGAGCTCATTTTATTTCTCTGGAATATGCATAAATTCCATGAATAAATTGAGCAAACTCTTTTTGTTCAACTAAGGAAAAAAGTTTTCTGTGTATAGCTTTAACTTAAAAACAAGTAAGGAAGGTTAAGTTCGGGTGTAACCGAACATTACATACTCAGTTGAGAGCTATGGTGACAACATAAGGGAAAATAACCATGTAGGAAAATGAACCTAGGGAAACCCTGGAATGTGTTTGTATGACATGTGTATCAAATGAAAGGCATTAAAGAGTATTTTATGAGGAAGTGGGCCATAGTTCTATAGGTGGACGCCAATTAGGGATATAGCCATAAAGGTGGATCAGGGTTGACTCTAGAATGCGTTTGTACGATATGGGTATCAAATGAAAGGTATTAATGAGTATTTTAAAAGGGCGTGGACCTAAGTTCTATAGATGGACGCCTTTTCGAGATATCGCCGTAAAGATGGACTAGGGGTGACTCTAGAATGCGTTTGTACGATATGGGTATCAAATGAAAGGTGTTAATGAGCATTTTAAAAGGGAGTGGGCCTTCGTTTTATAGGTGTTCGCCTTTTCGAGATATCGCCATAAAGGTGGACCAGGGGTGACTTTAGAATTGGTTTGTATGATATGGGTATCAAATGAAAGGTGTTAATGATTATTTTAAAAGGGCGTGGGGCTTAGTTCTATAGGTGGAACCCTTTTCGAGATATCGCCATAAAGGTGGACCAGGGGTGACTCTAGAATTCGTTTGTGCAATATGGGTATCAAATGAAAGGAGTTAATGAGTATTTTAAGAGGGAGTGGGCCTTAGTTCTATAGGTGGACGCATTTTCGAGGTATCGCAATAAAGGTGGACCAGGGTGACTCTAGACTTTGTTTGTACGATATGGGTATCAAATGAAAGGTGTTAATGAGTATTTTTAAAAGGGAGTGGGCCTTCGTTTTATAGGTGTTCGCCTTTTCGAGATATCGCCATAAAGGTGGACCAGGGGTGACTTTAGAATTTGTTTGTATGATACGGGTATCAAATGAAAGGTGTTAATGGTTATTTTAAAAGGGCGTGGGGCTTAGTTCTATAGGTGGACCCTTTTTCGAGATATCGCCATAAAGGTGGACCAGGGGTGACTCTAGAATTCGTTTGTGCAATATGGGTATCAAACGAAAGGAGTTAATGAGTATTTTAAGAGGGAGTGGGCCTTAGTTCTATATGTGGACGCCTTTTCGAGGTATCGCAATAAAGGTGGACCAGGGTGACTCTAGACTTTGTTTGTACGATATGGGTATCAAATGAAAGGTGTTAATTAGTTCCATAGGTATTAATGAGAGTTTTAAAAGGGAGTGGCGGTAGTTGTATATGTGAAGGCGTTTTCCAGATATCGACCAAAATGTGGACCAGGGTGACCCAGAACATCATCTGTTGGATACCGCTAATTTATTTATATATGTAATACCTGCCACGATTTTAAGGGTTTTTTATTTCGCCCTGCAGAACTTTTTCATTTTCTTCTACTTAATATGGTAGGTGTCACAACCATTTTATAAAGTTTTTTCTAAAGTTATATTTCGCGTCAATAAAGCAATCCAATTACCTTACCATATTTCATCCCTTTTTTCGTATTTGGTATAGAATTATGGCATTTTTTTCATTTTTCGTAATTTTCGATATCGAAAAAGTGGGCGTGGTCATAGTCGGATTTCGTTCATTTTTCATGCCAAGATAAAGTGAGTTCAGATAAGTACGTGAACTGAGTTTAGTAAAGATATATCGATTTTTGCTCAAGTTATCGTGTTAACGGCCATGCGGAAGGACAGACGGACGACTGTGTATAAAAACTGGGCGTGACATCAACCGATTTCGCCCATTTTCACAGAAAACAGTTAACGCCATAAAATCTATGCCCCTACCAAATTTCAAAAGGATTGGTTAATTTTTGTTCGACTTATGGCGTTAAAAGTATCCTAGACAAATTAAATGAAAAAGGGCGGAGCCACGCCCATTTTTAAATTTTCTTTTATTTTTGTATTTTGTTGCACCATATCATTACTGGAGTTGAATCTTGACATAATTTACTTATATACTGTAAAGATATTAAATTTTTTGTTAAAATTTTACTTTAAAAAATTTTTTTTTAAAAGTGGGCGTGGTCCTTCTCCGATTTTGCTAATTTTTATTAAGCGTACATATAGTAATAAGAGTAACGTTCCTGCCAAATTTCATCATGATATCTTCAACGACTGCCAAATTACAGCTTGCAAAATTTTAAATTACCTTCTTTTAAAAGTGGGCGGTGCCACGCCCATTGTCCAAGATTTTACTAATTTTCTATTTTGCGTCATAAGTTCAACTCATCTACCAAGTTTCGTCGCTTTATCGGTCTTTTGTAATGAATTATCGCACTTTTTCGGTTTTTCGAAATTTTCGATATCGAAAAAGTGGGCGTGGTTATAGTCCGATATCGTTCATTTTAAATAGCGATCTGAGATGAGTGCTCAGGAACCTACATACCAAATTTCATCAAGATACCTCAAAATTTACTCAAGTTATCTTGTTAACGGACGGACGGACGGACGGACATGGCTCAATCAAATTTTTTTTCGATCCTGATTATTTTGATATATGGAAGTCTATATCTATCTCGATTCCTTTATATATGTACAACCAACCGTTATCCAATCAAACTTAATATACTCTGTGAGCTCTGCTCAACTGAGTATAACAAAACGATTTCTATTCCCGTATGTAATATGTGTTCCAAATATGAGCCACACCGGACCACAAATACGTTTTTTTTAATATGTCGATCCTTGTGCCACCTAGCGGGAGTTTTTTACAAAGCGATTTCTATTCCCGAATGTAATTTGTGTTCCAAATATGAGCCAAATCGGACCACAAATACGATTTTTTTAAATATCTCGATAGTTGCGCCACCTATTGGAGTTTTATCCCTTATTATTGCATTGTCATCGGGTTCTGAACTATATTCCCAGTTTCAAGCTTGTTGCTTATCGGGAAGCTACATCAATTACAAAAATCTGTTCGCTCGCTACACAGTCAATCTACTAAATAATACCGTTAAAAAATACAGCCGTATACACATTTCAATTAAAAACACAATTCACCTCTGCTAATACATATATAAACAAACAATTACTAGGAAATATGCTTCTGAAAACTGAAGCAAATGTTTTGCGAGAGCTGAGCTCATTTCATTTCTCTGGAATATGCATAAATCCTATGAACTTTTTGGTGCCATAAATTCAAAAAACATAAATTCAGAAACACATTTTTTCAGAAAACATTAGTCAGAACCCTTTTTTCAGAAAGACAAAATTCGAGGTTAAAATCCAGAAGTTAAGTCTCAGAAGTCAAATTTAAGAAGTCAAAATTCAGAAGTAAAATTTCAGAAGGCAAAATTCAGAAGTAAAAATTCAGAAAGACGACAGAAAAAACATTAGATTTCTCTCGTTTATTTATTTGGAGGGTATTTTGTACATATAAAGAAAAAGTAGCAGAATCTAAAATTTTAAATTGTGTGCAATGGCAAGCATGTAATTAATTAAATCGTTTTCGCGTTTATCTTTTTCAAATGAATTTACAGGGATTCAAGCGGTTGATAAGAGCAATACACAGATACATAGCTCCAAAGCTTCCGCAACCCAATTGTCAACCTTAGCTACGCGAGGGGAATGCTGTTACAAATATGAATGATACACATATTTAGAAGGCGAGGCTCTGGCAACCCCAAGTTCCTCATGGAACCAGGGGGTGGGAGGGCGGTATGGCCTAGAAGGTTTAATATGGTTATATTAATCGTACCCGATATGGATGAGCTAGTACCTTAATGGTGATTTGTTACCGGGACGTGCATACATATCTATATCCGGCAAAGGACCATCAATATCGATAACACTCCCCAAAGCCATCGGGGAGTGTCTTTATCGTTAATACTACAACAACAACAGCAAATGAATTTACAATATTAAACAAACGCTGGCCGAGGTCTTTATCTTTTTTCGTGCGTTTTCGATATGGCTCGCCTCAAGCTGAAACATGCTGCAATTTTATTTCTGTTATTGCCTGTTCGTTTTTTTTTTTTTTCACTTATGAAATTAAATATGTTAGAGTGTGTCCCAAATGCACTTCGAATGACGTTGTGCCACCCTTCGATAGAATTATTTGTTCGGGCTTCACTCAATTTGGTGCAATTATACATAATACATCCATAATTCGATTGGATATAACGTCTTCTTTCGACGTTGCTGTGTTCCAGGAAGTTACCAGACGGCTGAAAAAAAATTGAAAAGTTAAATTCAGAAAGTAATCAGAAAGCAAAAAAACATTAAATTTGGCGCAACTTCGACTTCTGAAATTTTACTTCTAAATTTTGACTTCTGAATTTTGATTTCTGAATTTTTGTTTCTGAGTTGTGACTTAATTTTGGCTTTCTGAAAAAAGAGTTCTGACTAATGTTTTCTGAAAAAATGTGTTTCTGAATTAATGGGGGGAACCGAATTTGTTTATATAAATTGAGCAAACTCTTTTTGTTCAACTAAGAAAAAAAAAAGTTTTCTTTGTTTAGCTCTAACTTAAAAACAAAACGATTTCTATTCCCGCATGTAATAGGTGATAGTTGCGGCGATTTTTTTCATAGTTTCATGTTCCCGTATGTAACATGTGTTCCAAATGTGAGCCAGATCGGACCACAAATACGATTTTTTTTAATATCTCGATCCTTGTGCCACCTGGCGGCGATTTTTTTTTCATAGGACGCTTTCTATTCATGTACGTATTGTGTGTTCGAAATATGAACCTAATCGGAGCACAAAGACGATTTTTTGAAATATTTCGATCCATGCGCCACCTATCGGAGCTTTGTCCCTTATTATTGCATTGTCATCGGGTTCTGAACTATATTCCAAGTTTCAAGCTTGTAGATTATCGGGAAGTTACTTAAATTTCAATTACAAAATTCTGTTCACCGCTACACAGTCAAGCTACTAAATAACACCGTCTAAAAACACAGTCGTTGTTCACATTTCAAATTAATAACACAATTCAACTCTGGGAATACATACATATATAAACAAACAATTACTAGGAAATATTTTATTTATTTATTTATTTATTTAACAACAAACAGCGGTTGTACATGTAACACAACATTCTTCTAAGAGTAAATCAACTAACCTTAATTAACATAATAAAATTAAATTAAATAAAATGCATTAAACTTAAATTTAATTGAACTTATATCTAAGTAGAAAAATCAATGGGAGAGGAGAAGAAAAAAAAGACGAAAAAGACAAAGAGTGTAGACCGATAGTAGGAAGTAGTTATATACAATCGCACTCATTATCTCGATTTAAAGTAGTTATTTATAATTTCCTTGTGGTTATTCCTGTTCAGCACGGATTTAACAGACTCTGGGATGTTGTTCCAAGCGTTGTTCCAGCGTTGGTGAAGAACAGTCTGGATGATGTCAGGTAGTTGTATTTCGGAATAACCAGATTATGAACCCTAACGGATTTTGTTGGATTTAACTTTTCATACAATTGTTTTTGTTCTGGCCTTGAGCTCGAATCGAACCTTGAATCACTTTTCATACAAATAGTTTGGGGACTTCCATTCTAGTAATTTGAATATGAACATACAGTTTCTAGCAGCAAGGTAGTCATGAATACTACAACCTAGAATATCGTTCCTCCATTGGGATATGTGATCGAATTTCTTTAGACCATAAATATAACGGGTAACATTATTAAATAGGACATTAATTTTGTGAGCGGAAATTGAATCAAGCTTGCTGTAGACAAGTTCAGCATACGTTATGTGGGGTACGATAAGCTGTTTAGCTAATTTTCGCCTAGTTTCAAAAGGCGTGAACGACGCAGACATTCTCAATCTACGTAAGGTACAATACACCTTACTGAGAGTACCATTAATGTGATCACAGCAGGTCAGCCTAGAGTTGACGACAAAGCCTAAGTTTTTAGTTTTGTTTGTAATCTGTAGATTACTATTACCGATAAACAGCTCTGGAATATCCTCAACATGCACTACTCTATTACATATTGGCAACACATATGACTTAGACGCATTAAGGGATAAATTGTTATCACTTGCCCATTGGGATATAGCTGACAGATCACTATTTACTTTAAAACATAAATCGTCAACAAGACCAATCCGACTAGACAAGTACACTTGGATATCATAAGCATATGCGTGTACATTAACATATTTACAAACTGAGAACACATCATTCAAAAATAAACTAAACAAAAGAGGTCCTAGGACAGACCCTTGCGGAACGCCCGCTGACACACCCTTAAAACTGGAATACGACTCCATTGACTTCACCTTTTGTATCCTGCACTTAAGATAGCTCATCATAAGTTTCAAGGAATTGTTCGAGAATCCAAAATAATGCTTAAGTTTGGTGTGTAAAATATTATGTTCAACCATGTCAAATGCTTTAGAAAAATCCAGGAGGCATAGAAGTGTTAAGGATCCATCATCAAAATGTATCCTTATATCATTAGTTACTTTCAACATGATAGTAGAACAGCTATGCTTTTGCTTAAAGCCAGATTGTAGAGGGCATAATAAATTGTAGCGCTGAACATGTGATGAGATTTGCGCTGCCATTAACGACTCGCATACCTTCGCCAATGCTGGTAATATACTTATGGGCCTATAGTCACTAGGAGTCTTAGGCGTACTTTTCTTAGCTACTGGTAGTATGCCGGCTTTTTTCCACTCCTCTGGAAAACAAGATGTTGTAAAGCAATGGTTTATTATGTGGGTAATAGTGCCCAGAATAAATGGCAGCACAAGCTTAACGAATTTTAGGGAAATGCCATCGTCACCAACAGAGTCAGATTTGATATTCAGTATTGCTTGTATGACATCACCCTCACTTACACATTCAAACTTAAATTCATGGTCAAAAACAGTACGAGCTACAATAGTCGTCGAGTATGTGCTTCTGAAAAACTGAAGCAAGTGTTTTGCGAGAGCTGAGCTCATTTCATTTCTCTGGAATATGCATAAATTCCATGAATTTTTTATATAAATTGAGCAAACTCTTTTTGTTCAACTAAGGGGAAAAAAAGTTTTCTGTGTATAGCTTTAACTTAAATTACGAAGTATGAAATCTATAAAAAAAAGTGTTTGCTTATTTTTTACTCACAGGACTGAGTTAGGTATAAATAGCGCCCACAAAATGTATCACGTAGTACTTTATACTTAAAAAGTTGTACAAAAGGTCTTAAATTAAAAAAATGAATTCACGCATTCATTTCGCGATCCTCTCTCTCATGTTTAGCTGCAATTTGACATATACGAATGCGCAATTTCGCGTTAGAAATGGCGTAGATATGGATATTGAGCTGACCCCACATACGGTTGCAATTTTTCTTGAAAAATGTTATACTTGCGTTGGTTCCCTAGTCAATATGAATTCGGTGGTAACAGCTGCGCATTGTTTCGAAGATCCAGAGGTGACGAACTTCATTATTCTAGCTGGTGTCACCGTTTTACGTGATTTAAACACAGAGAGAGGGCAACCACGCAAAGTGAATAAAGTACATTATGGCTGGGGCTATGATCATTTTACATATATGGATATAGCTGTGGTTAAAGTGAATGAACCTTTTTTTGAGACTGATAGAGTAAAAGCAATATCTCTTTGTCAGCATACATTAAAACCGGGCTTAGCTCTGCAAATTAGTGGATGGGGTTCAATAAGTACTAATCAAATTAAAGCTAATGATCATCTTAAGACTACTGAATCGCCTATAATAGACAAAACGCACTGCGAAAATCTTTATGCGAGAAAACGGAAAGTTTTAGCAGTAACACTCATATGTGCTGGATATAATGGAAATGATCCGTGTTTTGGAGATTCTGGAGCAGGGGGCCTTGTGAGAGGACGACTTTGTGCGGTGGTGCAGGGTGGTTGTGAGGACGGTGTTCCGAGTTTATTTACAGATGTAACACATTCAAGGGTTAACGACTTTTTAGTATCCGTGATATGAAGTAACTGAAGGCAGTTGTTATAAATTGACTGTTGAGTGAAATATCACCCTAACTCGAATATCGAATTATTTTAAATAGCAGTTGAGATATGGTGATATTCCAGTCAGAAGTCGAAATAGCGATACATTTTTCTTGTATAATGTACAAATAAATTTTAATGATTACGAGTAAATAAATTTTTTTGATTTTATGTAATGTAAATAAATGCCTTTAATTGTGAGACCCAACTTTGTTCATGACTGAAAATTTAATAATGTATGAATAAATCATGAGATAGAATGAAAATTGTGAAGTAACTTATTTCCGTAAGGTTGGGAAATAATTGTAATCGGTTATTGAAGCTATAGAATAACGCCATAGTCGTAACGATACCATAGCCAACCACGCTATATCCATAATCTATAAATTTTTGCGTTGGCGAGTTTATTCACATTTTGGAGATTTTATTTTTTTGTGGATTCTAAGTTCGATTCGAGCTCTAGGCCAAAACAATAATTTTTATGATAGTTATTGTTTATTTATTTTTTTTTATTTTTCTATAATTGAAAAATTGCTTTTTATTTTTGGAATAGAACATAGACAATTTTTGAGACACCTGCAATAGCTGCGCAGAAATATCCATTTCAAGGTTGCTAAGCCTTCATCATCAGAGCAGCTTTTCAAATAGATGCGTTTAACTCAATCTTATGCATTATGAGTAGATTACACGTATTTTTATGGAGAATGGTAGACTAAGCGAAACGGGCACCATCTGACATGGAAAAGTAGCCCACTCCCAGCTTTTGTTGCAAACAAAGCATAGTGTGACGAATATTCACATCCCTAAGTGATACTAGCATCCCTAATCCGAAACTAAGCAACCACTTGCATGTACGTAAACAAATCAATCATCATTTACACATGTTAATACAAGGCAACAGATAGATACTCACCATCAGCCAAAGTAGTACTCACATATACACCCGCATATGGTTATGTGAGAGACTATAAACTACAAATATACATGTACATATATGGCTGGTAACCAAGCATGAATGAAGTTCGCGAAGTTACTAGACCTTAGGAGAAATGGGTGAACGAGGCAACAGAGAGTATAAAAGCAGCGAAAACTTTTAATTGATTTAAACACGCTATCAGTTGCGAAGTGAAGTATAATTGTGAAGTATAATTGTACTACTCCCAAAGTACTCTAATAAAGACCATTTTGCATTACTGAATATTGAAGTTATTTATTCGACAATTTAGCGATTCGAAGGTTTGCAGAAGGTGTAAAACAAGCGGAGTCTCTCTAAAATCGTTACAATAGGAAGAAGAATTTGACATTTGCTTTGGCTGACACAGCCAATATTATCCTTATTATAAATAGCAGCTCATAAGCTACTAACCGATTGCATGGTTTGACCGTTGCTTCACTGCAACCAACAGCATTGAGGCAACATAAAAAGTGGCATAAATTAAGCACTGCAGGCTGCGTCTGCCCATTCGTATAGATATAAATGCTCAGTTCATTTTGATCGGCAACCGGTAGCGAAGAGGAGTCACAAAAATTTATTGGTAGGCAGTCATTTCTGGTGTTAAACAATTTGGAAGATTCCGTTTATTACTCCACCTGCCATGTAACTTTTTCTTTACTTTTCTTTGCTTTTCGAGCTATTAAAATTTTGCTTTGCTCGTATATTTTTGTGTGTGCATAATTTTCCAGCCTTTCTTTTTTGGTAAGTAGGTAAACTTGGTGCCAGCTAACGTTTGTTACGTTTTCCATTTACGCCTTCCTTTTAATTGATATTGAATTTTATTGTTGCAGACTTTCAGAAGTTATAAATAAGCTCATCAAAATTTAACTATCACTTGTATAGCAATAAAGGAAGATAACTAAAGATGGCTATATTTTTACGCTCTTCCGCAGATTATGTATGTATTCAGCTGAATTTGTATTAAGAGATTAATTAGTTAAATGGGTTTTCAATTTTTTTCCAAATAATTTTAGTTAAAGTAAATGAAAATAGGGAGTTCGCTAAGTCTTAAAAGGATTTGGAAGCCATAAAATAAATTAAGGACAACAATGACTATTTTACAGTTTGCTGAGTATTTTTCATCGTAAAAAAGATCAGGGTTGGCACGAAAAAATGTAGCGACTTCCCCATTATTTCTTAAGCTCAAGACTACAAAAATATTCCCGAAAGTCGGAAAATATGTCGATTTGTGACCATTTTTTTTTACTTTGTACCAAAACATTGATTTTTATCAAAATTTTTGTACGCTTACTTATACTTTTCTCACTAAAATCGAAAAGTTTAATAAATTTTCAAATCAAGAAGTCTTAATTAAAGAACTGTCAAATGCGCTTACTGCTCGTATTTATCTGAAGGAGGCCACCGTGAAGTGGTGTTAACGTGCTCCGCCGAGCACACTGATCGTCCGGGGTTCAAGTACCGGGCAAAAGAACATCAATTAGAATATTTACGGATAATTACCACCTTCTGCAGATCCAAAACTTTCTCACCAAAACAATTAAACCGTATGTCTTTATATATAGGCCATATCCCAATGAAGTGATAGGTGTCTTCAGCTACATATAAATTGCACATAGAACGATTTTTGGAAAAAACATTTTAAAACATCGGACATTAAGATTTAGCAAGCCACCCTTTGCTTGGAAAATCAGACTTATGGCGTACACAGAATACTCATCGTTAAAATAGGTAGAGTACATAGGGAGCAAGTCGGGGTAAAGATCATGTGACGACTGAAAGGAACTATCGGCATAGTCTGCAAACTCTTTTTGAATCAATTTCTCTAGTAAAATTGGTATGCTTATATTAAGCGATGCGAAAGAAAAGTCAGACAGAGGCACCATTTCGACACTTTCATAAACGTTTCTCCACTTTTTGACCCAGTACGACCCTTGTCTCACTGTCTCCTCTGCTACAACTCGGGTCAATCTATTTGCTGCCAAACTTAAATAGCGCGCAATATAAAGCATGTGAATGTGTAAGGTGGGCCTGAATAGCGACGATAAACTTGATTCAAGGTGTAACATATAGTTTGGTGTATTAGCTGGTAAAAAAATTAACTTTTTTAAAGAGAAGCGAAGAAGTTTCTCTACGCATTCAAACTTATCAACACCCCACCCCACTTATGGACACCATAAAACATAATGGACCTACATGCTGCCTCGAAAATTTTTATCTTATTTGAGATACAAATGCAAGGGTTATTTATGAGTTTTGACCAGGTAGCATTTATGGCTCTTTTAACCTCAGCTAGTTTTGTCTCGAGGTGCTTTTTAAAGGATAGTTTGTAATTCAAGAGAACTCCCAGATATTTGTAGTAATTTATAATCACAATAAACTCGCTACCATAAGACCAACGAAAAGAAGGACACCTGCTGCCCTGAACACTAATATTTTCGATTTGGCCAGGTTAACTCTCAAACCCCACTGCGTACTATACACGTAAAGCTCATTTATCATTTTCTGTAAGACAGTGGCAGAGTCTGCTAAAAAAAGATATCGTCGGCGTACATAAGTACTTTTACTATTGTGTCAGCAACCTTTACACCGCCGTTGATGTATAATGAGAACAGAGTTGGACTCAGCAAACAACCTTGCAGTACAAAGTGGTTAACAGTAAACGGATTTGAAAACACTCCATCCATCCATACCTGACTGGCTGTTTCTTCATAAATGGAACGCAAAACCTCTATAATGTGCCTGGAGAGGCCGAGCTGGGCTAACTTATAGAAGCCAAGCATTGATGCGGCTCAGAAGCAAACCAGCGAAAATTTTGTATATTGAATCAAGCAGTGATAGCCCCATCTAATTGGATGGAAGATCGGGATCACCCTTTTTGAGCAGGAAACTATGATAGAGTTACGAAACGATTGAGGAATTTGCTTCTTTAAAAATATTATGTTGGACAAAGCAAGAAGCTCAGTTAAGAGACACTCTGGTGCGTACTTGCAAAACTCATACAAGATACGATCTTGACCGGGAGCCTTGTTGTCTTTTAAACCTTTTAGAACCAGCTGCAGCTCACGGGGCTCAAAAGGAGCATCGAGAAAGGGTCGATCACCGAAGGCAACGCCCAGTTCATGCAAGGAACTTCAGTTGTATCCCATAGCAGAATCTTTAACAGAATCTAATCTAAATAGTTGTAAAAATCGCTCAACGCCAAATTGCCAGTCACACTGAGAGGACGGTTTTTTAATGAGTTAGCAACCTTCCGCCAACTATTTATATGTTTATTGAATTCGTAGCTAAGGACTTGTTGTTGTTACTTAAAAGTGAAAATACGATAGTTCATTTTTTTTTCTGAAAAATTATACGAAACATTTGTCTGTATGACAATTTGCTGTTCATAGTTCTTCGATGCTGTATTGATCTGATCTGAAATACTGAGGGAACCTCTAACTATCTAAGATCTTTAAAATAACCATGACTCTCCAACATTCTCAATGTATTCAGAAGCGTGAGAATTTCGTGGAAATTATATAGCCAATGCAAAACGCGATTAACTTTTTTTGCTGATACAAACTGCAACTTTTAACTATATACCCAAGTCAGCAAAAGATGAAATTTATTAAATATATTCAAAGTGTTACCGAAATCCACTGAATACAATTTTCAATAAATGGTATACTGGACATTTAATACTGTTTTAAGGCCAATAGTCACCTATGCTTCCCTAGTTTGGTGGCAGAAGGTCACGAAAAGAACGGCAACAGCAAAACTAAGCAAACCGCATCGACTAGTTTGCATTGGCATGACGGGCGCGATGGGAAGGTCCCCTGCTGATGCACTTAGTGCTTTAGTGAGAATTCCTTATTCTAATAGAGAAAGACGCAACACTAGGCACGCTAAGACTTCTAAATATTTCGGATTTGAAGCCAGGAAACATGATAGGGTATATGAAAGTAATAAGAAAATTCATAGGAAATCCCACATTGTAACTGCGTTACGTAATGTCCCCTAAGCTCAGAATCTCACGGAACTTAGAAGTGTCCATTGTGGACAGAACCCACTGGGAAACAGGGAATCCTTATAATGACCCTGACTCAGAGGTTGGATCGAAATTCGATAACGGAAGAACGGGAGCTGGCATCTATGGGGCGAACTTCAAGAAATCGATACAAATGGGATGCTACCACACCATTTTTCAGGCTGAAATCCATGCAATAGAAGTCTGCGGTAGAGAATGTCTGCGGAGAGAATCATCCTCGAAGAGCATCTACATTATGTCGGACAGCCAGGCGGCCCTGCGCGCCTTGCAATCCCACACAGTTACATCTAAGCTAGTGGAAGACTGCATTGAAATCCTTAATGACATGGGAGCCAAAAACAACTAACAGGGTTCCCGGACATCAGGGGCATGAAGGTAATGAACATACAGATTACCTAGCAAAGCAGATACTATAGCGGCATTCTACGGTCCAGGGCCCTTTGGTGGACTCACAAACGCATACACCAGGGAAAGCATAAGTAACTGGGAAACAAAACAATTCAGACGCCACTCGATTGACTGCCCAGGGCAAAGCCAGGCCAAACTGTTTATACTTCTGCCAACGAAAGTATCAGCTAAACTCATTAACCTAAGCAGGGAGGACCTAAAAACTCTTGCTGGGTACTCTACGGGACACTGTGGTATACGATATCACCTAAGTAAGTTAAATCTTTCCGATACTCAAATTTGTCGTTTCTGTGAGCTGGAGGATGAAACGCCGGTTCACGCCGGTTCTCTGCGAATGCGTCACTCTGGCAAGGCAGAGACTCTCCCATCTAGGTGGTGTGACTCTTAATACCTATGTGATATGGAGCAAAAAGCCTGAAAAGGTACTTAAATACATCAAAAGTTTCACATACAAAATTATGCTGAAAGGTCATGTACAATAGGTCTGCACAAAGGTCGCAGAGCTGTTAACATTTCTAAATCATTTCTTAAACTGAGTTTTGAAAACCTGAAAGCTGTGATTACTATTCCCCACAGGTTAGAAAACTAATTTGTGATCAAGAGTTCACTAGCCGCATGAAAGCAAAACAAAAACATTTTAAGAAAATATGAAGTTACCTAAATTCTCTGAGCATGTAGACCAAGTGATGATACTCTTACAACATATGAGTGTAAACACGAGCATCAAGATGTACTTTCTCTGTAGCCATCTGGACCGTTTTCCTGAAAATTTGGGCGATATCAGTGAAGAGAAGGATGAGCGTTTTCACCCGGACCTCGTCACTAAAGAGCCATATCAAGCACACTGGAACGCGCATATTTTAGCTTATTACTGCTGGAGCATCCATAGTAGGGCTCCTAAACCAACTCATAAAAGAAAATGTTGATAATAATAAAGTTTATTTATGATAAAAATTATTTTTACTAAAAACCTTTTATAAAATATTTCGGAAAGTAGAACTGCTATTAAAAACGGCTGCTCTATTTCAAATTAGGGTAACAATCATGCATAAAATCTCATGCTACAGAACCTATGTCGACCAGTGTAATTATACCCAGCTGCACTTGTTACAAGGTATTATAACTTTGATTGGATGACGGTTGGTTGTATAGGTTTAAAGGAATCGAGAAAGATATAGACTTCCATATATCAAAATCGTGAATATTGAAAAAAAAATTTGATAGAGCCATGTCCGTTAACACGATAGCTTAAATAAATATTGAGCCATCTTCACCAAATTTGGTAAACGAGCTTATCTGGACCCAGTATAGATATATACATATATAGATATTGAAAATGGGCGAAATCGGATGATAACAACGCCGACTTTTTATATATATAACATTTTGGAAAACACAAAAAACCTGATTATTTAGTAAATAATACACCTAGAATGTTGAAATTTGACGTGTGAATTGATATTGAGACTCTTGATAAAAATTTGAAATAAATTTTTAAAATGAACGTGGCACCGCCCACTTGTAATAAAATCAATTTTACAAATATTATTAATCATAAATCAAAAATCGTGAAACCTATCGTAACAAAATTCGGCCTTTACTATAAGGAATGCTTTGAAGAAAAATTAACGAATTCGGTTAACACATTCGGCTTCAATTAATTTCAGTGGAGGTTGCGAGAGAATCAATTAATTTTTCCATACAAAAATTAAGAGCGGTAATTCCCTCTTTTTTCACTGAATAGTTTTTTTTTTTTAATTTGCTGGACTAATGCCATGAATTCCCGCTATGACCATATGAACTTTCTTCGCACTTTGCGCGGGGATTCCGGCAGTTTCTTTTACTGAAGGCTCTTCTAAGCAAAAACTTTACGACTGGTACGTTTAAATTTTGAACGGGAATTACCCATATTAGAATTAGTTGAATTGTGGTTTTCTTGTTATCGACAGTAGTCTAACACTTTACCAACACTACCAATGTAGAGTGTTAAAAAGTAAACCGTTTTTGGCGGTTGAAAGATTCGATTCAAAATGTGCGGTAATTCCCGGCATTGCTTTACTGAGGGGCACTTGAATGACGGGAATTCCCGCAATTAAACCGAATGTGTTACGGACCACGCCCACTTCTATATACAAGATTTTTAAAAGGGTCGTGGACGAATAAAATAAGCTATATCTTTGCAAAAAAGAGCTTTATATCAATGGTATTTTATTCCCCAAGTGGATTTAAAACAATAAATAGGAAAAACTTCAAATTTAAAAAAATGGGCGTGGCACCGCCCCTTTTATGACTAAGCAATTTTCTATGTTTCGGGAGCCATGACTCGAAGAAAAATTAACGGAACGTAATAAAATTTGGTACACAACTTTTCCCTATAGCAGGAAATATTTCTAGAAAAAATGGACGAGATCGGTTAAAGAACACGCCCACTTTTATATAAAATATTTTTAAAAGGGTCGTATACGAAAATAATAAGCTATATCGTAGCGGAAAAGAGCTTTCTATCAATATGAATTTTACTTTCTAAATTGAATTACAACATTAAATTGGAAAACACAAACATTTTTCAAAATGGGTGCGACACCGCCCCTTTTTTGGCTAAGCAATTTTCAATGTTTCGCGAGCCATAACTCGAAGAAAAATTTACTTAACGTAACAAAATTGGGTACACATATTTTCCTTAGAGCAAGAAATATTTCTAGTAAAAATGGATAAGATTGGTTAAGGACCACGCCCACTTTTATATAAATGACTTTAAATAGGGTCGTAGGCAAAAATAATAAGATAAATCTTAGCGAAAAATAGTTTTGTACCAATCGCATTTTATGCCATTATAACAAGAAATGGGAAAAAATTCAAATCTTGTAAAATGGGCGTGGAACTGCCCCTTTATTACAATCCATTTCCCAACGTTTCTGGAGTCATAACTCGACGAAAAATTTGGTGCACATGTATGCCTTTTAACAAGAAATATTTTCAGTAAAAATGGACTAAATCAGTTAAATCGCCTTCTTTTATATAAAAGATTTTGTAAAAGTGCGTAGATGCAGGTAATAAACTATTTCTAGTAAAAGTTGGAAAATTTCATTAAAAACCCTGCCCTTTTATACTTTTTTTGTATATACTTACTTGCAAACAGTAGGGAAATTCCAATATCGGAAGGAAAACTGCATTATTACCCGCTCAAAGTCATTGGTGTTAGCCTCTGTATCCTTTTTGCTTCTTTTAAGCGAAAATTAGTTCAGAATAGAACCATATATATGTATATGTATTACTGCGCAGCCTTGTAACACTATTAAGCACACAAAACAAACAACAACAGCATTTCAAGTGTACAGCTGGGTATGTAATGTTTGGATTCACCCGAAGTCAGACTTCCTTACTTGTTTTTCTTTAAATTTGGGATGCTTAGTATCTATATATTTCATATCTTATCAATTGTATTGGTCAGCAATTACCACTGGTCCAACAAAAATTGCCTCAGCTTGTCTTCATAATAAGCAAATGACCCATACGTATTCATTTTTCAAATTTGATGGCAAACGTAAGCCAAATGACGTATGTATTCAAAATCTGCCAAATGACGGCATGAACACTAAAGATGCTAACGAGGCACTTATTTACTATTAATAATGTATTTCAGCGGCTCTTGCACGCTATTTTCTTTTATATGACATAAGTGCTCTTGCGCTACAGCTGATTTCTTTGATGGACACAAATTGTTGCACTTGACTAATATGAGTTGTGTTAAGTCATTACAATTACTTTCTATGTATATAAATTTGAGTAGTGTTTGTGAAATTTTTTTTTGTATAATAGCTGCAAGTCATTCAATATATATTAACCTAAATATGTACATATGCGTGCTGTTACATATTGTGGCTATAACTTTTCTACAGATTATGGTTTATGTATGTTTTTTTTGCACGCTCCACGAGTCAAGTTATTGGAGTGGAATTATTTTGGCTTTGATTTTCAATCGATGAATTGGCATACAATATTTTAAAATTGAAATTCATATTTACATATGTTGCCACATTTGAACATTCGTTCGTGTCTTATGTATGCACATTAGACTGGGTCGATTTATTAACCGATATCGCGCCATCGATTTTTCGATAGGATTTGGGCTCAGGAAAAAAAAAGTTCCACTACGTATACACAAAAAATAATTTTCGAGCCTACGAAAAAGAAAAATTATTTTTTTACTTTTTTTCGACTTTGACTGTTATCGCCAACGGTTTTAGCGGACAGGGTATACATGAAAATTTTACAATCAAATGAAAATTTGTTTAGTAGGTCATGAAAAAACCTTAAAAATCAAAGTCGAAAAAAGTCAAAAAAATTAAAATTTTTTTTTCAAAAAACTGTTTTCGCCAACGTTTTTAGCGGACATTTTTGGGTCGGACAGGGTATACATATGAAAATTTTTTTAGTAGGTCATGAAAAAAACCTTAAAAATCAAAGTCGAAAAAAAGCCAAAAAAAATGAAATTTCGCAGGCTCGATAATTATTTTTTTGGGTATGCGCAGTGGAACTTTTTTTCCTGAGCCCAAATCCTATCGAAAAATCGATGGCGCGATATCGGTGAACTTTCGTTCATACAAATCGACCCACCCTAATGTACATATATCTGTGAGTGTTCACATTATTCTTTCGGCTATTGCGCCATTTTTTCCGGTTTGTTTAGTTACTATTTGGCCTTTGTAGCTGATCGATCAATTTTCACACTGATTTGACGTAACTGTTTCTTGTTTTTGTTTTGACTGAGATGCTAATGCATGCCATGCTTGTATGTATTATTTATGTAGATATAAAGAAGTGCTCGTAGGTATGAATATATGGCTATTTCGTTCGTGTTGTTTGGTTTTTGCAAAGTATTAAGTTTATTGTGGGAATATGACATACAGCACGTTGCTCTCTTGCCCAGCTATATATAGCGGCAAGGAAATTGCAACATTTTACAATTTCCGTTAGATTTGCTGCAGCCGGCACTTGGTTTTTATATTATAACATGTTTAACTTATGTATACACATCTATAGATATGGCGTGTACTTTGATCTTAAATTATGTATTTAACATTTTTATAAAATATATTGACAACTAATTGAAATTCAGACTTAAATATTGCAAATGCATATTCTTATGTAAATTCTTTTATTAATAACTACAATAAAAAAAGTTCTTTAGGACGTACATTTGAATTATATAAGATGAAGTATGTAAGATATTCTAATCCAGGACATCTATGGCGATTTTGGAAATTTATTAAAAATTGTTTATGTTGAACAAATGCATCCCCTATAAAAGTTCGTCTCTTAAGTCTTTTGTTAAGGGAGACTTGCAATAATAAGTAGTTGGTTGCACGGTTGCTACACTATGTTTTCATTTAGCACCAAAATTCATCGAAAAAAAGGACCAAATCTCAAAAAATGACCACATTTTTGTTTCACTTTATTGGTATACAAACAATACAAAAAACCTAGAGTGTCGGAGTTGTTGTTAAATATAAAAATTTAGGATGTTTCCTTGGTTTTTTTTATAAAATTTTAATAAACATAGCGAATAGGACACACTTGGCTTTAATTCTAACTGCACAAACAAAAATAATGTGCACCTGCAGGTACTATATTTTCACAATTCTCGGATAAGTCTATGCCTTTCACCAACTAAACGTTGCGAACATAGTTTTGCTTAATCGCAATACAATAAAATGAATATGGTAGTTGGGTTTTAGTAAGGAACGGTTCAAAAATTTTCGTTGTGGCAAACCCTGTAAATCGTAAATGAAACTAAGCAATTACGCCAATGCTATTTTTCGTACTTCATACCAGAGTCCGATGCCTCAGATTAAAAATCAAGCGTCTAAAAAGTTTCAACTGCGCAATAACGGAACCGAATTAGACGTAATTAGGTACAAGAAACTAGTTAACAGTGTTGTTATTGAAGTCAAATCTCAAATCAAATCTCTTTTGCATTCGCTTCAAATTCTGAATATAAAATACATTTTTTAATCGCAAATCATTGTAAATTTATAAAGTTATCGCTTTCAAAAAGTAACTCTATCTTACTTCCAGTTGAAATATTTCTTGTGCCAAGATACTAAGCTTTAGGAAGTATCTTGCGTATCTTTACACCACAATAGTCCTGGAATTCCTTGAACTCACTGAGCTACTTAGAGCTGTGTGAGAAAGACTTAAATATCGACGTTCTAAATGAGAGACGCTTTCAAAATTTTTGCAAATAATTTTTTTTTATAAAAGTTTTACTTTGTGTTTGGCTCGTTGCCCTTCACGCTCTCAATATCCCTCGGTATACTTAAAATAAATTAAGCGAGTGGCATGCACACTATAAAACAAATTAGTTTCATTACTTTACTTAGTTTTCAGTTCATTATCATATTTCTTAGAGGCATACGTGTGTTTGAAATAAATTATTTTAGCTCGACTAGTGACAAAAATCTATCACGAGAAGTGTTTGATAACCAGTCGAAATATCTAGTCCGTTGTTTTATCAAAAATTAATGACGAAGGTATTGTCCAAAGATCTCACCCTTCGTTTTTTAATGCATCGCCTAAATGATCTCCTAGGTGAAATGTTCATTGTTCTGCTACATTTTAATGACTGAAACATTTTTGTGGGCAGAATTTTGAATTTTCGCCTCAGCGAAAAAGAAAGGAAAGTAACAAAATTGTGGCAACCGCCTAAAAGGCACCAGTGGACCACATGGGGTTGGAAGGGACCATTTTTGGTCCAAGTGGACGAAAGTGGCAACCGTGGTTGGTTGCGTAGTTGATGTGGTGTGTTTTATTTGACTCTAATTAAAGCAGTTTTCCTATAACAAATCGTGCACTAACAAATGAAGAATATTGTAATAGGATGTGATGAATTTATAAAAGGTTGTTCTGGTTTTCATTCTATAAACAGTAAGCAGGACTGAAAGATTGCGGCTGCGACAAAAAGTAATGTGTTCCCTTTCCGTACGCATTACAGGAGCCACAGTTGTCTAGTTCTCGGTGAGTGCCGCAACATATCTTAATGTATCTTAAGAACAGGTCATTATTGTGTTTAGTCATATGATCGTGAAATAATCATAGAAACTCCCCAAGACTGTTGCCATTTAGCCTCGTTAAAGCAATCCCGATCCGTTGGTGCCGCAATTTCAGCGGAGCATGTCATAGTCGAATAGAAGCCCTAAAGATCCATTGCAGCCATAGTAATCCCCCAGATTGCCCATTCTTCTTTGGCGTTATTAGCTAAATACGGTATACTCTTTGGCTATATTTCCGAGGAGCTCCCTGTCCAAGGTGCTCGTCTTTATTTAAAAAATATGTACAAGGATTTTCTTTTAAGGGAATTTTCCCCATTCTACATTTGGTTGTGTGCGTAGGCGTGCAAAACTCCTTCCTGTATTCCTCTCTCGGCACTCCAACAGCTTTTTTCGTATTTAATGCTTTCCTTGTAGGGTTGCCTGTTCTTAGTAAGGCGGAAGTTTCACCATGAAGGATATATAAGTTTTCTACAACCAGCCATCCGCAGAGTACACCCCAGCAATTTTGCAGGGTCCTCCATAGACGAAATAGAAAAAAATACTTCTTAGGCTATTGCAAATAGTTTCGACGAACGTACGCTAATAAGTCCTTCATAGAATAAGATGACGAATAGGAATTTCTGCTCTCATGGAGAACTTTCCAACAAAAGTTGGTGGGCCTTAGAAGATGCCATTCGAAATTGATGTAAATCATGCAGGCGCGCTACATTCTAGAAACAATTAAGAAGCAGGTACACTACAAATTGGAAGAGAAGCTTGGCCTTTATCTTCTCAGAGATACATAGCCACACATTAGTATCACCATTAATAAACTTAGTGGTTCTAAAAACTGTCAATAATGGATGGGTGACATAAAGTCAACGACAAAAAAAGCAGTTGACGTCATGACCATATGAAATGGCCAAAACATCAAATTTAAATGTTTACAATGTGAATGATATTGACATCACGGCATTTTCCGAATGATTATAAAGTTAACTCATTTTTTCCAAAGTGGTCATAAAAAACTATTTTCTTTCGCACTTCAACGTATTAAAATGTCAACAACTGTTCAATTACAGTTACCATAAAGTCAAATTAGAAGGGTCATAAAGTAAATTGATGTTATGAGCATTTGAAGTAGTCATATGGCCAATTGTTTTAATGACCATTTGATGAGGTCACAATGTCAATTGATCTTTTTGCCGTTGAACTTTTATCACCCTACTGTCAATCATGTAGTTTCTAATCCAGTACAATTTGATAGCATCTGTGACGTTTATGGAAAAGTTACCAGGAAATCTTGAGAATAAATTAATTTATTAAAAAAGTTCGTGTCTTAAGTATTTCGTTTATGGAAACATGTATCTTATTACTTAAAACGAGTAAAAATTGTTTGTATATCCGGAACGATCTCGGAAACGGCTTAACCGACTTGAATTAAATTTGACACATTGTGTATAACATTCTAAAACTTTCTACCTAGGTTTTGCCACATAGGTTGTTTTCCCAAGGTTGCCACCTATATGAAATTTAAAGAAACATTACTTACATGAGATATGCTATAATGGGCATCAAACGAAAGCTGTTTCACTGCGCATTCCATTAGAGATATTATTAAGTAGGGTTGTCACTTAGGGTCGCCACCTAACATTATTATTTATATCTCTTTCTATATCCACTACTATCGCGAAAACGGCTTAACCCATTTAAATGAAATTGATTATATTGATAGTGTATCACATTCTAAGACTTTCTATTTAGGTGTTGCCACTGAGTATATTTTCACAAAGTTGCCACGTATTTGAAATAAAAAAAAGTGCACGAGATATGCCAATATGGTTATCAAACGAAAGATATTTCACTCCGCATTCCAATAGAGATATTTTCAAGGGTTGTCCCCTCAGTTTATCCACCAATATCTCGGAAACGAATCAACCGATTTGGGTGAAATTCGGTACATGATTGTGTGTTAGATTTTAAAACTGTTTACCTGCATAGGTGTTGTCACTGACGATTGCGGCTTGATCCATTTGAGTAAAATTTCCTAGATAGGTTTGAAATTCAGATACGAAAAGTAGTTGACAAAGGTTTGTATTGATTTTGAACTATTCAAAGATGAATAACGCGATTATGCGACTAGGTTATTAAGGCAATGGGTAGGCGAAACAATACTACGTTCCACATACACATATTCTATTGAAGCTTTTAAGAAGTACATTAAAGTTAAAATCCCCAAGATTCTAGCTTGTAATTACCCGTTTAAATTTTTGTTTCAAGTCCTTATTGCGGTTAGTGATCGATATGTTTTTGAAATCTATTTTTAAAGAGCTCAACAGTAAATAAAACATATTTGTAAAAAAAGTTGAATATTTATAATGACGACATATGGAACAAACTATATTATGTGAAGAATACCGAGAAAAGCTCGGTCGCCCAGATACTGCTTTATAATAAGATAAGCCATTTAATTTATTTCTAACTTTTTATACGTGTCGTGACTGTAACATTTGGTACATTTTCTATGAGACGGTTAAGTATACTAATATGTAACCTGAAAAGGCCACTGATTTTTGACGTACTAATTGTTTTTCTAAGTAAGCGCTCCTTGTCGAGATATGGAGCAAGGTTTTGACGTGGATGACTTTGAAATATTTTATTTCAATATGGGTTTCAGGAAGAAGCTGTTCAGACTTTCAAGATAGGATGCATTTCTTTCCTATACAATAACCGGTTCTGGAGATATCGCCTGATATATACAAAACAACTAATCATGTCGCGACCGTAACAATTTAAAATGCTAATAAATCGAAAAGTGTTAAAAAGTGTTTTTTCTTTGATGGCAGTACAAATAGATGCAATTTCAAATTTAGTTATGATAAGATGGTTTTAGTGAGTTTAGTGAGAAAATTTACAGTGCATGGTATGGAAATAAGTGCCATACAATTTATGAATTTATAAGGTCGCGCGGCGATTCCGCTCTTCTTTGACCATTTTTGTGCACTACTTATTAATACACACTTAAATTGTAATTTATCTCACTATATCTTTAACTTCTTGAGGTCCTGTTTGCATATGATAATTCAGTCATAACATTTACAGTTTTATTTAAAAGTATGAAAGTTGTACACAAAAGTATCACAACCATAACAATGAAAACTCCTATATATACTTCAACCACCACCTAATAGGCAACATCAACAAAACATTCATTGAAATTTAGCAACTCATAGTTGACTCAAGTAGGCAGTCCCCGGCAGCTGACGGATATTTCAACAATTTCTACAACAACCAGATAATGTTACAAATTAAAAATTACTTGCACATCGCTCTGCTCGATGGGCTGCACCAACTAACGTCAGCATTGTAATCAACACTATTTTAATTGCTTAAGTCGGTCTGACATGAAGGCAGACAAAACTTAATAACATCACTAGTGTTGCTGTCAATTATCGAAACAGCCTAAACACCATTGAGTACATATTTAATTACGTATCTTCATATTTTATTGGACCTTTTGCAAATTACCGAACGCTGCTACTGAGCGCAAGCGAATAGTCAAAGAAGGCGTTGATTGCTTGCCTGTCTGTTACATTTGCGATTTTAATTGAAAACCCTTGCAAGACAGCTTATCGATCTAGGAACGTGTGCGAATTTTACAATTAACTAGACGAAAGCGAAAATTTCCTATCCCTAAAGTACGGATATATTGTTCTACGTAGATCTATTTTCACATCTAAAAGGCGATGCACGTCTGCGCTCATTGCATGTGGTGATTTGCAATAAATTGCCCTATAAAATATGTTCGTTAATCGCATTTATTAAGAACGTGATTGAAGTTGAAAAGAAGAATGATATTATAACTTGTTATTAGTACAGTCTTGAATGCTGATATGAATGTGCAGTGGCGTCGAAGGAGGGAAAACCCTTTGATTGATTAAAGTTGTGAGTGTCATTTATTGTGCAGCTGATGACATTGTTGGATTGGGCCGCCTGCACGTAGCTGGGTGGTATTGATATTGGCAATTAAAGATAGTAATTGGTTGCAAGTGTCGGGTTTAGAAAACGGTGCAGAGTGAAATATTTGTTCGGTGAAGAAAAATGTAAAAATTGTATATATATTTGTTTGTATTTCCGTAATTGCTATAATAAACATTTTAGAATATTTTTAACCATGACTGTAATATTGACTTAAATTAGCGGATATTGATATACTTTCTTAATAAAGTTGCCTTAAATTTCCAAATAAAAACGCTCTTTATGTTTATCTTTCTTCAAATTTGGTTTCAAGTTTCTTAAAAATATAGTTAACTTTTTATGTGTTTGGAGCTTTGCTGTTCGTTTTATTGTCAAGTGCGTAAAAAAGGAATGATTAATTAGAAAACTTTGATAACTATTGTATTGAGGTAAATGCATAAGCTCCTATTATGACTAGGTCCTTGGATATGTTGTTGCTGTTGTTGTTGTTGTAGCGATAAGGACACTCCGCTAAGGCTTTGGGGAGTGTTATCGATGTTGATGGTCCTTTGCCGGATGTGATCCGGTACGTTCCGGTAACAAGCACCATAATGGTACTAGCGCGTCCATCTCGGGAACGATTTTGTATGACCAAATGAAACCTTCTAGGTCATGCCGCCTCCCACCCCCTACATGCATCAGCTTCTTGGTCGTCAAAGCCTCGACTGTTAATGAAACAGGATTTGATATGGGTAGGTGGGGTTGAAAATTGGGTTCGAGAAGCTTTATATTGCGCTGGCAACCCCTTGAGAGGGTTGCGCTACAAAAACCTCTTGAGTCAATTTGGTATTTTAGTCGCCTCTTACGACAGGCATACCTACAGCGGGTATATGTATGACATAAAGCAATATATGTGACCCGGTCTATGAAAAGGTGGCTTATGACTCAAAAAAAAATTACTCCTACTAAGAAACTGAAGAAATGCATTGTTTATCTTTAACAGCTGTTTCTCGCAATTTCTTTTTTGAGTCATAAGCCACATTTTCATAGACCGGGTCACATATACAGATATAAAAAAATAAATAAAAATAAATGTAAGGCGCGATAAACTCCGAAGAGATCTAAGACCGAGCTTCTCTTCCAATTTGCGTCGTGCTCCTCTTGATTTTCCCTACAAATTGGCCGGACGGGACCTACATGTTTTATGCGGACTCCGAACGGCATCTGCATGGCAGATGAGTTTTCACTGAGAGCTTTTCATGGCAGAAATACACCCGGAGCGTTTGCCAACACTGCCGATGGCGACCACGCTTAGAAAAATTTTCTTCCAATTGGAAAACCTTATTTCTAAAATTTTGATGTTGCTTTGCCCGGGGTGTGAACCCAGGCCATATGGTGTAGGAGGCGGAGCACGCTATCAGCACACCACGGTCACCGCCATATAGATATACAATACCGTATATTAGACTCAGACATGCCCGTACGTCTATCAGTTCATTAACACAATATCTCAATCTGATTAACTTGTTAATATCTGATTAATATTTGGTAATAAGCCAAATATTTATTTTATTTTTAAAAATTTATTTTTGTTTATTTTTGAGTTTAAATATTTTCAAACTAATTAGAATTTTCTTTTTTTGAAGTTATTCAAAAATTTTAAATTAACACGAAAACTCAATTAAAAATTATTTTAAAAATTCAAGTAAAGAATACAAAGTAGTTAACACTATATTTACTCCCCCTTCAATGAAAGAGGGACCCTGAGACAAGCACGGAACTCGCGGTGGAGTTGCCGTGCAACCGGGTACCATTACCAGAAAATGGAAGGGGAGGGTGGATAGTCCTCCCCGGCCAAACCAAGGCTGGTGGACTTGAACACCCAGCTAACCGATTGGTACCAACTTGTTGGGCCGAAGATCAATGTACATTGATCTGTTTTTGACACCGTGGGGTAGGTCTTCGCAGACAGGTACCCACGTTCATTAACACTACAGCTTGAGAAAAAAGAAAGATCATCATCATCATCTTTAATTGGACCTTAACCCTTTCGTAACAAGTCACGCCAGCTTTCCCTGTTTCGCGATAACTGACGCCTCCTGGGAGCACCAAGGGAGGTGAAGTCTGGCTCGATCTGGCTCTCCCAGCTCAGTGGAAGTCTCCCGTTCCCCTGCTTCAGACTGCGATATCGACTGAAAGAAAATAATTTTTTTGGCCCAAGTGTCTTCGTCCATTCGCTTAACATAACTTAGCCAGCAAAGCTTTGAGTGTTGCTTCAGTATCGTCATATCTACGTTAAGCTCATACAGTTCGCCACTATAACCTTTTTTCGGAGGAATAGTGGCGGTTTTTTTTCTGGGCCGAGTGACGAAACGAGAATTAGAGAATACATGCATTAAAAAAAGTAAATACTTGGCGCGGTTTACCTGCGAGTAGATTTAGCCGAGTGCTCCTTTTAATTTTCTCTACGATTTGGACGAATGGGACCTTCATAAGAAGCTTTTCAAGAAATACACTAGGTTAGGTTAGGTTGGGTGGTAGCTTCCCTGATAGGGGAAGCTCACTTGGACAACATGAAGGTCCGTTGTGATACCACATATAATAAACTAAAATAACGGTGACGTAGATATAACTAAGAGAATCGTTGGGTAGCAACGATAAAGTTCCGAATGATCCCGATCTCAACCTTGAATAGCCCCTCGGGAGATCCAAGTGAGTCGGGACCGAAATACTTTCGCCTAGTTCTGGCAAAAGCTGGGCAATCAAGCATAAAGTGATTTGGTGATTCCACCTCATCATCCTCCATACAGCTGCAGCAGGATGGAGTTTCCAATATATTGAGACGTACCGCATGGATACCCATGGGACAGTGCCCTGTCAAAACCCCAATGACCATTGATAGGTGAGCCTTAGTGAACCCAATTATTTCAGCAGACATCCTGTCATCCACTTTCGGCCAGAAAGATCTTGCTACCCTGCAAGACGTAGTGTCCGCCCAACGTTTGCTGAGCTGACTCGAAGCCCAGCTATGGAAGAGCAATCCACAGGTGCCTAGCGGAATCCCGAAATCCCTACAGCCATCTTCATCCGGTTCAGTTGTATCGATTCGGGCTAAGAGATTAGCTTGAGAGTTACCCGGAATATCACTATGACCCGGGACCCAGATAATCTTAATTGTAAAATAATTCGATGCAATCGCAAGTGAGGTCAAGCACTCCCAGACCACCCTCGATCGCACTGTAGTTGAGCTCAAGGCCTTTATAGCCGCTTGGCTATCAGAGTAGATGTTAAATTCCCTAACCGTAGTAGCGCTGGATAGCATTTCATCCACCGCATCCTCAATCGCAGCAACTTCCGCTTGGAATACACTGCAGTGATCAGCCAACTTAAACTTGCGGCTTACATTTAGCTCTTGACAAAAGACCCCCCCGCCAACCTTTCCGTCCAACTTCGACCCATCCGTGAACAAGTTAACTGGTCCCATGCCCCAGATAATTCCTCTTCCCCACTCCTCTCTCGGGGGAATGACTGGGGTGAAGGTTGCAAAGGGAGCGGCTATCGGCATACAATAGTCCGTCCTGTCCGGGATAAAGTCGAAACTAGTAAGAAGGCTAGATTGTCCGAAATCAGAAAGCATATAACCCATATCACGAAGCCTGACCAACGACCGGGCCGCGGCTGCCTTTCCCGCAATATCTACTGGATGTATATTCAGCATGACATTCAGTGCCAAGGTAGGTGTTGTTCTCAGAGCGCCACTGATACCAATAAGCGCCGTCCGTTGCACTGACACTAACATTTTGGAGGTGCTCGCCGTGTCCAGTGCTTTTCACTAGACCAGCACCCCACTAGGAGTGTTGGCCAAACCAGTGGCAACGGGCGATCCTGCTTGTTTTACTCTATAAAAATTTGTATCGTGAAAATTTCAATGTTGCTTTTCTTCTATGGGTCACCTTTCTTCTATAAAATTGTCTACTTTTTCCCGGCCATTTCACGTAGATCAGCCAAAATTTCTGGCGATATTAAACAAATAAACTCTGCATTAAAATGTCAGCTTGGTATGCAATAATATCCTGACAAAAGCGGCTAATAATTCTCTAAGAGCCATTTTTCACAAAATCGATAAGTACGTAACAATACTCAAACTTACAACAAAAACCAGTTATGCAACCTCAGTTGACTACACCTTTTTAAGATTTAGTTTAAAACATTGCAATTGAAGTTCAGAAAGTTTCAATTGAAGATCAGAAAACTTTAATTGAAGTTCAATTGAAAATTCTGAACTTCAAATGTAATTTTCCGAGATTCATTTAAATTTCTGAAGCTCAATTTTAATTTTCTGAACTTCAATTGAAACACTAGTAAAAAAATACCAAGTGTAAGAAGCTTTCGAAATAATTATTGGGGGAGAAAAAAACCTATATTGACAAGAGTTCACTACTCCTATGAAAATATTTATCGCCAAGTCCAACGATACACCATGTCCAAATATATTCCGAAATTTTTGGACGTTGGTGAGTAATATTTTAAATCTCTACTAATCATAACTATTGAACCAGTTAAGATCTAACCAAGAAAATTTAAGTAGTTCATACTACCTTTGTAGCATACCCACAGCCATAAAACAGCTTTGTTTCAAAAAGGTCTAAGAATAACGCTAATGCAAATTTCAAAATTTTAAGGATTTTTGTGAACTCTTTTAAAGATACTAATAAAGTTTAAAACAAGCATTTACGGTACTTTGAAATTATAAAAACATTGAAACTAAGTGAAAGTAATGTAAAAATTTAAAACTTCTAAATTTTGAAATCTATATATATAAAAAGAAGTGTACATTTTGATTGTCACTCCATAACTCGAGAGTGGATAGAAAGATTGCCATGAAATTTTTAGAAAAGATACAGGAAGGAGAGATGATGGCTAGTTGATTTTGAAATCCCAAATCGGTTTAGCCATTCTTGAGTTATGATTTTTTTATAGAAAAATACTATATAAAAGAAAGTCGCGTTAGTTACACTACGCATAACTCAAGAACGGATGAACCAATTTCGCTGAAAATTGGTGGAGAGGTAGCTTATAACCAGTGAACGGACATACGATACTTTTTATCACTTTCTGGCTAGGGTCTTGAGAGCAAAACGTGGACCTGGGTAATCCTGGGATGTGTTTGTACAATATGGGTATCAAATGGAATCTGTTTATGAGTACTTTGATACTGAGTATCTTTTGTACCCCTGGGTGACTCGCGTCTCGAGATATAGGCCAAAACGTGGACCCGGGCACCCCTAGAATGTTTTTATACAATTGGATATCAAATGAAAGCTGTTGATGAGTGCTTTAGTACAGTGTAGTTTTCATACCTACTGGTGCCTAGGGTCTCGGGATATAGGCCAAAACGTGGACCAGGGCACCCCTAGAATGTTTTTATACAATTGGATATCAAATGAAAGCTGTTGATGAGTGATTTAGTACAGGGTAGTTTTCATACCTATTGGTGACTAGGGTCTCGAGATATAGGCCAAAACGTGGAACCGGGCACCCCTAAAATTTGTTTATACAAAATAGATATCAAATGAAAGCTGTTGATGAGTGCTTTAGTACAGGGTAATTTTCATATCCCTGGGTGACTAGGGTCTCGAGATAAAGGACAAAATGTGGATCACGGTAATACTAGGATGTGGTTTTACATTATGGGTATCAAATTGAAGCTGTTGATGTGTGCTTTAGTGCAGAGTAATTTTTATATCGCTGTGTAACTAGGGTCTCGAGATATAGGCCAAAACATGGACCCGGATACCCCTAGAAGGTGTGTGTAATATGGATAGCAAATGAAAGCTGGCGGCCACCGTGGTGTGATGGTAGCGTGCTCCGGCTACCACACCGTATGCCCCGGGTTCGCACCCCGAAAAAAACAACATCAAAATTTTAGAAATAAAGTTTTTAAATTGGAAGAAACCTTTTCTAAGCGGGGCGCCCCTCGGCAGTGTTTGGCAAGCGCTCCAGGTGTATTTCTGCCATGAAAAGCTCTCAGTGAAAACTCATCTGCCTTGCAGATGCCGTTCGGAGTCGGCATAAAACATGTTGGTCCCGTCCGGCCAATTTGTAGGGAAAATCAAGAGGAGAACGACGCAAATTGGAAGAGAAGCTCGGCCTTAGATCTTTTCGTAGTTTATCGCGCCTTACATTTATTTTATTTTATTTTTAAATGAAAGCTGTTGATGTGTGCTTTAGTACAGAGTAATTTTTATATCGCTGAGTGACAAGGGTCTTGAGATATAGGCCAAAACGTCGACCCGGATACCTGTACAATGTGTGTGTATTATGGATATCAAATGAAAGCTATTGCTGAGAGCTTTAAAGTAATTTCCATTGTAATATTCGATTTAGTAGCATCAACCTGGCAAAACTGATAAATAAGCATGCGAAGCCGAAATAAAGACGTTAATTAATAATACCCACATACCTATATATGTACCTATGTACGTCCTATTCGATTTGCCTGAAATTTGGTGTATTAATTTGCCTGTATTAGTATTTACGATCCTTTTTTCCGGGAACTAGACCAGAGACGGACTGGGACTGGGATTAGGACCACCCTCTGGGACTGGCAATAAGAGATGAAGGAGAATGAGAAGAACTTGAGAGAAGAGAAAAGAGGGTAGGAGAAGGATACTGAGAAAGAGATACGAGTGAGACGAAATAGAGATAGATGAATCGAAAAAGACGGAGGGAGGAGTGAATAAAAGATTAAGAAAAATATAAGAGGGGGGAGGCAGAGTTAGACGGAAAGAGCATATTAAGATGTATGCAGATAGACCAAATTTAGGGCAGAACAACGTCTGCTAGTAGTTGTATATAAGAATTTGCGTATATAGGAAATTTTAATAACCAAGTTCGTTTCTAAGTCTATCGTAAGTATGGAAGTGCTACACCTGCCAAATTATGCACTTTTTGTATGACGAACCTATTTGTGAACGACATAAATGTTTTAACATAAACAATAAGTTTTACGAAATTTATTGTAATCAAAATTTTCAATTTTTAGAAAAAATTTTTTCGGCGCCGCGGTAAAAGCAACTAACTCCACCTATAATCAAACCGTGTTTTTAATGCTAATGGAAAGACACACGATTTCTGCACATATTAGTAAAATAAAAGTGTGTGCTTAATGTCTAGAATCGCTGAAGACCACTGAAAACAAAGCATGCTAACTCCAAAACCTGGAACCGAATCGCCGTATAAAATCCGTGATCGAAATACATTTTTTAAATCATAATAGGCCTGAAATGGTGAATCCTTTGAATGGCATATGTAGTTCATTAGTGACCATACGCACTATTAAGATCTCATAAGATCGAATAAAGCTCTAAGTGGAGGTATGCTATTAAATGACTTATAAACTTTGCTAAAGAGAAAATTTACTATTCCTGAATAAACAACACAGCAAAATTGCAATCAAATGCATTTATCTATCTATAAATCTTATAAAATAAAGTCGCTAAATGCCATGTATGCACATAACTTCACACAGAATACTCCGATTTTAAAACTGTTTTTTGCATGTGAAAGCTTAGCTAGATGAGATGGTACAGTTAATAAAATTTGAAGACATATATTATAGGGGCGTGGCAAATTGCCAAAATGTAGCAAAAAATCATAAAATTTTTGTTTACACAGCTATAACTCATAAACGGATGGATGGATTTCAAAAATTCTACTTTTGAGTAAAACTTTGAAATATTTACCTTCGATCTGCATCAAAAAAATACTTGATTCCTTTCTTATATCAGCCAAATTGTTTAAACAAAAGTAACATTTTTATCAAAAAATGCGTATGTGTGTTTGTTCGCTGTGAACTGTCCGCGCTAATTGCTCTTGAGTGAGGCTTGATGCGACACATGCATACATATATAGCATTCGCTACGTTATTTAACTTCGGGCGTAGGTTTATAGGCATGTATGAATGTAAAAATGGATGTATTTTCATATCGTATCAGCTTGACATAGGTATGTACATACATATTTATGTAACACAAATGGTTAATTGCTAATGCAACATAAATGGTTAAGAATGCATACTCTATTGAAAAATAATCTTTCGTTAAAAATATTAAACATTTCCTTAAAATTCTTCAAAAATTTATTTATATTATAAAGCAAAGTCGCTTTTTCTGTCCCATGTCCCTTTGAATGCTTAAACCTTTAAAACTACGCAACGGATTTTCATGCGCTTTTTTTTAATAGATAGAGTGATTGAAGTTTGTAGATTGTATAATAACATCCATTAAATAGTGGAGAAATACTGTTATTTTTGAAGTTTCTAATGTGATGTATTTATGTATTTATAACTCAAGAAGGGATGAACAGATTTGGCTGAAAATTGGTGGAGGGGTAGCTTGGAACCAGGAGACAGACATAGGATACTTTTTATCCCGTTCTGGGTAGGGTCTTGAGATCACAACGTGGACCTGTGTAATCGTGGGATATGTTTGTAAAATTTGGGCATCAAATGGAAGCTGTTTATGGGTACTTTGATACGGGGTATTTTTCGTACCCGTGGGTGACTAGGGTCTCGAGATATAGGCCAAAATATGGACCCGGGTACCCCTAGAATATGTTTATTGAATATGTATAACAAATGAAAGCTGTTGATGAGTGCTTTAGTATAGGGTAGTATTCATATTTGTTTGTGACTAGGGTCTTGAGATATAGGCCAAAACGTGGACCAGGGTAACACTAGGATGTGTTTTTACATTATGGGTATCAAATTGAAGCTGTTGATGTGTGCTTTAGTACAGAGTAATTTATACCGCTGAGGGACTGGCAATAAGGGATGAAAAAGAATTGGAAAAACTTGAGAGAAGAGAAAAGGGGGAAGGAGAAGGAGACTGAGAAAGAGATAGAGTGAGACGAAGATAGAGATAGATGAAGCGAAAAAGACGGGGGGAGGAGTGAATAAAATGATTAAGAAGAAGTGAAGAGGGAGGGCAGAGTTAGAGAGAAAAAGCTTATTAAAATGTATGCAGGTATATAAAATTTAGGGCAGAACAACGTCTGATGGGTCTGCTAGTATATATATATATTCAATTTGTAATTCTCTCCAAAAAAAAAAAAAAAAAAACAAACCAAACAAGAATAAACAAATAAATAATTCAGAACGAGGTGTTACTAATGCGTTTTAACAGTTTTCCGGATTTTAAGTATTCAATGCGTTCATAATTCGTTGATGAGTGATTGCAGAGTAAACATGGTAGATAAAAACCAGTAATGGTGTCTAAGTTCGGGTGTAACTGAACATTATATACTCAGCGTGGGCTTCAATTGCACATTTCGTTTCCGATAAATTACTTTTCTACATAACACGTGGCACCGCCAGTTTAAAAAAAAATTTCCCTCCATTTCCTCTTAAAATAAAACTTGATAAGTGAAATATCATTGATTCAAAACTATTTTTTGCTAAGTTATAGCTTATTATTCTAGTCTACGACCCTTTTAAACTTGTTTTATATCTAAGTTGCTGTGGTCTTTTACCGATCCCGTCCATTTTTACTAGAAATATTTTCTGCTATAAGGAAAATATGTGTACACAATTTCATTACGATATGTTCATTTTTCTTCGAGTTATGGCTCCCGAAATATAGAAAATTGCTTAGTCATAAAAGGGGCGGTACCACGCCCGTTTTTTTAAATTTGAAGTTTTTCCTATTTACTGTTATAAATCCACTAGGGAAATGTAATACCATTGTTATAAAGCTCTTTTTTGCAAAGATATAGCTTCTTTTATTCGTCCACTACCCTTTTAAAAATCTTTTATATAAAAGTGGGCGTCGTCCTTAACCGATTTCGTTAATTTTTCTTCAAAGCTTTCCTTATAGTAAAGGCAACCTCTCTGCCGAATTTTGTTGCGATAGGTTTAACGATTTTTGATTAATAATATTAGTAAAATTGATTTTATCACAAGTGGGCGGTGTCACGCCCATTTAAACATACTTTTTTTTTAATTTCTACCAAGAGTCTCAATATCAGCCCACATGACAAATTTCAGCATTCTAAGTGTATTATTTACTAAATAATCAGGTTTTTTGTGTTTTCCAAAATGTTATATACAAAAAGTGGGCGTGGTTATTATCCGAATTCGCTCATTTTCAATGCCAATCTATTCTGAGTCCAGATAAGCTCGTGTACCAAATTTGGTGTAGATTCTCAATACTTACTCAAGTTATCGTGTTAACGGACAGACGGACGGACGGACGGACATGGCTCAATCAAATTTTTTTCCGATACTGATGATTTTGATATATGGAAGTCTATATCTATCTCGATTTCTTTATACCTGTACAACCAACCGTTATCCAATCAAAGTTAATATACTCTGTGTGCAAAGCACGCTGAGTATAAAAAGTTTAAATATCTGCAAATTCACCCATGCACCTAAGCACATTTATTTGAATGTATGTATGTGCTAGTGTATCTGTGTAATTGCAAAACTGTAGTCACAAATTATCTTAGCACTGAATTCGAAGCTTTTTTACGTGCACTGAAAAAAAACATCAAATAATTTAAATGTGAAAAATATTTTCTTATGAACTTTATTTAAATCTTCTTTAAATTTTACCATAAAGTTGAGGAAACATATTTCCTTAAGTTTTACAAGCGCTTAAGTTCAAACCACGTTTTAACATCACAAGAAAAATGAAAAAGTAGTGTGGAAGAAGAACCCATTTTCATATTCACAGGCAAGTTATATACAAATTCTTAAGCAGACGTTGTTAAAAAGTAAGTGTCACATCGCCAGTAGACCGGCAACCCTCCCGAGTGTATTTCTTCCATAATAAGCTTTTTAAAAAAAAATCGTTTTCTCTAATAACGCAGGAGCATCGTCGGTTTCTTATCTGTAACAACCGAAACCGATAAGCCATTGTTTTATTATTGGCTTGATATTGTAGCTGAGTATTGGCGGCCGCCGTGGTGTGATGGTAGCGTGCTCCACCTATCACACCGAAGATCCTGTGTTCACGCCCCGGAAAAAGCAACATCAAAAACTGTAGAAAAAGGTTTTTTCAATTACAAGAAAATTTTTCTAAACGGGGTCGCCCATAGGCAGTGTTTGGCAAGCACTCCGAGTGTACTTCTGCCATAAAAAGCTCTCAGTGAAAACTCATCTGCCTTGCAGATGCCGTTCGAAGTCGGCATAAAACAAGTAGGTCCCATCCCGCCAATTTGTGGGGAAAAAATTGGAAGAGAAGCTCGGCCTTAGATCGCTTCGGAGGCTATCGCGCCTTACATGTATGTATGTATGTATTAGCGTCAAGTAATCAGTTTGTTCTAACCTCATTATTACTGAGCCATCGGCTTCTTATAGGTTTTTGTCGGTTTGTTATCTACGAGTTACAGATGTGCTATTGAGTTGAAGTTTTATCGGTATCTATTTTATAACAGACCGACGAATCGTCGTTAATAAATCAATAACGCGCCAATAGCAAATTGATAAAATTCCGTTAATTGGTCGATAACTTTGCCTTGCCTTCATATGTTAGCTGATTTTATTGTTTCCACATTATGCTACAGTGCGGTGACTGAACTTACGTTTTCATCCTGTATTGACCATACAACATACCATTTCCACCGTTTAAATGGTTAAGCGCCAGCTATGTAAGCTCCGAGATGATAACGAAAAAGCTCCGAAATGATTTCGAAACAATACTGGGATGATAGTCCCAACTTTTACAAACAGTCCTAGCATGATCTTGAAATAGCCCCGAATAAATAAAAACAAAAAAATTAAAGGTGCGATACTCTCCTTTCACTGAGAGCTTTCATGGCAGAAATGCATTCGGAGTGCTTGCCAAACTCTACGGAGGGGCGACCGCGCTTAGAAAAATTTTGTCCTAATTGAAAAAACTTGTTTATAAAATTTTCATGTTGCCCGGGGCGTGAACCCAGGACCTTCGGTGTGGAAGGCGGAGCAGGCTACCATCACACAACGGCGGCCCGAACACAATGCCATAATATTCCCGAAATGGTCCCGAAGTAGTTCCGAAATAGTAGCGAAATAGTCAAGAAAACAACCCCAATCAGGTAGCAACCCAAATTTTCTGTTTTTTTTTACTTACGAGGCAAATAACCTTTAGCTTAATAATCACATATTTCTAATTATAAAAAGTCAAAGAACCACTTTTGGCTTTTATTATTTTACTGTTATTTTAAAAGCCAACTTTTAATTTTTATTTTTGACTTTTATAATAAAAGCCCACTTTTAAAGTTATCGTTTGATTTTTTTCAAAAAAGTCAAAAAATAATTATAAAAAGTCATAAAACCGCCTTAAAGTTTTATTTTTTACTGTTGTCTTAAAAGTCAAATTTTAGTTACTATTTTGGACTATTCAACTTTTATTTTTGACTTTTATAATAAAGGTCAACTTTTAAAGTTCCTTTTTTTCAAAAAACTCAAAAAAAATAGGAAGTTCCGGATATATATTCTTCAGCCCACCAGCATTTCTTTGCTGTATTCAAACATCAAACACAGCAATTCCTTCTATCTGACTTTTTGATTTTAAAACAACAACATTCCCTGATGTTTGCACGTAAAAAAATTGCCTAGATTAAAAGAAGAATTTCTAAGTCGAAAATTCAATATCACTGTTTTTTTCTAATTTCGTAGCAAATTTCCCAAATTTTTTAGAAATTTTTTTTGGGTGTATGCATACAAGTGCTTACGTTTCTTTACTTTTGCAATAAACTCAACTTGGCAGACGAAAATATATGGCGACGTTGAAAAGTATAACGCACAAAAACCAATTGTGTGACAGCAATTTCAACAACTTCAATGTGCAAAAAGTGCGAAAACAACAATGTGGACTATAAAACGCTGTTGTAAACTAACTAATGTGCCATACATTTCAAACGTCATAAATAGTTAAATACTCGTACATGGTAGAGATATACGCCGCCGTCGAATGTCAAAAATATCGGCGCGGCGGCGGCGGCTTCGCGCGTTACTGTATTTTCTACTCTTTTAAGACTGTCTAGGCCATTTATTGTTCATCTCGAAAGTTGGTCCGATATGGTCGAAAGGGGTATCAAGGGATACGCATTACTGCCCGTTATCAAAATACAATGCGAAATTTAACACTTTCTAACCGTTCAAAAGTTATTTCAGAAAACAGGAGCTTTCAATGCCAGCTTAACACGAATTTTGCATCACCGAATTCACCAAGTTATTAAAACAAAATACTTAAAGAAAAGTTATTTAATAAATTTAAATGCTCACTTTGCATAATTTTTTCAAAAAATTAATAAAGAACAATGATTTTAAATAAAATTTCCCAAGTCGAACATATTTTCAAATTGTCCTCAAGTTGTTAAAAAAGCATGTTACCCCAAAAAGGTGCGGAATTTCATATCCCGATTGGCTGAAATTATAAGCTAAATCAATGATGCAAAATCCTTTAGTAGGCTCCAGTAGTTTAAAATCTCCTTTGAAATGATTCTCAGCTCACAGTTAAGTTGCATATATCTTCAACACCTATGAGAAGGGTTTGAAAAATCTCTTTATTTTCTGAAATAAAATAGCGTCTGAAATCTTAGTTTTGATTTTCATACTTATCATTCAACACCCAAGTCTCCCGGTTTGATATTTTCTAAAGTTGGCGGCCCTACCCCCAACTAGTCCCTTGTAGCGAATCACATTGGATATGTTTAAATATGACCAACACGTGGCGGCTCCTGTTACAAATGTGAAAACGTAGGCACATTTTTTAACCAGGTTCGGACTTGTCCTTCGAAACAACACTCAAAGTGGTGAAGCATAAGCTTTCTCAAGACAGTGAAGCAAATGACCGGGTGTTCTACTAACCTAACGTAGGGGATAGTCGAACTAGTCTAAAAACTGAAGACGGTCATCCATAATGAGCTGTTATATCATAAGGCCGGAAACGAAGACTGTTGAAGTCAATGTATCCAACACAAACGTCTGCAAATGTTGGCCTACATTTTAAAAGTTTCTTCCACGGTCCTTGTAAAGTTTAAATTATGTAGATGCGCCAAGGATTATACGATTTTCACCCATGAGTTACGCAATGACATCCCTTAGACTGCTTATGATTTCGAGAGCGGCATCCTTGGCCGAATAGTTACTCCCTAACGTTTCAAGGTGTTTTTTGGTGTAGTTCGGAAGCATAGCGCAACAAAAGCATCCATCACAAAATCTGCACAGCTACACCTAGAGCTTCTAGGAAAGTGACGTCAGCGAAGGTATGAGTTCGAAGTCGCAGTCCTGTGGCTTCTGTGCTGGCATGGTAGCGACTGGTGGTCGGGATTGCTACTGTTCGCACGTCGGGAATTCTAGCTCCTACAGCCGAGAAAACTGAAGGAGCCCTTTGGCACGATCAACAATAAGCCAGCTTTGATGGTAATCGTTAAAACTGTGCCACGAGAATCATGACTATTAGTAGATAATTGATAGCAACCGTAAGTCGCCTTTGTGCGTGACCAGCATGTAGCCCCAAATGATTTAAATATATTAGAGTTAGCCCAGAACATCTCCTTCGGTGAAACTACGCTGCAAAACTATGACGATTTTAAGTATTTCTCCCTCTCTCCGCAAGGAGCTACTCCCGAAATTTTCTGAACGATACGCGAGATTTTGAGGAAAAAACCGCGGATCTGTCCGAATTGGCCGAAACGATTTCCTTAAATACATATAAACATATGTATACATATAAACAAAACCTTTCCAAATATTTTTTTTTTAATTTTTGCTTTACAAGCCTCCCAGATACTAATCCGCACATTAATGATATTGTTCCAGATCGTCAAACATACCATTGACGTCAGCAGTATATTTCCATATTCATTAGTTGTGGACAATGTGATAATCTGAAGTCCAGCCATTCAATTAAGAGGTTTACGCTGATCACTTTGGCGGCGCGCCGATCACGCCGCCGCCGCTGGTATATAATAGAGCCTACGCCGCCGCCGCTGATTTCGTAACCGGCATAAACCTCTAGTACATAGCCATGTTGGTATGGGTATTACATTCACTTCGGCTGTTGTTGACAGCAAAAAAATGTCATTTTAAATTTCCTGCATCCGTAACGACGCGCATCCAAATCAATTTGACTTGTTAGAGGTGCAACTGGCTAGCAAACGGCAGTTCGTATGGCTGATTGAGTACGAGTAATGAACAGGCAAAATGTATGCAAAATTTAAGAAAATGACAGGCTTAATAACCGTTTGTCACATTTATATTTATCAAATTTTGTTTCACTTATTGGAGTGTAATACACAACTATGACGTAGAAATAGCCATTCACAGTACAGCATGTGCATTAGGTCGCGCACATAAAATATTATTTAAGTAATTAAAAGGTATGCATTTACTTGTATTTTTTCGGCGAAGTATGAAATTTACTATCCCTCGACTGAGATGAATATATTATCTGACATCAATGTTTTAAACATCATATCAGCCCTTTTTGCTTATGGAATAAGAATTACTCATGTAGCTAGAAGATTGCCAAAATATTCACTTCTTGAAACGCATGTTAATATTTCCGATGCAAAAAATAGGAACTCACAATTACTAAACGTGTGTTTACGTTGCTGTATAAAAGATTTATTGTTCTTTAACTTTAGCGACTGTGAAAATAAACCCCGTAGGACAAAGCTTCGTAATATGATGAGAAATATATGGGGCTCCATCTAATTATGCGTAGATTTGACATGGACCTGCCTGTTTGACTTTGTGCATAGTTAAAAAATTAAGTTGATTTTACCCGAATTGTCAACAAGGAAGAAAAAGAAAGAAAAATCGAGATAATAAAACTTTGGAGGAAAAGTGGGTGGATAAAGAAAAGCTCAAGGGGAAGGAAATCGAAGTAAAGTTCGATGAGTACACAGACAGATGTAGGCCTGGAAAACTACTATTTTTAAATTGACTAGAACAAGGGTTATTCTACCAGAAACAAATAATTTCGAAAAGAACCGATACCGAGAAGTAACTGTTTTTTATCGGCTTATTATTGATAGCGAAATTATCGTCGAGTTATCGGTTTTTTATCGACGGGTTAGAAATGTGTCATCGATTTCAAATCGAAGTTGTATCGGCATCCTCTTTGTAACAAATGATGAGTGGTTGATAACAAATGGATAAAACGCCGTTAACAAATTGATAACTTATCGATAGAAAATGCATAACTTTTTTACAACAAATCGATAAGTTTTCGATATCAAATCGAGCAACGTCATTATCATCCACATCACTATCGACATTGTTATTTTACAGCTCTTTTCCTTCTCCTCATATTTTGAGTTTCATACTCTTCATATTTACTACGTTCCCTTGTCGTTTCACTTTCTCTTTGTTATGTCATGGTTTTTTTCCGCCCTTATTAATTTCATTAACTGATTTATCATGATGACGACGATGGTTTTTATTAATTATACGCGGACGACAATGGTGAGAATAATGGCAACAGTTACGGTCGGGAATATAGTCAGGGTTGATTTACAGTTTTTATTACGCATAAAGTTGCATTTACGATTCTGATTTGGGGTCTTTCAGGGTAACAGTCGCAGTTTAAGTCACTGTAATTGTCATGGACACGGTAAGCTCCATAATAATCACTATTAGTGCCTTTCATGGTTCACTTCCTGGTCACTGCCATGACTAAGGTTATTGCTATGATAACGATTCTTGTCACTATCATCATTAAGGTTACGACTATAACTAAGGTTACTTCTACAGTCATGGTCGCTGTAACCGTCACGTCGCCGAGTGCGGAGAGACTCGTAGTCACTTTAACAGTCACATTCACTGCAACTGTTAAAGTTTGGTTTCGGTCACAGTTAGGGCTGCTGTTATGATCATTGTTACTGGCACAGTTGACGTCAAAGTGAAGGTTTGGTTTCTGCCACTGTAAAGTGTACAATTATGATCATTGCCACTTTGCGGTCCACGCTCGTTTGGTGCTACTGCTGTAACTATTAGGACTACATGTACACGAAGTGCCTGTTGTTGTTATGAAAAATGTCATCCAACTTGCTGTTGACGAAGCTATGTATGACTTCGTCAAACGGGACTTACTTAAAGATGAAAAGTCAAAATTTTTTTTTTGGATTTTAGGATTTGTTCAATCTATATATTTTTAATTCTCAGATATATATGTATATGCAGCTCAGCTAAAAAATTAGACCGAAATACACTTGAACTAAAATTACCACTCACCCTACAACTTCTGTGCAGCTGCATATGTACAGCTGCGAAATGAAAATGGCAGTGGCAGTTTTGATAAAATTTTGTCAAGTTATTTTCTTTTTGTATTTTCGATCATTTAAGAAAATAACTCTTTGAGTTGTAACCGAAACTGTGCAAAGCAATCTCAAAAACAATTTCCAAAAAACTTAAAATTCCGGAAAACTTTACGAAAATTTCAAATCACTTTTAGTCAGAGTCTTCTGAATTCTTTTGAGTATGCAGTTTTGTAGCGCAATCAATTTTAGTCTTACAAAGTACCAGTAATGGGTCTCTCAAAACTCCTATTGATTTTGGGCAATATTTTTTCTGAAGGGTGTCTTTAAGATTTTTTTATATGGAAGAAAATCTGAAACACCCTTCATAAAAAAATTTTGAAGGGCCTGTAACTTGTTTTTTCCCTAAATTATCGAAAATAAAAAAGAAGAATATAATAGACAAAATTTAATTAAAATATAAATTGACAAGATCAAAAAATGTGGAACCGTTTTCTGCTATAATTCTAAGGTATACAAATTATATATGTGTTGATAGGAAATTTTGAGCTGCACTCTTATCCATAAATAAAAAAAAATCGAAAAATCATTTTAATATAAAAAATGTTACATAAAAGTCACACCACTATACATGCACTTATTCATACTATAGATACGCTGTGTGTACTTGCTTTTTGTGTACTATGCTGAATCGTGAGCATGGCCGAGGAGTTGCTTTTTAGGGAAAAATTAAACAACATAAAAATTAAACAGAAATACATAGCTGATCATGCATCAAGTCTATTTCTTTTCTTTCCCTTGCTTTCTTTTCTTTTCCATTCTATTCTTCTATTTTCCTTTCCTTGGTTTTCTTTTCTTTGCTTTCCTTTCCCTTCCTTTCGTTTCTTTCGTTTCCTTTCCTTTCCTTATCTTTTCTTTATTTTCCTTTCCTTTCCTTTCTTTTAATTTTCTTTTTATTTTCTTTTACTTTCATTTCTCTTCCATTCATATTCCTTCCTTTCCTTTCCTTCCTTTCGTTTCCTTTCCTTTCCTTTCCATTCCTTTCTTTCCATTCCTCTACTTTTCTTTTCTTTCATTTCTTTTCTTTTCATTTCCCTTCCATTGATTTTCCTTCCTTTCCTTTCCTATCCTTTCCTTTCCTGTGGTTGAATTTCAACCACTGGGCGAACTCTAGTTTAATTAAACTGCTATTGTCTTGTTCGCAACTTTATGGATTTACTTTGCATTGAAAAGTTGAGTGCTGGTATTTTTATACCTTTCATGAAAATGAAATGGTATATTAATTTCGTCACGAAACCCAAAATTGTAAGTCCTTAAAGGAAAATAGATAGACCCAACATTAAGTATACCGAAATAATCAGGTTGAAGAGCTGAGTTGATTTAGCCATGTCCGTCAGTCCGTCTGTCTGTTTGTATGCAAACTAGTCCCTCAATTTTTGAGATATCTTGATAAAATTTGGTGAGCGGGTGTATTTGGGTGTCCATATAATTTCGTATATTGCACATATTGTTGCCTGAAAAAATTGATGAGATCGGTCGTATATATAGTATATATCCCCCACAACCGATTGTTGAGATAAGAAACTTTGCGAAATTTCATCAAATAGTTACGATTAGGTCATATATTTTTGAAATACGTGATTCGTAGTCATAGTTTTTACATGCAGACCACAAAAAACGTGAAGCTTTGCATCCTCACACAAAGTACCTACCTATTTTTTATTTTATATTTATCTTAAGAATTGTTTAGATATGTTCAAATTTCACCAAATGTTTACGTATATAGCAGATCGGTTGTATATATATTATATACCCCATATAAACTGTATTTTTTTGCCCCTTTTTTACGGCTAGAAGCTTCAAAATTCATGAAATTTCATCAAATAGTTACGATTAGGTCATATATTGTTGAAATACGTGATTCGTATAGTTTTTACACGCAGACCACAAAAAACCTGAAACTTTGCATCCTCACACAAAGTACCTACCTATTTTTTATTTTATATTTATCTTAAAAATCGTTTAGGTATGTAGATCTGTTCATTATATATTTCTTATCTTATACATCCGATTATTCGGAGATTACGAACGGCATAAGATTATTGTTCAGCCCCATTCATGAAAGGTATGAAGTCTTTGGCACAGCCGAAGACAGTCCCGTCCTTACTTGTTTTTACTGTACTTAAAACAATTTATGACATTCAAAAAATTTCATGTAACTTGCAACAATGTCAACACCAACAACAATGTTGCTACGATATTTACAGTAGCAAAAGTACAGTCATTATGATGGCGCTCGCAGTCAGTGGCAGCAACATTAACAACACCAAAATCTCAAATGTCGACCAAAACAATTGTATTCTTTTATGTTTGCCACTTTAACTGTTTTAACTTCATTTTGAGTGGCTGTTTTGATTCTGGTTGATTGTAGAGTACTGTAAATATTTTTTTGTTGTTGTACAAATACAAAGACCAATAATATGCAAGTATGATGGCGGCAGGTTGGTTGTCGGTAGGTACGGAAGAAATTACACCTTTTGACAAGCTTGACTTGAGCGGGGCTGAACTGATTCCCAGCTTAATAATGTAATGTATGCTCTTCTGTGTTGTATTGTTGTACTTACTGCAATGAAAACGTGTACGAATGTGCGGGATTTTGCAATTGTTTAGTAAGTCCAATAATCAGAGGGTTATATGTATGTATGTTGTTTTAGTTGATTTTGACACGACGTAGTTAAAGATTCTTAGTATCGTTGCCATAAGGATAATAATTCTGTGTAGTCTTGTAGACCAGAGAGAGAAGTAAAACTGCCCACGCAATCTATCACTACCAGACACAGTTCATTTTAAAATTTCTCTAGACACTCAAAAAAGTACTTCCTAAGATTTATTTACGCCCACCATTCGAAGCCCTAATATAAGACGTGCCAGTACGCTTGTTCACTTTTATATGCTCTGGGCTGTGAAATGAAGCATATTGTGACGAATATTGGCATCACTAAGCTGTTAGTAAATAATCACACAACAACAAAAACATGAAGCAGCTACATTTATGTAGAAGGCGACGAAGAGCTATCTCACACACAGAGATGTAGTCATCAGCCGAAATAGTTACTCACACATACACACGCATATAACTAATTACCAAGCATGAGGTACAAGAGTTCTAGAAGTTGAATCGTCTAGACCTTTGGAGAAATATGCGAATGAGGCAACGGAGAGCATAAAAGCAGCGCAACTGAGTAGTCAGTAATCAGTTTGACGCTGTTGTGAAGTACGTGATATTGAAGTATAATTGTACTACTCCCAAGTAGACTAAATAAAGACCATATTGCAATGTTGAATATTGGAGTGATTTATTCAACAGTTTAGCAATTCGAACGTTTACAGAAGGTTTGGAATAAGCGGAATTTTCCCAAAATTCGTTACAATATATATAGCAATTATTCTCACCTAAGGCAAATTATTTACTAATTTACATGTACTCTTCTTCTAAGGTTGTGACTGTACTCGTTGTAACTTTTTGATATATAAACATCTCTGCTGAAGGTATGGAAAAATTCAGAATATAAGCGTGAGCGTTGTCTTTGGAAATGGTATGCTATATGGTGGTAAAAGCTGAAGTGTTATCACTACACTGAAGCATAATGTGGGAGCATTATAAGTGGTAGAGCTGATATGAGCGAAATCAGACAACAAATTATTTAGTAGTCAAAGGAGGCAGAAAAACAAATCGATGGCATATAAAGCAAAAAGTGTAACAACAAAGGAAAATAAGTAATTCGCTTTGTTTTGTTGATTTTCCGACAAGGTGGATAATTTATGTATATTGGAACGATTTTCCGTCATCTCTTGTTAAATTTAATTTAGAGACGAACCCGATTTCGGCGTTGTGACATCATCAATGTCATTTTTCGTTTCGGAGAACGAACAAGCGATGACGAACAATCGTCCTAATATATACATTGAAAATAAGTAGATGACACAGAAGAAGATAAGGGAGAAAAGAACAATTTTTTTAAAATGTCGATAATAATGTGGATGATAATACTCGTATTAGCGTGTTATCCATTTCTTAACGACAAGTTGTGGGCATATTATCGACAAGGTCGTCTATAGCTAACAATTGTTATCGAAGTATCATAAACTTGCCAGCGATACCAAAGGTTACTGATGTGCTATCGATTTTTTGTCCACGAGTTATCGGTTTGTTATTGGCTTGTCATTGATAAGTGGTCGGTTTTTATCCAAAATTTAACAATATCTTATCGAAATATTATCAACTTGTTATGCAAAAGTTATCGACTTGTAATTGTAATGTTATTAGCTTGATCTCGCCGTGTTATCGATTTGCTATCAAAAGTAATCGATTATTTTTTCACAATTTGTCGACGTGTTATCAAAAATTGATTGATGTTATCGAAAATTTACCGATTTATTATCGAAAAAATAGCGATTTTTTTAAAAAGTTATTGATTTGTTATTTTAGTGGTATCGATTTGTTATCGATAAGTTTACGTTTATGTCTTACCAAAAAAGTTGTCTCTTCAGCACAAACGGCTCTTGTTACACAAACGCATATACATAAACGTTGGACTTGACAATTAAAACGAAATAATTACTTAAATTACCAGATCATAATTATCTTTATACATGTATGTACGCTCATATGACATACTCGCCTAACATAGTTTAATTAAAAATAAGTAAATATTTTTATTGCCCCACAGGCATTTATGAGTGTAATTTCATATTTAATTACTTAGTAACCATATCTGCATATATGTATGTATGTAGATATACTTCAAATTCCTTCAATGCTGTTATGAACTTTAATTTGATGCTGTTAAGCAGCAAATAACAGCTGTAATCTACCGTTACTTTTTACTATTAATTTCCTGTAAGTTGAGATACTTACCTAAATAATATATAAGAAAAAAATATGGAACGAAAAAGTCATTGAGTAAATGTCGTATCACAATATATGGTGCAAAAAAAATAGTCGCTGTATTTACAAGGTGCTGAATTTTTTATACTTTTCTTGAAAATGAAATGATATATAAAGTTTGGTCCGAAATCGAAAATTGTAAGTCCTTAAAGGAAAAAGGAAAGACGCACCAATAAGTATATCGCAATGAACAAGATGACGAACTAAGTTGATTCAGCCGCGTCCGTCTGTATGCCCGTCTGGCTTTTTGAACACAAACTAGTCCCTCAATTTCTGAGACATTTTGATTAAATTTGGCGGGCTGGTATATTTTGGTGTTCGAATAGACATTTGTCGGAACCGATAAGATAAGACTATTTTCACAGTTCTTACCACTTTCACAGCAAGAATCCATAGACTTCAGACACCAGATGTTATTGTGTTTGGCAAGCATTGTTGTCCGAAAAAATTGCCGAGGTCCGTAGTATATATAGTATTTATTCCATATAACCCCTTGTTCAGATAACGGATTATTTCTGATTTTTTCCTCATTTTACCACTTAAAGGCTGAAAATATCCCAGATGTTTATGTGGCATATTTTTATATCTGAGAACCCTTTGGATGGTTGGTTGCTGTGGCGCACGGATATCAAAGATACGAACCATTTACAGTGGGCAGTGAACCTTCTAATATCTTTAACAGAGCATTTAGCTACTTCCCTAAGTTCCGGCAGTATATAAGTGGTGCGCGACTGTTTCCTTGCTGACCCTCCTCGCAGCAGGTCGTGCAAATGCTGCTCTTAGAGCGTGCAGGCCAAACGGCCGGTGGCCCTCCATTGTGGCAGTGAAGATTTCTTTCCATGACCTATTTAGTAGGTCCTCTATTCTCTTACTGTCGTAATTCGGCCATGTTTTCTTGGTTATATTGCAGGTGTCCGATGAGTACCAGTTGAAGACTGATAACTCCTTGAAAATGCTATGCATGTATCATTTGATTGATGTAAGTGAACGATGCATCTCGAAGGCACCTTCAGCAGTGCCACTGCTCTTGCAAGTTCGTTTGCCTACTCGCTGCCCTCGATGTTCCTGTGAACCCATATGAGGGTATTGTTGGCGAAATGAAATGCGGCTTGAAGCGAACTGTTGCAGCTGCTGGCGGCCTTAGATGAAGTGGTGAGGAGTTACGCGCTCTGAGCTTACATACAACTGATAGTTTAGATTTTACAAAATTTTCAAATTTCATCAGATTATTGTTCAGCTCCTCATTCATGACAGGTATGAGGTCTTCAGCACAGCTGAAGACAGTCCCGTCCTTAAATGTTTTCAAATTTCTTTGTGATGCCCTCTAATGCATATACGTATGTTTGTGTGCACAGACATAGTTGAACTATTGGGTATGTAGTGAACTCGGAAACGATATGGAAAAAGAATTGTCCGTAAAGAGATAAAAGACTAGTTCGTTTTTCTGTAAATATTAAGTATGTCGTAGAGTTCTTTGTTTGTACCATTATTGAGCATTATTGCATAATGATTTTAGCGCAATTCGCTGCGACCGTCAATTTACTGGTTTGAGAATTAAAAAACAAATATAAAGAAAAACAACAAATTTGTATTTTGTAATGTAAATCACGAATTGTTTTAAGGAGAAAGGCCAACAACTTGTTCTATATGCCGGTGTCTATTCGTAGTTACACATCAATGTATATATACACAACAGTGTCCGGCTCCACCTAGAATTTAAAAAAGGAAGAATAAGCATTCACCGCCAGAAAAGCTCAAATTTTGTTTTCTATTGATCTTTTACGCTCTTGATTGGGATGCAACGATACACCGATGTTACCGAACATGGAGTGTCGTTTTTGGTGCGTAAGCATCTTAGCTCACGGTTTAGGCGAATGTTGTTGTTGCTGCGTTAACAGTGCTTCGCCCCATTCAATAGGAGTGACCAGTTACAAATTGTCATCAAAGTCCTCTAACGGGAGCCCAAGGAAAATAGTAGTTCAACAGGGTCGGGCTATAGGGATGCTGCTGTTAGAAGCGTAGGTTCACATTACAATTGAAAAGATTTTTGGTTTCATGTGAAGATGCATCCTAAGCGGGACATATATTATGTATGTTTGGGTCGATTCTGGACAAGTAAACGTTTAACCTGTTACAGCATCCAGAACGACGTTAGGTCAAACTGGCTTGTGTCGTGTCTCTGTAGGTAGCCTGTTTTTTTTCTCCGACAAGGGTTTGATAGTGTATGTTGATGACACGGTTCATCGGCCGCGATCTAGCGAAGGTGTTTACTGATTCTATGTGAAATAGGCTATAGTTAAGATAAGCATAAGGGCTTATCTGGATCGAACGGTTGATGTTTGCTTATCCCTCTAGGATGCGGAGTTAGATCAAACTGTCGTTTCCTGCGATGTTCTGGTTTGTGGAAATTCAGCAAAAACTGACTGTTCAGCACTTCATTATGCTCTTTTATGTTGAGCTCTTTTGCCTCACTATGCAGATGATTTTCAGGGGTCACAGTAAGACATCCAATGGCATTTCTGAGTGCAGTATTTTGGAAAGCCTGCAGCCTTTTCCAGTGTGTGTGTTTTTTAGGCCAGGGACCAATTTGGCGACGCGTATCATATGAGCGGCCCGCCAATTGCCTTGTAAGTGGTTAGCAGCGTTTCTTTTCTTTACCCCAAGTGGCGACGATAAGCGACTTGAGGATTTTGTTGCGGCTTTGTAATTTAGATAAAAATTTCGGACGCATATGCCTTGAAGGTAAGAGTGTTATCGAACGTTGCCCTTAAGGTCTTTGGGTGACTGACAGTCGGCATCGACATGAATGTCCAATATGTACGTACCTATATTTTTCACGTCGTAAAAAGAATAGCCGTGAATTTGGTCGGGGATAGTGCCAGTACCAGAAAGACTGTGGAGATATCTACTTTTTGCAGAAACTTATTAGTCTATTGAAGGGCCAGGTCTGGTTGCCATTATGGTGTAGTTGTTGGCATAGGAAAAGATTGCAACTCTTGTGGGAAATACTACTTTGATATGTAGAAATTGAACAGAAGAGGGAATAGGACCCCACCCTGTGGCACCCCCTGGGGCTATCCTGAATGTTGGCGTGAATGTTATCACTGCACTGTAGCGTAGTATGAGAACAGACAGCAAATCAGTTAAAGAAAAGGAAAAAAAATTGAAGGAAAGGAAACAAAAAAAATTTGAACGAAAGGAAAGGAAATGAAAGGAAAGGAAAGAAAAGGAAAGAAAAGAACAAAAAGAAAAGAGCGAAAAAAGAAGAGGTAGGAAGCCAAACCTGAAAGCCAGATTTGATATCGAATTATTAACGGTTTTTATTGGCTACATGCGTGTTATTCGTTCTTTATCGACGAGTGTATGTAACGGGTAAAGCCTACTTATCGATTTGTTATCGAAGTGTTACGAAATTTTTACTAATAATATAGGTTAGCGGTGAGTTGTTTTTTTATCAACGAGATATTGATTTTAATCGAAAAGTTACCATTTTCGTGTGAAAAAGTTACATATGGTTCTATTCTGAACTTATTTTCGTTTAAAAGAAGCAAAAAGGATACAGAGGCTAACAAGTGCAATAATGCAGTTTTCCTTCAGATATGGGAATTTCCCTACTGTTTACAAGTAAGTATCTACAAAACAAGTAAGGAAGGCTAAGTTCGGGTGCAACCGAACATTACATACTCAGCTGAGAGCTATGGAGACAAAATAAGAGAAAATAACCTTGTAGGAAAATGAACCTAGGGTAACCCTGGAATTTGTTTGTATGACATGTGTATCAAATGGAAGGTATTAAAGAGTATTTTAAGAGGTAGAGGCCACAGTTCTATAGGTGGACGCCATTTAGGGATATCGCCATAAAGGTGTGTTTGTACGATATGGGTATCAAATTAAAGGTATTAATGAGGGCTTTAAAAGGGAGTGGTGGTAGTTGTTTGTGTGATAGCGTTTTCGAGATATCGACCAAAATGTGGACCAGGGTGACCCAGAACATCTTCTGTCGGGTAGCGATAATTTATTTATATATGTAATATCACGAACAGTATTTCTGCCAAGATTCCAAGGGCTTTTGATTTCGCCCTGCAGAACTTTTTCATTTTCTTCTACTTAATATGGTAGGTGTCACACCCATTTTACAAAGTTTTTTTCTAAAGTTATATTTTGCGTCAACAAACCAATCCAATTACCATGTTTCATCCATTTTTTCGTATTTGGGATATAATTATGGCATTTTTTTCATTTTTCGTAATTTTCGATATCGAAAAATTGGGCGTGGTCATAGTCGGATTTCCAACATTTTTTATACCAATACAACGTGAGTTCAAAGATATATCGATTTTTTCTCAAGTTATCGTGTTAACGGCCGAGCGGAAGGACAGACGGTCGACTGTGTATAAAAACTGGGCGTGGCTTCAACCAATTTCGCCCTTTTTCGCAGAAAACAGTTATCGTCCTAGAATCTAAGCCCCTACCAAATTTCACAAGGATTGGTAAATTTTTGTTCGACTTATGGCATTAAAAGTATTCTAGACGAATTAAATGAAAAAGGGTGGAGCCAGGCCCATTTTGAAATTTTCTTTTTTTTTGTATTTTGTTGCACCATATCATTACTGGAGTTGAATGTTCGACATATGTTACTTATATACTGTAAAGATATTCAATTTTTTGTTAAAATTTGACTTAAAAAAAAAAAAAAAAATTTTAAGTGGGCGTGGTCGTTATCCGATTTTGCTAATTTTTATTAAGCATACATATAGTAATAGGAGTAAATTTCCTCCCAAATTTCATCATGATATCTTCAACGACTGCCAAATTACAGCTTGCAAAACTTTTAAATTACCTTCTTTTAAAAGTGGGCGGTGCCACGCCCATTGTCCAAAATTTTAGTAACTTTCTATTCTGCGTCATAAGTTCAACTCACCTACCAAGTTTCATCACTTTATCCGTCTTTGGGAATGAATTATCGCACTTTTTCGGTTTTTCGAAATTTTCGATATCGAAGGTGGGCGTGGTTATAGTCCGATATCGTTAATTTTAGATAGCGATTTGAAATGAGTGCCCTGGAACCTACATAGCAAATTTCATCAAGATACCTCAAAATTTACTAAAGTTATCGTGTTAACGGACGGACGGACGGACAGACGGCTCAATCAAATTTGTTTTCGATACTGATGATTTTGATATATGGAAGTATATATCTATCTTGATTCCTTTATACCTGTGCAACCAACCGTTATCCATTCAAAGTTATTATACCCGTGTACAAGTACAGCTGGGTAGAAAAATTTTGAGTAGCACTACCAATAACAACCGGATTAGTCACCGATCGGTCGGTGCCAATAAAAAGCCGAGGAAGCTCTTCACAAATAGCGCGAAATTAAGTATTTGTTTCTGTTAAAGTTACTTTTAAAAACATTTAGTTCTCTAGACGTTCACCCGTTTGTTTAGACATCCAAATTTACGAGTGCTTTCACGCCTTTTTTATACCTTTTTTCATTTGAAATTAATACATTTATTTTTGTTTTACTTGAATGCAATATAGTTTTAATAACATATTTCCTTATTTAATTTTCTTATTTATACCTAAAATTTACGAAACGTTTGTGCAATTTGTTTATAATATCCGTCTTTTAATTTTATCTCTTTGCAGTTAACAATCAACGAAATCTATAAACAGCGACCACGAAATCATCACCAACCAATTAACCGCGCCTACAACAACAGTTTCAACTTTTATTAATGCGTACAACGATCACTTCGAAGCATCAAAAAAAATTGCAGGAAAGATTTTACAATAACCACAACCGAAACAACAAAACTTTGCTACCTGCTTTTCTTCGCTCTTCGCCATTCACCATGTAAACATTTATGTGGCTCATTTTCCGCTTATTTATTCCTTTACACATGCATATTTTCAAAATTTCCATTCAATCAACATAGATAATGCGCCATTTATTACTAAATGTTTGCCACTTAACAGCAATTTATTTGATTTTTACCCCAACTAATAAAATTTTAATCGAATAATCGAAAGTTTAATTTTCAATCGCAAATAACAAAAAGTACTCATATTAAATTAAATCGATTTTAATAAAAAGTAAATCACATGCAATTGTGCAATAAATGCAAACATATAAACATCTGCAGACATATAACAATTTAATAAGGAAATACCATTTTCAAATAAATAACTATTTTAATATATTTCAATAAAAATAAATTGCAAATCAAATGAACGGTAAAAGGTGGAAAGAGTTTGAATTAAATATAAATAACGGAAAGCACATAAATCTTCCGATTGGAGACGCATCGCATTAATTACTCACAACTAATTTCAAATTTAACAAATAAAATAACTTCACTTAATTCATTCAACGATTCTGTGATAAAAAGAACCAAAAGGTAAGTGAAAAAGTCTAATTTACTGAATCTAACTGAAATAAAATATTGTTTATCACAAAATAGTTTACACATTAGTATAAAAAACAACTATGAACACCGAAAAAACCTACGTCTGAAAATCATATACATAATATAATCTTTAAGATTAGGAAGACGTCAAATATAAAACATATTAAAAAGAGTAATAGTGAACTTTGCAGCTCTCTCTTCCCTGTTGGAGTTCTTGGAGAGATAGGAGAAGTCAATATTACAAAATGGAGTACCCAGCGGGTTAGGGGGCTTAGAATATGCCTGTCGGAAGAGGCGATTAAAATACCAAATTCCATTAAAGGTGTAGCCAGCGGAATATATAGCTTCTCCAATCCAACTGTCAACTTCATCTACCCATAGCGAATACTGTTTCTTGGCCTGGAAGGTTTTATGTGGTCATACCAAATTGTTCGGGCTAGGACCTTAATGGTGCTTGTTACCGAAACATACCGGATCTGCATCCGGCGAAGGACCATTAACATAGATTAAGGTTATGTTGAACTGGCCGGTCACTAAAGACCTCACATAGACTGAATGTGTCCATAGTGTTACCAGAATTTGTTTAACGACCAAACGGAAGAACCCCAATCAGGTGCCAGGATATATGTTATAGAATAACTCCGCCCTTTTGGCAAATACTAGCAGTTTTCTAGGACCCAGCTTAATTGTTGGCTCGAGATCTGGCAACTGTGCCGCTCTTAATAGCTGGAGCCATGACCTGGCGAGCGCAGGACACGACCACAGAACGTGCTCAACCGCTTCTTCCTGCAGCTCACACTTCTTGCACTTAATGTTACTGAAGAGACCTAATTTATAAGCATGTGACGCAAGAAGGCAGTCTCCAGTCAGTATGCCCATTGTGAGCTTTAATTCTTCTCTCTTCAGAGATATGAGCCACTTTGTGAGTCTATTATCGTAGGCTTTGCACATGATCTTAGAAATTTTGCAGCCCCGCGATTTTGTCCACGCCTTTCCTGCTTGATGGATCCTGTCTTCTTTTGATTTCTGCCAAACGGATTGGAACGTCTATCGTCGGCTCGGCGAGTGTTGTACCCTATTTTGCCAACTCATCGGCCTTTTCGTTACCTACTACTATCCATTTATAACCGGGAAGCTAGTAAAGATGTATAGTCCGACCTGAGCGATGTTTTTCCAATGCTTCTTTGCATTCCAGAACAATTCTTGATGAAGTGCTGTATGAGATTATTGCCTTAATTGCAGCCTGAATATCAATATATAAATTGACGCGACTGCAGCTTAAGCACGCTTCCTCCAGAATTTCTGCTGCTTTCTTCACTGCTATAATTTCCGCCTGAAAAACACTGCAATAATCTGGCAGCCTGTAGGATCTAGTTATTACTGGGTCGACAGAGTAAACAGCGGACCCAACCCCTTCCATTAATTTGGAAACATCCGTGTATAGTATGTTTTGCCATTTCTGCAGCTTGGCAACAACCCTCCGGCTCAATTGTAGCCCCAATATCTCTTTCGATGCTCAGGTAAAGGTCTGCACTCAAGCTGCCCCGACGCCTTACGCCTTATTACGGTTGCAGGCGGGATGTGTAGAATGGCATGGAATCCTGCTTTCGGGGTAGTTTTTAAGGCCCCATTATGCTAGTCATTGACACCAACATAGATAACACTCCGCAAAGCCTTTGGGGAGTGTCCTTATCGCTACAGCAACAACAAATTGTAGTCGCATTTGACTCGCGCCCATAAAAAGCTTATTTCCTTTTCCTGAGAGAAAATGGAAAAGTTTTGGTGAACTGATTTGAATGGCTGAATCTTCAGAGAATAATATTGTCCACAACAAACGAATGTGGAAAGATACTGCTGACGTCAATGAGATGACTGACGATCTGGAACAGTATCATGAAGTTGCGAATGAGTATCTGGGAGGATTGTAATACAAAAACTAGCGATCGACGGTATACCGTCCCCAGACGCAACATTCATCTATGCAAAGTAGGCTCAGAGCAGAAAACAGGTGGCTGGTGTAAAAAGATAAAGCGGCAACAAATCAGAGCTTATAGAGATTTATCTGATGGCAAAAAAAAAACCACTTATGAGAATTTTATTTTAAAAAGCTTTGTTTATCCCTAGAAAAAGACAAAGCGTATGATCAACCCGACAGACATTATTCTCAATTTCTCTATCTATCCACCCATCTCTCCTCTGGCTAACCCTCCGCTTTTCTTATTTCCTCTCGCCTCAGCATTTTCTACTTTACCTTATTCGGCTCATTCAATTTCCCTTTCCCTTTCATTCTTCCGTAAATCTTCCCGCTTTTCCTCTTACTCATCTCGCTCTTGCTTCTATCCAATCTATATCTCACCGCTACCCTTATTCTTAATCTTCCTGTTGATCTCCTTTTACTTCTTTTCTCATTTTCCAATTTTACTATTGGTAAAGTAGTTTTTAGTAAATTATTTATGGTTAATTATTCCACCTTCTATTAATTTAAAAAAATCTTTGTGATTTTTAGTGTTTTTAAACTTGTATTTATTTTGAAGTTTTTAGTTCGATGTATTTTGTTTGTAGAATTCTATGTTTTTCATTACGTTCAGACGTCGGCCATTTGCATGGACGTGAAGGACCTTGACTGTTTGACTGATTGATGTTTGCGCCTAAAGAAAATTTGGCATAAAAAATTCCGCGTCGCTAATTTTCCTGTAATCCTATTTGACATCAATGGGAAATAGGGTAAAAAGCTTTTGCAAATTAACGTAAAATTGATCCTGCAAGCTCCGCTTTTGTATTCGTCTCACTTCAGCAAAATATGGTTATGGACTTTTTCCCAAATTGGTCCCATGGTCAAACGAAAATTTCCTAAATGGTCACTAAACATAGGGCCCTAAAGCCAATTGGCACTATGGCCACTTTAAATGGCCATAAGGTAAACTGTTAACTTGTCTTATTTCCGTTGAAATTTATATTATTGCATTGTCATCGGTCCTTGATGCATGTGCAAAGTTTTAATTAAACTTCTGGAAATTTGTGAAAACTATGCTCGAAAATTTCGTAACATACATACATACATACATACTAGGGCTCTTAAGATTATTCCAATAATTCGACTAATCGAGTATTCGATTTCTGTACGATTATTAATCGAATTTCAGTATTCGAATATTTGATTTTTTCCTATTACCCTAATAATCGCCACTCAGCGATTATTTGATTTTCAAAATCGAAGTTCAATTTTGTATGAAGTGTTCATACACAAAAAATTATGTATAAATTCACATGAAAATTTAATCAATCAATTTCTTTGAAAAAAATAAAAATAAAATGCAAAAAAATATCACATATTATTTCTAAAACTACTTTTTCCACATTTTTATATGTATGACTATTCAACATGTGGTCGACCATGTGGATTTAACACTTGGCTGCATGTCAATTCCACAATTTCGGTATTTAAGTGTAGGGTCTTTTTGTGCTATCTTATATACGAATTTTGGTTTGAATGTTTCTAGTAGAAAATTTCTACAGCCTATAAATGAGTTCATAAAAGACTCTAATTGTTATTTGTGATTTTACCACTGTAGAATGAGAAGAGAACAATGGAGCATATTCTCTCTCCACAAATAAGAATTTAAAATCATTAATAAACGCTTCCGCGTTCAAATATGTAAATAGTTAGTGTAAGAACATGTTCTAAAAACGATAAACAAATATACATAAAATACTTTCACAAATGTGCTCATAAATCGCAAAACATAGAAATTCCATTATATTTTTGTAGGTGCACAAAGTGGGCAGATTTACGAGCGGTTTTAACAGCCAATCTATTACAGCTTTTTCCAATATAATTGTCAAGACACAGCATCAAGACGGCGATAAAAGATTGTAAATACAACGCTGTTGTACCAGAACTGCCATTTAAGCTATTCTCGAGACATTTAGAACATAAAAATAGTAAATTATAGACTATAAAGCAACACGCACTAACAACAAGAAACAAATGTAAACAAGACCGCTAAAAAAATTTAAAAAAGTGCCACAACAAAGAATTACAAAATGCAAAACAAGCATGTTAAAGAACCGTTTACCATGGCGGGCTATATTTGCATAGCAAGATCCATAGCTAAGCGCATTCATATACATATGTACATATGTAGTATTCAGTATGGTTCGTACATAAGTTGAACGCAGCTCTCTGTACTGCACATTGCGTGCACTAAATGGCAATTTGACAAAAAAAAAGTCACTGGATTATTTATTTATTAACTAAAATGATTTATTCACACCGATATAAAGTTTGAGTATAGCATTTCACACCTGATAATTTACGCAATGGCAATGAGGTGCTTGAAGGCTGGCTGACACGCCTGCGCATTGCGGTACTCGTATGTGGGCTGTGTCTCTGCTTTTCAGTTGAGCGACAGAATTTAAACCGCCTATGAAAGCCGCAATACCGTATTTGTTTTTTTTTTTATGACTGCTATAATGTATGCCTGTATGTATGAATGTTTGTACATATATTAGGTTGCATCATTAAAAAAGGTGCGTTTTTTGACAGAAATTATAAACTATTGTTTGGGTATTCATGTCAGTCTGATTATCACAACATATAGCTAAAAGCTTTTGATCTCCAGTGAAATGTTGACCAAAACATATACAATCACAAATTTCAGTTTTTGATTGTAATAAGAATCAGTGCAAAAAAGGCATTCGTTTTTCGCGTACGACCACGGTGGAATAGGTCTTCATACTATTGGGAATAGCAATTTTATCGTTTTAAAATTCTATCGAAACAAGTAAGGAAGACTAAGTTTAAGGGTGTAACCGAACATTACATACTCAGCTGAGAGCTTTGGAGACAAATGAATCTAGGGTAACCCTGGAATGTGTTTGTATAACATGGGCATCAAATGGAAGGTATTAAAGAGTATTTTAAAAGGGAGTGGGCCATAGTTCTACAAGTGGATGCCTTTTCGAAAAATCGCCATAAAGGTGGACCAGGGGTGACTCTAGAATGTGTTTGTACGATACAGGTATACAATTAAAGGTATTAATTAGGGTTCTAAAAGGGATTGGCCCTTAGTTGTATATATGAAGGCGTTTTCGATATATCGACCAAAATGTGGACCAGGGTGACCCGGAACATCATTTGTCGGGTAACGCCAATTTATTCATGTATGTAATACGACGAACAGTATTCCTGCCATGATTCCAAGGGCTTTTGATTTCGCCCTGCAGAACTTTTTCATTTTCTTCTACTTAATATGGTAGGTGTCACACCCATTTTACAAAGTTTTTCCTAAAGCTATATTGTGCGTCAAAAAACCAATCCAATAACCATGTGTCATCCCTTTTTTCGTATTTCATATAGAATTATGGCATTTTTTCATTTTTCGAAATTTTCGATATCGAAAAGATGGGCGTGGTCATAGTCGGATTTCGCCCATTTTTAATACCAAGATCAAGTGAGTTCAAATAAGTACGTGAACTAAATTTAGTAAAGATATATCGATTTTTGGTCAAGTTATCGTGTTAACGGCCGAGCGGAAGGGGAGACGGTCGACTGTGTATAAAAACTGGGCGTGGTTTCAACCGTGTATGTGTGAGATATCTCTTCACTTCGAGCTGCTGGTTATGTGTGCATGTACATACGTTTGGCTGCTTACTGTATTTGTTGTTGTTTATTATTTACTAACAGCTTAGTGATGTCACATTCGCCACAGTATGTTCTGCCAATATGTCAAACAAAGTACCTGTCACTAAGGCTACCAATCATAACCGCAAAAATATAAATATTAACCAATGAAAATATGATGTGGTAAATAATTTAAGAAAACCATATTTTACATGTACTTGATGGAGTTTTTAATAGCAGTTGATTTGTAATGAAAATATTCATACTACATAGATTCGTATGTGCGTATTTGCATGCATGAGCCAATTGCGTGAGTGGTTTGCCATTTCAAAACCTCTAGTAAGTACAGGCGTCAAAGGCATCTTGATAATAATATCTAGCTCTGGCTTATTTGCAGTTGTTCTAGAGATAGATAGCCAATCTGAAAGCGTATTTCCTGTACTTTTCATTGCCGACTTGTCAACACCTTGTGGGCTACATCCTAAAAAAAAGATGATAAAAAAATTTTAAGGACTACCTTTATATAAATGGACCAAAAAATAGAAGGCAATTTTTTCTTTAATACAGACATAGTCTTGTTGAATTTTGACTCAAAACCTTTAACAATAGCTCTTATAAAAGAATTTTGGGACTTAAAATTATATAATATACATAAAATTATATATAAATACATAGTCTGTAATAAAGGAAAAACTGCCTTCTATTTTTTGGTCCATTTATATAAAGGTAGTCCTTAAAATTTTTGTATCATCTTTTTATTTTCAATTTTTTAGTACTGCCTACAAAAAAGCAATTTCAACTTTGATTAGTAATTTAAGTAATTCCTAAGTGAAAAATCGTATCTTTATTTATTTGTTCAAAATAGCCAGATTTAAGACAATTAGTGGAATTTTCGCTGACAACACTGGCGAAAACAACAGAATCCCACCTCGCATCATAACAAGAGAATTCCACCTCGTTTGTCAGCTTCTTTATTTGCACAGCTGACGCTTGAAAGTCTTAAAGAATCGTGGTGAAAGTCGCATACGCCTAAAAGTATGCAAGGACGTACATTGAGTTGGGCCTTCAACGAGGTGGAATTCCACAACGCCTGCAACACACAGGAGGCTAGCCATAAAGGCATGGCTTAATCTTCTAAATAGTTCGACTTGTGCGTTACGTAGCTCAAATTTTTTGATCAAGCATTGCACTGTCACCGAGTTTTAAACTATACTTCATGCTTCAAGTCTCTAGATATCCAGGAAGTTAGTTAAAAGCCGATTTCTCAATATCTCGATCCATGTGAATTTTTTTGACATAATATTGCATTGTCACCGGGTTCTGACTTACGGACCAAGGTTCATGTATCTAGCTCATCGGGAAGTTACTCGAAAATCAATCGCAAGATTCCCCCCATTTTTAAAGGATTTACAGTTATCTTGACTAGCGCGCCACCTAGCGGAACTTTGTTTTCCATAAGTTGTATTGTCACCAGGCCTCTAACTAAGTGCCAAGTTTCAAGTCTCTAGGTAACCGGGAAGTTAAAATTTGTTTTCTTAATATCTCGATCCGCGTGCCACCTACCGAGTATTTTTTTTTTGATCAAATCCCACGGCCACCTATCGGATTTTTTTTGATATAATATTGCATTGTCACGGGGTTCTGACTTACGGCCCAAGTTTCATGTCTCTAGCTCACCGGCAAGTTACTCAAAAATCGATCGCAAGATTCCCCTCAGTTTTCAGGGATTTGTAGTTATCTAAATTAGCACGCCACCTAGCGAAACTTTGTTTTCTATAAATTGTATTGTCACCGGGTCTCGAACTATGTGCTAAGTTACAAGTCTCTAGGTAACCGGGAAGTCAGTTAAAAATGGATTGAGAGATTCCCAAATTAAAATTAATTTTCCTAATATCTCGATCCATGCGCCACCTAGCGGAGTTTTTTTGATAAAATATTGCATTGTCACCGGGTTCTGACTTACGGCTCAAGTTTCATATCTCCAGCTTACCGGGAAGTTACTCAAAAATCGATTGCAAAATTTCCTGCGTTTTTTCAGGGATTTTCGCTTATCTCGATTCGTCTGCCACCTGGCGGCATTTTATTTTCTACGAATTCTAGTGCCATCGATTCGCAAACTATGTGCTAAGTTTCAAGTCTCTGGATCACCGAGAAGTTAGTTAAAAGTCGATCGGAAAATTTCCATTTTAAAATAAATTTTCTGTATATCTCGATCCGTGCGCCACCTAGCGGGGTTTTTTCACTTGCATTGTAATGTCTCTCAGATCTGAACTATGCTCTAAGTATCAAGTGTCTAGCTCAACGGGAAGTTACCGAAAAAGACTTTTCCGTGGGTCAAAAATTCGTATGGAAATAAGGGAACAAACACGAAAGCGACTTAATATAAAGGTAATAAAAAATATTCTACAAATAAAATGTATGTGCACTCACACATGTAAATGGTATATTACACATTAACCACGATCTGGTTTAATGACTGAAGCAAATGTTAATCAACTCCGAGAGAGAGATTATGCAAATATAAGCGCATAAACGAAAACAAATAAATCAAAATTGTGTATCAAGTTGACAGCCACAACAGTAATTACGCAGATTTAATGCGTTATATCTACATCGAACTGCATTGCAACAGCTTCCGGCGCCACATTTTATACTCAGTTGAGCAGAGCTCACAGAGTATATTAACTTTGATTGGATAACGGTTGGTTGTACAGGTAAAAAGAAATCGAGATAGATACAGACTTCCATATATCAAAATCATTAGTATCGAAAAAAAATTTGATTGAGCCGTGTCCGTCCCTCCGTCCGTTAACACCATAACTTGAGTAAATTTTGAGGTATCTTGATGAAATTTGGTACGTAGGTTCCTGAGCACTTATATCAGATCGATATTAAAAATGAACAATATCGGACTATAACCACGCCCACTTTTTCGATATCGAAAATTTCGAAAAACCGAAAAAGTGCGATAATTCATTACCAAAGACGGATAAAGCGATGAAACTTGGTAGGTGAGTTGAACTTATGACGCAGAATAGAAAATCAGTAAAAATTTGGACAACGGCCGTGGCACCGCCCACTTTTAAAAGAAGGTAATTTAATATTTTGCAAGCTGTAATTTGGCAGTCGTTGAAGATATCATTATGAAATTTGGCAGGAACGTTACTCCTATTACTATATATATGCTTAATAAAAATTAGCAAAATCGGAGAACGACCACGCCCACTTTAAAAAAAAATTTGTTTAAGTCCAATTTTAACAAAAAATTTAATATCTTTACAGTATATAAGTAAATTATGTCAACATTCAACTTCAGTAATGATATGGTGCAAAAAAATGCAAAAATAAAAGAAAATTTCAAAATGGGCGTGGCTCCGCCCTTTTTCATTTAATTTGTTTAGGATACTTTTAATGCCATAAGTCGAACAAAAATTTACCAATCCTTGTGAAATTTGGTAGGGGCTTAGTTTCTGGGACGATAACTTATTCCTATGAAAAAGGGCGAAATCGGTTGAAGCCACGCCCAGTTTTTATACACAGTCGACCGTCTGTCCTTCCGCTCGGCCGTTAACACGATAACTTGAGCAAAAATCGATATATCTTTACTAAACTCAGTTCACGTACTTATCTGAACTCACCTTGTATTGGTATAAAAAATGGCCGAAATCCGACTATGACCACGCCCACCTTTTCGATATCGAAAATTACCAAAAACGAAAAAAATGCCATAATTCTATACCAAATACGAAAAAAGGGATGAAATATGGTAAGGTAATTGGATTGTTTTATTGACGCGAAATATAACTTTAGAAAAAACTTTGTAAAATGGGTGTGACACCTACATATTAAGTAGAATGAAATGAAAAAGTTCTGCAGGGCGAAATAAAAAACCCTTGAAATCTTGGCAGGAATACTGTTCGTGGTACTATATATATAAATAAATTAGCGGTATCCAACAGATGATGTTCTTGGTCACCCTGCTCCACATTTGGGTCAATATCTGGAAAACGCCTTCACATATACAACTACCACCACTCCCCTTTAAAAGCCTCATTAATACCTTTAATTTGATACCCATATCGTACAAACAAATTCTAGAGTCACCCCTGGTCCACCTTTATGGCGATATATCGAAAAGTCGTCCACCTATAGAACTAAGCCCCACGCCCTTCCAAAATACTCATTAACACCTTTCATTTGATACCCATATCGTACAAACATATTCTAGAGTCACCCCTTGTCCGCCTTTATGGCGATATCTCGAAAAGGCGACCACCCATAGAACTAAGGCCCATTCCCTTTTAAAAAGCCTCATTAACACCTTTCATTTGATACCCATATCGTACAAAGTCTAGAGTCACCACTGGTCCACCTTTATGGCGATATCTCGAAAAGGTGACCACCACCTATACAACTACCACCACTCCCTTTTAAACCCCTCATTAATACCTTTAATTTGATACCCATATTGTACAAACGCATTCTAGAGTCACCCCTGGTCTACCTTTATGCCGATATCTCGAAAAGGCGTCCACCTGTAGAACTATGGCCCACTCCCTCATAAAATACTCTTTAAATTCATTTGATACACATGTCATACAAACACATTCTAGGGTACCCTCGGTTCATTTTCCTACATGGTTGTTTCCCCTTTTGTTGTCGCCATAGCTGTCAACTGAGTATGTAATGTTCGGTTACACCCTTACTTAGCGTTCCTTACTTGTTTACAAGTACATTTCTTAGTAGTATAGGACTCGATCTTTGTTAGGTATAGTCTCTCATGAGGCGAAAAGTATGTCCATGCTTACACTGAAGCTTAAGAAATCGTTCATTCAACCAAAATATTGATTCCATTATTAAACTTGCAAACCCGACCTTGTTTCGTTCCGGTGTATTATTTCAAAATGATTGAAAACTCTGCCTAGGTCATGCTAAGCGAATGAAAGATGATGCTACGCTCAAGAAGGAATTTTTATCGGTACCCGCCTAAGGAAGTAGGGGAAGAGGGCGGCCTGCACTACGCTCGTTTCGTTTACGCCGATGTACAAGATTTTTCACTACCGTTGGTTCTGTTGAGAGAGTTTTGTATTTTGGGATAATACTTGACAAAAAGGTGTCATGGAAGCTTAACGTTGACTACACAGCTAGGAGGGCTTCGGTTGTCTGGTACTGTTTTCGAGGCGTTTCTAAAAGAGCCATACGTAGGCTGTACGATATGGTGGTCAAGCTGATTCTCTTCTATGGCGTTCTAGTCTGGTGGATAACAGCAGACACATCTTTTACGGCCAAACGCAATGCTGAATCTCTACCCGATTGATATCGTGGGCAAAATGGCTGCAGCTTGGTAAGCAATATGGCTTCGTGACGGGGGATATAAGCTTATGAATTACGTGAGCCTCAGCGTTCTGACTACGATTTCATCCTGGCAGGACAGAAAAATTTGAGCCGGCTTCCGCTCCTGTTTCCACATTCAACACTCATATTCCATCAAGGAATGAATAAAGTGGGTTGGGGTGGAGTTTTCTGCCATGAGCTCGGTGTTTGCCAAAAATTTGAGCCGCTTGATAACTGCAGCATCTTCCAGGTGGAGGTCGCTAATATAAAGGATACAGCAGATGGGATGATGTTCGCTGCTGTAACTGTTGTAGAACTTAACATCTTTTCAGGTAGTCAGGCACCTATCAGAGAACTAAGCTCCGCCACTCTAAGGTCTGCGACTGTGAGAGATTGCTTGACCTCACTTCTCATGGCCTCTGACTACCTTTTTATAAAAATGATCTAGGTGGCAGTGCAAAAGGATATCCCTGGCAATAATATGTCTGATCTCTTCGCCCCAACAAGCACGTTTTGAATTAACAGTGCACCCAAAATTTATTGCAGTATGCCCAGCAATGATTTATTTATTCATATAATATTAATCAAAGCATAAATTCATTGGTCTTTCTGCTACTTGATTTGCAAATGTTGACAGTTTCAATGGGTTTCTATTTCCTCAACACATGTAGAAGCAAAATGATTGACGGTATTAAGCCAAGAGCGAATGCATTTACAATAGATGAAAATAAACAATAACAATTTATATACAAAAGAGTTTTGCATACATATTTATAGCAGCGAACAGAAAAATAGCAGCCATAATATTATCAAATTTCGTCAGTTAAAATTTTCTTTTTTATTTTCTATATTCTATGCAACTAGCCTCAAAAACGTCCAAAAATTAGAATATTTTACGAAAATTTCGAACTCTTTAATTGGTCAGTTCTGAATTTTTTAGTATGCAGTTTGTAGCCCAATCAATTACTAAAAATGCGCATTGATTTTTGACAATTTTTTTGCGAAGGATATTTAAATTTTCTTCCACAAAAAGAAAAAAGTTTCACATTTCGAAAAAAAATTTCAACTATCAATTTTGGTTTTGGAAGACCTATAACTTGTACTTTGCTGGACTAAAATTGATTAGGCTACAAAACTGCGTGATCACAAAAATAAATCAGACTCCAAATAAAGGGTGCGAAATTTTCGTAAAACTTTCTCGAATTTTTGAATTTCTTTCAAAAATATTTTTCAGATTCCTTTGCATTATAGAAGGTTTTTCCCAATTTTTTTTTTGTTTCGGCCGCCTATTGGATTCGAGGTTCGATTCGAGCTCAAGGCCTATGACTATAATTTTGATGATAATTATTGTTTTTTTTTTTAATTTTTCTATAATTGAAAAATATTTTTTGATTTTCTATTCCAAACTTAAAAAATAATTTTTCAATTTAGAAAATTAAGAAAAAAACAATAATTATCATACAAGTTATTGTCATAGAAACTTTTTCTTAAAATATCAAAAAAAAATTAAACAATAAAATAATTAAAGGACTGGAAAAAGGTTGTCAACAAGGTCAATAAAGTCACTTTTAAAGTTGAAAAATTAAATAAATACATTTATTATTTTCTTACTTTAATAGTAGCATAAATTCGCGAATTAATCCAACGTTGGTGTGGTGGTAGCGTGCTCACTTACCACACCGAAGATCCGACGACCCGGGCAAAGCAACATAGATGGGTATTTAGAAACAAGTTTTTTCAATTACAAGAACATTTTTCTAAGCGGGGTCGCCCCTCGGCAGTGATTTGGCAAGCACCCAGAGCGTGTTTCTGCCATGAAAAGCTTCTCAGTGAAAAGTCATCTGCCTTGCAGATGCCGTTCGCAGTCGGCGTAGGTCCCGCCAATTTGTACGAAATCAAAAGGAGCACGACGCAAATTTGAAGAGAAGCTCGGCCTAAAATCTTTTCGGACGCTATCGCGCCTTAAATTGTTTTTATTTTAAATTTTTTATCATAAATAATAGTTTTCGAGCCTGCGAAACTCAATTTTTTTGACTTTGATTTTTAGGGTTTTTTTCAGACCTACTAAAAAATGTTCATTTCATTGTAAAATTTTCATGTATACCCTGTAAAATTTTATTATTTTTTTTTTTTTTCAAAAAACTGTTATCGTCAACGTTTTTAGCGGATATTTTTTAGTCGGACAGGTTATACATATGAAAATTTGTTTAGTAGGTGATGAAAAAAACCTTAAAAATCATAGTCGAAAAAAGTTAAAAAAATGAAATTTCGCAGGCTCGAAAATTATTTTTTTGGGTATGCGTAGTGGAACTTTTTTTCCTGAGCCCAAATCATATGGAAAAATCGATGGCGCAATATCGGTTAACTTTCGTCCATTCAAAACGACCCACCCTAGTGCACAGACATTAATACAAACACTATTTCGATTTTTTTGGTAGCTTTTTTCGATCAAATCAAGTTTTCTGGTAAAATTCACAGTGAACATACACACGAACTGCATTTTCAAGCTGTGAATTTTGAGTCACAATTTTTTAAAATTTAACTCTCATCAATTTTTCAGAACGCGCTTAAAGAAATTAGTATAAATCCAAGAAGAATTTAATTGACGAAATTTGATAAAAATTGCCACTGCTATTTTTCTGTTCGCTGCTGTATATGGAAAAATGTTACAATGCCAGATAATGCCATATACTCATATGTAATAAAAAACAAAAAAAAAACAGTAATCATTAAAGGGTTAATAGAGCGCTTGTTAACAGATATTTCTGCAAATCAGCATATTCCAAAAAATTATTTGCTTGTCAGAATTGTGTAGAATTCATATGAATATTCATTTGTCAAAATGTGTTTAGATTTATGAGGGTGTTGTCTCATCATTGCGCTTATGACATACAAACGTTGCTTTTGTTGTTGAACTCAGTTTGTATCTGCATGCGATACTACATAAATTTTTCAGATCTTTACTTTAACAACGTTCTTATTTTACTTTATTTTTATTTTATTGTTTAGACTTTTATTGTTAATGCTTTTTTAACAATGTGATCGTGTTAGCAATCGTTGTTGTTTGATTTGTTTGGTGGGTGCTGTCAGTGAGTGACGGCGGCAGCTTTGGTTGTTCGCTAGCAAAGTTTTGTTCTGTGTTTTATTTTCTTTCTGTTTTTAATTCGCAATTAAAAGTACATATTAAATGCAAGTGCAATTGTGAACTAAAGCTATAAAACATTACAACACTTTTGACAGGCAGCAGTATGTCACGCTTTCTATTGATTGCTCTTAGATTACATTTTGTTGTTACTTTTACTATTAAATAATGGTGGTGACAGACTAGTTAGATATCGTTAGCTGGAATATTTATGCACTAATTAAACCAATGTTAATACAAATATACATTTGGGTAGTGCCAAAGGAATTATTTCATGCTTGTGTGTTTGTGGTGACAAATATGTATATCGAAATAGTAGTGAGAGATTGAAGTACATATTTTATTGATTCGCCACGTTATGGGTAGTGTTCCTACACATGTTGTTTCAGCATCTAGTAACAAGCTTGATATCATATTGAGACAGAGATGGTAGAGAAGAGATGAGCCTTTAGAAACCCTAGGCCAAAGGACTGGATCAAGACCCAGAAACATGAAGAAATATAACTATGGCCAAAAGAGGTTGACACTATAGAGGAGCTGGAGGAATTCGTACAAAAGAGCTTGCACTCGAGGAAGATGCGGAGGAAAATCAATCAATCGTGTTGGAGCAGGGGCTTATTAGTACGCAGGTAAAAGAAATGTTTAAACCAGTAGATGTGGCATACAGCAGGTTGTGTGGTTTTTCTGATCTGAGATGATCGGCCATATAACACAAATACTACAGGCTCACAGGTTCAATGAAATGGTCAAAATTTGAAATGTTTACATTGCAAAATTAATGCCTATGCCAGTTTTTTTTCATATTCTGGGTTCGTTTCTCTGAAAATCGGTTAAAAAACTGGTCCGCAAGAATTTCTTTGAAATAAAGTTTAGGGCAAATTTGGAATTAGAACTTGCTTAATTTTTTATGCTTTATACTGTTAACACTCGAGGGAAACGGCTTAGACTGCAGCCGCTTCAACTTTTATAATGACAGGCAAGCAGAAATTAAAGCAATAGTCCCGGATAAATCAACATCTAAAAGTTTGTTAGGATATAATCATTCTCTAAAAATAATTGGTAGAGAGAAGCAAATATCTATATTGCTACGCCGGGCATAAGGGATAAGATGGAAATGAAAAACGGACGAGCTAACTAAAAAGGGTGCAGTTCTTAAGATATACTGTGGACGTTCCAATCACATTGGCCGAGTTTAAAAGAAGGCGAGAGTTACACATGCTTGACCAAGTACGAAAGGCGTAAAACCAAGCGCGGAGCTACAAAGTATCGAAAATTATATTAGGAGTGTCACGGCTATGAGACCTAGAAACAGAAAGTGTAATATTTTTCAAGAGGACGGAGTTATTTTACAACAGTTTCTGATTTTTAATAGGATTTTTCAGTTTGGTCAGTCTGCGTAAGGTCTACACGAACTGGCCAGTTTAACCTAGCCGAAGGCATTAAAAATGAAGCTCAATGGAAAGTCTCTTTAACATTTGACGCAAAGGTCAGACCCTTCCCTTCGATTTTTCATAACAAATAACTCGATTAACTGCGCGAACTAACTGAATTTTCGGGAAATTTGGAATACTATGGAAAGTGGATGAGTAAAAACGATCGCAATATTCCCTAATTCTTTGGATTATAACGTTAAAGATCGGACACCAAACAAGAAAGTTTTAGTAAACAACGCGTCTTAGCCGTTTTGGCGGATGCAAAAATATTTTTTTCTTTTTTTGGCATATATATTCAAAACTGAAACACACTGAACTTTTTTCATCAATATAGGGCGATACAGCTTCATGTACATACATACCTACTACTTTTACTTACTACTTATTTCTCTTTCACATTCTTCGTAGAGAGATGGAGAGGTTGGACAGCAGTAGTGAAAGAATTCGAGGTAGAACAGAAGTCGAATTTCTAGTTCTTATCGGTTATCGTTCTACCTTGCAATATATCGCATTTTCGCTCATTCTTCAGCCTTTTCCTTTAACTCTTCATCTCTCTGCATCTTTTCTCCCCCTCACCTTCACCCATTATCTTACACTCTTCAACCCTCATGCTCTCAGTATTGAACTTTCCTTTAATAACCCTCATTGGATATTTATCATCCACAAACAAATTTCAAAGTTTACCGACCTTAGTCCTGATTTTAAGCGATATATTCATGAAACTAACTTCTAGAGAAGCCGCCTTGAAAACCACTACTTGACCCGATGACCTTATTGTAAGTACACTTTTTTGGGCTAGCGGGTGCTAATTTAGATCAGTCTCTGCGAAACTCGGAAATAACGCATTCTATATCAAACAAATTACGATTCACCCCAAATATGATTTCCATTTCAAGGAGCACATAGCTACTATTTCTAATCTAGTAGCAAATATTTTAATAGCATTGGAAGTTACTTTCAAAAAATTATCTCTGTTTGGTTTTACTACACATATATAAGAAATACCTTGCGATGTGTTTTAAAGTTAGCATATGGAGTTATTCAAATGAGAAGTTCTTTAATGCTCATCGACTTACCTGAAAAGAAAGGAAAAAGCATATTATTAGTTTATAATAACAAATTTCATCAGCGATAAAAATTGTAAAAAACTGTCTGATATTGTATTTCAGTAGTTTCTTTAAATATTCTTGCTTGTGACTTCATCCTAGAATATGTGAATTTTATGTAGTAAGTTTTTTTTATTTGAGTTTTTTAAGCAATCAGAATAGAAGAGGAACGTTTTGAGTTTATTAAAGATCGTATTCGCGTTTGTTATTACGATGTAATGCTATTTCCAGGAGCCTCACAAGAATTTACTCTACTAAATGCACCCCCGCTGCAATTAGCGATCAGCGGGAAGTGACAACACAAATATGTACATAGTGCAACGATATACACAACGCCCAGTATTTCGTTCAGTACACTACTTCGAGTACGCAAACTTCTCAAACGGTTTATTATGAGTTATATTTAAGTACATCGAATTGAGCTTGCCAAGCGGTTGGGAACGCGGTTTTAATAAGGGATGTCTGAGCCCATATAGCGATTCGTGATCGAAACTCTTTCTTTAAATCATAACAGACTTGAAATGGCGGATCGTATTAATGACATGTGTGAACTAGCGACAATTAGTACCCATTAGATCCATAGCTTATCATATTGGAAATATATGTTTGTATGTTTAATGGTGTGTTTAATTTTACTTAATATTTTTAAGAATTTATGATCTTAAGAGCGGTTAATAATAATTGTTATTCAATTATTATTTTTTATTTATTGGGGAAAACTGAAAATAAAAAAATATTTCGAAAAACGCCACGTCATCATTTTTTTATAGAAATAATTTGACAGTTGCCTAGTTACCTTTTATGTTAAATGTGAGGAATTCCTATAATAATCGGGGGGAATAAACATCTATATAGGGTCCCAAGGCATATGGGGAAGAAAAAGCGGAAGACCTAGCTAAAAAGGGCGCATCCCTCGAAGCTTTCTCCGTAGAGGTCCCAATTAGAGTGGGTGAGATTAAGAGAAGGCGTGAGGTGCACATAATCGACCAAGCGAGAAAGGCGTGGCCCCAAGCCCGGGACTGCAAAGTGTCGAAGATCGTGTGTAGGTCCTACAACCTTAGACTAACAAAGTTACTTCTATCATTAAAAAGAGAAGGCTGTAGACTCATGACGGGTATTTTGACTTGGCATAGCCTTCTGGCATCACATGCTTTTAAATTAGGCTTGGTCAGTGATATCACATGTACGAAGTGCAGGTTGGAGGAGGAAACGATTGAGCACATTTTGTGCTCGTGCCCTGCACTTTCCAGGCTAAGACTCCAGCTATTGGCAGTGCTGCAGCTATCAACTATAGAAGCAGCAAGTGGCATAGGTCCTAGAAAGCTTCTAGGTTTTGCCAAGAGGACGGATTTAATTTATAACGTAGGTCTTGGTTTCTGATAGGGTTTTTCAGTTTGGTCGTTAAACAAATTTCTGGTAACACTACGAACTTAAGGTGTGGTCCTCATCGACCGGCCAGTTAAACCTCACTTAAGATAACTTAAACTTAATCGATTTTTAATCGATGAGTTGTCCGTTTGTTATCGAAAAGTTTGTGATTTAGCAACGAAAAAGTATCGATATGTTTGTTAATTTGGTAGGGGATTGTTACCAATTTCTTATCAAAGTGTTATCGTAAAGTTATCGATTTGTTATCAAAAAGTTATCACTAAGTTATAAAAAATATCAATTTGTTTTAGGAAACTTATAGATTTGTTATCGGCGTGTTGTGAGAATGTTATCGATTTCGTTATCAAAAATTTATCGATTTGCTATAATCGATTTACTATTATCGCTCTCTTATGATTTTTTCATCAGCATGTATGCATGAATCTGTTAACGACGACTCGCCGGCTTGTTGATACAGATCCCTTTAAAAGTTTAATATGAAATCGATGGCAAGCGTGTAATCCCGAGAAGAAGCCTGGGCAATAACAAGCAGATCAGTAGACGATTATTATTCGTGATCGATAATAAGCCGATTTTAAAAATATATGGGTTGTTGCCAATAATAAGCTCTTCGCAAAAATCCCGGAATAATTTGTTTGTAGTAAAGTTATAGCTGTTGTGGGCGAGCTTTGGTTAGGTTAGGTTTAACTGGTCGGTCAAGTTTAAGTTGGCTGCGATTAAGGATGCGGTGGATAAAATACTATCCAGTGTTACCACGGTTAGGGAATTCAACACCTACTATGATAGCCAAGCGGCTATGAAGGCCTTGAGTTCAACTACAGTGAGATCGAGGGTGGTCTGGGAGTGCCTGACCTCGCTTGCGATTCCATCGAACTATTTTATGATTAAGATTATCTGGGTCCCGGGCCATAGTGATATTCCGGGCAACTGTTAAGCGGATCTCTTAGCTCGCATCGGTACAACTGAACCGGATGAAGATGGCTGGAGGGATCTCGGGATTCCACTGGCCACCTGCGGTTTGTTCCTCCATAGCTGGGCCTCAAGTCAGCTCAGCAAACGTTGGGCGGACACAACCTCTTGCAGGGTACCAAGATCTTTCTGGGCTAACGTGGATGGCAGAAGGTCCGCCGAAGTACTTGCGTTTACTAAAGCCCACCTATCAATAGTCAAGGCACTTTCCCATAGGTATCCATGCGGTACGTCTCAATATACTGGAAACTCGATCCTGCTGCAGCTGTATGGAGGATGATGAGGTGGTATCATCAAATGACTTTATGCTTGATTGCCCAGCTTTTGCCAGAATAAGGGGAAAGTACTTCGGTGGCGGCTCACTTGGATCTCCCGCGGATTTATCCAAGGTTGAGATCGGTATCATTCGGCACTTTATCGCTGCTACCCAACGATTAGATTACCTCTTTTCAAAACAGAAGTGGAGAAGCAAAATATATTTTATATAAAAAAAAAAATATAATAAATATAAATAAAAATATATATAAATAGACAAGATGAAAAAATGTGGAACCGTTTTCTACTAAACTATAATTCTAAGATATACAAATTATATATGTATTGATAGGAAATTTTGAGGTGTAGTGTTATCCATAAATAAAAAAAAATTGAAAAATCATTTTAATATAAAAAATTTAACATGAAAGTCACACCACTACACATGCACTTATTCATACTATAGACACGTTGTGTGTGTACTTGTTTTTGTGTACATGAGCATGGTCGAGGAGTTGCTTTGTAGGGAAAAATTACACAACAATAAAAATGAAACACAAATACATAGCTGATCATGCATCAAGGGTTTATAAAGACAAAACAAAGTAAGCATGCTAATTTATTGTTGGTAAAAATACTCAAAGTAGGGGTTAGTATTGTTTTTGTATACTCTATATTGAGAATGAGTGAAGCGAAATCATTTCCAAGAGAATAACGGTGTACGAATGTAGTCTTTGTTTTTGGTTTTGTATGTTTTCTGGATATTTGAAAAATTACTGTATTTTTGTTGCTATTTTTTCACAACTTAATACTGTTAGCACCAAAAGGGGGTTTTGGCGTTCTTTCACTTTCGATTAACTTATTTAATTAGTTTACCGATACGTGTGCCAAAGTGAAAACCTCCTTTATCTCTCTGTAAATAGTATATTAAATAGAACGTGGATTTACATAAGCTATGTCTTATTAGTAAAATGTAATTAAAAAAATATCCTTTGTTCCATTAAGTCCAAATATCCTTTGTTCTCCTGTCCTTCGCTTTCATTTCCTTTCCTTTCCTTTCCTTTCCTTTCCTTTTCTTTCGTTCTATTTCTTTTCTTTCCTTTGCTTTCCTTTCATTTCCATTCTATTCTTTTATTTTCGTTTCCTTTGTTTTCTTTCCTTTGCTTTCCTTTCCTTTACTTCCTTTCTTTTCCTTTCCTTTCCATTCCTTTTCTTTCCTTTCCTGTCCTTTCCTTTCCTTTCCTTTTCTTTATTTTCCTTTCCTTTTCATTTTATTTTTATTTCCTTTCTTTTACTTTCATTTCTCTTCCATTCATATTCCTTCTTTTCCTTCCTTTCTTTTCTTTTCCTTTCCTTTCCTTTCCTTTCCTTTCCCTCCCTTTCCTTGCCTTTCCATTACTCTACTTTTCTTTTCTTTCATTTCTTTTATTTTCATTTCCCTTCCATGGATTTTCCTTTCTTTCCTTTCCTTTCCTTTCTTTTCCTTTCCTTTCCTTTCCTTACCTTTCCTTTTCGTACCTTTTGTTTATGAGGAGCAGATTGATTAAATCGTACCCTTCCTGGCAGAGCAATATTTTCCCTATTTTTAGCTTACTTATTCATTATATTACCCATCGAGTGTTCCTATTATTATATTAAAATGACAAATTATATTAAAATTTATAAATATATAAATAATAATAAAAAAATATTATATATAAAGAAGTTCTACGTAGTCATTAAGCATTTTATTAGCTACAAACAAACTTGGAATATGTTTTTTTTTTTACCAGAGTAGCCGTAGTATTTTTGAGAACTTTGGTTTGCAATGTTACTTTTTTTATAAGAACAAATAGCTTCTTAGATATCAATAGCTGTAGTTTCTTATATTTTTAAACATTACGTCCAAAAAGTACTTTGAAGCCATCTTAGAATAAATAAATAAATATAAATTAAAATTTTAGTTAGTTTTGAACTATGAAATAGTTTTTTAAATTTTGTTCAGTATTGAAATTGTTAAATTTAGCAATATTAATAAACATTTTAATGTTTTTAAATAATTCTTTTTCTTACTAAGGTAAATATCGTTAAGTATGAACAATAAAATTGTATATATTATTTGAACTGCTTATGTGGTTCAATTTCAACCACTGGGCGAACTCTTGTTTCAATGAAATTCCTAATCACATAAAAAGTAGTAATAACTTCAACACTTTTAAAAAAAGTATATTGGATCATTGTAAAACCCTTCCAATAACATTAAGTTATTCTCCTTTAATTTTTTACATGATATATCCGATACTGGAGGGCGAAAAGGGAATGGTAATATCGGAAGAAGCAAAATACAATGCATCCGGCCCTAGGGAAAAGAAAATCGGTCACCACCTGTAACTCCAGATAGTTCCAACAACTAATTTCGCTGGAATTCGGTATTTTCAGCCGATATTTACTGTTGCTTATCGGAATCACTCGCATTCCGACAGCATTAATATAACAATAAAATTTTATGATTTGTAACGAAAATAATAATAAATCAGGCCAAACGAACGTTGGAACAGGGGGATTGGAAACACGTCCTTTTCAACTTCCCATTATATGTTGAGCTGTGCTGATCGGAATCTTCATGCATTCCGACAGCGTCTTTACTAAACAAAGCTGAGGGGTGATTTAATACACGTTATTTTCAATTTCCAACATCCAAAGACATGTTTAGCTGTGTTGAACGGAAACTAATACATTCCGACAGCTTAAAATACAAATATAAATATAAGTTCCATATTTTGTTGCCTTAAGTTGGGAGCACTGGAGGATGGGCAACGCGTCCTTTCCAACCTCCCTTAAATGAGTGGCGTCCAGACTCGTCTGCTTATCACGCTAGGAAATATGCTTATCGGAATCACATGGCATTCCAACAGCATATTCAATAGAAATAAGTGATTATAATAATTAATTGTACTTAGTAGTTTAAGTTTTAGGCCTAAACAGCCGTAATAAAATAAATAAATTAAAAAAACGATTCTCTTAGTAGCTATATCTACGTCACCGTTATTTTATTTTATTGTATGTGGTATCACAACGGACCTTCATGTTGTCCAAGAGAGCTTCCCCTATCAGGGTAGCTACCACCAAACCTAACCTAACCTAACCTAACTGGCCGGTCAATAAGACCTCACATAGGCTGAATGTGCCCATTGCGTTACCAGAATTTGCTTGACGACCAAACGTAAACACCCCAATCAGGTGCCAAGACTTATGTTATAGAATAAATCTGTACTTTCCAGACGTACACCTGTATGCAACTAACTTCATGAGTACTTGGTAGTCACGCTTTTATTTTTTTCTCAAACGCCTGTAATATGAGTTTTTCGCAACTTACAGGCGACACCGTGTCAAGAAGTGATGTGAGATAATCTGGCAACACCATATGAAAATCATATTTGAATAAGTTTTTACATATCATATGCATTTATTTAAGTCAAATTTGGTATTTTTTTTTTTTTTTCGTGTTCCAATTTCGTGCCCATTTTATACTGTCAATGAACGGGCTTGTCTTTTAACTTTTAGTTACACACACAAAAAATATGTAACATAACTAAATGTAATGACAACATGCATAGCGGGTGACAATTTATCGTTCATTGCTGTTAAAACAAACGATTGTCACTTGTAACTTGCAACCGCATTGATTTGCTTCTTGATCTGTATTAAATGCAGAAAGAGCAAGTAAGGAAGGCTAAGTTCGGGTGTAACCGAACTCAGCTGGGAGCTTAGCTACGTTGGTTTCGTAGGGTTTCGTAGATGATTTATAAGTGGTTCTTAATTCCATATCACATACGTTTGGGAAATATCGACCAAATTGTGACGTTGTTTGGAACGATTTTCCTTCATCTTTTGTCAAATAAGGGAAAATGACCATGTAGGAAAATGAACCTGGGGTAACCGTGGAATGTGTTTGTATGACATGGGTATAAAATGACAGATGTTAATGAGTATTTTAAAAGGGAGTGGGCCCTAGTTCTATTTATTTATATATGTAAAACCACGAACAGTATTCCTGCCATGATTCCAAGGGCTTTTGCTTTCATTTTCTTCTACTTAATATGGTAGGTGTCACACCCATTTTACAAAGTTTTTTCTAAAGTTATATTATGCGTCAACAAACCAATCCAATCATCATGTTTCATCCCTTTTTTCGTATTTGGTATGTAATTATGAAATTTTTTCATTTTTCGAAATTTTCGATATCGAAAAAGTGGGCTTGGTCATAGTCGGATTGTGGCCATTTTTTATGCCAATACAAAGTGAGTTCAGATAAGTAAGTGAACTGACTTTAGTAAAAATATATCGATTTTTGCTCGATTTCGCCCATTTTTACAGAAAACAATTATCGTCATAGAAGCTACGCCCTTACCAAATTTCACAAGGATTTCTAAAATTTTTGTTCGACTTATGGCATTAAAAGTTTTCTAGACAAATTAAATGAAAAAGGGCGGAGCGAAGCCCATTTTGAAATTTTCTTTTATTTTTGTATTTTGTTGCGCCATATCATTACTGGAGTTGAATCTTGATATAATTTACTTATATACTGTAAAGATATTCAACTCTTTGTTGAAATTTGACTTAAAATTTTTATTTTTAAAGTGGGCGTGTTCGTCACGCGATTTTTCAAATTTTTATTAAGAACACATATAGTAATAGAAGTAACGTTCCTGCCAAATTCCATAACAATATCTTTAACGACTGCCAAATTACAGCTTGCAAAACTTTTAAATTACCTTCTTTTAAAAGTGGGCGGTGCCACGCCCATTGTCCAAAATTTTACTAGTCTTCTATTCTGCGTCATAAGATCAACCCGCCTGCCAAGTTTCATCGCTTTATCCGTCTTTAGTAGTGAATTATCGCACTTTTTTGGTTTTTCGAAATTTTCGATATCGAAAAAGTGGGCGTGATTATAGTCCGAATTCTTCATTTTAAATAGCGATCTGAGATGAGTGCCCAGCAACTTACATACCAAATTTCATTAAGATACCTCAAAATTTACTCAAGTTTTCGTATTTACGGACGGACGGACGGACAATGAATTTCTTTTTTCGCCCAGATCATTTTGATATATAGAAGTCTATATCTATGAGGATTAGTTTATGCCGCTAAGGAGTAGCGTTATGCGAACAAAATTAATACTCTGTGGGCTCTGCTCAGCTGAGTATAAAAAGTAAATACATATTTTTCAAATTTCTGGTACACTTTTTAAATCAAACTTTTGTCCATTCCATAATGACATTCCATAAATGCCGTGCCAAAGTGCCTTCCATGCCAGTGCTTTCGTGCGACAAACAAAGTGTGACTTTTGTGGCATTTGCATTTTCTTGTCTCCCCGTGTACACAGTCGTTGGTAAAAGTGACCAATAGATATTTTAACACTTACGTTGCTTTCCGGGGGAATGGTGCATTCATTGACACGATTTAATTACTGTAAATGGTCAGGGCGTACAAATGTGGACTATTTATTTAAACAATTTTTCATAAAAAAAAAAATTATTTGTATATTTTTCGCGGTTGTTTGTGTCATGTTTCATTGTAACCATTCTTTATGCGATTTATACGCGTCTCACAAAATGTTTTTGCAATATTTTGCATTCCGTACGTTTCGCAATTGGTGACGATTTTTTATGTAGATAAGCTAATACAATGCAGACTAAAAACAGTTGCGTTCCAGAAAATCAATTGTTTGCGTGTCAATGGAGTATTTGTTAGGTGTCTCGATATTTTGTAAGTAGATTTGGTTACCGATAAGGTAACGTTTAGACGAACTAGAGTTCACGATGGCTGCTAATGTGGTGATCCATTAGAAGTTCAATTAGCGATCATGTGACTTAAACATAATACAACTTCTGTTTAAAGCAACATCAGATAACATGTTTTACGTAACCTGATTCATATTGGTAGCACCGAGGAGCCCAGGGTCCTCCTCTTCCTGTTTTAGCCCACAACGTAATAGTCTCATACTTCCTTTGCGTTCAAGCAAAGGTATCGCTAAGAATTCTTTTTAAGCGGAGGGTATTCATAGACTTTTTCCCACCCCTCCCACTCCTTCCGTAGGAAACCTAGGGTAGCTGCGACCTGGCTTGGTAAATGTGTGCGTTTACAATTGGATTAGAAGACCTCAGTGGCCATAAAGCTATATAAATCGTTTTGAATTTATATCTGTCAGCAGTGTCGTCACTTGCGATTAAAAATGCTAGATTCTTTCTTTGCTGATTTCTACGGTATGATGGGCTGCACTCGAAACAGACATCACACTCAACAGGATGACTGTTGTTGTTGTAGTTGTAGGTTTTGGGAAGTGTTATCGATGTTGATGGTCCTTTACCGTTCTGGTAACAAAGCATCATAAAGTTACTAGCCCGACCATCTCGGGAACGATTAATATGGCCACATTAAACCTTCTAGGCCATTCCGCCCGCTCCCCCTAGTGACATGTGGAACTTGGGGTCGCCAGAGCCTCGCCTGCTAAACATGTGTATGATAAATGCATATTTGTAACAGGATTCTCCTCGCGTAGGTGAGGTTGACAATTGGGTTGCGTAAGCTTTGACGCTATAAAGTTTTGTATTGCGCTTATCAACCCCTTGAATCCCTGCAGCAGGATGACTAGTGTGCAGCGGCCTACCGCATTGCTTTTATTAGGCGCACTATCTTCCACATACACACAAAGGCTGTAGAGGCTATGTTTAAGCTTCTCCCCATAGACCTGTATGGTAAGCTCAAGGTCAGTTGTAATGCAGCTAGACTTTCCATAGTCCTGACTTGGAGCAACATCACATTTGGCCATAGCACTGTTCTGGGAATCATCCCGGTAAGTTTGTGTCAACTAGCTTGTTCTACTTCAACCCTTCCTCTAAACAACAAGTTCTCTATCAGAATCTCAGAGCGACTCGGATGGGATGATATCTCCACCCAGAAGCCAATCAGTCTCCACGGTTGGCTCCAAACTTAATGGCAGTGTGAACATGGGTATCTTTTGAAGATCTTTCACTTTCCTTAAGTACATGGGAACAGTGGTTCTGATGAACTAGCGAGGAAAGCCACTGCACATAACGAGTTTGCTTTGTAAATACACATCGCTCTTTCTCTTGCCACTTGCATTTCCTCAAATCCGTACTTACTGAGGAAGCCAATATCCGATGGGCACTGGAATCCACTTGTAAGGTGTCTCGACAAACTTGGCCTCGCATAAATGAGAACCGAACTAGATTCCTTATCATTCTCATCGTCTCTTTTTTAGTCCATTTAGCTAGGTATTGACGGGACACTGTCTGATAGAAGTACACTTTAAACGCATTGCAAACGAATAACTTCTGTAAAAGCTGTAGGGATGAGGAAGAGATATAAAGTGTTTGTTTTTTCCTCTGCAGAAGCCCGGATTTAGTCAAGACACATACGGAATGCCAGAACAAGCACTTCATCAGCTGATAAGCTAAAATTAAAGGCGTATTACGCTCCATTAGGTGAACAAACTGGTTCAACTTATTATATTTATAAAAAACTAGCAGACCTGGCAGACGTTGTTCTGCCCTAAATTTGGCCTATCTGCATACATTTTAATAAGCTTTTTCCGTCTAACTCTGACCTACCCCTCTACACTTTTTCCTCATCTTTTTGTTCACTCCTGCCTCCGTCTTTTTCGCTTCATCTCCATTCTTCGTCTCATTCTATCTCTTTCTCAGTTTCCTTCTCTCTTTTCTCTTCACTCAAGTTTTTCTCCTTCTTCATCTCTTATTGCCAGTCCCAGAGGGTGGTATGTATTTTGTTCCAGTCCCACTCCGAGTCTCAGTCTCAGTCCCAGTCTTAGTCCTAATCCCATTCCCAGTCCGTCTCTGGTGTACTTCGCGGAAAAAAGCATCGTAAATACTAATATAGGCAAATTTATATACGAAATTTCAGGCAAATCGAATAGGGCGTATGTAAATAGGTATGTGGGTATTAGTAATTCTTGTCTTTATTTTGGCTTCGCAAGCATATTTATCAGTTTTTCCAGGTTGATGCGACTAAATCGAATATCACAATGAACTTTAGATCTCTCAGCAACAGCTTTCATTTGATATCCATAACAGACACACATTTAGGGGTATCCGGGTCCATGTTTTGGCCTATATCTCGAGTCCTCTAGTTTCGCTGCACGGTAAGCCAGCTTTAAGTAGAAAACACTTCAAAAATTGAAGAGAAAACTGCTATTACCAATTACTAACACTTGAATAGTCAAGCAATTAGCCATTACAGTTTTTACGAATTGGTTATCGACCAAAGAGCTGCCGCAAAGCCATAACATTTATTAGCTGCGATTGTTTTTGTTTTTATCGGCCTATTGATAAATGATTCAACGTTTGATTTGAGCTCAAGCTATTAGCTACTTGATAATTACTGTTTAGCCAATGAACTATAAAATCAAATTAGTTTACCAAATTGCATAAGTGTCGATAACAAACTGTGAAAGCCAAACAAAGTACATTGCGTTACGTAACTGGGACATCCTCTCATGGGCGCGTGCATAGCGCGAATAAAGTTTTGAATGTAGTTATTTGAAAAATAAACGAAATGTCGATACACTCACTGAGTCAATGGTACCTCCAATGAGTTGTCGATTGTCGCTTACGTGTAAGATCTACAACACTTAATTTACTATCATCGTATTTAATGTAGTAGAAAATTGTTGGTAATTTTAATCATTTTTACACAGCAAAAATTCGAAGTCAAAAAAGTGTCATAAAAGACACATGAATCGGAGCGTTTAACCTCCTTATGAGCTCATGTAAGATCCCGAAAGGATTATGTTTCCCTTCCCTGAGCCTTATTTGATACATTATGTGAGCCCAACTAGCAGTCCGATCAGGCTTTTATTACACACCTAAACATTTGCTTTGCTTCTAAATGACTCTTTTCGGAGTCATTTATACTATACACTAAAAAAGTTCCTAAAAACTCCTGAAAACGAAGAAAAAATGGGATTGATTTTGCGCCATAGAAACGCTTCCCTTAATCTCACCAAGTGATTTTCTTAAAAACTAAGATGGTTTTTTCCTTGGTTATAGGAATAAATTTCTTAAAAATGGAGAAATATGTATACAAAAAATTGAATTGTGTAGCTGCCCCGTCTGTTCCCTCAAATCAATTAAGTTTTATACAAAAACTAGCAGACCCGGCAGACGTTGTTCTGCCCTAAATTTGGCCTATCTCCATACATTTTAATAAGCTTTTTCCGTCTAACTCTGCCCGCCTCCCCTCTTCACTTTTTCCTAATACTTTTGTTCACCCCACCCTCCGTCTTTTTCGCTTTATATATCTCCATCTTCGTCTCATTCTATCTCTTTCTTAGTCTCATTCTCTCTTTTCTCTTCTCTCAAGTTCTTCTCATTTTTATACTCAGTTCAGCAGAGCTCACAGAGTATATTAAGTTTGATTGGATAACGGTTGGTTGTACATATATAAAGGAATCGAGATAGATATAGACTTCCATATATCAAAATAATCAGGATCGAAAAAAAATTTGATTGAGCCATGTCCGTCCGTCCGTTAACACGATAACTTGAGTAAATTTTGAGGTATCTTGATGAAATTTGGTATGTAGGTTCCTGAGCACTCATCTCAGATCGCTATTTAAAATGAACGATATCGGACTATAACCACGCCCACTTTTTCGATATCGAAAATTTCGAAAAACCGAAAAAGTGCGATAACTCATTACAAAAGACAGATAAAGCGACGAAACTTGGTAGATGGGTTGACGTTATGACGCAGAATAGAAAATTAGTAAGATTTTGGACAATGGGCGTGGCACCGCCCACTTTTACAAGAAGGTAATTTAAAAGTTTTGCAAGCTGTAATTTGGCAGTCGTTGAAGATATCATAATGAAATTCGGCAGGAACGTTACTACTATTACTCTATATGTGCTAAATAAAAATTAGCAAAATTGGATGAAGAACACGCCCACTTTTTAAAAAAAAATTTTTTTTAATTCAAATTTTAACAAAAAATTTAATATCTTTACTGTATATAAGTAAATTAAGTCAAAATTCAACTCCAGTAATGATATGATGCAACAAAATACAAAAATAAAAGAAAATTTCAAAATGGGCGTGGCTCCGCCCATTTTCATTTAGTTTGTCTAGAATACTTTTATTGCCATAAGTCGAACAAAAATTTACCAATCCTTCTCAAATTTGGTAGGAGCATAGATTCTATGACGGTAACTGTTCTCTGTGAAAATGGGCGAAATCGGTGGAAGCCACGCCCAGTTTTTATACACAGTCCACCGTCTGTCCTTCCGCTCGGCCATTAACACAATAACTTGAGCAAAATCCGATATATCTTTACTAAACTTAGCCCACGTACTTACCTGAGCTCGCTTTTTCTTGGTATAAAAAATGGGCGAAATCTGACCATAACCACGCCCACTTTATCGATATCGAAAATTACGAAAAATGAAAAAAATGCCATAATTCTATACCAAATACGAAAAAAGGAATGAAACATGGTAACTGGATTGGTTTATTGACGCAAAATATAACTTTGGAACAAACTTTGTAAAATGGGTGTGACACCTACCATATTAAAGAAAATGAAAAAGTTCTACAAGGCGAAATCAACAGCCCTTGGAATCTTGGCAGGAATACTGTTAGTGGTATTGCATATATAAATAAATTAGCAGTACCCGACAGATGATTTTCTGGATCACCTGGTCCACATTTTGGTCGATATCGCGAGAACGCCTTCACATATACATCTAAGGGCCACTCGCTTTTAAAACCCTCATTAATACCTTTAATTTGATATCCATATCGTACAAAAACATACCAGAGTCACCCCTGTCCCACCCTAATGGCGATATCTCGAAAAGGCGTCCACCTATAGACCTAATGCCCACTCCCTCTTAAAATGCTCAGTAACAGCTTTCGTTTGATACCCATATCGTACAAACATTCTAGAGTCACACCTGGCCCACCCTAATGGCGATATTTCGAAAAGGCGTCCACCTATAGAACTAAGGATTACTCCCTTTTAAAATACTCATTACCACCTTTCATTTGATACCCATATCGTACAAACACATTCTGGAGTCACCCTGGCCCACCCTAATGGCGATATCTCGAAAAGGCGTCCACCTATAGACCTAATGTCCACTCCCTCTTAAAATGCTCAGTAACACCTTTCGTTTGATACCCATATCGTACAAACATTCTAGAGTCACCCCTGGCCCACCCTAATGGCGATATCTCGAAAAGGCGTCCACCTATAGACCTAATGTCCACTCCCTCTTAAAATGCTCAGTAACACCTTTCGTTTGATACCCATATCGTACAAACATTCTAGAGTCACCCCTGTCCCACCCTAATGGCGATATCTCGAAAAGGCGTCCACCTATAGACCTAATGCCCACTCCCTCTTAAAATGCTCAGTAACACCTTTCGTTTGATACCCATATCGTACAAACATTCTAGAGTCACACCTGGCCCACCCTAATGGCGATATCTCGAAAAGGCGTCCACCTATAGAACTAAGGATTACTCCCTTTTAAAATACTCATTACCACCTTTCATTTTATACCCATATCGTACAAACACATTCTAGAGTCACCCTGGCCCACCCTAATGGCGATATCTCGAAAAGGCGTCCACCTATAGACCTAATGCCCACTCCCTCTTAAAATGCTCAGTAACACCTTTCGTTTGATACCCATACCGTACAAACATTCTAGAGTCACCCTTGGTCCAGCTTTATGGCGATATCTCGAAAAGGCGTCCACCTATAGAACTAAGGATTACTCCCTTTTAAAATACTCATTACCACCTTTCATTTGATACCCATATCGTACAAACACATTCTAGAGTCACCCTGGCCCACCATAATGGCGATATCTCGAAAAGGCGTCCACCTATAGACCTAATGCCCACCCCCTCTTAAAATGCTCAGTAACACCTTTCGTTTGATACCCATATCGTACAAACATTCTAGAGTCACCCTTGGTCCACCTTTATGGCGATATCTCGAAAAGGCGTCCACCTATAGAACTAAGGATTACTCCCTTTTAAAATACTCCTTACCACCTTTCATTTGATACCCATATCGTACAAACACATTCTAGAGTCACCCCTGGCCCACCCTAATGGCGATATCTCGAAAAGGCGTCCACCTATAGACCTAATGCCCACTCCCTCTTAAAATGCTCAGTAACACCTTTCGTTTGATACCCATATCGTACAAACATTCTAGAGTCACCCCTGGCCCACCCTAATGGCGATATCTCGAAAAGGCGTCCACCTATAGACCTAATGCCCACTCCCTCTTAAAATGCTCAGTAACACCTTTCGTTTGATACCCATATCGTACAAACATTCTAGAGTCACCCCTGGCCCACCCTAATGGCGATATCTCGAAAGGGCGTCCACCTATAGACCTAATGCCCACTCCCTCTTAAAATGCTCAGTAACACCTTTCGTTTGATGTACATATCGTACAAACACATTCTAGAGTCACCCCTGGCCCACCCTAATGACGATATCTCGAAAAGGCGTCCACCTATAGACCTCATGCCCACTCCCTCTTAAAATGCTCAGTAACACCTTTCGTTTGATACCCATACCGTACAAACATTCTAGAGTCACCCCTGGCCCACCCTAATGACGATATCTCGAAAAGGCGTCCACCTATAGACCTAATGCCCACTCCCTCTTAAAATGCTCAGTAGCACCTTTCATTTGATTCCCATATCGTACAAACACATTCTAGAGACACCCCTGGTCCACCTTTATGGCGATATCTCGAAACGGCGTCCACCTATGGAACTAAGGATCACTCCTTTTCAAAATACTCATTAACAGCTTTCATTTGATACCCATATCGTACAAACACATTATAGAATCACCCCTGGTCCACCTTAATGGGGACATCTCGAAAAGGCGTCCACCGATAGACCTAAGGCCCACTCCCTCTTAAAATGCTCAGTAACACCTTTCATTTGATACCCATATCGTACAAACAAATTCTAGAGTCAGCCCTGGTCTACCTTTATGGCGATATCCCTAAATGGCGTTCATCCATAGAACTATGGCCTACTCTCTCTTAAAATACTCTTTAATACCTTTCATTTGATACACATGTTATACAACCACATTCCAGGGTTACCCCAGATTGATTTTCCTTATTTTGTCTCCATAGCTCTCAACTGAGTATGTTATGTTCGGTTACACCCGAACTTAGCCTTCCTTACTTGTTCTTCATCCCTTATTGCCTGTCCCAGAGGGTGGTATGTATTTTGTTCCAGTCCCAGTCCCAATCCGATTCTCGGCCCCGGTCCTAGTCCTAGTCCCAGTCCCAGTCCGCCTCTGGTATACTTCCCGGAAAAAAAGGATCGTAAATGCTAATATAGGCAAATTTATATACCAAATTTCAGGCAAATCGAACAGGACGTATGTAAATAGGTATGTGGGTATTATTAACTCATGTCTTTATTTCGGTTTCGCATGCATATTTATCGGTTTTAGCAGGTTGATGCGACTAAATCGAATATCACAATGAAAATTACTTTAGAGCTCTCAACAACAGCTTTCATTTCATATCCAATTTACCCACACTACTACACCCACGCTAGTCACCCAGCATTATAATATATTACTCTGTACTAAAGCACTCATCAACAGCTTTCATTTGATATCCATATTGTGTAAACACTGTCTAGGTATTCACGGCCCCACGTTTTGGCCTATATCTCGAGATCCTAGTCACCCAGGGGTATGAAAATTACCCTCTACTAAAGCACTCATAAACAGCTTTCATTTGTTATCCATATACTATAAACACATTCTAAGGGTACCCGGGTGCACGTTTCGGCCTATATCTCGAGACCCTGTACGTCGATTGCAACCAAGCCTATGTTGTAACCACCCGCGTGAGGTATACGCAACTTGTGTAAAAGTTTGAACAAAATCGACCGACACATCTCTTCAAATACCGGCGACCAACTAACACACATTTTAGCCTTCCTTTTTATATACATAGATTTTTAATTTTCATACTTCACTGTAATATTAAAACGAAATGCAGATTTTCGTTGCTTAAAAATTGCACATGGAACAACTAAAGACTCCTCAGAAACCCCGGGCCCGGGGCTAATCCCCCCCATCCCCCCCCCCCCCCCCCCCCCACCCCCTTTTGTCGGGCCTGGTGATGTTCTATACTTGATATCATTCGCTATAATATTTTTTATTGATAAGCACGTTGTTTAACTAAACACCAACCAATTACACGGAAGTATATCCGCACCACCTGAAAATATGAGTACCGGTGCTTATACGTAACATTTTATTATTACGTATAAACATATAAAAAATTTGCAATAAAATAATATTGCGACTATAAACTGAGATATAACCTATCCTATATTTCAAGTTAGATCTAACTACACACGGGGTGCAAAACAAATTCAAAATCGATTCAGTAGTTTAGGAGTCCATCGCAGACAAACAATGTGACACGTGCTTTTTATATATATAAGACTAGAGGACCCTGCATACATACCTAACTCTCTCAACCTCCCCCTCGCTCCCGCTCATTGTTTGAACTACCACACTTTATTAAAACCCTCATTTACTTACCTTACCACATACGAAACTAATGCAGTAGTGATTACTAAAATTTTTCATTCGATCTTGAGTTATAAATTTATCAAATTATTTTGCATTCGCCTTAATATATAAGATTAGCCTATCCTCAAGGCTGATAAGATATTAAATTTCAAACAAATCGCACCATCTTGGTCGACTTTTCGGAAAGAAAGGGTTCTAAATATTAATCTTGTGAAAAAGGAACCGCTGTAATAAATTCCAAGCAAATCGCACCATACACTATTTTTTTTAGACTAAGTCAGCCCCTCGTTCACTTACCGGAGCTAAGAAAGTAAACTGATCAAATTGTGAATCAAAGCATCCTCAAATCCCCATGAACAAACACGCAAAATGTCATCAAAATAGGTCCAGTCGTTTAGGAGTTCAGTCACAAACACACGTACAGATGAAATATATATATTAAGATAGGTCGGCCACTCGTTCCACTTTTCAAATACTATCTTGGTCAAAAAGATACCCATGTACTCGAACTTCAAGTGAATCGCATTATAAGTTAGATTTTTTTGAATAGGTCAGCCCCTGGTCCAGTTCCCGAAAAAAAAAGTTTCTCAAATATTATCCTTGTCAGAGAGGTACCCTGTACTGAATTTGAAGCTAATTGCAACATAAAAAAAAATTTTTTGGAATAGGCCGCTACCTGGTCCACTTCCCGGACCAAATTGCAAATCTAAAGCATCCCCGAACCCCCTTGAATACACACACAACATTTCATCAAAATCGGTCGTCGTTTAGGAGTTCAGTCACAAATACACCTACAGAAGAAATATTAAGATAAGAAATTCTTACTCATTACATTGAAATTTTTCTGAGTTGGAAGAAAATTTTTTAGGAAACGTCTTCCTCATTTTAGGAAAGTGGTTTTGTTCTAAGTGTATATATTTATTTATTTATTTATTTTTTTCAACTTATACTACCCCAAGCTTATACCTATATATAGTAATTAATATATAATCTTATTTAAGTTATTTATATTAATCTATTGACTGCACAAATGGAGTGAGAGATGGGTAGCAGATGAATGACTCAACGCAAGGATTGTACCAGTTGTAGCTGATGCTGTTAACGTATTTAAAGTGCGAAGGCAAAATCTGAACGGCGATGCACTTATTAGGTTGAGTGATGCGTTACAGTATGAGCTTCGGCTACTTTTTGCATACGTGCGAAGACTTCCTAAAGCTCAGAGTGCTGGAGATGTATGCAATGCTGTTCTGATACGAAAGTTTGCCCACCCTGCACTGGAGTGGCATTGTTCTACAGTAATTCTAGAATTTGTGTTTAAATTCCCTTATGCCAATTTCACACAGAGGCTTAATGAAATAATTAGTCAATTTTTCTACATTATGCCAGTTTCAGACAGAGGCTTAATGAAATAATTAGTCAAGTTTTCTACATTAAAGCCCTAATTGAACTCAATCTTCCATACAGAATACAAATTCTTAATTACCTCATTATTGCTTTATTGGATGCGTAATCGAGTGAAAAATCCAGTCGGTTTTGCTCGGTGCTTCGAAACTTGTTGTCAGTGTAACAAATGACAATCAAAAATAAATTATTTTCAATAATTTCTGTTGTTCTTGACTTAACGGAGATTCGGTGAAATTGATCGAATTATGGTTAATTCGAACGAGTTCTTTGTCAAACGAACAAATTAGTTCAGTCATTTCAACAGAAGAGAAATTGTCGCTCTTAAGTTAACAAAATTCTGTAAAATTGATAGATTCCTGGTCAATCTAACTGATTTTTCTGTTAACATAACTGGTCTCACTGGTCATTTCAACAGCTATCAACAGTCAATACATGAGCAAATTTCAAAGAGAATTTTACGCTCACTGCGCTCTCTACTTTGTACTTATGACGATGGTGCCACTTGTTTAAAAAAAATACCAAAATAAGAAAACCACCAAATCGAAAAAACACACAAAATGGGAAAACAACAAAAAACTAATTTTTCATTTATTAATACAAAACGAAAAGCCCTTTTTGGAATTTACTGTGCAAAAAATTATGAGATACCGGGACACCTATTTATAGGGTACAATTTTGCAACTTCTCCTCCAAGCCAAATGCAAAATTGCGCCCTCTTGTTGCAAAAGTTTTGTTTGTACAAACAGGATTTTTCCAAAGTTAGTAACATTTTGTTCAAGTTTTTACGAATTTTCACACACGCGAACGAATTTAATAAGATAATAAAAAAACATGCTTTTTTAATGTTGATGTTTCGACAACATAAAAGTTTGAGTTGCTTTGGAATCGTTTCAACTTAAAGTATTACGAAAATTAAACTTGCCGAATTACATGTAAAGTTACTCCAGTGGTGAATTACCTTCTAGCTATTTGATTCTTTACTTTTCTATAACTTACAAGTTCTCTATTTAAAATGTTATGTCAAACATTTATACAAGTTTTGTTCGGAACAATCAAGTGTGGCAACAACATGCGAGAGAAGAAATTGAGAATGAGCTGAGCTGCAACTGAAAGAATTGAGAATCAGTTTTGTGAGTACTAAGTATTTTCATTTCTATTTGCAAAGTTAAGTTCAAAACTATAAAATAAATAAATTATAAAATATAAAATTAGGTGAAAGTGCGTTTAATTAAACAAAATATTAAAGTGTATAATGTTTAATGTGTGCCAGCATATTTGATGTAAGCCCAATTGACGTACGGTTAGTAAGTGCCACCGTGGTGTGATGGTAGCGTACTCCGCCTGCCACACCTTATGCCCTGGGTTCGCACCCCGGGCAAAGCAACATCACAATTTTAGAAATAAGGTTTTTTAATTAGAAGAAAATTTTTCTAAGCGGGGTCGCCCTCGGCAGTGTTTGGCAAGCGCTCCGAGTGTATTTATGCCGTGCGGAGTCGGCATAAAACATGTAGGTCCCGTCTGGCCAATTTGTAGGGAAAATCAAGAGGAGCACGACGCAAATTGGAAGAGAAGCTCGGAAGAGAAGCACTCTTCGGAGGTTATCGTGCTTTACATTTATTTATTTATATGGCAAGGTACTTTCGTACAAAGCTGTCGCAACAACTTTTTTTGTTCATTTGACTACTAAAACGGTCAATTACGTATCAACGATTTGTGCGTAGTTGATTCAACATCTTGTTGCGATGGATAACAATTAACAGAAATTTCGGTTGAGTTGACCTGTTATCGGTTGATTTTACCGGTCTTTTTCTTTCAGTGTACGAAAAAATTCAAAATTTAATTTTCGCTGCATTTGCTGCAAAATATGGCTTTTTCGAAAATAGGCAAAAATTTGGTTAGGTGCAACATCTGCGAGTAGTTCCTCATGCATTTTATATTGATTGTATTTATAGTTATGAAGGAAACGGCTGCTTTCCATTTTAACTATTTTTTGTAAAAACGAAATATTTTTTTGGGGCTGCAGGCAGATGTTGGCTTAATGAAGCAAAAGGGAAACTTAATTATTTCATTAAATATAATTGCTGTTCGATTAAGTTTCTGTGTGAAAACGGTATTAAAGGTCTAATTGAATTCAATCTTCAATACAAAATACAAATTCTTAATTATCTCATTATTACTTTATTGAATGCCTAATCCAGTCCAATTTTATTGTCAGTGTAACAAATGACAATCAAAAATAAATTATTTTCAATTTTTGTTGTTATATCGGCCTACTGATTTGTAAGATCGTGGGTTTGAACCGAGCTCAAGGCCTAACAATAATTATTTTATCATTATTATTGTTATGATAAAATTTTTCTTAATTGGAAAAATTATTAAATTAGAATAGAAGAAAGAAAAAATTTAGACAACGGCCAAAGCTCGTTGTATAGATCCATTTCGGGAAATGCTAAATTCCTTCATCGGAACGGTTTGGCGCCGCAGCTATAACCATTTAGCCATCACAGCGGTTTTTTGTTTGTCTTCATTATTCCTACTTCAATTCTGGTTCCTGCCAATTGACATTCACAGCACTGCAACATCTGTTGCAGAATGCATGTGAAAATTGGACTTGTTTCTCTTTCTTCTATTCTAATTTAATATTTTTTTCAATTAAGAAAAAGTTTGTCATAGCAATAATAATGATAAAATAATTATTGTTAGGCCTTGAGCTCGATTCAGACCCGCTATCTTATAAATTATTTTCAATAATTTACGAAAAATAGAAAACCACAAAAAAATTTCAAAATTTTATTTTCGCTGCATTTGCTTCAAAATATAATATGGCTTTTACGAAAATAGGCACATATTTGGTTAGGTGCAACATCTGCGCGGATGCATTTTATTGTGATTGTATTTATAGTTAAGAAGAAACGGCTGCTTTCCGTTTTAACTATAAAAACGAAATATTTTTTTGGTGGTGCTGACAGATGTTCGCTTAATGAAGCAAAAGGCCCTGTATGAAAAGGGAAACTTAATTATTTCTTTAAATATAATTGTGATTCGATTAATATTCTGTGTGAAAACGGTAGTATGTTACTAGACTATGGATTAGCATTGGCTCGCTCATGGTGCATATGGTCTCATGGCACTAAAAGCGAGGAAGCATATTTGGCTTATATGTTTAGAAATAGGAGTTTGGGAAGAAAACTTTAATAGTAGAAGTATACCGACTTAAGCAGTGATTGAAGACATATAGTGCTCGCCCAACCAGCCATTGTGGTTCCAATAAAAAAAAAAAAACCCAAAATACTTGTATTGTTGAAGTGCAGATGATTACAGAGGTTATTATAGAAAGATGAATATATTAAAAAAAAACTGAACAACACGCCATGCCACAGATGTTCGTGTCTACGCCTTTAAGCACAACTCGTTATGTAGCGAGTTATTTAACCATTGCCTCCTTCAATAACTGCCGCTAGATGTGTCTCTTTGCGCGCCTAGCCTATAGAGTTACAAACATACAACTGAAGCTAATACAAGGGCATTAAAAAGAGTCCATGGGAGAAAAAACATTATTGCCACTGCTTTGTTTGCTGCTCAACCCTAGGATATACATAGCTCAGCATTTTCACTATATCTGAGGCTCATTTTTATTTTTGAATATTTCGAGATCATATCGGATGGTATAATTATGAGCCCTTCGAGAATGTTTAAAGGATAGAAACTTTCGAATTGGTTTTGTAACGTTGGAAAAGTCTAGAATTCGTTTAACACTAGATGAAATGAAAAAATATGGCAACTATAAAGCCTCTTATTATAATTATAAGCAAGTTGTACGAAGTACTCACATATACACACGCATATGGATACAAATTACAAATATACATGTGTATAGCTGGAAAAGAAGCATCAAGTTCACGAAATTACATGACCTTAGGAGAAATGGGTAAACGAGGAAACCGAAGAGTATAAAAGCAGCACAAGCTGAGGCATGACTAAGCGGTTTGATGTAAGCACGCTATCAGTTGCGAAGTGAAGTTTAATTTCGAAGTACTTTCAAAGTAGTCTAATAAAGACCATTTGGTAATACAGAATATTGGAGTGTTTTATTCAACAGTTTAGCGATATGAACGTAAGCAGAAGGTAGCAAATAAGCGGAATTTCCCTAAATTCGTTACAGTATTTATTGTTGTGTTTAATTGTGTCAACACCATCATAAGAATTCTGATTCAATTATTCATATACGGGCGATCGCCGTGGTATGGTGGTAGCGTGCTCCGCCTATCACACCGAATATCCAGGGTCACGCCCCGGTCAAAGCGACATAGAAAATTTAGAAACAAGTTCTTTTAATTGGAAAAACGTTTTGCTAAGCGGGGTCGCCTCTCGGCAATGATTTGTAAACCCTCCAACTGTATTTCTGCCATGAAAAGCTTCTCAGTGAAAACTCATCTGCCTTGCAGATGCAGTTCGGAGTCGACATAAAACATGAAGGTCCCTTGCCGCCAATTTGTAGTAAAAGTTAATAGAAGCACGATGCAAATTTGAAGAGAAGCTCAGCTTAAAATCCCTTCGGAGGTATACGTATAAGGAGTATTGATAAACTTATAAAATCTGAAAGCAACAAACTGATGTAAACGGCAAACTCTTTTTAATTGCCGCTAATTTCGAATGCTGTACATTTCAGGCATTTTAATATCACATACCGCATGTGTAGAGAATACAAAATGCATTCAACTTTATATGAAATGTTCCAAAAACAGCAACAAAACCCAAAACATTAAACATAAACTAAGAAGCAACTAAACCAAAAAGCAAGCATCGCTTATAAAAGTTACGTTTAGATGTATGTAAGCGTAATGTGCAAATGAAACGCCACATAGCGTAAAACGAAAGACTAAAGCAACGAACGTGAAATACTCCAAACGTACGTAACAAATACATAAATACGCGATTAAACAAACAATTGGAATGAGCACAAATGAACATCAGAGAAGAATGCCCAATTATTTACTTATTTACTACAAACACCGGCCACCGTGGTGTGATGGTAGCGTGCTCCGCCTATCACACCGTATGCCCTGGGTTCGCGAACCGGGCAAAGCAACATCAAAATTTTAGAAATAAGGTGTTTCAATTAGAAGAAAATTTTTCTAAGCGGCGTCGCCCCTCGGCAGTGTTTGGCAAGCGCTCCGGGTGTATTTCTGCCATGAAAAGCTCTCAGTGAAAACTCATCTGCCTTGCAGATGCCGTTCGGAGTCGGCATAAAACATGTAGGTCCCGTCCGGACAATTTGTAGGGAAAATCAAGAGGAGCACGACGCAAATTGGAAGAGAAGCTCGGCCTTAGATCTCTTCGGAGGTTTGCGCGCTTTACATTTATTGTATTTTACTACAAACATACATATCTATCTGTACCTTACCATTAGCCATTTATCTGCTATAACCATTAGCCATTACAGATAGTTGTGGTGGGTCTCATTGGCCATCATTCCAGACAGCAGACACAACACAAATAACAACAACCTCAGCTTATTTTAAGCAAAGTTCTGAACTCACTTTATATTGGTATTAAAAATTAGCGAAATCCGACTATGACCACGCCCACTTTTTCCATATCCAAAATTTCGAAAAATGAAAAAAATGCATAATTCTATACCAAATACGAAAAAAGGGATGAAACATGGTAATTGGATTGGTTTTTTGACGCAAATATATAACTTTAGAAAAAATTATGTAAAATGAGTGTAACACCTACCATATTAAGTAGAAGAAAATGAAAAAGTTCTGCAAGGTGAAATCAAAAGCCCTTGGAATCTTGGCAGGAATACTGTTCGTGGTATTACATATATAAATAACAGATGATGTTGTGGGTCACCCTGGTCCACATTTTGGTCGATATCTGGAAAACGGCTTCACATATACAAATAAGGACCACTCCCTTTAAAAACCCTCATTAATACCTTTAATTTGATACCCATGCCATACAAACACATTCCAGGGTTACCCTAGGTTCATTTTCCTACACGGTGATTTTCCCTTACTTCACAAAGGATGAAGGAAAATCGTTCCAAAAAACGTCACCCTTGGCCTACAATTTCGGACTCTTATCAGACACCTAATTAAGAGCGCTTCGAAAATATTTCAGGGTTGATTAAAAAAAAAATTAAGAAAGAAATGCTTTAAATTTAACCAAATTTTCATATTTAAAAAAAATATTCAAATAAAACGAATTGATAGCTGAAGAAAAATAGCAAAGGCAAGTTGCTCCACTTTTAGTATTACCATTTGTATGTATCTATGAAAAAAACAAAACAATTTTGTCTCCAAAGCTCTCAGCTTTGTAATCTTCGGTTACACTCCAACTTAGCTTTCCTTAATTGTTTTTTTTTTTATTTTGAATTTTTTTAATCAAATTTATTTGTATTATTTTTTTAAGCCAACTCCCATTTCATGCAAAATTCCGTAATTAGAGCAAATTAAACACGCGATATATGAATTTGAATAAAAAAATATAATTTTTAACAAAAAAATATGCCAAAAACCAATAATTCTACCAAAATCGGCGCTAGGCCTAAACTCGTTCGCTCAGTTTGTTTAATTACCTGGTGCAGTGCGGGTAGAACTTTAAATAACTCTAGCTACAAAAATATTCTTAATAATAATAATTTGCTTGTTTACTTCATTTGTGACATTTTATTTTTAAACATAAATATTTTGTAAAAAAAATCAAAGTGCGCACTCAATTTTAAACGATTACTTTGATCAACGAATTCGTTTTGCGCTTTTGACACTCAGCTTATCTCTGCCAGTTAAGCGCTGCACGCACGGTGCATGAAACGGTAAATGTTGACACTTTATGAGAGTTCACTTTGATTACAACCTTAACTAATTCATTAATGATATAAAAATTTGTGTTTATATTATTAATGTTCCAATTTAAGTATTCTAGCAAACTATTTTTAAAATTGTTTTTTTTTTCGTTCTTGATAGTTGCGATTTATTTACTTGTTTCTTATGTCAGTGTCAGTGTTTTCTGGTGATTGTGCAAATTCTATAGGTCAGTTAAAGATAATGACTTGTAGAACTGGTATTTTATGTGCTAATAATTTAGCATAACTGTAATTGTAATAGCAATAAAATAACGCTATGGTAATACTTAATACGAATTTAGTGCAGTACATAAAATGCAATGCACCACACCCCAATTCATTCAGGTTACATAATCGCTAAACGGAAATGCAAAATTACTTGCAATTCATTCGTGATTTTTTCTTTTTGATTTCCCAGACAATTATTTCAAGTGCAACGACAATGACTAATGAAATTCTATTAGTTAATAATTTCAATTGCTAAAAGTAAAATTTTACAATCATTTGTCTGGTAATGTTTATTTAATACATTTATGCATTAATTTAAGTATGCAATTGGAAATCCTATTACAGTTGGACTATCCAAGTACTCTCTAAGTATGAATCATTTTGTGTGCATGCATAATGCAGGTTAATATATCTAAATGTAATAAAATTGTTACAGGTCGACGTCTATACCAGTACTGCCGGAACTTTTTCAAAAAAAAAGGCTAGAATTAACAACCAAAAATTACTAAAAAATGCTAAATAAAAATTTTTAAGGCTAAGAAAAAAAGCTAAAAGTTTGGGGCAACGTTCTATACGTTTTATTGATTTTTTTTTCATAAAGGAAATAACAGAATAAAAAATTTAAATTAATTATTAATCCAATTTCATAAAAAATACAAAAATAGTTAGCAGATGCTATCTGTGTTTTAATTTAAAAAAAATACATGATAAATAAAACTCCACTATAGTCTATAAGTTTTCGTAATATGTTTGAGGTAAATGGTTTTTATTAAACGGTTTTATTTAGCTTGACTTGACAGCCTGGCCGGCACGAATTTTGTAATTGAAATTTAAGTAATTTCCCGATAAGCTACAATCTTGAAACTTGGAATGTAGTTCAGAACCAGATGACAATGCAATAATAATATTTCAAAAAATCGTATTTGTGGTCCGATTTGTTTCATATATGGAAGACATAATACATACATGAGTAGAAAGCGACCTATGAAAAGAAATCGCCGCTAGGCGCGCAAGGATTGAGGTATTCAAAAAAAATCGTATTTGTGGTCCGATCTTGTCCATATTCGGAACACATAATACATACATGAATATAAAGCGACATATGATGTCCGATTTGGCTCCTATTTGGAGCAAATATTATATACAGTCCGGTAGAAGAGACATCAAAATATTTTGGAGTCCAAGGAGGGAGAAGCATACGTGGCGCAGAGTCTAGTAAAGTCTTTGAAAGGATAATGTATTGAGGACTTAGATTGAAACAAATTGCCGGGAAAGAGTCCTTGTAATAACGAGTCACTAAATGAACTAAATAGAATAAGAAATAATAGGCAATTATATAAGGACTAAAAACTTGAAAATAAAATAATAAAAAAAAAAATGTTTAAGTTAAACGGGTTTATTGAAAACAATACTTACATGAAGTAATAATAATACTAAAAGCTAGAAAATAATTAGGTAGGTCCTAGATACTAGTAATCACACTCCTCATCAATCTAGGGCACTGATAAGACAATTAGATAAAAACATTGGACGCGTCAAATTTCTATTGACAGTTATATATAAGACCAACTGAACCTTAATAAGGTTATGCTACGCCTCACATTTGTAGAAATTTCACGCGCTCAACGCTTTTATTTAATAGTCTGATCAACGCCCTAGATTGGTAAGGAGTGTGATGACTAGTATCTAGGACCTACCTAATTATTTTCTAGCTTTTAGTATTATTACTTCATGTAAGTATTGTTTTCAATAAAACCGTTTAACTTAAAACATTTTTTATACCTTTCATGAACATGAAATGGTATATTAACTTTGGTCCGATGTTTGTAATGTTGAGAAATATAGAAGATAGACTCACCATTAAGTATACCGAATTGATCAGGGCGACGAACTGAGTTGATATAGCCATGTCCGTCCGTCTGTCTGTTTGAACGCAAACCAGTCCCTCAAATTTTGAGATATCTCAATGAAATTTGGCACAAGGGCGTATTTTTGTATTATATTAGACATTTGTCGGATACGATAGGATCGGCCCACTATAACATATATCTCCCATACAACCGATCGTTCAGATAAGACGATTTTGGTCATTCCTGCCGCAATTTAGAAAGTATAAACGTGAAACTCGGTGATATGTATTCTAATATATCATAGAAGATATCCTGAAAAAATCACTTTGATCGGAGCTATATATAGTTATATCCCATACAACCGATCGTTCAGATAGAAAGATTTTTTGTTGGCCATTTCTCCCTTAATTTAGAAAGTATAAACGTGAAACTCGGTGATATATATTTTAATATACAATAGAAGATTTTCTGAAAAAATCACTTTGATCGGAGCTATACATAGTATATATCCCATACAACCGATCGTTCAGATAATAAGATTTTTGGCAATTTCTCCCTCAATTTCCAATATAAAAACTTTAAACTTGGTGATATTTATTCTAATATAGCATAGAAGATTTCATGAAAAAATCATTTCGATCGGAGCTATATATAATATATATCCCATACAACCGATCGTTCAGATAGAACATTTTTTAGCCATTTCTCCCTTAATTTCCAATATAAAAACGTTAAACTTGGTGATATTTATTCTAATATATCATAGAAGATTTCCTGCATAAATTACTTTGATCGGAGCTATATGTATATAGTATATACCCATCCCATACAACCGATCGTTCAGATAGAAAGATTTTTGACCATTTCTCCCTTAGTTTCCAATATAAAAACGTGAAACTTGGTGATATATATTCTAATATATCATAGAAGATTTCCTGTAAAAATCATTTAGATCGGAGGTATATATAATATATATCCCATACAACCGATCGTTCAGATAAGGGTTTTTTTTTTTGGCATTTTTTATATTATATTTATCTTAAAAATCGTTTAGGTATGTACATCTGTTCACTATATATTTCTTATCTTATACATCCGGTTATTTGGAGATTACGAAAGGGATAAGATTATTGTTCAGCCCCATTCATGAAAGGTATGAAGTCTTCGGCACAGCCGAAGACAGTCCCGTCCTTACTTGTTTTTTATTATTTTATTTACTTGCAAAATAAGAACACCGATATAACTATTTTCAATAAGGAAATCTACTTTCTGTCCTTTTAAAGAACCCATGAAATATGTAAACTCTACACTCCACGCCTGTCTGAGGACCTATTTTTCAAGTTTGTGTTTTACACCGACTCCAAACGATATCTGGCAAATGAATTTTTGGACGGAATATTTTCATAACACTTTCTGTACTGGCCGAACCACTGCCGATGTGTGACCCCCGGTTAAATAAAGTTTTGAAATAGGTTACTATGATTATGAATAACGGAATTTGAAGTCAGATGGTATCTTATTATAAGTCCTAGCAATTTTGTATGTGCAATACACTATGGTACACCAATCCAAATTCAACCTCGTTATTATAACAGCTTATGTAGGCCTGATTTTGGGAGGGTTGTATATAAACCTTATATAAAAGGTCCCAATACAGCAATTTCCTTTAATAAGGCCTTATGTAAGTAAGCCTTATTTTTGTTGGTCTATAAGCCTTATAATAGAGTTTTTATATTCTACCTTATGGCTTATAATAATTCCTTATGTAAGTTTTACTTTATATGACCTACAGGCCTTACACTCAACGGTATCTTTCAAAAGAACACTGTTGAGAATTAAATAGAACTTGAACAAATTGCATCAAACAAGGACTAAGTTGCAGCCTATGACACATTTTAAGCCGCTAAGATGCCAGGATCTGGATATCCACCAAAAGGAGTTTGCACATGAATGGATATCACCTCTGTTGTGGATGCTGGTCATCAACCAACTGCTCAGGCGGTTCGATGAGGGACAAGTCAAACTTATGGCGTACGCATATGACATTGCAATTGTCATAATTAGTAAATGCCTTCCAACTATTAGTTCTTTGATGGTTCGGGCGCTTCGGGATCTACATAATCTAATGTCGTTTTAACCCCCAAACGAGGATAGAACGAATACAGCTTTGTTTGCTAAGAGGTACAAAGCCAAAAATTGGAAAGCTAGGAGAGATAACAATGCAACAGAAACCTTGCACAAAATATCTAGGAATCATTCTAAGCAGTAGGTTGTCGTGGAAGCTCAACCGGGGGTCTATCCTCTCTCTCTCTCGCAATGGGTATTTACAGTGATTGTAAAGCCTATAATATATTATGAAGTGCTGGTTTGGTGGACAGCCACACAAAAAAGATCCTACCTCAAAAAATTAGAGGAGGTATTTTGAGAGCCCTGAAAGCAACCCCGACAGCTGCACTGCATGCCATTCTGCACATTCCAACTGTAGACCTGATGGCAAAAAACATAGCGCTAAGAACTCTAACGATGTTCTGTGCTTCGGATCAGCTTCAGCGCAGACTGTATGGCTTTTAGAGGCAAAGATATACGCAAGAGTGGCGAAATGGCAGACGAGGCGATACACGCATACACTGTGCTGATTCAGAAATAAAAAGATCCTACAGAGATCGCGATTGTGTTTTTTTAGGCGGGAGTAGTAGGCTTAGCCAAAGAAGTATAAACACTGGCAGAAAATAGTTAAACTGCAGCCACGTCAACTTTCATATTGACAGCAAAGCAGTGATTAAGACAATAATTTCGCACAGCATAATATTTAAACGCAGTCACTGGAAAGAATAGGGATAGGGAGAAGCATACATCTGTTTTGGTTGCCAGGGCATATGGAAATACATAGATGGGAATGACAAAGCGGATAAGCTAAATTAAAATAGCATATCCTTCGAATCCCAATTAGATTTAGCGAGAACAGACAAAAGCTGCACATGATCTACCAAGCGCGAAAAGCGTGGATCGAAGCGCGGGGTTGTAAAGAGCCTTAGATTAGCAAAGTTACTCTATCATTGAAAAGATAGGACTGTAGACTCATGACGTGTATTCCGCCTTCCGGTGTCACATGATTTTAAATTAGGCTTGGTCGGTTATAGCAGATGTGAGATGTGCAGGTTGGAGGAGGAAACGATCGAGCATATTTTGTGCTAACGCTCTTCGCTTCTAAGGCAATACACTGATACAGTTGTCAGATCTAGAAGTACCAAGTGGCATTGGTCCCAGAAAGCTTCTAGCATTTGATTGGTTTTGATAGGGGTTTTCAGTTTGGTCGTTAAACAAACTTCAGGCAACACTATGGATTCATTCATTCTATGTAAGGTCCTCACGGACCGGACAATTAAAACAAATTTTCGCAGATAGGACGATATCCAAACTGCAGCCGGGACAGGGCAGTAATTCCTTTTTAATATTATTCCATTATGAACGAAAATTTAATTGGTAGCTTTCAAATACTAATTATTATTTTTAGTTGCATGCATTTAACCAAATAAAATCACATTGTTATCTGTTGACCGAAAAGTAAATAAAATCAAGGACAAAGACGTAAGTCAGTCAATTTTTGAATGTGCCACGCCACAAAACGGAAAATAAAACCAAAAAAAGATATGAAGTAACTCGATTTAACAAAGAAAAGGCAGACCAAATAAAAATATTTATTCGGTTTTGTAAGTAAATCATACATAAGTACATACATATATCATTACCAAATATATGCTGGCACCTACGTTGTATAAATTTGCAACCGCATTTTAACCAATTAGCCGCCATGGGCAATAACAACTACAAACAGAACAGAAAAAAGGAAAAAATCTTTTTGTAAATATCTAGAAACTAAACCATTTTTGATTAGTAAGCACCAAACAAAATATTTAAACAAGAAAAAAATAAAAAATAAAAAACTGTGCACTTGCATTTACCTAAAAGAAAAAGTGGAAAAACAACTAACTAGCGCTGCCAACGAATGGTTTTTTGTTAAAATTTCCCAAAACCGGCTATTAAAAGGTGTTGTGGCGTGTGCAAGCGTGTGACTGACCGCACCAAGTTGCTGCATGTATGAACTTAGAACCAGAAGTAACGGTGTGGGCCACTGCACTCTGTTTCTAATAAAATGTTTATTGCTTTTGTTTTTGTTGTGGTTAGCTTTAGTGGTGGCAATAAAATGCCATTAACGGTATCATTAGTAAGCGCTCGCACGCTTCCCATTGGTTAGGAGTCATAGCCAGTGTTGCCGTCGCAAACAAAATAATTATTCTGTACCTAAATGAAGAAAAAGAGCACAACAAAATCTGGGCAATTTTCGGGAAAATCAAAAGCAATTTTCGGGAGCTCGAAGAACTTATTAAAAACCTTCTTTTCTAGGCCGATATTTCGTATTAAAATATTTCAACGCATGCGACTCATTTCGTTTTCTTTTTTATTTAAAATAACTATGAAAGTAATTAAGTCGTATCCGTTAATATGAAATCCATCAAAATTAGAAAAATTCTTACATTGTTCAATCTGGTAGCTTGTTGTTGGTGAAATTGTCATTGTCCCCACAAAATTCAAGTGGCTAACGTCACACTAAATGGAACTACCACCATTTTTTGTATCATGGCTCAGAGAGGGCGTTTTTCAACCGAATTCTGGGACAAGGCATTCTTGAAACAAAGTCTGAGGTAGGGAGTATTCAAACATTTTCTGAGATTGCGCATTTCGAAATGGCAGCCAAGATAGAGTGATATTCTACTCAGCAGTCGATATGTTCTCATAAATAGGATATTGTATGTTGGCCAGCATACCGACCTCTTATTCTTTCCCTTACTCTTATCCTCACTCTTACTATTACTCCTTCTCATACTAACTCTCACTCATACTCTTCGTCTTACTCTTACCCCTAATCTTGCTCTTACTCCTACTCTTACTTAAGCTCTATAACTTATACTATAACATTGCCTTGCAGATGCCGTTCGGAGTCGGCATAAACGAGCTTCCGTCCAGCCAAGTTGTAGGAAAAAACAAAGGGAGCACGACGCAAATTGGAAGAGAAGCTCGGCCTAAAATCTCTTCGGAGGTTATCGCGCCTTACATTTATTTATTCATACCTCTTGCTCTCACTCTTACTCCATCTCCCACTCTTACCCGTAACCTAAAAAAAATTTAAAAATTTGTTCTCTCTCATTCTTACTCTAAATCCTACTTTTACAGTCCCTCTTCCTTTTTTTCACTATCAATTTTGATTTTAGCTCTATTCTTTTTGCTCCTCTCCCTTTCCCTCTCTCCATCGCCCTGCCTATTTTTTCTTCCCTCCCTCTTGTCAACTTTTTCTATTACCTCTTCTTTCCTTTACAACGAGTTAAGAAAAAGCCGACCACGAAGAACTTTCGGCCAGTTCTGAGTACCCGAAAATAAAGAATTCGATGAATCAAGCTCCTAGTTCATCATGCATCTTCAGCAGAAAGGGTTTCCAGTATATTGGCAGCCACCGCGTATTCTGCCATTGGTAGTTGACCAATCATAACCCTATCCACTTTCGACAAAAGGGTAGCTCGTTATGCTGATCCGACACTAGTTCCATCTCTAAAAGAGCACACAATACATGAACCTCCACACTACCTATACAGGCCGCCGAGTTCGATTTACGAGTACCCATTCAGATCAAGATATTCGCTTAACAGTTGTCCGGAGTATAGCAATGCCCTGTGACCCAAGTCATACTAGTCATTGAAGCATGGCCGTAATGGCCACTATGGTGTCTGAGTAAATTTTAACTTTTCTGTCTATTGCAGCATTGGATAACATCCCATCCATCGCCTCCTTAATTGTAGCGACGTCGGCTTAGAATACATTTCGGTGATCAGGCTGTTTTTACGAGCTCGTAGTAGAAACGCTTCCTTAACCTTCCTTTCCAACTTTAATCCATCCATCCATTTAATTAGTCCACTGCCCCTAATGAGCTACTATGCACGACCCTTGCCGAGAGGACTCAACTCTATTCGTAGACCACCTATAGAAGTACAAAGTCACCGTGACCTTCTTAGCCATGTCCCCCACCTTGAGTTTCCATTAAAGCTTTCAGCCCAGTAAAATGTCTAAATATTAAAACCTATCAGAAAGATTGGGGAATTTTTATGTTCTCGTTAAAAGAACTGGTTTCACTTTGCTAGAGATAACAGGCATTATAATTGACTCTGCGCATGTAGCGAGATAACCCTGCAAAATATCGTGCAGTATGTTCAGAAGCTCTTATAATAGTACAACTCGGAGTAGAGAAGACATAACGCACATTGTATCATATGTCTGCACACTCTTCTCTGAGTTTGTTAATTAATTCAATTGGAGCCTTCAGACTCCTATGCTGGCCATGAGTCTTTAGAGGGCCTGACCATTTCTCATCGCACATTTGTCATCCCCAAAGGCGATCAAAGTAAATTATTTGTGCTCTATATTGCATGTGCAGGTCAATTTGAGGTTTCGACGCTTCTGAAACTTTGATCATATTCCAAGAATTTGGGATGTTCCGTAGTTTATGAAAGTTATCTTAAATGGTGGCCAGCTAGCGGGTGGAAACCCTAGTAAAACTTAGAAGGTCAGTATTATAGTAAAAAATTAGGAAAAGAACAGACCTCCGCTGGTTATTTTCAGAATGTTCTGAGTAGGATGGGCCTGTAGTATATGTCTGAAGTTGCGACATCTTGTTGTCTCACTCACTCTCGTCGTTTCACTCACAAACCTCTAAAAGGGTATGGCAATTTTGGACAAACATCCGAATTCCTTACATCAAATATTAAATATAGAAAAATAAGACGGCAACTTTGCTCTCAATAACAACAAACAACAACAAGACCGCTTTGTAGCTCGATTTGGCAAATGCTTTATTTTATATGAGTTCGCTTATGACTTCAGGCTGATTTGGTGTTTGGGTGTGTGAACACTTTTCAAACAATTGTGGCGGCCATTGTACTTGTATTTAAAAAAAAAATATTCTTCTCGAACTGCTGGTGTGTCACACACCCACTGCGCAACAATTTCATTATTACATATATGTATAGACAATTACCGATTAAGTCAAAATACAAAATAAAAATCACCTATGCACATACTCATGTTGTAAACTATGGGCACGCCGACGTTTTTACATTAGGGTGTTTTGTCTTTCAGCGATTTTTTTCTCTTTCCTATAGGAAGAGTGCGAATAGTGATGAGCTCCCTTTTAATTTGATAAATTCATATTGTCCCTCCTTCTTAACTGCGAGATATCAGCTGAGCTGGTGGGAGCAAAAGTTCGTAATGAGATGTGTGGGGCCCCATCATGCCTTTGCTACGTCGTATTACTAAATGGTAGTAAAACTTAACACCAGGGGTGTGTATATGCTAACATGATGAGGCGAGCCCCATATGCGGCCACTTCCTTTCTAGGATGAGTGGAATCTTGGAAAGAACATGGGCAAAACTTAGTAGAGAGAACGTTAAATCAAATACACTGTGCACGGTTCGGCAAGCCTTTAAATTACTCGCTAACCGAATTATCTTTCTTGATTGATATAAGCTCAAAGTACGTGCATGGTAAGCAGTGTTTAGTTGCCACTACAGAGATATAAATTATCTGGGTTTGGCTCTAAACGAAATTGACTAGGGCACTGCAAAGTTGGAAGAATACCACTAATTGTGCAATATGACGAGCTTTTCGGCTCGGTTCTAGCTAGAAAAAATCCAAATTTTTTCTGACGCATATTCGTCTAACCAAATTACTTCCTAGTAGTCCTCAACGAGATACTTGTTTTGTCAGATGAACTTAAGTAGCAGCGAAAGATCCACCTTACCAACCGATGACAGACTGTTGAAAAATCATGCGCTCAGAAAAAAATTATTAATCGACTCATGTTCCCCCTCATTCTGACAGCTTCTGCAACAACATGACCATAAGGATCTTGGGACCTTGCAAGAAAGTTCACAGAAAGTCGGTCGATGTTGGACGTTAGATCAGGTGTACTCCCGCTTAGTCGTCCCTTGCCATGCCATCTAATTTCGTCGGTTGCCGCATTTCGTTGATTTCCACATGGTAGAATCTCTTTATTTGGATATTAAAATTAGTTGACTTGTACTTAGTTGATAAGCAAAGCAGAGAAAGCCCCCCTCCCCCCACTGACTATTTTTCGGCCATTGCCATATAAAAGTAGTTAGCTTTTTTTTGAAAGAAAATAAAAAGATAATAATGCAGATTGATTTATTGGAAACCCACTTCTTGTTAGCTTGAAGTGGGCTTATTTTCCTGCTGGATAGTTTATCTAAAAATATCCTGAAACATGTAGGTGACACCCTATTGTGCATATCGATAACTGTGCTTACACCTTCATTCTATTATTATACCTAATTATTCTTTTACTTGATCTAATTAATATTTGTTACGAATTTCAATTAATAACTAACACCAAGTTTCATTAGATAGATATCTATTTTATACAAACGTACTTTTTTCTCTCAGAATGTTCTACATGAAACGTATGCATGGAGGTGCAATATTGATTTATTCTGTTATTAAGTTAGAGGGAAGGTGCTTTGTATATTGAATAATGCTTGCTTTTGTAAAGTAATTTTTTGATTTGATTCAAAGATAAGTTTTAATTGAAATTCAATATTGAAACATGTAATTAAGACGTTTAGATTGCGCATACAATAATCTAAATATGCCACAATATAATCTAGTGTGCATATATATGTACGTATGTATTTAATAGTATATATATTAGTGAATATGTTTTCATGTACGTATTTTACAAGAGCATCAACCTTGTCGCGCATGCGCACGTTTTATTGTAAATTAAATATTTGTGAGCGATATAACGGTGTATTTACAGAATATTAATAAGCATGTGCCAGAAAATCTGATCTCATATTCAATAGAACATAGCTGCACATGATATATAGCATCTTTAGGGCGAACTAAACTAGTATAAAGTATGAATGTAAAAGATTTCGAGTTCAATACTCAGCTCCCGAGAAGCTAGCTGATGAAGAAGTGAAATTCATAAATATGTCCTAGTAACCATCAATTCAATTCAATTTATTCAACCATCACCGTTTGTAAACTTTGTAATTTTTTTCAAATATCAATAAAAAAAACAATTTTATAAAGCAACTAGCAGATCCGGCAGACGTTGTTCTGCCCTAAATTTGGCCTACCTGCATACTTTTTAAAAAGCCTTTTCCGTCTAACTCTGCCCTCCCCCTCTTCACTTTTTCTTAATCCTTTTATTTACTACTCCCTCCGTCTTTTTCGTTCATCTTTCTCCATCTTCGTCTAATTCTATCTATCTCTCAGTCTATCTCTTTTGTTCCAGTCCCAGTCCCACTCCGAGTCTCAGTCCCAGTCCTAGTCCTAATCCCAGTCCCATTCCGTCTCTGGTCGGAAAAAAGGATCGTAAAAACTAATATAGGCAAATTTATATACAAAATTTCAGGCAAATTGAATAGAACGTATGTAAATAGGTATGTGAGTATTATTAATTCATATCTTTATTTCGGCTTCGCATGCATATTTATCAGTTTTGCCAGGTTGATGCGACTAAAACGAATATCACAATGAAAGTTACTTTAGAGCTCTCAGCAACAGCTTTCATTTGATATCCATATTGTATAAACACTGTCTAGGCATTCACTGGCCCACGTGTTGGCCTATATCTCGAGACCCTAGTCACTCAGGGGTATGAAAATTACCCTCTACTAAAGCACTCATCAAATGCTTTCATTAGTTATCTATATTCTATAAACACATTCTAGGGGTACTCGGGTCCACGTTTCGGCCTATATCTCGAGACCCTAGTCACCCAGCGGTATAATATATTACTCTGTACTAAAGCACTCATCAACTGCTTTCATTTGATATCCATATTGTATAAACACTGTCTAGGCATTCACGGGACCACGTTTTGGCCTATATCTCGAGTCCCTAGTCACTCAGGGGTATGAAAATTACCCTCTACTAAAGCACCCATCAACAGCTTTCATTTGATATCCATATTCTATAAACAAATTCCAGGGGTACCCTGGTCCACGTTTGAACAAAATCGACGGACGTATCTGTTCAAGCGCCGGCGACCAACTAACACACATTTTAGCCTTTCCTTTTATTAATATGTATTTTTATTTTTCACACTTCACTATAATATTAAAACGAAATGCAGATATTCATTGATTTTGAAATTCGGCTTAAAAATTGCACATGGAACAACTAAAGACTCTCCTGAATTAAAAAAAAAATGTCTTAGTACTTCTAAATCGCGGGCCCCCTCAGAAACCCCGGGTCCGGGGGAAATACCCCCCCCCCCTCTCTGGACGGGCCTGGTGATGTGCTATACTTGATATCATTCGCTATAATATTTTTTATTGATAAGCAGGTTGTTTAATTAAACACCAAGCAGTTACACGGAAGTATATCCGCACCACCTGAAAATATGAGTGCCGCTGCGTATACGTAACATTTTATTATTACGTATAAACATCTAAAAAAAATTGCAATAAAATAATATTGCGAATATAAACTGAGATATAACCTATCCTATATTTCAAGTTAGATCAAACTACACACGGGGTACAAAACAAATTCAAAATCGGTTCAGTAGTTTAGGAGTCCATCGCGGACAAACATAGTGACACGTGATTTTTATATATAAAGATAAGCATGTCTCGCTAATTAAATACACAAACTTTTTTCAAATCAATTAAATTTTTTTTCAAATTAAAGGAAACTAATAATTTGTGAAAAATTTAATCAACGTGTCATCAGGACGGACAAGGCGACAGCTGTTTCGATTATACCTTATATAATCCGGGAGTGTGAGAAAAGACTTTGAAGAGATTTACAAGGTATAATCGAAACAGCTGTCGGCTTGTCCGTCCTGATGTCACGTTGTTTCAATTTTTCCCAAATTATTAAATAAATTATAATTTAAAAATTGCTTCAAATAAATGTTTTTATACATTTAAAAGCAATAAGTGTAATCCCCGCTTAAAAACTCATACATAAAGGAAACTTATTTGAAACCTAATGAAACTTTTTTTCGAATCAAATGAAAATGTTACCAATTCTAATTGTTTTTTGTTTATGAGAGCTAAAAGTTTTGAACTCAAGATTTATTGTACTAATAAAAGTGTACTGAGCTAACTTAATTTATGTATCAAGAATGCTACGTAACGTTAAGTTTCACGTTAATCAAGAAATGTCAATCATTTCTCTTAAAACACTTATGTTATTGTTAAACAAATAAAAATAAAATTAAATAAATAAATTTCATTTCGTTTAACGTTTATAACGTAAACGTTGTTTCGTTTCACGGCGAAACGAAACGAAATCATTTGTTGATTTCGAAGCAAAATGGCATCGTTTCGTTTGTTGAACATCCTTGGTATGATGAATTCCGAAGGTAAGAAAGATTAATTTCATCCGGAATATATTTTCGGTTTTTGAGTTATTATCTTGTGATGTTGAAATTGAAGTAACTGTGAAGTTTGTAAAATAAACCGTAAAAAAATTCAGACCTCGATTTCCAGTGCCATTTTATTCACTGAAATTTTTTGGAACAGCCAAAGTTCTTGGACTAATCTAAGCTCAACTTCACTGCAGCTTAAACTCACATTGAACAACTGTGCATTGGGTGATAGGATCTGACTTAAATACTTAAGGTAAATTATAAATAGTCGTTGGGTTAAAGAAACACCCGAGCAAGTGCAGAATACATAAATTTGTCGAAAAAAAGTGAAATATTGGTCTTCATGCTTAATTTGGTGCTGACTCCAATGACATATATATATATATATATTTTGGTGCCAATACAAATATGGTGGGTTATTCTACGTCGAGGTCAACCTATTGTTGTTTTAAATCGAAATATTTCCAAAATTAGTATGCTGATTTGAAAATGCTTGCAACGCTAAACTAGCTTACAAAAAAATCTTTTAATTCATGTATATATGTACATGTTTAAAATTCCTAATAAGTATTTACTAAAATCTTACAAAAGCCCCTTTTTGCCAAAAATTTTTCTCAACAATTAGCTTTACTTACATATTGTAAAAGTTGCCTCAGCTACTCCCAAATAAAATTAGCTTTCTTATGATATATCATAAGTCCACTTAGTCTAAAAATTTAGGCCTATTCAAAAGAATTAATCCTTAGCCAATCCAACACCGGCTACGCCATTCACAGTATCGATATATGTAAAAGAACCAAATCATACAACTCAATCGCTATTTTTAGTTAATAAAGTTTTAACTTTTGATGTAAAGGTATATACATATAGCAAATTGAAGGTGATATAATAAAAAACAAAAAAAAAAAATCGACGGCAGAATAATAAGCGACAGACAAACACTATTTCTGACACAATATTTCAACCTTTAAGACTTGTTTACAAAAAACAATGTAACCACACAGGTACAACAGACAAGCACGCATCAACAAATAAGCACAAAACAATAAAGCAACCAAATCAGCAAACATGTAAAAAAGGTAAACGATCAAAATTACTGACTTCTACCTACTCCAGCTAACCACAAAAGCTGATCCGTAAAAACCACCCAGTTACTGAATAAACACACACATATACATACAAAAAAATTCAATGGGACAATACCTGCTTATGCAACTACGAACTATAAGTATAAGACAAACGATAACAACAGTTTGCACCGACAAATTACACTGAAGATGGCGCAGCGACGATACCGGTTTGTCTCCAAACCAAATTCGACAAGGGATGGCGGAAACTCGTACATCAATTAATATTTTACCTTTCTAGTGATACACATATTCATATTCAGAATTATGGTACACTTGGGAATAGCACATATTTGCAATGTCAGAGTGCTTAAGAGAAAATGGATAATTCAATTTCATTGCAGAGGGAAAATCCCTAATCTTATTTCTTAACTTAACGAAGCTATATAACGAATTAGTATTTGAAAAAATTTTCCTCATTATATTAGCTGCAACATCGCTACGATATCGCATTAATTTTTGTCAGCGGTGCAACGTTTAAGGGCAGGTTTTTCAGTACAAGTTCAACTCAGTTTGTCAGTAAAACTGAGTTTAATCTTATTTGCAGGTTTTCATTCCACTTTAACTGAAGTTTAAGCTGAACTTAAGCGGCCGATCTGGCAGGGTTAAACTCTAGTTAATCTATCAGTTATTTGCGTTCGTTCGTAATGGCGTCGAATATACCCAACAAGCATTCAAAACAGTGACTCAACTTGAGAATTACAGCGTTCTCAGCAAAAAAGGGATTTTCTTATGTGTAAAGTTAAAAATACTAAAACAGCAATAATCTATTTTTAATTTATAACGCTTCATTAATGCTGCCAACATGGTGTTTATTTCTTACAATAAATAGCTGTTGGCTTTGGTGGTACCACCTTGGAGAAAATCGATATCCATTGTAGAATATTAACTGGAGAAATATGCTGGATATTAATATGAGAGCTATAAATTTCTTAAAATCTCCCAATGGTTGGAGAATAATTTTAGAATGACGTTGGAGATCAACTCAAGAACTATTAACTTCACAAAATTTGTCGAAGGCTGGATAGTGATTGGAGAATGATGTTGTATATCAACTTGAGAGTTATCAGGTGCAAGAATAATCATAGAGTGATGTTGGATATCAATTTCAGAACTAGATATATATTTCTCGAAGGCTGGAGAAATATTTGTCTCATGTTTGTTGGGTAAACCCAATTCAGCTGTTGCCGTATCTACAAATTAACTAAATGATAAAAACCAATGTTGCCATGCAAAAATCCTACCCCAAAGCTGGCCTTAAGCTTTGGCTGAAAAGTACTACAGAATACTTTTACTAGAAGGGATAAGAAATAGGGGACATTCCGATTTGTCACGTCTTTTAAAAAATACCAAACCTGCGTGATTAAATCTCAAAAAAGGACCACATAGCTCCGTATCAAGCTCAATTCTCACGGGAATGCTCTGGATCATTGGGAGACTTGAGAAGCAGAAGTCGTGCTATTTTTGTACACGTGTTGTGATAGGTAGATGTTGCCGTTGTGTTTCATTTAACACATACGGCTAAAGGCAAACCAGTGACATTTTTGAAAAAGGAGTTTTATTAAGGGCATAGTTGCCAAACTAAAGGCAAGAATGTAACTAATTATCTGATTCACAAATTTGATCCAGACTTCTATCTGGATTTATCTGGCGTCGTTTTTGCATTTATATGCAAAATAGTTTTTCTGGCTCAGGATCTTTCCGACGGGATGATGGCTATTGATACCTCTATTCAAGAATATTCCACCAACAACATTGTCCTAAAACATAACAAGTTATTATTTACATTACATTATTTATAACAAGGTATCTGGTTAGACACATGAAACTTTTTCAAAATTTAAGAAAATGCGCTGGCTTTCGAACTACATAATATTTTTGCAACAATAAATGCAGAGTATAAAAAAAAAGATAGCATCTATTAGTTACCGTCAAAGGCAGCCGAAATATGTAGTTTTTTTCAGTTCATAATAATTTAAAGCAATGTATCTAATTAGCTTATTACAATTGAAAGCACACATAATTAGCTCAAATTCCATGCCTTCACAAGTGCAGATACAAACCCAATTAATTATCTAATATTTCCTTCATTAACGCTTCATCATCCTTGAAAACGAAAATATCAAATAAGATAATTACCTAAAAACTAGATCAAAATACGCTTTTAGCCTATTAATCTCGCTTTCAAGCGCCGCTTATTACATACTTAGACACCCTAAACTCAAGTTTAGCTGCAAGTCATGATTTGAAATTTGAAAAACAAAAAAAAAAAAAAAATAACAACAAAACATATAAATTAGGCGCTTCACAATTGTGCTTCCTTAACAACAAGCCAAGTGTCTACATGCTGCATTTGCCATTGAACTTGGAGAGATCGTCAGAAAAAGTGATCAATGAATACAACAACACAACTATAAAAAGTCTAATAACGAAGCAATCTCTGATCTAATTGTACATATATAGACACTTATACCTATGTGAATAAAATTTTAAACGTGAATCAATGGCATAAAATACTTGTTTTGCCAAGTCATCCCCAAAGCATTTTCGCCGTTGTTAAGTTGATAATAGACGGTCTTCTGACTTGCGCGTCCGGCTATTCGAACGTAAAAAACGCAGCGAATGAATTACAAACATTGCATTCATGAAAACAAGAAAATAAATAAACAAAATAGTATAGCTAGCATAATAAAATCTGAACAAATTGTTTAAAATGAGCGTCTGCACGAGCTACTCAATGACGCTTCAACCAATTTTGGTAGCAATCACGCGTCTGGTTTGTTAGAATGTCTAGACGCAATTCAAAATTACACTCTGTTACGTAGCTTCGAAAGAATTGTTTGGGGTGGTATATTTTCAACGTAGAATGAATGGTAATAAGCTGAACAGAAAGTAATATCTCCAAAAATTTATAAATTATTAAATAAAAAAATGACTCCTTCTATCTATATAGGGTCATTTCCTCGGCTATGCGACCTACGTTAAACACAAATTCGTTCGCTGCATACATTTTTTAAAAAGAGTAACTGCGGCGTGGCATAAAAGATGGATTTTAATAGAGCTTACGATATTTTCTCGAATACAAGCGAGAATTTCGAAACCCCAGAAATCGAGAGCATCCCGACATTAAATTAAGTTGCTGCCTTTATACTCTTAAATTTTGGTTTTGTGGAAATTATCTCTTGTGTTCGAGAAGAAATTGTGAACTGCATATAAAAATGTCTATGTAGCTACTCAAATGAATATCGGTAAGCTCGATAGCCTTGCGAGGATTGCAATATTCGAGAATATCGCGATAAGCCGGTACTCGTGAGAAATTTCTTCTCGAGCAATTTCGAAAAAGATCAAAGTTTTTAAACAGAAAACAGTTGATTGCCACCAAGAATTATTCTAGATGTCACTGCATTAGACTATCTATTAAGTTTTAAATGCTTCTGATTAAAAAATTCCGATACAGAAAAGTTTAATCCTTATTTATAGCCAATGTACTTAGTTTGACCTTTTTTTTCAAAGTTATTCCGTTGAGAACAAATGTGCCGCAATATGGATTTGAGATACATACATACACCTCCCACCCTAAAATTTTGGATAAAAAATTAGTCTTTCGTAAAAATAAAATGTATTTGCCTCTTTTGCTAAAAAAAAAGGCGTGAGTAAGAAGTACTCTTATAGTTTGATGTGTAAACATACAGGTGTACGTCTAGATTACAAAAGTTGTTAAGTAAACTATTTATCGGTAAGAACCGATACCAACTAGTTAGTGTTTTATTGTCGATAATAAATAGCGAATTATTATTGTCGAGTTATCGATTTGTTATTGGCTTCTTATCGCCGAGTCATCGCGAGCGTTTGAGAAACCGATGAGTCGTTGATAAAAAATCGATAACACGCTATTAAAAAATTGTTACTATTCCAATAAAACGAAATCGCTAAATTTTCGATATCTTGTCAATAATTTCTTGAAAGCAAATCGATGCTTTCTCGATAGCTTTTCGATAGTAAATCAATAATTTTTCTATAACATATCAATAACTTTGTGATACTACATTGATACATACCTTTTCGATAAATAATCGATAACTTTTTGGTAACATTTCGATAACAAACCGACCACTTTTCGATAGTAAATCGATAAATTTTTAATAACATGTTGATAACTTTTCAAGTCATTACGTTTTTGACAATTAATCGATAACTTTGCGAAAACTAACCGAAAACTCGTTCATAAAATGTGTCTAACTTATTGATAACCTTTGTTGTCGATAGCAAATTTAAAACACTTCGATAACAAATCGATAACTCCTTTATAATTCGTCGATAGCACACCAATAACTCGTCGATAAGAAATAAATAAATCGATAAATGTACATTTAAATTTTATCGAATTTTTAAATAGCACTAATAAGACCAACTGATTATTCGAGGCTTCCGTGTATTACGCCAGTTAGAACACAATTGCCTCAGTGTAAGGTTTTGATAAAATATTCGCATATTTTTCATATCAACATCAGGGCAGAGCTTTAACATCAAAGAGTTTATGTTACAAAAACGAGATCGTCCCTCAACAGTGGTTTACAAGATTTTTTTCTGTATACCACCAATGCTGGTATTTTGTAACCTACAATACTGCTTGATTGCTTAGTTGGATCAATGATGGCTCTCAGAGGAGGTCCGAGTGGAGAAATAACTAAACTCAGGCGTGACAGTGTTGCGGTCGGAGTCGATATTAGAGCTTTGTAGGATGTGTAGCCAGAAGGTTGGAATTGTGTCTGTAGCGTTTTACTATTTATTTGAATTCGCGATCTTGATTGGAGAACAGCCAACTTGGTGGGTCTTTATTTTTTAGGGCCTCACTTTATAATTATAATAACATTAATAACGTTCATTATTATATGAGGATTAGTATATAAAAAAAGAATCTTTAAAGGTTGCATAGTGTTATATGGCTACTAAAAGATTAAGGCAATATAATTTTTTTGTTGTTGCTCACGTCCATATACTATTGTTTATCCATTAACCGCGGATGCCATGTTTCCGCATGGTTAACAACTTCATTTTCATTGAAAACTATACTTATAAGAATCTTTTTCAAACCAATTGAATTGTGGGATTCTATTTTGGGTGGTACGAGCATTTTCTATTCACTGTCAAAATGACAGTAAAAAAAGCTACTTAGCGTATGGACAGTTTTGCTTTGCTGATAAAAAGGGAGCACGACTGACAGCGCTTGTTGTTGAAAGTTGGTTGAAGATATGAAAAATGAGAAAATACACAACAAAAGCAAAACATATAGAAAAAATAGATTAGTAACAAGCAAGTAGAAAAATAAATCTTGTTTTTTTTTTAGTTAGATAATTGCGATTAACGTCGTTTTTACTGTTCCTGTTTTAGTTTCGTTTTCGTTATGCAGGCCATTAGGCCAGTGATTACTTTTATATGTGTACATCATATATACTACTATAGTTGATATAAACTTATATTTGTTCATTGATAAGTATGCATGTATGTATATATATGTATTTATATATGTATGTATACCTGGTACCACTTGCATGCTCTCTGTGAAGTGGTCCACTGAAAATGCAACCAAATGCAGTCAGCCAAGATCAATCCAAAATATTGCAGTATTGGCCATAACTGGTTTGTTTGAAAAAATTGAAATTGTCAATTTAATTAATTGCTTCGAAATTAGCCGGTATACGGTTTTCCATGCCATTATATTTTCAACTTAACGATATTTCTCAGTCGCCACACAGTGAAGTGGGAGAATTTTTGAAACTTTATTTTGTTTTGAATACTACAGCTTTCATAGTAATATATGTACATACATGTCATAGGAAAATTCAAAAATAAGCTTTTTTAACTATAAAAAAAAAATGTAAAAATTGTGTTTTTCAATTTCCTTTTTTTCCATTTCACTTCACTATTTTATTTTATTTCATTTTTTATTTAATATTATTTTCTTTTATTTTATTTTATTATATTTGATTTTATTTAATTTCATTTTATTTTGTTTTATTTTCTTTTCTTTTATTTTATTTTATTTTATTTTATTCTATTTTATTTTATTTTATTTATTTTATTTTATTTTGTTTTTTTTATTTTATTTTATTTTATTTTATTTTATTTTATTCTATTTTATTTTATTTTATTTCACTTAAATTCATTTCAATTAATTTCTTTTTATTTTATTTAATTTTATGTTATTTTATTTCATTTCATTTCTTTTCTTTTTATTTCATTTCATTTTATTATATTTTATTTCATTTCAAATCATATTATTTTATTTTTTTATTTTGCTTTATTTCATTTTATTTTGCTTTATTTTATTTTATTTTATATATATTTTTCTGTTTGTGAGCTCTAGGCCTCTTTTAAATAAAACAACTCGTTTTGTTGCTATTATGTATTTAATTATCGATATTTCGATCTCAATCTGCAACAAACCGAGTTGTTTTATTTAAAAGAGGCCTAGAGTTCACAAACAGAAAAATATATATATTTATTCATTAACGGCCAATAAACAAATTAATTATTTTATTTTATTTTTTTTTATTACAATTAAATTCATTTCAATTAATTTTATTTTATTTTGTTTTATTTAATTTTATTTAATTTTATGTTATTATATTTCATTTCATTTTACTTTGTTTTGTTTTATTTTATTTTATTTTATATCATTCAAATTCACTTCTATTAATTTCATTTTATTTTATTTAATTTTATTTCATTTCATTCCTTTTCATTTTATTTAATTTCATTTTGTTATATTTTATTTTATTTCAATCATTTTATTATATTTTTTTTTTTATTTTGCTTTATTTAATTTTATTTTACTTTATTTTAGTTTGCTTTATTTCAATTTATTTTATTTTATGTTATTTTATTTTTTTTATTTTATTTCAATTTATTTCATTTCATCTCATTTCGTTTCATCTTATTTTATTTTATTTCACTTCATCTTTTTATATTTTTTATTCATTTCATTTTATTTTATTTTAATTTATTTCATTTTGTTTTATTTCATTTCATTTTATTTTACTTCATTTTATTTTATTTTGTATTCTTTATTTTATTTTGCTTAATTGAATTTTGTTATTTTTTATTTTATTTTCTTTTATTTTATTATTATTAAATTTTTTATTTTTTGTATTTTGCTTTATTTAATTTATTTTTATTTTAAATAAATGGATGGAGAGTTGGAAGTTCTTGGTTCCGTTGCTCCTATATCGCAGAGAAAACGTAGCTGCATGAAACTTGGGTGTGTGAGGAAGCCTATGCTCATATTTTTATAAAAACCGTAAAAAAAGGCCAAATAGTATTTTTTTCCTGATAGTTATAACTTTCCACTACTTCACAACTCCGTATCATTTTCGTACAAGCGTTTAATACCAATTAAGTGATACCTATAATTTTTTTTAACTTGGCAGCACAAATGTACATCCTTACAATTTGTAATGTAATAAAAACATAAATTCATATAATAAGGTGAACCATTGAAATGTAGATAGCACGTGCCACGAATATACGCGCACATGTCCGCGGCTATCCTCACAAAGAGATGAGCCCCACAAGAAAAAATCGTAGATACATAGAGCGCTCATGCAGATAGGCTGTGGGGCAAGCAACGATGATATACAAATATCCCAATCGCAGTCATAACAAGATTTTGGCTGTATATTTTCAAGCGCTTGCATGAGTAGTTAGATGGTGGAATCCATTACCGCTAATTATCATAAATCGTTTCGACGCGCGGCACGATTCGCGCCAGTAACAAATGTAGCCAAAAAACTTGAGTGTGAAGCTAAAAAGGCAGGGGTGTGCTGATCATTATTTTAACATGGATTTACAGAGATTTAAGTTGTTGTTGCAAGAGATGTGTTGAAAAGCATGTGCGCGTGCTTCAAGTCAGTAGTTTTCCTTGTTGGAATTGGTTGCAGGTGTTTTATGAAATTTGTATTAAAGAAAAATTGCATGTAACGCGCACTAACGCATATACACGAAATTTTAATTTAATTTAATTTATATTATTAAATATGCCATACTTATTTCACTTTCTTATTATTGAATTTTATTTTATATATTTATTTGCAGATGAAGTCGTCGGCCTTGAGTTTCATAGTGTTATTTCCGTTACTGGCGCTTTTGTTGTTGTTAACACAACAAACAGTCGTAAACGCGCTACGACCAGACAGAATGTCTGCAACGTCGGAAGCGCTGGAGTTAGAAAAGACCACTGGCACGCGTGGCCATAGACGGGCTACATCGACAACAACACAGAAACCTCCATCATTGCGTGCGCCACGTCTTATGCGCACGCCACGGCCCACTACAGTAATGACGCATGCAACCACAAGAGCCCCAGGAACCACAACAACAACAACTACGACTACGACACTAAAACCAGCAGTGCTACATACGCGCAGGCAATCAACAGTAACAGCGCATCGTTTAGCGCCACGCGCCAAAGCAGAAAACGTCACTACAGCGCCAGTCATACGCCAAACGCGCACTTCTAGAAGAAACGTGCCAACAAACGTGCGCGAACAGCGTTCGACAGAAAAAAGTATACCAACAGATGTTCGCGACGCAGGCATAGTTAATAGAGGCACACGAAAAAATGTACGTCAAACGCGCACTGTCGATATCAGCTCCCAAGAAAATGTGCGCCCCAATCGTAGTTATCTTAGTGGAGGAGCAATACCAACTAATTACAAAAGCAATGATGATGAGGCATCGGCAGTATCGAGTAAGGGTGTTGTTGAGAGCAAAGCATATAATCAAATTGATAATAAACAAATAAAGTCGGTGTCACAGAATAATAGGGATAACAATAACAATAACGACTACAGCAACAGCAACAATGAAGATACAAAACATGCCATCACCGTTAACATAGCGCGCACGAGCGCAATAATGGCGCCGGTAACACCGCCATCAACGGCTTCATTGTCGCCATCTGTGAAGTTAGATACGGCAGCCATCGTCAACAGTCATGATCATGCCAGCGTTGTTGCACATTCATCAACAATAGATACCACTCCAAGTTATGCGATGACGAATCATCAGAATCAACCGCTCCTACAACGCCAATCAAAACAAATCAGCGCATTTTCGGCACGAACTAGCGCACAACGCGTCAAAGCGCTAAACCAAAGAGACATCAATAGCGGCATCGGAGACGACAACGGCGGCGGCATAGTACACTCGGCGCGTCATCCGCAAACACCAAAAACGTGAGTTACCACTTTAGTAAATTTTTACAATTTTAGTAAACAAACAAGCGAATAACCCAAAAAAAGAGACTGGCGATTTACGATTCGAGTTTTGCGATTTACTGCTGACGGTTCTGGTTGTTTCGTTTTATTTTTTATTTTTGTTGCAAATTATTTACTTTGTACTACATGAAATGAATAATTGAAGCTGTTATAGGTCAAGCGCTAACGTTTTGAATGCTAATGACCCGTTTTTCAAGCCGAGTTTAAACTCCAGTTAAAGTTGGCTAGAGTTTTACCCTGCCACTTCGGCCGCTAAGCTGATATGTGCAGCAAAATTATTCAAAGTGGCAAAGTTAAACTCTAGTCGACTTCAACTGGAGTTTAAACTCGCACTGAAAAACCGGGCATAAGAAATGTAAAATTTAATACTTTAATGACCAGCTACAGTTCCCAGCTTCAAGTAGAATTTAAATACTTGTTTCGCTATGAATTGAGACCAAATGATGGGGGTGTGGTAATTTAATTGGAAAGCTAAATTTGATCTGTAATGAAGTTGTTAAGTTCGCGAAAGTTATTTTCAGTTAGTTGTAGAAACACAACGGGTTAACCCTGCAAGGAATTTCCCCAGAACTACCTTATTAAGACGCGAAAATAGTCCAAATTCTCTCCCCACTCAGTGCTTTCAACTAACTATTTTAAACTCGTAGCGTTCTACAAAATGGCAATTATCCCCCTTACAGACTTGTATGTGGCTGTGATATTTACGCAGCGATTGTTTAACCAGAAATAAAAATAAATGAAAGGCGCGATAACCTCCGAAGAGATTTAAGGCCTAGCTTCTCTTCCAATTTGCGTAATGTTCCTTTTAATCTTTCCTACAAATTGGCGGGACGGAACCTACTTCTTGTTTTTTTCCGACTCCGGCATCTGCATGGCAGATGAGTTCTCACTAAGAGCTTTTCATGGCAGAAATACACTGAGGGCGCTTGCCAAACACTGCCGAGGGGAATTGAAAAGAGGATCTTCGGTGTGGTAGGCGGAGCACGCAACCATCACACCACGGCGGCCGCGTTTAACTAATTTACATAAATCCTTGCACATGTTAGTATAAGTGTGACCACCGACTGTTGCGCCCTGCATCTGATCAGCGCTAATTCGGAAGTAGTAGTAGGGGGTTTAAGCCCCCAGTGCGAAACTGCGTGTTTGTTGCCTCGTATCTTTTCTGCAAGGACGCATAACTATATATGATGGAAGAACTCTTACTTAAGATTCAAAAGTAAATGGACTAAACCTTGGGAGTGATATCAGATGTAGAAAGTGCGGATAAGAGGAGGAAACGAATGAGCTATAATTAATACATGGGCATTTCTCTGCGCTCTCTTTGAGCACGCAACAACAGTGTAAAACTATAAACACCACTTTTTGCAAAGCAGTTCAATATTCCATGTGTCTGCACATGGGGACTAAATTCCTCGTGGAAGGTTCCTTCCCAAAAACTCTGTGTACAGTAAATCTTTTCGCATTCTCTGCAATTTTCAATTTAATTTCGATTGAAGAGTGCGAACTGAAAGAATGCTCCTATATTCTACGCTTATGCCCACTCAATTTCTGCGTGGGAGAGTGGTTTAGTTTGCCGTGCTCATACCATTTCGCTATATTCCGAATTAAAGTTAAAATCCAGCGCCCTCTGCTCGATTCTTCCCACAGTTCTTGCCACTCGACTATTGTACGTAACCTAACGCTTTTTTTGGCTTCTTCCGATGGTCGTGCAATTGCAATATCATACAGATCGACAATTTCACTCAATGCATCCAGTACCTCCTGCTCTGTAATTCGTAAGATTTCCATACCTTCGAGGTCATCGCTTTCATAGGTAAAGTAATCTTGTGCCGGAAAAGAGTTTCGACGCTCGTTTTCCTTAATATCGAGCATGTAGCTTACTGCCTTTTAATTTTAGCTATCACTGTTCTATAAGCCAATTCCTTTACGCCTAACCATACATAACTCTACCTCTACACCTACCGCCACCTATATCTCTTCCTCTGCCTCTACAGCTCTAATGAATATATCTAACTATTCTCATATTTAATTCTCTTACAGACCACGTATGATACACCGCCTTGTCGCAGGTCATATTCAAAATGCTGAGGATAGTTCCACTTATCAAATCTCTGCCGTCACGAAAAACAGCACTGTATCTAATTCAACAACAACTCACAAGCCTACTACGCATTATGTGCGCACGAAGGGAGGACGCAGTTCCTATCGCTCAGTGAAAGTTAGTACAACTACAGCAACGCCAATGAATAACGCAGCGACGACAACAACAACTACGACTGCAAAACCATTTCTTTTGAGCAGAAATCGTGAAGACCTCAGTGAGGATGGCACAGACGAGCACAATGATGATGAAGCGCTATTAGAGGATGAAGGAGATTTCGATAATTGGGATAACGGCATATTGCGTCTTAGTGCAGGTTCGGGTAAAGAAAATGCCCTTAAATCAAAGAAGAGTAAAGAAGAATCGAAAAAAACACTTTCGGATCAGGTACGTGATGGTAAATATGGACTTATTGAAAAAGAATTGTTTCGACGGCCACCAAAGCGTCCGGGTGTATTGAGCTACTTGCCCAACAAAGAGACACCTATTGATAATAAGCGTACTTATGGTGGATTGAATGAAGAAGATATTTGGTTGGCGGAGGATCATTTGCTGGTAATTAAAGGTGGTAGTCTTAACAAGGGTGAGGCAGATGAACCGTGGCCGCCCATAGACGATTATGATGCTCCAGGAAGGCAAATTAAACTGCCACCGAATCCGAAAGTGCCGCCACCATTTCCCGTCCAGCTTGAAGAAAATGGACCGTTACAGTTTATCGGAAATAATAAATTCACGGTCGTCTATCCGGTCGCTAATGAATCGTTATCAGTTTATCCCATCGGACCGGAAACCAACTATGCGTCGCCCGAAAGTGATAGTGACAACGAGAAGAATCTTATTACCCGGCCGGGATCGGCTCAAGATACTGCACAAGGTGAACCGGGTTACCTCTACCCGGCGCCCTATCCGGCATGGCTTTATCACAACCAAACATTTGTCAATCCATTCTTGAGTAATGCGCGTCCCATAACGTTCCCAAATTTGGGACCCTTTCCACTGGGACGAAGTAATGGTTCATTGGAAAATGCAAACGTTACCGATGACTTTGATGAAGATGATCCTTCATTGTACTATCCGCCTGCATATAGTTTTGTATATAAGAATAATTATACAAATCCGGTGCCACCGGGTCCATTAGTGCCAGGTATTGTACTACCACCACCGCCTAACCAATTCACTCGTTTGGAGAAAACAGAAAAAATACACTCGCCACCTGTGAGACATCGTGGCTACGGCACTACTTCGACGAGCACGAGTACAACATCCAGCACTACAACCACCACCACTTCCACAACCACAACATCATCAACAACTGAAACTCCGTACCGACCTAAAGTTATCACGAAAATACATCACTATCAACCCAAAACAATAATCATTACACCAGAACCACCAGCCGCTATATCGCACGTAGTGCCACAGAGTCAGTTGCCACCTCTATCTCCAGCCGCACCTACACCAACAGTATCCTCATCACCAATTATCGAACCTATACCCGTACCAGTTGCGGTACACATACCGATATTCCCATCAAACAAATATCCGAAAGCACGGCCTAACTCTGGCGCTTATGACGGTACCGCACCACAGAATCACGAAGACACGCTCTCGAAATCCAATCCCATTTACTATGAATACTTCGAGGCCAAGCGTCAGCCTAGTCATGTTACTTCAAATGTTATCGATGATTTCCTCGCTACAACCGATAAGCCAGTATATGCGAAACCAATAAAATTGTACGCTACCAGCAAGAGGCCATTCAAGTCACAGCAACAGAACCAACGTCCTTACAGGCCAACCAATTCACAAGTGCAGCCACAACGACAATACTTGCCACAAGATGTGGTCTACATTACGCCCAAACCAGAGCAAGTACGATATAAGCAAGTGCTGCCAGTGCCCGTCGAAACACCCATCTATCACAAGCCGCGTCCACTAGAGAACTTCGAACAAGAGGAGAACGCGATACGTGAGACATTGCGTTACTACCAAAATCAACAACTACGTGACAATAATATACCGCGTACTCCAAAAGCGAAACCTATATACGAGTTTAGTTTCGATGCATCCAAGAATTTGGAATCAGAACAACCGACAGCAGGCGCGGATGACTTTCAGCCACCTACTGAATATGATGAAACACCATTCAAGCCAATGGTTACCTATAGTCCGCCAGTCGATGACGAGAATTCATTCCATGCGATTGCCGTAGAGAAAGCGGACGCGCAACGTCATCAACAACAACAAAAACAAGAACAGCGGGAAGAGGAGGAATACGCACAGCCGCAACAGCAGCCGCGTCGTTATCAAACAACCACTACGCTGGTGCCAGTACAACCTGATACGCCTTACCGTCAGCAAGCGGCGCCACCACCGCCTATAACGCATACACGTCCTAAAAAAGTGAGGGCAAAATATTTACAGCCAGCGCCACTTTACGCGGAATACCGCTCTGGCGCACAAGAACTACCGCAATACCCAAGTACACCGCGCACGCTTGTGGCCACACAAACACCATGGGTGACGGTTAATCAAGGACAAGAGTTGAATGAATATGATGCACCACCTCTAGCGCCAGGGTCACAGCAACTGCAGGCGCCTCCACAATATCAACGCATTGAACGACCGCCAATTGTGATTGCTCCGAAACAGCGTAATTTCAATGGTTACTACTATGGAGGGCCGCAGCTGCATGCGCGTCAAAATAATCGCTTCTATGAAGAACCCTTCCAGCAGCCGATAAACGCGCGTCGCATAGTAAAATATCGCCAACAACAGCGACTGCCACCGCTGCAGCCGCCACAATCCAACTATCAGCAGCAGCAGCAGCCGCCACAATCCAACTATCAGCAACAGCAACAGCAGCAGCAAACATTATGGAGTCTAGAGAATGATACTTACGTGAATTATGCGCCAAATCGTCCACCGCTTAATCCTGATGCAGAATATATTAATCCCTATCCGCCTGCGTTGCCGTTAAATCCATATGGCGCGCAGCAACTGCAACGCTATAACTCACCACAACCGCCGCTTTCACATCAATCACAATATTACGCGCCACCCCTGCCACACCAACAGCAGCAGCAGCAACTAGCACCACAACGTCAATATCCCCAACCAATTCCATTGCACCGCGATATATTGGTTAACTATCGGCAACCGTTGCAACCTATAAATCCGGATAGTGAATATATTTCACATCCGCAGGTGGTGCGCCCACAACTCTATACTCCAATATATCCACCGAACGCCTATCAGCGTTTGCCGCCACAACTGACACAGACTGGAGAGCAGGATGGTCTATATTATATAGCGCCAAAATATCGACGTTCAAATAATAATAATGACGATGATAATAATAATAAAAGCGATGAAAGTATTAGCAAAAATGAAAATGACATTAATAGTGATGGTAGTCAAAACAGCGGTGAGGAGACAGCGAACGTCAATTCAAACACGCCAAACCGTGGTGGCAACAGCAGAGATGGCAGCGATGCCAGCATAAAAAATGGCTTAAAATGAGTGAAAGACGTTTGAGGACTTAATCGGTTTTGTTTTTTAGCGTAAGCGCCAGGGGGTGTGGCAAGTCGGTTGATTTGTTATATTGAATGTACGTATGAATAATTGTGTGAAGTGTGTGTATGTGTGCTAACATATGTAAGCGGGAGTTGTTTGTTACTGGGTCTGCCTGGCTGCATGCTGAGCGTGTGTGTGTCCCAAATTTTTGTTTATTTTTGCTAAAAATCAATTTAATATTTATCAAGAAGGAAAATTTACATAGGCACCCTAATGTGCAATTAGGCGGCGTTTTTATGCATGGCATGTGATTTCGCTGATATTTACATAGTCATAAGTTTATTTATGTATGTTTCATTAATTTTATATAGGAAAATCTATTTTTGTTTAAAATGTATTACTACTAATTAAACTGTCCAACAATATTTTTAGATCGAAAGAGTGACACAGTAAAGAGATTGAGTGGAGTTGCATCTTATCTTAGCTGCCGTTTCGAAAGCGATCTGTATTTCTGAATTGTTTTGAAGTATGTCAGTCTCATTTTTACTTCAAAAAAGCCCGATCATGGAATAACTTCCCATTTCAGAATGCGTTTGGAGAACAGCCTATCTTATAGTTTATTTCGCAAGCATAATACCTGAGCATAAATTAAAGATATCTTCTGCCGCAACAGTGCATTAGAGCTTGAAACAAATTTTGAGATAACGCGCTCTTCAATCAAATTCTGAGGTAGATTTTCTTTTTTTTATCTGATATAGTGTTTTCTTCAAATATGTAAATAGAAGCAGGCACTCTAGTGAGCAAGGCTACGGATTTTTGAAATTCTCGATTATTTCTGCCTGGCTCGTCTCACTCAATAGTTGAACATAATGAGCTCAAATATCATGTACATCAAAATGTTACTTATTCAACACGGCAATGGCTCTTAAACTTCACAATGTGTTCGCGTTCTTAACTTACAACGTGTTAAAGTCAAACTGATTAATCATTCCTTAGATTACGCTGCTTATGTGGGGAAATCCGCCAAACTTTGGTTTTTTTGGAGAAAACAATTTTTTTTTTTTTGAAACATTGTATCACGCAAATATCTTTTTGTTAGGAACATTGAGGGGTTAATTGGAGCTATAGTGCATCGCCATTACTCGTCTTACATAATGCCTCAAAAAGATAGAGGCAAAAGATCGAGCAAAATATATATAAATATACATTTATTTCAACACTGTACCGATTATATCGAAATTTTAACAAAATATGAAGATATATGCAGCTGTTAGCTATGTAAAATTTTGTTGATACCCGAAACCCGGTTTTAGAGATATCTGCAAAAATGTGAAACCGGGTAACCGTAATATATTTCATAGCCGTTTGTTAATTTTTTCTCTACACCACAGTAGTATACCATCAATTGCCCCATCTTGGAATATTCACGCAAGGAAAGTTATTGATGTTTGTACATGGGGCAAACATACGAAATTTTCGCCAAAAATTGGCAATCGTCAAAAAGGATAGACATTTTTTTTTAAATTTTTTTACCAAATTTGTGTTTCTTTTCATTTAATTTTAAATAAAAACTGGTTTAAAAAAAATGTTTTTCTACATTTGTCCCATATACAAACATCAATAAATTTCCTTGCGTGAATATTCCAAGATGGGGCGACTGATGGTATACTACTGTGGTGTAGAGAAAAAATTAACAAACGAGTATGAAGTGATAAGAGTAAAATTGTAGCTGTGCCAACAAAAAACATGCTCCTGAAAAAAATTTACGCAACCAAGTGCTTCCACTTTTCTGCCTCTACCTTCAAAACTGAAAGAGGCACATCGAATTTGAAGCCCCAGGTATTTTTAGTCCCTGATAGACTATTATCGTGCATAATCCAAATTTCAATACTCAGTTGCCTCGAAAGCTATAAGCAAAAAACTGCCAATATTGGAAATGACAAAAAAAGTATCGCTATTTTGATTGGTGATAGTTTTAGTATTGGAAGGGCATATTAATTTTGCTCATACTTTTAGAATCTTCGTCTCAAAAACAACATTCAGTTTAAATTCCATAGCGTTTCAGCGATGCCTCAAAATTTTATCGTAAAAATTCAAAAAAAAAATAAATAAATAAAGGGTATCGCTTGAAAAAGTGTAAAAATCGACGTTTTTTACGTTTCGAAGTTCTGCAAAAACTTACTATCAACTTTCTTGATTTTTAATATCATCAGATCGGGTAGTCAAAAGATCAAACTTAATGTCCTTGTACTTTTTTCTGGCCTTAAGTTTTTTGCCCGTGTGTAAAACCCGAGTACCCAAAAAATTTTAAGTTTTTGGGATTTCGTCTTATACCACTCAGTTATTTCGTCATTATTTTTCTTCCAGGGTCTAGACGTTCCACGAACAGCCTTCATGAATAGTTGCTTATTTACTTCTCGTTTCTGCATATCATATTCGCTATTGTTTTGTATGCATATGTGCGTGAAGTTTATCTACTGTCGTCTGCGTTCTTTGTTTTTGTGTCCATGCATGTGTTATTTCGTCTGTTTACATTGCTGTTGTTGTTGTGCTGCATTCATTAACTAGCGGCATAGTGACGTGATGAACTTGCTAATATTCGTCACAATATTTTCTGAGTAAGCTACAACTGGCATAAGGGAAGTTCATTTAAGTAGCTGCGATCTTGGCTCATTTGAATCAAAAATGTTCTTTTTTGTTTAGATTTAGCCCTCTGGTCTTTCTTCGCCTAGTTTGGTTCTTTTCACGATTAAGATGTTTGATACAAAAATTAGCTTCAGTCAAAACTGATAAAACCTCAACCGATTGCATGGTCTAAACTTATTTCATCAAACGACGTGAAGTTAATACAAGTATTGGATTTAGGAAGTATTTTCAGCGCAGCGTGACAGCCTCAGGGCACTCCTTTAAACTATGCAATAGTTACAGAAAGCTACTTTATAAATAAGCATGTTGTTTTATAAAACAAACCCAATTACACGCAAATATATTACAAATATGTAAAGGCGGGTGCCGGTGCATATAGGTAAAATTTTTTATAATATTGTTACGGATATTAGCAACACTAAGGGGTACTGTCATCTCTAATCGATGCTAAGCAGTGACTTGTATGCACATCAATAGATCAATCATTATGGCTACACAAATACACGCGCATATGAGAAGCTATACACGTGCATCTGTAGTTATAATTATATAGCAGTAACTAAGTAAATTCTGGAAGAGCCTAGAAGTATGCAAACAAGAAATCACAGAGTATAAAAAGCCGCAACAGTAGAGGCGCGACAATCAGTTTCATTTAAACAAGCAATTGGTTGTGAAGTATCAGTGTTATTGTGAACTACTTTAATAAAAGTTATTTTACATTATTAAATATTGGAGTTATTTATTCCACAGTTTAGCGATACGAACGATAGTAGAAGGTTGCGAATAAGAGGATTTGCAGTAAATTCGTTACAATATTATTATTTGGTATAAATGAGACTTACATCTTTGAAACTCTCATTATATTTACCGGATGCCCACAACAAATTATTACTAGAAACTATTTGCTTTATATCTACCTTCACTGATATCCTGAGTGTCTGGTAACTAACTTACCTAACGCTCTTTCTTCTAATTTCAAACTTGTATTCAAATATCGCCAATTTGTTCAAGAGAGATCTCCACAGCATGATTAATATGGTATATAAATTGGACGAACACAGCAAAACACAGCAGTTTTCTTTGGAAACTGATTTGATCATTTTTGCGGTATATATATATATAATAACTTTTTTTTTTTGCCGATTCTTTCATGGGCAGCGGTGTGTGAAGCGTCGAGATCTGAGGCTGCTTAGCTACAGAGGAGATACCATCAGCCAAGCGTAATGCTTAAAGAGAACAGAAGCAATCCTTTTATACATTAATTATTAAGAGTGGTGAGAACAGTCTCTTTTATAGAAAAAAGGAAGTCCGAGTTATTAAATGTGTTGGAGTGAGAGTTATAATCTTGGTATAAACACCGAAAAGGTTCATTTAGTTCGAAATTCGTTCTACATTGTTTCACCAGGAGAGGTTTGAAGTGTCTTGAAGTCCGTGAGGGAACACAAAAACTCACTTCATTCAGAAGGAATGGGCTTGAAATTGATCCATTTAAAAGTTTTATCAAAAATATTACACCAAGCATTTCCCTTCGACTAGCAAAAGTTGGAAGATTGATAAGCTTTAATCGATTAGTATAAGGTGGAAGATTATATAAAGTCCCATTGAAAATTTCTTAAGGCAAATAGTAAACATTGTTTTTGTATTGATTCGAGACTGTCTGTATGGACTTGATAACGCAGATTCCAGATTATTGAGCCATATTTTAATATTGGCCTAACTGACGTTCTAAAAAGTGCTTTAGTTGCATAAGGGTCGTTAAATTCTTTCGACCACCGTTTAGTAAATTCAAAAACAACTTTGCCTTTATTCACTGTAGCATTAATATGTAGGTTGAAACTAAGTTTGGAATCCACCATAACTCCCAAGTCAACAAATTTATTTACAATTTCTAGACTGTACTTTACGATAATACCTAAAATAACAAACTTTTAACTAACTAAAAACTTAACTAGTTGTCAAGTCAGGCAGGGGTAACCCACTCTGACCTTTTTCGGTCATCGTCATAGAAAAATAATGAGGTCGTTTTCAAAAAAAAACAAGTAAGGATGGGACTGTCATCGGCTCACGTTTTTATATTCGAAACTAAGGGATAAATGGCCAAAAAAATTTTCTATCTGAACGATCGGTTGTATGGGATAGGTATATACTATATACATATACCTCCGATCAAAGTGACTTTTTCAGGAAATCTTCTATGATATATTAGAATAAATATCACCAAGTTTAACGTTTTTATATTGGAAATTAAGGGAGAAATTGCAAAAAATCTTTCTATCTGAACGATCGGTTGTATGGGATTATATACTATATATAGCTCCGATCAAAGTGATTTTTTCAGAAAATGTTCTATGATATACTACTTGAAGTACTCTATATTGCGTCATAAATATTTTGAATTAAATAAAAAGTGTTACAATACCTATCTCTGTGCCATGAAAAAGAAAATAACTTGCAATCCGAAAGCTTTCTATAATTTCGTGAACTCTAAACGTAGGGTTAAAGGCTTTCCTTCTGGTATGAAATACCGTGATGATTTCTCTAGCGACGATCAAGTTATTGCTAATTTATTTGCACAATTTTTCAAATCTAACTATTCCGCTGAATTAATTTCTTTGTCTAGTGAATACCCGTATGAACTTGACTCACTTAACGCAATTAATATTCCATCAATATATCCAGAAGAGGTTCTTACATATTTAACTTCTTTGAAGGAATCTTATAAATACGGTCCTGATCTAATTCCCACATGTTTTCTCAAAAGATGTGCAGAACACATTTATCTGCCCCTAACTGATTTATTCAACATGTCCCTAAAACATGGAGTTTTTCCTTTTGCTTGGAAGGAATCTTTTCTAATACCCCTCCACAAAAACGGCAGTAGGTCATGTGTAGAAAATTATCGAGGAATTGCAAAATTGTCTGCCATCCCAAAGGTGTTTGAAGCCATTGTTACTAATCAGCTAACATTTTCCATTTCTGCATTGATTGCAAACTCTCAACATGGATTCTGTAGAGGCAAATCTACCATTACCAACCTACTTGAATTCACAACGCATGTTTCTAATGGATTTAGAGAAAATCTTCACACCGATGTTATTTACACTGATTTCAGTAAAGCATTTGACAAAGTTTCCCATTCATTGCTTATCCACAAGCTAGATCGACTTGGTTTCCAACCAGGTCTCACTCAGTGGATATCTTCTTATCTCTGCGGTAGAACGCAACAAGTAATTTTTAAAAATACTCTTTCAGAGGTCATTAAAGTTCCTTCTGGCGTCCCACAGGGCAGTCATCTCGGTCCAATTCTGTTCTTGCTATTTATTAATGATATTTGTACCATAATAAAATATTCCAAAATTTTAATGTATGCTGATGATGTAAAACTTTTTAGGTCTTATGAGTCTATTGAAGAACGTCCATTGCTTCAAGCGGATTTAAACTGCTTAGTTGCTTGGTGCAACGCGAATTCAATGCCGCTGAACATCAATAAATGTAAGTTCATGTGCTTCTCTCGGAGATCTTTGCCAGCAGCCTCTTACGTAATTGATAATCTTTGTCTTGCATCAGTAAATTATTTTGTTGACTTGGGAGTTACGATGGATGCTAAACTTAGTTTCAACCTTCATATTATGACTACTGCCAATAAGGCTAGAGGTGTTCTATCATTCGTGAAGAGATGGTCTAAAGAATTTAGTGACCCTTATGTAACCAAAGCCCTTTTTACCACATTGGTTAGGCCGATACTAGAATACGGATCAGTAGTCTGGAATCCGCGATATCAAGTTCATGCAGATAGGCTTGAGTCAATACAGAAGCAATTTTTACTTTTTTCTTTAAGGAATTTTCATTGGGACTCTGCATATAATCTTCCACCTTATACTAGTCGGTTAAGGCTTATCAATCTTCCAACTCTCGCTAGCCGTAGAGAAATGCTAGGAGTATTATTTATGGCTAAACTACTGAATGGACTAATTTCTAGCCCCTTTCTTTTGAACGAAGTAAACTTCAATATCCCATCACGAGCGTCAAGACATTACAAACCTCTTCTTTTGAGGCAGTGTAGAACTAACTTCGAATTAAATGAACCTTTCCGGTGTTTGTGTTATGATTTTAACTCTCACTCGAATTCATTTGATATAACGGATTCACTTTTTACTATAAGGAAAACTGTCCTATCCTATCTTAACTCGTAACAAAATAAAAATAAAAATAAAAATCTTTATATGCTAAATCCTTAACTTATTTAACAATTTACTATATGTATAATTTTCTACTGTTATGTATATAATACTCAGCTGATGATTTTTATTCTGTAGCTGAGCAGTTTTAGATCTCGACGCTTAACAAACCTCCGCCTATCAACAACTCGGCAAAAACAAAAACAAATCCGTGCGTCATGCGGATGCGCCCCTCGTGTCGGTTGGGCGGGCTTTGGAGGGTATTAATCCGTTGGGTTTATTATTATTATTATTATCACCAAGTTTCACGTTTATACTTTCTAAATTAAGGGATAAATGGCCAAAAATCTTTCTATCTGAACGATCGGTTGTATGGGATATATATTATATATAGCTCCGATCGAAATGATTTTTTCATGAAATCTTCTATGATATATTAGAATAAAAATCACCAAGTTTAACGTTTTTATATTCGAAATTAAGGGAGAAATTGCAAAAAATCTTTCTATCTGAACGACCGGTTGTATGGGATATATACTATATATAGCTACGATCAAAGTGATTTTCCCAGGATATCTTTTAAGATATATTAGAATATATATCACCGAGTTTCACGTTTATACTTTCTAAATTGCGGCAGTAATGACCAAAATCATCTTATCTGAACGATCGGTTGTATGGGAGATACATATATGTTATAGTGGTCCGATCCTACCGGATCCGACAAATGTCTAATATAATACAAAAATACATCCTTGTACCAAATTTCATTGAGATATCTCAAAATTTGAGGGACTAGTTTGCGTCCAAACAGACAGACGGACATGGCTATATCAACTCAGTTCGTCGCCCTGATCAATTCGGTATACTTAATGGTGAGTCTATCTTCTATATTTCTCAAAGTTACAAACATCGGACCAAAGTTAATATACCACTTCATGTTCATGAAAGGTATAAAAATCAAATAATAGTTAACTAACTTATAGTTAACTAGTAGTTAGCTTCTTTTCTTGCTGAGCTGATAAGACATATTTAAAAAGCACTTGGCGCAATCGCAATAGTTAAGCTTACCTATGAACAAATTCAAGATGACACCCATTATTTTAATAATTGCTTAATTTTTTTTTTCTATTTTTGGTTCTTTTTTATTAGTTTGGTATTTTCATATTGAAAACTGTTTCAATAAAAAAAAGTTGTGTGAAACTGTCGTTATCATTGGCTCCTTTAATTGTGTAATATGAAGTTCAATTATAGTAAAGTGCAAGTTTAATGCCGTTTGCTGTTGATAACATTTTCTCGAAAATTTCATATTCCTGAGTTCTGGCGTAGGTAACATACAAATAGTTCAGAAAACATTTTTCAATATGGGGTTACTCTTCAATAATGGAAATAAGTTTTTTGGTCTATAGTTGCATCCATTTAAGTTCCAAATACGGAAAATACCTGAATTCTTACCATAACTAAAACCAGGTCTTTAAGTTAATAACAGTAAGAGTTGTCAGCTCTCGGCGTCAAATTTTTAAAATACTTCGTTTATGTTTCTTAAAATGTTATTGTGCTTAACTTTTCAAATTCCCGTCTTATCTAAAACCCAAATTAGGTGCCAATGTTTTTATAATAGTAGCAGAAAAAATCTGTTTTCTCTTGTTGCTGTTGTAGCGATAAAGATTCTTCCCGAAGGTTTTGAGGAGTGTTATCGATGTTGATAGATCCCACGTTCTGGTAAAAAGCACCAACAAGGCGCCATCTCTGGAACGATCTAATATGACCACATTGAACCTTCAAGTTCATACAAATTTTTTTTGTTTACCCAGAATCATTTGCAATCGATTTAAAAAGGAACACTTGTTTTTCTCTGCTTTCTTTTTTTATGTGTTTATTTGCTATTTATAAATGTTTTAAGTATTGAAATAAAATAATAGTTATTCTTAAGCATATTTTTAAATTTTCTTTTATAATAAGTATGTAGAATATATTTTTTGTGACTAACTCGATATAAACTAAAAAGCTGGTCAAATCGTTTAAAGACAAGAATTGTATTAACTTGAACATTAGAATATACATGGTATTTAACATTCTCATTAGAGTCTTTCTGCATAAATATATATAGTATGTATGAATATTAGGGTGGTCAAAACAATATTGTTTTTCTATTGCTGCATATAGAGAAAATATTGTGGTGAACACTAAAAAGTAGCCGCTAAAATTACATTTTTTTATTTTAATGTCGAGAGTTGCATTTTACTGATTTTTGAGTTCGCAATAATAATATTCAGCCAATGGTTTAATTTTTTTATTTGAAATTTTATTACCTACGCTTTCACAAATAGTACTGTTATAAAAAAAAAAAACATATTCTTATAGAAATAGCTCGTCTGAAGCTAATTTGCTATCTCAACCATACTAAATGCGGCGCTTTAAACTATTTTTCTAAAATGTTCTGGTTAGACCAGTAACAACTTTTGAAGGAGCCAAAATCATGCCTGGAAAGTTCTTACGATTACACATAAAAGCTGTAATTTTGTACAGGCTACTTTTGGAATGATCTGAACAATATTTTCACTATAACAAAAGAAACAAAATTGTTGGCCGATGCTATTTTATATCCCCTTAAAAGTATATATGTGTAAATAGGTAGATTAGATCTTTTCAGAAAGTTTCGTATACTTTAGTGGTATACATTATCCATGATCTTTTTCTTAAAGTTAAGGACTGTTCCGAAAAGATAGTGTGTACTTTGAAATTTTTATTTCTCGAAGAAGAAGAGTATGAAAAAATTATTTACAATTGTCTAAGTAAAAATTTATATTTGTATTTAAAAGTCGTAAATAATAATGCAATAATATATTGTTACGAATATTAGCAAAACTAAGGAGTGCTGCCAGCTCTAAGCCGATCTAAGCAGTGACGTGAATGCACATCAATAATTCAATCATTATGTATCTACATAAACGAATCAATAATTGCGTCTACACATATGTACACATTCCGACGAGCAACATTTACATACAAGGCAGCGAGAGATGAGATGTCACACACCGATGAATTTACTTATACGCTTATGTGTGTGCGGGAGACTGTAAACTACAAACACATGCATATACCTTATCTGAGTTGTCACAAGAGAGAGCAATAATTTGTGCACGTAGTTGTGGCTGGCGATTTTGTAGCCGAAACAACTAGTAACTTCTGGAAATCGAAGAGCCTAGAAGTATGCAGCGTAAACTATAAAAGCGATGCAGGCGAGTAAGAAGTAATTCAGTTTGATTTGAATTGTCAAGCAGTTACGAGTAAGACGATATCTAGCGAGCAATAGCACTATTATTTTGAAAGTCAGTTTCCTTTAAGATATCAGTTTGGTTTTTAAGCTATTCGTTGCACAGTTTGAGTGTTATTGTGAAGTATTTTAATAAAGGCCATTTTTCCGTTATTCAATATTGGAGTTATTTATTCAACAGTTTAGCGATACGATCCTAGCAAAAGGGCAAATAAGAGGATTTGCAGCAAATTCGTTACAATTGGTGTCAGAAGAGGAATTGTTGAATAAATTCTAGAGGACAACAAGGACATGGCAAAGTTAAGTGAATTGAAGATCCCGCAACTGAAGAAGGAGTTGGAGAGCCGTGGATTGAATACAAGCGGCGTTAAACTCGAACTTCAGGCACGGCTACGAGAAGCAATGGAAGCAGAAGGAATTGATGTGGAAGAGCATGTCTTTCATCTTGATGGCGAGGAGACAACAAAAATTGAAGAGAAGAACGAAACATCGCAGACGGTTACCAGTACAGACTTGAACATGATTTTAGCTGCAATATCTGCTCAAACATCGACAGTGTCATCTCAACTGGCAGAACAGAAGACATATATGGCATCACAACTAGAATCGCAGGAGACACGCATAACATCCAAGATGGAAACTCAACTGGAAGAGCAAAAGACATATATGACATCGCAGTTCGCTGAGCAGTTGAAAGCACAGGAGGCCCGCATATCCTCGCAGCTGGAGGCACAGGAGATAAGGGTAACATCAAAGCTGGAAGCACAGGATACAAAAATTGTGCAGCTCGAGGACAAAATTGATGCCGAGATAGAAGCTTTGAGAGGTCGTATACAGGAGTTGCAAATGAATCGCCCAGCAGTTTCAGCGAGTAATCCAAAGGTAAAAACACCATCCTTTGACGGTTCTGTTCCTTTCCAGGTCTTCAAGCTACAGTTTGAGAAGACCGCAGCAGTGAACAACTGGAATGCGGAAGGTAAAGTTGCTGCACTATTCGTGGCATTGAAGGGGCCAGCAGCGGAAATTCTACAGACGATTCCCGAAGGAGAGCGGAACAATTATGAAGCATTGATGGCTGCTGTAGAACGACGTTATGGAAGCGAGCATAGGAAACAGATATTCCAAATTGAGTTGCAAAACCGCTACCAAAAAGCAAATGAGACATTGCAGGAGTTTGCTTCAGATATTGAAAGATTGGCTCATCTTGCAAATGCGGACGCACCCGTGGAATACACTGAAAGGGTAAAAATCCAGAGTTTCATAAATGGCATACGGGACGTGGAAACGAAGCGAGCTACATACGCAAACCCAAAGCTGACATTTTCTGAAACGGTATCACATGCATTGACTCAGGAAACGGCCTCACTATTGAGTAAACCAGCATACAAAGCTCATCGTGTAGAAGTGGAAAGACCAGATTGGGTAGACACTATTTTGGAAGCACTGAAGGGATCACAACAGAAAAATGCCGGAGTTATTAAATGTTTCAAGTGCGGCAACCCAGGTCATATTGCACGACATTGCAGCAGCGGTCCCAATAGCTCCAACAATGTGGGTGGTCGTAAACGCAGAGCAGAAGGTGATGAGCAAATATCCAAGACCACTCAATCGTTAAACTAAATCGAGTCAGCCGCAAGGGGCGACAGCTGGCTCCCGCAATTGAATGCCCCATAATCTCTATCTCGCAGATTGGGAGAAGATCGAGCAACCTTACTGTTGGAGGACATGTGGACGGAAAGGAACGGTTATTGACTGTAGATACGGGTGCATCTCATTCCATCATTCGAGCGGATTTAGTCAACAAAAAGATAAGACCATTGCTTGGAGCAAGATTACGTACAGCCACGGGAGAGGACACCCAGGTAATTGGAGAAGTAGAATGTGAAGTCGCAATTGGGAACGTCATGGTAGTACACAATTTTATAGTGGCAGAAATTGTTGATGAAATCATAATTGGAGTGGACTTCTTAATCGACCAGGGCATCAAGATCGACTTAATTCGACCACTTAATTTCGGCTACGAGAGAGGCTACAGCAGTAAACGAGTGCTGGTGGAAGAGAGTCAGCAAATACCACCAAAATCCGAAGCAGTCATCTGGGCAAAGGTTGATGGAGATTGTGGGACAAACAAATTGTGGGTTGTCGAAGCAGCAAACAAATCAGCACTAAACATACTTGTAGGAAAAACCCTGGCTATGACAAAACAAGATGGACGTATTCCGGTAAGAGTACTCAATGAGTTCAAGTCACCACTCAAACTGACTAAAGGAGCTATTTTGGGAAGATGCCAAGAGGCTGAAGTGGTTATTAACTGTGAACAGCTCCAGGAACACGTTTCAGCTAGTAATACTGATCTTTCAAATGACATCAAGACATGGATGCAGGGACTAGAGGAAGCATATCAGAGTAAGGCAAAACAACTGCTCCTAAAGTACGCGAACATATTTGACCAGGATGATTCTAAACCAGGCCGCACCAACGTTGTGAAACATCAAATTGACACTGGAGATGCGAGACCGATCCGTCAAGCTCCACGTAGTGTTCCACTGGCGAAGCGGGAAGTTGTGAGTCAAATCATTCAAGAAATGAACGACAGCGGCGTCATCGAACCATCAGCTAGTCCATGGAGCTCACCGGTAGTACTTGTAAAAAAGAAGGATGGAAAAATGAGGTTTTGCGTGGACTACCGGAAGTTGAATGACGTAACGAAAAAGGATAGCTACCCATTGCCAAGAATTGACGACACTCTGGACTCGCTATCTGGTACGAAATGGTTTTCCACGCTGGACTTGAAAAGCGGCTACTGGCAAGTGGAGGTGAAGGAGGAAGATAAAGAGAAAACAGCCTTCAGTGTCGGTGATGGTCTCTGGCAATTTACAGTGATGCCTTTTGGACTTTGTAATGCACCAGCTACTTTTGAGAGACTCATGGACCAGGTACTGAAAGGACTACATTGGAAAACATGCTTGGTGTACCTGGGCGACATCATCGTATTGGGCAAGAACTTTGATGAACATCTTAAGAACTTGGAGGAAGTTTTCCAGAGAATAGCTGGCGCTGGTCTGAAGTTAAGTCCCAAAAAGTGTGCGCTGTTTAAAAAGGAAGTCAATTATTTGGGTCACAAGGTAACGACAGAGGGCATCTGCACTGCGAACGAAAAAATAGAGGCTGTACAGGATTGGCCAAGACCACAGAATCTACATGAATTGAGAAGTTTTCTTGGGCTGTGCACATATTACCGCCGATTTGTACCAAATTTTTCCAGCGTAGCCCATAGCCTCCATGAGCTTACAAGAAAAAACAAAGCTTTTGAATGGAAGAAGGAGCAAGAAGTGGCTTTCCAAACATTGAAGGAGCGTTTGTGCACTGCCCCAATGTTAGCATATCCGATTCCAGGAGCAACGTTTATTCTAGATACAGATGCAAGTGGATATGCTATAGGAGGCGTTTTATCACAACTGGTCGATGGACAGGAGAAGGTAGTTGCATATTACAGCCGTTCGATTGGAAAACCAGAGAGGAACTACTGTGTTACGCGGAGAGAGCTGTTGGCATTGGTAGAGTGCATTAAACATTTTCACAAATACCTCTACGGCCAGCGATTCCATGTCAGGACAGATCACGCAGCATTGAAATGGCTTCTGCAGTTCCGTAATCCGGAAGGACAATTGGCACGGTGGATCGAGCGACTTCAAAGCTATGACTTTTCCATTGAGCATCGAAAAGGTAGTACCCATGGAAATGCCGATGCAATGTCACGAAGGCCATGTAGTTTGGAATGCAAGCACTGTTCAAAGGCCGAGGCTAAAGAAGACATTATAGATGTCCGGCTAATGACTATAACGTGTACGGATGAATGGGACAAGGAACAACTAAGAAAGTGTCAGCTAGAAGATACAGATCTGTCACATGTTATGCAAGGGCTCGAACGAAACGAAAGACCAAGCAGAGAGGATATGTCAGCAGAGAGTCCCATTGCGAAGTCATATTGGGCACAGTGGAACAGTTTGGAATTGATATCCGGTTGCTTGCATCGAGTATGGGAGAGTGAGGATGGTCAGTGCAAGAAGAAACTTATAGTTGTTCCCAGAAAGAGGATTCCTGACGTGCTCAGCGAGTTGCACAATGGTCCAAGTGGAGGCCATCTTGGAATCACGAAGACACTCGAGAAAATTAAGCAGAGATTCTATTGGGTTGGTTGCCGTCAGTCGGTCACCGAGTGGATTGCCAATTGCGAGGTATGCAACAGAGCGAAAGGGCCCAAAACCCGAAGTCGTGGCCAGATGAAGCAGTATATTTCAGGTGCACCATTTGAAAAGATCGCCATGGATGTCGCAGGTCCATTTCCTACTAGCAACCGCGGAAACAAATACGTACTGGTGGTTATGGATTATTTCAGTAAATGGCCAGAGGTATACCCAATCCCAAACCAAGAAGCAGAAACAGTAGCAGAAGTGGTTAAAAACGAATGGGTTGCAAGGTATGGTGTACCAATGGAGTTACATTCTGACCAAGGCAGGAATTTTGAATCAGCTGTGTTCCAAGAACTGTGCAAGAAGTTGGGCATTCGAAAAACACGGACAACTGCATTGCATCCTCAGTCCGATGGTATGGTGGAACGTTTCAATAGAACATTGGAGGAGCATTTAAGGAAAGTAGTCGACAAGTACCATAAGGACTGGGATACACACATATCATTATTCTTGATGGCCTACCGATCGGCAGTACATGACACAACGGGCCAAACTCCCGCAAAGGTAATTTTTGGCAATGACCTTCGACTGCCAGCTGATTTGAAGTATGGGATAGATGCCGATGCGGAGAGGAATGTCAAGAAATCCACTGATGTCTTAGAAGAAGAGCTGAGAGAGATACACGATCTGGTAAGGCAACGAGAAAAGATTATGAGTGACAAGATGAAAGCGAGGTACGATAAAGCAATTAATTCGGAAGGGTTTCAGGAAGGAGATTTGGTGCTGCTATACAACCCACAACGAAAAAAAGGTTTGTCCCCGAAATTGCAGTGTAACTGGGAAGGCCCATACAAAGTTGTAAAACGGATCAACGATGTAGTGTACCGCATACAAACCACTACCAAACCACGAACCAAAATGAAAGTGGTTCATTTGGAGAGATTAGCAACGTTTAGATCGAGAGATTTGTCTGATCGGGACGATCAGACTTAGGTGGAGGGCAGTGTTACGAATATTAGCAAAACTAAGGAGTGCTGCCAGCTCTAAGCCGATCTAAGCAGTGACGTGAATGCACATCAATAATTCAATCATTATGTATCTACATAAACGAATCAATAATTGCGTCTACACATATGTACACATTCCGACGAGCAACATTTACATACAAGGCAGCGAGAGATGAGATGTCACACACCGATGAATTTACTTATACGCTTATGTGTGTGCGGGAGACTGTAAACTACAAACACATGCATATACCTTATCTGAGTTGTCACAAGAGAGAGCAATAATTTGTGCACGTAGTTGTGGCTGGCGATTTTGTAGCCGAAACAACTAGTAACTTCTGGAAATCGAAGAGCCTAGAAGTATGCAGCGTAAACTATAAAAGCGATGCAGGCGAGTAAGAAGTAATTCAGTTTGATTTGAATTGTCAAGCAGTTACGAGTAAGACGATATCTAGCGAGCAATAGCACTATTATTTTGAAAGTCAGTTTCCTTTAAGATATCAGTTTGGTTTTTAAGCTATTCGTTGCACAGTTTGAGTGTTATTGTGAAGTATTTTAATAAAGGCCATTTTTCCGTTATTCAATATTGGAGTTATTTATTCAACAGTTTAGCGATACGATCCTAGCAAAAGGGCAAATAAGAGGATTTGCAGCAAATTCGTTACAATATTTAGGAAGAACAGGAAGCGTAAGGTTGTTTTTTTAACAAAGAAAAAAAATAATAGTTGCGAAGATAAAAAGCGCGAAGGAAGCTAGGGATGACCAAAATATATAAAAATGAATAAATTTCAATGCGAAATTTGGCAAAAAAAAAATCGAGCAACACTGACACCATAAAAAAGTGATCCAAGTAGCTAATCAATAACACCACTTGAACTCCTAAAGCGGGCTGAAAAGTGGTTGATTTAAAAATCCGAAAATCTACGAACATTTGATTGTGGTTTGGTGAATATGAACGCATAATTAAATAAATAAATACGAAGCGCCATATATCTCAGAAGATGCTCCTTTTTAATATTTTCAACAAATTGGCGCAACGGGAGCTATGTACATACATACATGTTCAACGCCGACTCCCAACGGCATCTGCAAAGTAGATGAGTTTTCACTGAGAACCTTTTCATGGCTGAAATACACTCGCAGGTTTGCCAAATCACTGCCGAGGGGCGACTGCGCTTAGAAAAACTTTGTTCTAAAACTGAAAAAAACTTGTTTTACCTAAATTTTGATGTTGCTTTTCCAGGCAGCCGAGCGCAGCACGCTATCACCTCACCACGGCGGCCTAATGTTATCCTAGTTTGAGATTTGGAATTGATTGTCCTATGTTTCGGTACTGGGTTGTTGACATGCCCAACATTCCCAAATAAGTTCGATTTTACCACTCCGACAGAGAACTTAAAAATAATGTACGAAAAGCAAATTGTGGAATAGTTTTTTATGAAAGGTCGGAATTAATAAATCGATTTATTTTGGAAGTAAATAATAATAAGAAGTAAAAAAAACTTATAAATATATCCGTTAAAACAAAGAACAAAAAAGAAAGTTCAGTTTAAGTGGACCTTTCCATATAACTTCATATAAGGTTTCAATGAGTTGTCCCATTTCAACTAAACTTTTTTCTGTACTTCGTTTTTACGGAAGTTTTTACAAGTTTTTCTTTTTTCCAGTCTCAAAACGACTCCATTTTTTATTGCCGACCGTTTATATGTACATAAGAAAGGCCTTTTATCTGATCTTTAAAACCAAGTGGTTGTATGGGGGCTTACATTTATAGTAGTCTCATCATTGCGAATTAAACTACCGATCAGGATAACTTCAACTGCCACTGTTAAAATTGAAGAGTTAATCCCCAAAAGGATTTGATCTTCACTTTTGATTATAACAACCACGTGAAAAACTATTAAGTTCCTTTGGTGTTACCAAGTGGCGCGAACGGAGCGGTTTGTTGAACAGCCAAAATCGCTTTAACGGTTGGCGCCATTCAAATAAGATAGTAAAAAATTTATATACAGCCCAATTCTAAATATTCCCTCGGAATTTTGTTTTTGCGGGTTTTTTTTTATTCCCGCGGAAGAATTCCTCCAATTCTTTTCTACTAGGGAGAACAATAATTGGGGAATAGTAAATTCGAATTTTCGAAGTCAGCTGTTTTGAAATTCGTTATTTTGTTTAAAAAATTGAAAAGTTTAATTATTGTTACGAATTTGTTTGAAATTAAGAAATAAAATATAAACAATGCACAGTATTGCATTTCATATGGTATTCACTGAAATGAGTAATGAATTGGTGCCACAGCAACATCAACAAAAGAACATAAGAAGAAGAAGACGGCGGGATAACACAAATCCGCTGGAGTTGCCTGCAGCAAAGCAATTTTCTGGCGGTCAAGTCGAGTTGAATTCGTCTTTCGTCATACACCAAAATCTATTTAAGCCTTCTTAAAGAATCCTTGCGCAATTTCTGGATGGCTGCATCAAATATACCAAGAGCTCTTCCGTTGCTTGTTATTTACTTTTCGACTTAAAATAAAGAATATTATGGTATAATGTACATATTTTAGAACAAATTTGTACAAATAAGTGTTCAAAGAATTTATTAAAACTATTTTTGATGCATTCACTTTAATTTAACAAGTGAAAAACTCCTAAGAAATAGCAGAGAAATCTCCCTTTCACTCACATTCATAATACCTACTTTTCTCCCATAACCGGTTTCCGCTTTTTCGAACATTGTTAAGAATAAGGGCAAATGGAGAAGTGAAAAAACTCACAAGGAATTTTTATTTAGAATAAGATGAATGGGAGAAGGGAAAAAACTCGCAAAGAATTTTTCTTTAGAATTGGGCTGATAGCCTATAATGGCTTAATCTGAGTAGTTCGACAAATGACTAATATTTGTATTACAACAATGCATTCACATATCGTTCAAATATCTCTGAAGCTTGTTACGCAGGTTTAGAGAAATTTGTCAAACTTCATTTCAAGGAACCTAAATATAAAAAACTTCTGAAACGGTCTATTCTATGTATGTACCGTATATCCTAATATATAAAAAACACGTGTTACAACATTTTTGGCCGCGATGGACTCCTAAACTACTGAACCGATTTTGAATTTGTTTTGTTTGAGGGCAGAGTCAGACGCAAAAAGCTTATTAAAATGTATGCAGATAGGCCAAATTTAGGGCAGGACAACTTCTGCCGGGTCTTCTAGTTAAATATTTATAATTTAGTTTAAAAAAAGTTTTGCTTTCCTTGTGTAGTTACACAGTATAACCAAATGAGGAATTTCCCTAGTAACAGAGTAACCATGGTGTTTTTCATAAAATGGACATCGTACAGATCATATTCTGCGAGCATACTTGCAGTCCAGCGCGTTTGCCAATTTTTATTTGCACTTTAAGATTAGGGTGTGGCAAGGGGGCGTTGGCCAAGTTGTAAAAATCTGGAAGAGTTATAACTTTGGTTTTCTAGAAAATATGCCCCCTGCGCAAAGCTAAGTTTCAGTCCTTATGTAGTTCTTTTTACGCCAGAAGTGAAAATGCCGAGTAAAACATTAGCTGCATATTGTTACAATCTTGGAGTTTTCAAGTACTGATTGGTCTGTGAGGACCGCACATAGACTGAATGATTCCATAGTGTAACAAGAAGTTTCCTCAACAACCAAACTGAAAAGCTGTATCCAAAACCAGGACATATGTTATCAAAAATATCATCCGTCCTCTTGGTAAATACAAGAAGCTTTCTAGGACCTATGCTACTTGCTACTTCTAGATCTGACAGTTGTATCACTCCTAACAGCTGAAGCCTTATCCTGGCGAGCGCAGCGCATGAGCATAAAACGTGCTCGATCGTTTTCTCTTCCAACCCGCACTTCCTACATCTGCTATCACTGACAAGGCCTATTTTAAAACTATGTGACGCCAGAAGGCAGTGTCCGATCAAAATACCCTACATGAGCATGCGGTCCCCTTTTTTCAATGCTAAGAGGAAATTTGTAAAACTAAGGTTCTAATAACTGCACATGAGCTTCGACACTTTGCAGTCCCGCGCTTGTTTGGACGCTTTTCCTGCTTGGTCGATCATGTGCAGCTCTCGCCTTCTTTTAATCGCTCAATCTGGTTGGAACGTCTATGGTACAAGCTTCGAGTCAGATTTGTTAAGGAATGCATTCCATTTGGAATAATTATTACTTTGATTGCAGTTCCAAAGAATTGGAATAATTTTTTATTAGTCCGAAATAATGAATAAAAATGTTTAGTCATTATTTCTTTTTGCATTCCGGACTTATTACTCTTTTTGTTTTATTACATGGATTGCTTTCATTGGACTGTAATACTCGGAGTAATGCAGTCCGCAATCCTTTACATTCTTTTTGCTTTTCGATATTATTATTAATTTGCGGAATGCTTTTATATTTTATTGTTAAACATGAGAAATGCAAAAAGGAATAATAAGTCCGGACTTAAAAAAAAGGAATAATGATTTAAAAGAATGTATTCATTATTCCAAAAACAGGAATAAAGGCTGCAATCCAAAAGTGTTAGTCCAGGAATGGGAATGCGTGGATTGCATTTAAGGGTGATAGCATACCTTAATAAGGACTAAAAAAAACTTATTCATTATTCCAAAAAATGGAAAGTACGCTGCAATCCAAAAGTTTTGGTCCAGATGACCCAGTTTAACCAGCTCATTTACTTTTTATTTTCCATCTATTTCTGTACGACCAGGGACCCAATAAAAATGTATATTTCTCCCTATCCCTAATCGTTCCAGGGATTAATTACACTCTAACACACGTTTCGATGGTGTGCAATGAGAGATTATAACCTTAATTGTTGCTTGGCTGTCATTGTAAATATTGACGCGGCTGCAGTTTAAGGTATTTGCTGATATAAAAAGTTACTTATTTTTTAGAGTACTAATCTTATAACTTTAAACGAGCAATTCTTGTATATTTGTATGTTTGTACAGCCGAACGATCTCGGGAACTGCTCAACCGATTTAAATTTGGCACAGAGATAATGTATCACCTTCTAGGACTTTCTACCTAGGTGTTGCCACTGAGAATGTGTCACAAGGTTGCCACCTATTTGCAATTAAACAAGTAAAGGTGTCTAAGTTCACAGTACATTTCATTTCAGATAAATAACTTTTCTACATAACACGTGGCACCGCCCGTTTAAAAAAAACTGTCTCCCCATTTCCTCTTACAATAAAACTTGATAAGTGAAATATCGTTGATTCAAAACTATTTTTTGCTAAGTTATAGCTTATTATTCTAGTCTACGACCCTTTTAAACTTGTTTTATATCTAAGTTGCCGTGGTCTTTTACCGATCCCGTCCATTTTTACTAGAAATATTTTCTGCTATAAGGAAAATATGTGTACACAATTTCATTACGATATGTTAATTTTTCTTCGAGTTATGGCTCCCGAAACATAGAAAATTGCTTAGTCATAAAAGGGGCGGTGCCAAACCCATTTTCAAAAATTTTAGTGTTTTCCAATTTAATGTTATAATTCAATTTAGAAAGTAAAATTCTATTGATTTTTCGCTAAGATATAGCTTATTATTTTCTTCTACGACCCTTTTAAAAATCTTTTATATAAAAGTGGGCGTGGTCTTTAACCGATCTCGTCCATTTTTTTTAGAAAGGTTTCCTGCTATAGGGAATATTTGTGTACCAAATTTTATTACGATCCGTTAATTTTTCTTCGAGTTATGGCTCCCACCGTGGTGTGATGGGTAGCGTGCTCCGCCTATCACACCGTATGCCCTGGGTTCAACTCCCGGGCAAAGCAACATCAAAATTTTAGAAATAAGATTTTTCAATTAGAAGAAAATTTTTCTAAGCGGGGTCGCCCCTCGGCAGTGTTTGGCAAGCACTCCGGGTGTATTTCTGCCATGAAAAGCTCTCAGTGAAAACTCATCTGCTTTGCAGATGCCGTTCGGAGTCGGCATAAAACATGTAGGTCCCGTCCGGCCAATTTGTAGGGAAAATCAAGAGGAGCACGACGCAAATTGGAAGAGAAGCTCGGCCTTAGATCTCTTCGGAGGTTATCGCGCCTTACATTTATTTTTTATTTTTTATTTATGGCTCCCGAAACATAGAAAATTGCTTAGTCATAAAAGGGGCGGTGCCACGCCCATTTTTTAAAATTTGAAGTTTTTCCTATTTACTGTAATAAATCCACTTGGGAAAAGAAATACCATTGATATAAAGCTCTTTTTTGCAAAGATATAGCTTATTTTATTTGTCCACGACCCTTTTAAAAATCTTTTATATAAAAGTGGGCGTGGTCCTTAACCGATTTCGTTAATTTTCAATTAATTTTCAAGGCATTCCTTATAGTAAAGGCAACCTCTCTGCCGAATTTTGTTACGATAGGTTGAACGATTTTTGATTTATGATTAAAAATATTTGTAAAATTAATTTATTCACAAGTGTGCGGTGCCACGCCCATATTAAAAATTTTTTTCAAATGTTTATCAAGAGTCTTAATATCAGTCCACACGTCAAATTTCAACATTCTAGGTGTATTATTTACTAAATAATCAGGTTTTTTGTGTTTTCCAAAATGTTATATATATAAAAAGTGGGCGTGGTTATCATCCGATTTAGCTCATTTATAATACCAATCTATTCTGGGTCAAAATAAGCTCGAGTGCCAAATTTGGTGAAGATATTTTAATATTTACTCAAGTTATCGTGTTAACGGGCAGACGGACGGACGGATGGACATGGCTCAATCAAATTTTTTTCGATACTGATGATTTTGATATATGGAAGTCTATATCTATCTCGATTCCTTTATACCTGTACAACTAACCGTTATCCAATCACAGTTAATAGACTCTGTGAGCTCTGCTCAACTGAGTATAAAAAAAAATTGCATGAGATATGCCGATATGGGTATCAAACGAAAGGTATTTCACTCCGCATTACAATAGGGACATTTTTGAGTAGGGTTTCCATTTAGGGTTGGAGTAGTTAAACGAAATCGTACTCTACTTACTCATTTTCTATTAAAGCTTTAAAGGAGAACATTAAAATTAAAGATCTTCGTAAAAAAATCGTACACATCATTCGACTTAATTTTCTTAATTTCACACACGCTAATAAAATTGAAATGCAATATCAAGGCACCGCGGCAAATTCTAGCAAAATTTATTTAAATGCATATTTTTAGCAAATATGAAATGAATAATTGCAATTTCTCACATATTACTATTAGAAAGATTTCTCACCATAGCAAAAAGCTATCTCACCATGGTAATTTGCTACCGTTGTACACTAGATGCATATGTTCAATTTGAAAACGATATCTAAATATTTAACTACTTACCAATAGATGTCGCTTAGGGAAGTAAGTTGACATTTAATTAAACTAACTGATAGTTGTCATTCGTGAAATTTACAAATTTTTGGAATATAATAAAATTGTGAGACTTTCATTGTGTATAACTAAAAAAATGTCAAAGTATGTTATGCGGCATACTTGAAGATTGCCGAGCAAAGCTCGGTCGACCAAGTACTATTATCTAAGATTCAAAGCTTAAACTCTGCAGGATTCTGCACACATGGCCGAAGGACACAACGTTTTACCAGCTTAACATTTAAGAGCATCTTTTAATTTGCTTGGACGAGCTGGACCATAACTTTGTTAAGAAAACTTTATCTGTGCGTTGCCACCTTCCAAAAAATTACCATTGTTGCAAAATTGTTGTTGTACATTGTTATTTTATGCTTTTTCTGTAATAAATTTCTAACGATATGGTACTCACTAAATCTTTTGTAAATAAAAGCTTTCATAACTTAGTTTTAAAAAAAATTAAGTAAAAATCATAAAGATAAAATGTAAATTAATTAGAGTTAGTTTTAAAAAGCGTTTATTAAATATATGTATGTTTAAAATTTATTCAGCCATAACTGTGAAGAGTGAAACTTTTCAGTTAATTAAATATAACGATTTATCTAATTAAAGTAATGAATTATTTAATACGAACGATAATGTTAAAAACATAGTATTTCATCAACATTAAAATATTTAAAGACATGCGTGCGTATTACCAACTAAAACAATTTAATTTTATAAATAAGTTGATTAGTGTAATGAACAATTCGAACATTAAGCGAAATAATCAATATGAATAAAGAAATAATAACAATACTTGTGTTTAATCATTTTCTCAGTGAATTTATCTGTTTGTGTGCGTGGGGATGCCCCCATAGTTGGGGGTAGTGGACTAAATTAAGATTGCATTACACTTTTATTAGCATTACGCTATATTGGAAAAACCTGAGTGCGTACTAGACTGGGTCGAAAAAAAAGTTGCTAATGTCCGCCCCTAAATTTAAAGATTATGTTGAGAGGCTTTCGGAAAAGTTCTAAGCCGTAACAAATTCCTTAAGTTTTTCGCTGGCAGCACAAAGGGCAAACAAAAAGAACGCTGATAGCTACTTCCATAGCAATCGACCAGCGAGGTGTGCGAGCTTAAAAGTAACACACTGGAGGAAGCTGCAGGCTTGTCCAAACACCAATGTTACAAGGGGAGATCTACATAATCACTACGAAGAGATCTGTCTCGCAAGTGTTCAGCCTTTTGAACCAGAAGTTCATAAAACGGCTATAAGCCTCATCTACAAAGAGCCCACAAAGCCACATGCCGATAAAAGCTCAACGAAATGTTTTCTCGAAGTCCAATACCTAAATGGGTTGAAACCAGACCTGTTAAATAATGATTACTAATGGTAATGATTAGCTGTTCCATTGATTATTTTCTATAAACGCCATTTAATGATTACTTGCCATTATTTTCTATTTTTAATGATTACTTTTAAATTAAAAAAATAATCAAAAAAAAATCATGATTTTTTCCGATTATTGAAAAAAGTCAAAAAAAATCTAAAGTAATCAAAAAAGGCCTTTTTGGTTACTTTTGATTATTTTTGATTTTTTTAATTACTTTTAATTTTTTTGATTTTTTTTTTTGATTACTTTTGATTATTTTTTCGCTTTGTTGAAAGAAAAGTTCTTGTTTATTGCATGCACGGAATAATTTCTACATACAAGTACATTTTAGGATGCAATATTAAATCGTAACCACTTATCAAGGCAAATATATACATGCAACATATAGGGCGAATGGTATATGAGCGTTAATCTAAACATATTCTCCGTTAAGTATATACACGTGCATAATTTGCTACACTCATTATATAAAATAATAACGATACTCTATGGTTCATCCTTAAGTCAAGCCAATTTAATTTTGTATACAAACATAATATATATACTATTTTGGTTACGTTATGGCTATGCACTGATTGTTTTGTAATCAAAGTTTATCATATTGTTCGCTTTATTTTAGTCATGATTAGATAATGCTAATGATTGCTAATTAACCTTCATTTGCGAAATTCTCTAATTCATTAAATAATTAGAATTAGTTCAACTAATTCCCATTAGATAATTGAAATTATTATTCTAATGGTAAATCTAATTGCAATTAGTTGTCATTAGCAAAAAAAATTGGTTTACCTTTACAATTAGAAATCTAATTGACTTCTGGTAATGCAATTAGATATTCAATTAGCTCGAATTAGAATCATTTATTTTGATAAAAATACATTTTTTTCAGAGAATTATTGAAGTGAACGAATAATGATGTAAATAAATATAAATAATTGATTCTAGTTCGACCTAATTGAATATCTAATTGCATTAGAAGAAGTCAATTAGATTTCTAGTTGTAAAGGTAACCCAATTTTTTTTACTAATGGCAACTAATTGCAATTAGATTTAAAATTAGAATAAAAATTTCAATTATCTAATGGGAATTAGTTGAACTATTTCTAATTGTTTAATGAATTAGAGAATATAAACCAATTGCATCAATTGCTAATTCTAATTGGAATTAAAATGTATGATTTTAGTAATATTGGTTTCATATCATCGCCAGTGTGGGGAAATGTTCTCCAACAAAAGGTGGGCTGAAAAATTTGGTACAAAATGAGCTTTATAGCTATCTGGGTGATTCCTATACTACCATGGACATTTGGAAAACACGAAGTGCGTTGAAAGAAACTCCAAAACTCTTCAACACGCCTTTAACTTCTTCTGCTCCTGTTGAGCGGCTATTTTCCTTTGCAGGAGTTATAAATCCTCCAAGGCGTCAGTCTCTTTTGGACGTTTCATTCGAAACCTTAACTTTATTGAAAGCAAATGCAAATTTGTTATAATGACTAAAATAACTTTTAGATAATGAACATACATATATACCTCTTATTTTACTTTCTTTTAAGTTTTGATTTCCCTCAAAATATCGTTATTTTTGGCAATGTTAATTTGATGAAACAATTTTTAATTGATGCAAATAATTATTAATACATGGACATATGTTAATAAATTTATCTGGGATATAACAACCTTTGGTTAGACAACTAATCATAATGATGAATGACAACTTAGAGAATCGCTCCAGTTGGAAGTGAAGCTATCAACTGTCAACCTAAGTAGTATTACTCATACATATTGTTTGCGCATATTGTTTTGTCATAAAACAATATGCACTCCCCAGGTATTCATCGGAAACACTTATAGACACGATAATTTGTAGGTGGGTATGTACACGCTCACGATATACCGGTACAACCTCCAATGTATTTGTATGTACAAAACAATCAGTGCATAGCCATAACGTAATCCAAAATAGTGGATATCTTAATTTTGTATACAAAACAAAATTGGCTTTACTTAAAGATGAACCATAGAGGATCGTTATTATTTTATATAATGAGTGTAGCAAATTATGCACGCGTATATACTTACCGGAGAATATGTTTAGATTAACGCTCACATACCATTCGCCCTATATGTTGCATGTATATTAACCTGGGTCGATTTGTATGGACGAAAATTAACCGATATCGCGCCATTGAATTTTCGATAGGATTTGGGCTCAGGAAAAAAAATGTCCACCACGCATACCCAAAAAAATAATTTTCCAGCCTGCAAAAAAAAAGAAATGGCAAAAGGGTCATTTTTCGACCAAAACACTCCCCAAAACCCAAACAAAAAATTTTATTTTTTTTTTTTGAAATAACTGTTATCGCCAACGGTTTTACAACAGTTTTTTGAAAAAAAAAAATATTTATTGGGTTTCGGAGAGTGTTTTGGTCGAAAAATTTACCCTTTCGCCATTTTTTTTTGCAGGCTCGAAAATTATTTTTTTGGGTATGCGTAGTGGAACTTTTTTTCCTGAGCCCAAATCCTATCGAAAAATCGATGGAGCGATATCGGTTAATAAATCGACCCAGTCTAATGTATATACTATGGATACGGTTACGATTTAATATTGCATCCTAAAATGAACTTGTATGTAGAAATTATTCCGTGCATGCCACAAACGAGAATTTTTCTTTCAACAAAGCAGAAAAACAATTAAAAACAATCAAAAAAAAAAAATAAAATAAAATAAAAACAAGTAAGGAAGGTTAAGTTCGGGTGTAACCGAACATTACATACTCAGTTGAGAGCTATGGTGACAACATAAGGGAAAATAACCATGTAGGAAAATGAACCGAGGGAAACCCTGGAATGTGTTTGTATGACATGTGTATCAAATGAAAGGCATTAAAGAGTATTTTATGAGGGAGTGGGCCATAGTTCTATAGGTGGACGCCATTTAGGGATATAGCCATAAAGGTGGATCAGGGTTGACTCTAGAATGCGTTTGTACGATATGGGTATCAAATGAAAGGTATTAATGAGTATTTTAAAAGGGCGTGGACCTAATTTCTATAGATGGACGCCTTTTCGAGATATCGCCGTAAAGATGGACCAGGGGTAACTCTAGAATGCGTTTGTACGATATGGGTATCAAATGAAAGGTGTTAATGAGCATTTTAAAAGGGATTAATCCTTAGTTCCATAGGTGGACGCCGTTTCGAGATATCGCCATAAAGGTGGACCAGGGGTGACCCTAGAATTTGTTTGTGCAATATGGGTATCAAACGAAAGGAGTTAATGAGTATTTTAAGAGGGAGTGGGCCTTAGTTCTATAGGTGGACGCATTTTCGAGGTATCGCAATAAAGGTGGACCAGGGGTGACTCTAGACTTTGTTTGTACGATATTGGTATCAAATGAAAGGTGTTAATGAGTATTTTTAAAAGGGAGTGGGCCTTCGTTTTATAGGTGTTCGCCTTTTCGAGATATCGCCATAAAGGTGGGCCAGGGGTGACTTTAGAATTTGTTTGTATGATATGGGTATCAAATGAAAGGTGTTAATGATTATTTTAAAATGGCGTGGGGCTTAGTTCTATAGGTGGACCCCTTTTCGAGATATCGCCATAAAGGTGGACCAGGGGTGACTCTAGAATTCGTTTATGCAATATGGGTATCAAACGAAAGGAGTTAATGAGTATTTTAAGAGGGAGTGGGCCTTAGTTCTATAGGTGGACGCCGTTTCGAGATATCGCCATAAAGGTGGGCCAGGGGTGACTCTAGAATTCGTTTGTGCAATATGGGTATCAAACGAAAGGAGTTAATGAGTATTTTAAGAGGGAGTGGGCCTTAGTTCTATAGGTGGACGCATTTTCGAGGTATCGCAATAAAGGTGGACCAGGGGTGACTCTAGACTTTGTTTGTACGATATTGGTATCAAATGAAAGGTGTTAATGAGTATTTTTAAAAGGGAGTGGGCCTTCGTTTTATAGGTGTTCGCCTTTTCGAGATATCGCCATAAAGGTGGGCCAGGGGTGACTTTAGAATTTGTTTGTATGATATGGGTATCAAATGAAAGGTGTTAATGATTATTTTAAAATGGCGTGGGGCTTAGTTCTATAGGTGGACCCCTTTTCGAGATATCGCCATAAAGGTGGACCAGGGGTGACTCTAGAATTCGTTTGTGCAATATGGGTATCAAACGAAAGGAGCTAATGAGTATTTTAAGAGGAAGTGGGCCTTAGTTCTATAGGTGGACGCCTTTTCGAGATATCGCCATAAAAATGGACCAGGTGTGACTCTAGAATGCGTTTGTACGATATGGGTATCAAATGAAAGGTGTTAATGAGTATTTTAAAAGGGAGTAATCCTTAGTTCCATAGGTGGACGCCGTTTCGGGATATCGCCATAAAGGTGGGCCAGGGGTGACTCTAGAATTCGTTTGTGCAATATGGGTATCAAACGAAAGGAGTTAATGAGTATTTTAAGAGGGAGTGGGCCTTTCTGGACCACGGGTGACTCTAGACTTTGTTTGTACGATATGGGTATCAAATGAAAGGTGTTAATGAGTATTTTTAAAAGGGAGTGGGCCTTCGTTCTATAGGTGTTCGCCTTTTCGAAATATCGCCATAAAGGTGGACCAGGGGTGACTCTAGAATGAGTTTGTACGATATGGGTATCAAATTAAAGGTATTAATGAGAGTTTTAAAAGGGAGAGGTGGTAGTTGTATATGTGAAGGCGTTTTCCAGATATCGACCAAAATCTGGACCAGGGTGACCCAGAACATCATCTGTTGGATACCGCTAATTTATTTATATATGTAATAGCTGCCAAGATTTAAGGGTTTTTATTTCGCCCTGCAGAATTTTTCATTTTCTTCTACTTAATATGGTAGGTGTCACAACCATTTTATAAAATTTTTTCTAAAGTTATATTTCGCGTCAATAAAACAATCCAATTACCTTAACATATTTCATCCCTTTTTTCGTATTTGGTATAGAATTATGGCATTTTTTTCATTTTTCGTAATTTTCGATATCGAAAAAGTGGGCGTGGTCATAGTCGGATCTCGTTCATTTTTCATACCAAGATAAAGTGAGTTCAGGTAAGTACGCGAACTGAGTTTAGTAAAGATATATCGATTTTTGCTCAAGTTATCGTGTTAACGGCCATGCGGAAGGACAGACGGACGACTGTGTATAAAAACTGGGCGTGACATCAACCGATTTCGCCCATTTTCACAGAAAACAGTTAACTCCATAAAATCTATGCCCCTACCAAATTTCAAAAGGATTGGTTAATTTTTGTTCGACTTATGGCGTTAAAAGTATCCTAGACAAATTAAATGAAAAAGAGCGGAGCCACGCCCATTTTTAAATTTTCTTTTATTTTTGTATTTTGTTGCACCATATCATTACTGGAGTTGAATCTTGACATAATTTACTTATATACTGTAAAGATATTAAATTTTTTGTTAAAATTTTACTTTAAAAATTTTTTTTTTTAAAAGTGGGCGCGGTCCTTCTCCGATTTTGCTAATTTTTATTAAGCGTGCATATAGTAATAAGAGTAACGCTCCTGCCAAATTTCATCATGATATCTTCAACGACTGCCAAATTACAGCTTGCAAAAGTTTTAAATTACCTTCTTTTAAAAGTGGGCGGTGCCACGCCCATTGTCCACAATTTTACTAATTTTCTATTTTGCGTCATAAGTTCAACTCATCTACCAAGTTTCGTCGCTTTATCGGTCTTTTGTAATGAATTATTGCACTTTTTCGGTTTTTCGAAATTTTCGATATCGAAAAAGTGGGCGTGGTTATCGTTCATTTTAAATAGCGATCTGAGATGAGTGCTCAGGAACCTACGTACCAAATTTCATCAAGATACCTCAAAATTTACTCAAGTTATCGTGTTAACGGACGGACGGACGGACGGACATGACTCAATCAAATTTTTTTTCGATCCTGATTATTTTGATATATGGAAGTCTATATCTATCTCGATTCCTTTATATATGTACAACCAACCGTTATCCAATCAAACTTAATATACTCTGTGAGCTCTGCTCAACTGAGTATAATAAAAGAAAAATAAAAATAAAAAAAAATAAATAAAAAATCAAAGATAATCGAAAAAATCAAAAATAATCAAAAGTAATCAAAAACGCCTTTTTTGATTACTTTTGATTATTTTTGATTTTTTTCAATAATCGGAAAAAATCATGATTTTTTTTTCTAATGGTAATCAATTAGTAATTGCTTTTTAGGAAAACAATTGAAATAATCATTGGCCATTAAAATAGGCATCTAATTAATTGATTACTAATGCTAATTCAAATTTAACAGGTCTGGTTGAAACTTACCTAATACCTATCCCGACATAGACAGTACATCAATTGTGATGTGCCCCCACATGACATCAGCCAACGGCTTTGGTCCAAACCTGATGCAACTTTCATTAGTGGATATCGGTAAGAAGAAGTATAAGAAGGAAACCATCGCAGACAAACATACAAATTATTAAAAGAATTTTGTTTTAGACACGTGTGTTATTGTGTGAAGGAGTTCATAAACCAGTGCAGAAGTCTTTCAAATCTGGTTTCGAGCAGAGTGTTTGTTACCATTCTGAGCGAATACACACCGAATTCTAGAAAGAAAAAAAATCCATAAGCTCATAGATACAAATTTGTGGTTGGAGTTCTTAAACCACTACAAAATTTTTTCGCCGTTTGGGGTTCAAAGGAGGAGCAATGCCACCTGATATATTAATAACAATCGGAATGCCTAGCCTTGGTATTGTTATTGTGTTAAATATATACATATGCCGTTTCTCCCTCCATTGTATTTGCTATTCAATGTTTGAATTGACCGATGTGGTGTCATTAAAATATGCACCCATTTATACCCGACAGGAAACAATAGGATCAATCCCCTTTGTACCCATATGGGAACATATGAAGACTAGTCCCTTTTCGGTTCAATAAGGACTCAAATAAGGTCCAGTCGCATTTTTCATGGCAGAAACACAATCGAAGGGTTTGCCAAGCCACCAAATCTATTAGTCGTTAAGTCCTTGTAATTTAGGTTGAGTATAGGGATCCGCTTTGTCTTAAGTAATTCGATTCAATCACCTGTAATCCTTTGTATTTTACTAACTTCGTTGCAGTTTTTTTTGATATTTCTTAAAATGGGCTACATAGATTTCAAACTGACTAATCCCAACTGTACCCGAAGGGGACTAAAGGAAATCAATTATGCCCAAATGTAGACAAAAGAGATCAATCGGAGACCAATCTATTTAGGGATTAATTGCACGATTTTTTGCAGGGATATTATAGGAATTTCTAAACATACGTGCAATATATGAAACACAACTATAACACACACACACATTAGCTCTTATCAGGTAGTAGCACGCACACAAGTCAGTGCTTTCATCCATTTTGGTCAACAGAATTTAGCTTCTAACCAACGAACCGGCAATCAGTCATTTGCTTGGCCACTCATTGTTGCCCATTCTTTTATCATTCCGCTTTCCTCTCCGTCCCTCAATTAATCAATTAGTCAAATGTTCACAGCAATTATTCTATTTTTGTCCTAGGTCCAACGAACAGCGCATGCGTTTCGCCTTTGTTTTCTTGTCAATTGCTCTCTCAGCTCAGTTAAATGAGTGAAAGAGCAATGTTGAGCAGAGTAAAAATCAATTCTGAACAGAAACGGAAATTCTTTAATCAAAACCTGAAAATAAATATGAGGTGGCAAGGTATTTTGGTAAAACAGTGTTGCAAGTTGGAAACATTTTGTATATTTTAGAATTTTTGTTTTAGGTATTTGCAATGAACGAAACATTTTGGAAGTATACAAAGTGGTAAATTTAGAGAAGTGGAAGTTATCGCTAAGTGGAAATACAGCTCGTAACTTTCGCCTGTTAAAGCAGTCCAAAGTCCGTCTTTAGACGAATTGAAAGACGAATAAAAGACTTAAGCTGTTATTTGTTTATCTCACTGTCATTTATGCCATTAGTGCTTGACATCCAAAGTGATTTTGGCCATTGCGAAGCCAGTCACTGCTTCAAGATATCTGAGCTAATTGCCAGCAATAAGGAAGTTCAAGTCTTTCTTCGCCGGTCTCTTCAAACTCAGCGAACGTCTTTTTCTTCCTCTGAAGGTCAGGCAAAACATTTTTATCCGTTGGCCACTCAGTGCAAGCCGTTGGCATTGCAGAAAGGATGATAAATTGAAATCTATCTAAAATCCAGCGAAGAATCATTCTTGCCAATAAATGCTACTTTGGACTAGGTAAAAAATTTAAAAGTAAAGTATCCTATTGATAATTGTGCTCCACAAGTAAGTTATCGTAACCGTCCTGCTCTATGGTACAGAATAATGGACGATGATAACATCAGATGAAGCGGCTCTAGAAGTGTTCGAGAAATAGGTTCTTCGAAAGATTTACGGACCTAGGCGCGTTGGCGACGCCGAGTACCGAAGAAGATTTAATGATGAGCTGTACGAGCTTCACGCAGACAACAACATAGCTGAGCGAATTAAAACGCAGCGGCTACGCTGGCTAGGGCATGTTATCAAAGAGGATAAATATAATAAGAGCCGTCACTCGTTATTTTTTAGGCATTTACTCGATGTTAACTGTGAGGTAGTCGCTACTTTTGTTTTATGGGGGACATTTTTGAATTGCCTTCCATTTATCCATGCGGTGTTGTCACTTTATGCAAACGTGTTTTTTGGAAAGAGAATTAAATAATTAATTAAATACAGTCGGAAAAATAAACACAAATACCCCATGAAAATGTATAGAAGACATTTATAAACATCTCGCCCAAAAAAAAAGTAGTGACTACCTACTACTTTATATCGAGTAAATGCCTAAAAAATAACGAGTGACGGCTCTTATTATATTTATCCTCTTTGATGTTATCCGAATGAAGGATGATAGTATTTTTTATCGAACCACGTCTATGGAAGCAGAGGTAGAGCAGGGTGGACAAGGTGGAAAACCATTTAAAGTCCTCTGGTGTGACTAATTGGCGCTAGTTAGCAGAGCGAAGAAGCGACTGGGCGTCTTATTGGACGGCCACAACCGTTTATACGGTTAAGCGTCAATTAAGTAAGTAAAGTAACGTAAATTGTGTGGAGAACTTTCAAAGTACAACTTCTTGTCAATGGAGATTCCCTGTTGAACTTTTTATCTGACATTGTTTTCCTCGTCAACAATCACGTAAGTAGCTTCCAAGGCGATAATGCGCTATTAGTTCCCTAGCTCAGGAAGCACTTTGTCTTTCCCTTGTTATCTGCAGGGCCCACACTCTCGATTTCTAGCCCAGAGAAGGCATAAGACAACAATTGTACCCTCATAGAATATACGGCATTTCGGTTAGGCTGCTAGACTTACCTTCTCCAACATTAGCTTAAAGGAAATCTTATGATAGGGAGTCGCCTTGTGTTCAGGCTGGAGAATACGCCTTTTCTGAAACTGATCATGATATTTGGCAAGCAGGGAACTCAAATTTATACATGGTATCCTACCGACAACTCCTTTCGCCCTGTCAAAAACTGCTGTGAGGTAGACAAAAAGATACGACGCATCGTTTCTCTTATCCTCAGACTTCTCCAGGATTTGGCGTATCGCGAAAATCTAGTCGACAGAAGAATAACCAGGTCTGAAGCTCCACCGATACGATCCAAAAAGTTCGTTACCTTGGGCTCCATTTGTTCGCCACACATACCACGTTGCATATTATAGCGACATTTTGCTTCTCCTTAGGCAACTAGCGCGGGTTTCGAGATTATTTATCGTGTGTTTTTTCTTAAAACAAGGCATCTATATATCCCTTATCATACCATGATAACTCACACATAAGTACAGCCCGTACCCTGTTAGGTCTTCTAGAAAGTATCATTTTTCAGTGATGGCACGGCCCTTATAATCGAATATATTTCACAGCGGCTATACATGGTGAGTGATATATACATATGCTGCTCTTGCCCGGAAGTATCGGTAAAGCGAAGATTGCTCACAGGGAACATATGGGAGAATCGAGTGAAGAAATAATAAACTATAAACTCCGTGAGTAGTTTTAATGCGTGCACTCTCTTTACGGCATAGAGGATGCCAGAACGCAGTGGTCTGAGTTGATATTTGGAACTCTTAAAGTGCGAAGGCATTTGGGACAATAGTCCAATTGGTGCCGTCGATCACAACACATTGTATCTTATAGTTTTCCTAGATCAGGAGAACGTGATTAAGTTTTCCGTTTTCTTCTCTATGCACACAGTGGTAGACATCGCAAGGCCTGATTGTTTCCATCCATTGGTCCGTCTACCGAATTTCCTTTATGGCTTAGATGTTAGCTTTTCTTTTAAGAGGACATTAAATATTCGGTCATCGATAACTCGCCTTTAAAGTGGTCCGGCCATTCCACGTACATGCTTTCAAATTGGAGTCATGGTCATCACCAAAAAAGTTCTAATCCGAGGCTATCTTGTGTAGTAGTTTCTTATGAGATAGGAACCAAGCCTAGCGTACAACACAGAAGTGTTTACCTGATTACGCGTTTATATATGTAGATGTTTGATTCAAGACACACGACCATTTGCTGCCACAGACCATGGTGAATAGCCGCTTCAAACATCAACATAAACCTAGTAAGGGGGTGTGGCTTCCCCGAACCTCCCTCTTCTTCTCCTGCCCAGAGTGCACGAACGAAAACGTAAAAGTTAGGATGCTGAATGGCCATGCAAGCGGGACTGCTTATCTAGTGGCACAAACACCCCATTAAATCCCTGCACTACGACCTGATAGAAAGTATATGCCCAGAGACCCATACAGCTAAATAGTGGGAATAATACCTAATTGAAAAAATATAAAAACGGTGTATTACTAATGTTTTAAATCAACAAAACAAGCCTTCTTCGGGATTCGTATAGAATCTCTACAGAATGATGTCTGGACTCTTAAGAAATCAGTTAGGGATCTTTTTTGAAGTATAATCGATAACCGATGAGCTGTCGGTAACGCTGTTATCGATAGCAAACTGATAAAACTTCGATAGCTTATCCATAACACACCGATAACTCTTCGATCACAAATCGATAATTCGTCGATAACAAGTCGATTAGCAACGGGCAACTTGGCGATAACTAATCAATTAATCAAAGATAAACCTTTGGTATTAAATCGATAACACACCCATATCAAATCGATAACTTTTCGATAGTAAATCGATATTATTTCGATAACAAACCGATAAATTTTCGATAAAAATTGATAAGTCATTGATGTTTGTTAACTTGCCTACAACACGCCGATAACAAACCGATAATGCATCAAAATAGTTTCTCCATAAAATGTATACGGAAAGTCCAATTTCGATAACAACTTATACTGGCACATGCCGTCTACCTGTCAAATCGTTGTTCTTTTGACTCACGAGCAGTTAATAAGGGAGTTACCGACCATACCTTTTGTGAGTAGTGAGAGATACGAGTTAAGACTATGCGCTCCCATAAAACTTGACAGCAACAACAAAAATTACAAAAACCACAGACAAAAAGGACGTTATCGTAGAAAGAGTAACGAACGACCAATACTAAAGGAGGCAAAAAGCAAAAATGAAGAGCGCTAAGTAGACAAGCAGTGGTAGTTCCTGACACTGCCAGTGCCAGTGTCACGCAGCTTCGAGTGGCAAATTGACATTTTTACAGAATTCAGTATGCGGAAACTAACGGATGAAAAAAAAAGAAAACTGTGCAGTAGCGCATGGATACAAAGGAAAATTGTGATTATTTGAGTGAAAATGGAAAATATGAAATAGTTTAGTGAAAATTTATACGTTTATATGTAACTCAGAATATAAGTTAAGAACTAACAGAAAAGAAAGCAAAAAGTAAAGTTACAAAGTCTTTAGTATTATTTTTCATACGAAGAAAAAAATGTAGAGTGCAGTTGGCAAAGGAGGAGCAGAGAAAACGCACAAGAAAGGTATGAAATAACGAGTAGAAGAGCATGAAAGTTGAGTAGAGGAGCGTGAGAGGGTGGAGTTGTAGAGCGAAACGCCTCACCCCAAAATAAATACAAGAAACAAATTTCGAAAAAAAAAAAGTTTTGAAGCGTACACAGCGACGTTGCTGATATTACGAGTTTGTTCTGATACTTTTTTAATAAGTCACCCCTTCTGCTGCCGTCTGTATACCTTTGCTACTTTCATCAGCCTACGTAGAGCTTGAAGTATAATCGCTAACAGTGCGTGTACTTTTTACACGTTTAGTCCTTTTCGATTCGCTATGCGTGAGTAGTGTGGTGTATGTGTGCGTGTGATATATTTTACGGGAAACTCAAGTGAATAATTAATTTATCGGTTAAGAATAAAAAGAAATTTAGAATTTCAATAGAACACACGCATAGCAACGCTCTTTATTACACAGCAAGAAGTCTACACACATACACTTATACGTCTAATCCATTAAAAAATGGTAACGATGACTTCAGAGATGGACAAAACTCAAACTTCAATTGCCATGGCTGTTAAGTCTGCTGGTGTTGCTGATAATGTTGTTGTTGTGAGTGAGAATAGTTCACAAACAGCAGCAGAGGAGTCAATCCAGCACGCTGACGATGGTGGGACCGTCGTGACAGCAAAGACATTATCATTAGCCGTGAAGCCTTTTGAGTTGTCAAATGTAACAATTTCTATTGATTTGGCAAGTGACGATGAAGATGATGAGGCGTTGTCGGTAGATGCAACAACAGATGCAGTGATAAATACAACAGCAAAAGCACCCACCATACAAACAACAAGCACGTCAGCAGCAGAACAAACAACGCCCAAAACGGTGAACACGCCAACGCCTAATACACCTACAACAATAATTGCATGTGCAACTGAGTCTGCAACAACAAAAATTGCTGAAAATACAGCAAGCTCACCTACTATTACCACCGAAAAAACCACCACCACACTAGCCAACAAGGCTGAAAGCTCCGCACCACTTTTTGCAACTGCTGCAGCTTGTGATAACAATAACAGCATCGTCACAAAATCAGCAGCACAAGTAACCGTTAAATCGGCATCCACCAGTCAATGTGTCACTACCAATGTCATGAGCACGGTCACCGAATCCATGAGTAAGACTGCGTTCATTACCACTGCAGCAGCGTCTCCTACATCACCAGTCTTAGTGTCAGCGCTCACAGCAAAAGTGAATTTCAATGTGGGCACCAACAGCACAACTACCACCGCAACCACAACCACCAATATAAGCAATAACACGTGCACAACTAGTACGAATAGCACCAACAGTAGCGTAACCAGCATGTCTGCGCCGCCAGCTGCCCCAGGTGGTGTAGCTGGCAATAATGGCAATGGCACAAATAATAATGCCAGCGGTGCCGGTTTTGGTGTGGGCAGCACTAGCCATAGCTATCATCATTCGCATCATAATCAACAGCAACAACAACAGCAAGGTAATCAGCATAGTAAATCGTCAGCCGGTAGTGCTAGTGGCAGTAGTGGCGGTGCGGATGGCTCACACACAATATTGCCTGGTGCGGCGAAGGCTCAGGCTTTAAACATGCCCACAATAGGAAATCAGACACAACAGCGTCGCAATGAAGATGCACCCAATATTATGGTATACAAAAAGGTAATTAAATATTTTTTTTTTTGTGTGTTTTCTTACATAAACGAGATGGTGGGTGTGCTGAGAGCAAAGCACTACACAGTCAGCATTTTTAGGATTCATTGAAAGAGGGTTTGGATATAAATATTCTTCACAATAAAAACACGACTCGGATCTAACTTAAGATTGTGATTAAAAAAATTTTAACCAATCCTACTATGCTGCCGGAGGCTATCAGGTGAGTTCTGGTGTCATCGGCGTGCCTTCTGCTGGGGTTTAGATCTAAGGAAAGGCATGACGAGGTACCCCTTTCCCAGTTTCCTCTTTGCGTGACGGAATGCTTGCCATCCTCATAAGAAGGAAATTTTGGCTAGCTCTGTTTGAAATGAAATGTCTGGGCTCCAGCTCCTACATAAATCGAGGATAATGAAATGAAGGAGTAAAAAAGCAGCATTGTTGTTATTGTGATAAAGACACTCCCCGAAGGTTTTGGGGTAACAAGCCCATTAAGGTACTATCCCAACCATCTAGCGAACGATTCAGTATGAGCACATAAAACCTTCTAGGCCATGCCGTGCTCCCACCTTCCAGATCCATGAGGAACTTGGAGTCGCCACAGCCTCGGCTGCTACAGAAACAGGATTCGCCACGGTAAGCTGAGGTCCACAATTGGCTTGGAGAAGCTATACATTGCGCTGGCAACCACTTAAAATTATTTTAGTCGCTTCTTACGATAGGCATACCTGCCGCGGGTATATTTCAAGCACCCTTATCAGCTGGGGGTGCACGTTATGGTGTTCAATCTCCTCAGCGTTTTCCAAGCGAAGTTTGCTTTCATTAACATTGGATGCTATACGGTTATATGTATGATCCCAGGACAGGAAGTTTACGTAGGCCTGGCATCGCCTAAGTACGGGACATAGTGCCTCGACCACACCACTTTCTCTGGACAGAAATATTTTGTCCATTTATATAAAGGAAGTGCTTAAAATTTTTATACTCAGTTGAGCAGAGCTCACAGAGTATATTAAGTTTGATTGGATAACGGTTGGTTGTACAGGTATAAAGGAATCGAGATAGATATAGACTTCCATATATCAAAATAATCAGGATCGAAAAAAAATTTGATTGAGCCATGTCCGTCCGTCCGTTAACACGACAACTTGAGTAAATTTTGAGGTATCTTGATGAAATTTGGTATGTAGGTTCCTGAGCACTCATCTCAGATTGCTATTTAAAATGAACGATATCGGACTATAACCACGCCCACTTTTTCGATATCGAAAATTTCGAAAAACCGAAAAAGTGCAATAATTCATTACCAAAGACAGATAAAACAATAAAATTTAGTAGGTGAGTTGATCTTATGACGCAGAATGGAAAATTAGTAAAATTTTGGACAATGGGCGTGGCACCGCCCACTTTTAAAAGAAGGTAATTTAAAACTTTTGCAAGCTGTAATTTGGCAGTCGTTGAAGATATCATGATGAAATTTGGCAGGAACGTTACTCCTATTGCTATATGTACGCTCAATAAAAATTAGCACAATCGGAGAAGGACTACGCCCACTTTAAAAAAAAATGTTTAAAGTAAAATTTTAACAAAAAATGTAATATCTTTACAGTATATAAGTAAATTATGTCAACATTCAACTCCACTAATGATATGGTGCAACAAAATACAAAAATATAAGAAAATTTCAAAATGGGCGTGGCTCCGCCCTTGTTCATTTAATTTGTCTAGGATACTTTTAATGCCATAAGTCGAACAAAAATTTACCAATCCTTTTGAAATTTGGTAGGGTCATAGATTTTATGGCGTTAACTGTTTTCTGTGAAAATGGGCGAAATCGGTTCAAGCCACACCCAGTTTTTATACACAGTCGTCCGTCTGTCCTTCCCTAGGGCCGCTAACACGACAACTGGAGCAAAAATCGACATATCTTTACTGAACTTAGTTCACGTACTTATCTGAACGCACTTTATCTTGGTATAAAAAATGAACGAAATACGACTATGACCACGCCCACTTTTTCGAAGTCGAAAATTACGAAAAATTAAAAAAATGCCATAATTCTATACCAAATACGAAAAAAGGGATGAAACATGGTAATTTGATTGGTTTTTTGACGCGAAATATAACTTTAGAAAAAACTTTGTAAAATGGTTTGACACCTACCATATTAAGTAGAAGAAAATGAAAAAGTTCTGCAGGGCGAAATAAAAAACCCTTGAAATCTTAGCAGGAATACTGTTCGTGGTACTATATATATAAATAAATTAGCGGTATCCAACAGATGATGTTCTTGGTCACCCTGCTCCACATTTGGGTCGATATCTGGAAAACGCCTTCTCATATACAACTATCACCACTCTCTTTTAAAACTCTCATTAATACCTTTAATTTGATACCAATATCGTACAAACACATTCTAGAGTCACCCCTGGTCCACCTTTATGGCGATATCTCGAAAAGGCGTCCATCTATAGAACTAAGCCCCACGCCCTTTTAAAATACTCATTAACACCTTTCATTTGATACCCATTACGTATAAACATATTCTAGAGTCACCCCTGGTCCACCTTTATGGCGATATCTCGAAAAGGCGACCACCTATAGAACGAAGGCCCACTCCCTTTTAAAAATACTTATTAACACCTTTCGTTTGATACCCATATTGTACAAACGCATTCTAGAGTCACCCCTGGCCCACCTTTATGGCGATATCTCGAAAAGGCGACCACCTATACAACTGCCACCACTCCCTTTTAAAACCCTCATTAATACCTTTAATTTGATACCCATATCGTACAAACAAATTCTAGGGTCACTCCTGGTCCACCTTTATGGCGATATCTCGAAACGGCGTCCACCTATGGAGCTAAGGATCACTCCCTTTTAAAATACTCATTAGCACCTTTTTTTTTTGATACCCATATTGTACAAACACATTCTAGAGTCACCCCTGGTCCACCTTTATGGCGATATCTCGAAAAGGCGACCACCTATAGAACTAAGCCCCACGCCCTTTTAAAATACTCATTAACACCTTTCGTTTGATAGCCATATTGTACAAACACATTCTAGAGTCACCCCCTCCACCTTTATGGCGATATCTCGAAAAGGCCCTAAATGGCGTCCATCTATGGAACTATGGCCCACTCCCTCTTAAAATACTCTTTAATACCTTTCATTTGATACACATGTCATACAAACACATTCCATGGTTACCCTCGGTTCATTTTCCTACATGGTTATTTTCCCTTATGTTGCCACCATAGCTCTCAACTGAGTATGTAATGTTCGGTTACACCCGAACTTAACCTTCCTTACTTGTTTTATTTTATTTTTATTTTCTCCTTTTGTTCGTTTGACACGGCGTACATAGGTAGATTTTCAAGTTTTAGGCGGCCAAAAATATTTGATTGCCTATATCTTCTTAAAACTGTTCAATAAATGAAAAATTATAAAAATTTGTGTAATTAATCGGTCATATTAAAAAAATAGATTTTACACTGTGTAAAACTAAAAAATACCTGCGCAGTGAGGCTATCTTTCTTGTTGTACAGCAAGAAGTGTAATAACTTAGTTCTGTCTTTATCTAGGGTAAATTTTTAATTGGTTTTATGAAAAATTATAATAATTTGTGTAACTAATCGGTTATATTAGAATATACATTACACTGTGTAACACTAAAAAATAGCTAAATTTAATGCAGTTGGCAAGCTAATTGTGCCAAGTAGCATGTTCAAAACTAATATTCACTTGGACGGACTTGGAAACATAACAAAACTGGTTTCGAACACCAAAAAAAAAAAAAAATTAAAAATTTTTTTAACATCCTAAATAAAATAGGTTCTTTATCAATTTATAACTTTTAAAAATCACAAACACCATTAATAATGTTAGTATTTACCCGAAATATCAGAATCCATCACAACTACTCAATTCAATTGTTTTGAAACTTAAAATATTCACGTTAAAACATGCGATTTCACATAGGTTAAAAAAAAACTATAACACGCGTTTCAGAAATAGCTAAATTCCGATTACTCGACAGCTAACGCCAGGTATGCGATGGATGGGAAGGGCTAGAATTATTGTTCACCTGCCTATTCTTAAGCTGTGGAAGTGCTTTTTTTGTAATTGTGGCAAATTTCAGAAATTCAATTATGGCCGCCTAAATGTCTAAAATCTACGTACGTGCGGCGCCTTAATCTGTGAAGTTTCATGTTTATAGCTCAATGAGAAGTTACTCTTAAATCCATTGCAAGATTTGTATGAAAAGCGGACAAACATTCAACCGACCTAATATAAAGGAATTAAAATTTGTTCTCTCGAAGTAATTCTAGTTGCTTTCATTGTTAAATTACGATGCCTGCACTTGACCTGATCTTGGTAAAAGTTAGGCTAAAAGCCGTGTGTGAGAATTTACATTGGTCTAACCAGAAATTCCATAATTTTTCTTTCTTAAGCCACTTTCTTTAAAACATAAAGTCAAGCTTCACATTACTCACATCCGCAAGACGCTTTTATTAGAACAATTAGGACTGTGATATAAACTGTAAGATTTAATAATTTAGGTGTAAAGTTTTAATGTTAAAAATATATAATTATGTACAATATAGAATTTTTTTGTCGCAGACGTAAAAGCCTCATTATCGTTTAAGCTTACAATGAACTTATAAAGTGTTATATTTCTTTAGAGTCAATTTATTGTTTACTTTTTAGTTAATTTTATTAACCAAAATAATAAAAGCTTATTTTTAAAAAAGTTTTTTTTTTCTTCAATTTTATTTTTTACTTTTTAGTTCGTTTTATTAACAAGTAATAGAAGCTTGTTCTTAGAAAAGCTTTAAATATAAGTAAAGGAGGTGAAACAAAAACACATATTTCAGTTACATCTGCGTATAATGCGGATTGGAATTTATTTGTACACATTTTATGCGCAGCAACTTCAGAGGTGTATTCAAAGTTTAAAGCATAGTAAATATAAGTATTGAAGTCATGAGCCTGGGCATTCGCGCAAAAATTGCATGGCGCCAGCGCCAATGCGGTGCCAGCTCAATGGTAGCTCATTGACGAAATGACTCCAAGCGAATTTTTGACGCTACTTAGTAGTGAGTGCGTAGTACATTTTACTTGCGCTATTGAGTGAAACGCCTTTTGTGTGTCAGGCACGAGTTTGGTGTTATTGGCGCTACTGGCAATGATGACACTGAGCTGTTGACGGTAGCGCTGGTAGTTCAGATTTTGAATCAGAGAAAGAATTGATGACCCGTGTAAATTATTATGGCTTTGGCCGTGTAAATTATTATGGTGTATTTGTATATTTTAGATTTAATGCACAATTAATATATGTGTGTTTGAGCGGCCAAATAATAACAGTAGTATTGCTAAAGTGCTGCTTAGTTGATGGAATGTCGCTAATTTCCTAGCGATGATCAGCAGATTGTCAATATTTCGTTCAACGGACGCGCGAAATTGCCACATCTGCTCAAATTTTCCATTCTTGATTTAACTTAAGCTGTTATGCCAATATTTTTCAGCCAGCTTTTTTCAAATAGGTAATTTTTCCAAAAGCAAAATAAATTACAGAAAATATTACAGAGTTAAACAGCCTTAAAAATTCAGCTATGTTGGTTATACACAGAAATACAACAGAGGGTTGTGTCTCCGCTTTTCGGAAGCGTTGAGATTCACCACGCGTGACACACGTGATTCACCACGTCCAAATATGACAATCCACGGATAGGTACCGGCGGGTTTGTATGGGACTTAGGCTGTTATGCCAAAGTAAATACAAATCTTTACCGATAACTGTGTTATCGATTAATTTATCGAATTCTAACAAAGTAATATTGCATTGTCATCGGAGTTATACATGTGTGCAAAATTTCAGCTCAATCGGACACCGGGAAGTGTATCAAATTTAACTTGCAAGATTCCATTACAGACAACAAAAGTGAAACTAAATAAAAGCTTATAAAAATGTGCAAATTGGAGCATTGTCTATTTTCAGCCAGTATTTTCTAAACGGTTTTATTTAGGTTGACTTGACAGGCTGGCTGGCTGGTTGGCACAAATTTTGTAATTGAAATTTAAGTAACTTCCCGATAAGCTACAAGCTTGGGACTTAGAATATAGTCCAAACCCGATGACAATGCAATAATAAGAAAAAAAAACTCCAATAGGTGGCGCATGGATCGAAATATTTCAAAAATCGTATTTGTGGTCCGATTTGGTTCATATTTGGAACACATAATACATACATAAATAGAAAGCGACCTATGAACAAAAATCGCCACTAGGTGGCGCAAGGATCGAGATATTCAAAAGAATCGTATATGTGGTCTGATATGGCTCATATTTGGAACAAATATTACATACAGTCCGGTAGAAGTGACATCAAAATATTTTGGAGTTCGAGGAGGGACAAACATACGTGGCGCAGAGTCGAGTAAAGTCTTTGGAAGGATTATGTATTGAGGCCTTAGATTGTAATAAATTGTCAGGAAAGATTCCTTTTAGTAATGAGTCACTAAATGAACTAAATAGAATGGGAAATAATAGGCAATTAAATAAAGACTAAAAACTTGAAAATAAAATAATTAAAAAACAAATTTTTAAGTTAAACGGTTTTATTGAAAACAATACTTACATGAAGTAATAATAATACTAAAAGCTAGTACTAGTCATCACACTCCTCATCAGTCTAGGGCTAAAGACGTTGGGCGCGTGAAATTTCTAAAAATGTGAGGCGTAGCATAATCTTATTAAGGTTCAGTTGGTTTTACTTATTACTATCAATAGAAATTTGAAGCGTCCAACGCTTTAATTTAATTGTCTGATCAACGCCCTAGATTAATGAGGAGTGTGATGACTAGCTCCTAGGACGTACCTAATTATTTTCTAGCTTTTAGTATTATTATTACTTCATGTAAGCAATGTTTTCAATAAAACCGTTTAACTTAAAATTTTCTTTTTTAAATTGTTTTATTAAAACTGCAGATCATCGGTCCCATGGAAGACTAACACTATTTCAGTTGTTCATGTGCATAGTTCCTTTTTAGGGTGGAAGACTACCTGTTTGCATGGTAAAAATATCATAAAAATTTATTTTTCGCTGTTTTGGGACGAATATCTCAGAAGTCAGAAACAAGAAAGTTACTCGTAACACGACCCACCCCCTTACATCTTCAAAATCTATACTACTTATAAAAAAAAGTCATTATATGTCTATTTAATGTCATAACCCCGCACAAGAAGCTTCGCGTTGAAAACGGTTTTTTGTATTTTAAAGCTTAGCTATGTGAGATGGTTTGTGTGAAGAAATCTATAAAATGTGCGTGGCAAATTGCTAAAATGTAGTAAAAAACATAAAGTTGTAAATATAATAGCTATAAATCGCAACGAATCATTAGATTTGTATATTTCTTACTTGCAATCAAACTTTGAGATATTTTATTTCGTTCTGCTTTGAAGCGAATAGTTGATTACTTTTTATGTTTGTGTGTGTGTTCGTTGTCAACCATTCGTTCAAACATTTTTTCGGCGAGAGGTTTTCGCCGCATCAATCAAATGCATTTTCATTCACTACACTTAGCCGATTTCGTTAAAACCAATAAAGTGTTCCTTTAAAGTCTATTTCGTGAACTGGATCAGAGACCGATTAATTCTAAAAACTCAGATTTAGGACGCGGCTGCCTAATAACTTCTAGCCTAGATTACGAGGTACTTAGGACACTCTTTTCCTGGGTAATGGACTAGGGAACGATCTGTGAGAAATCATACAATATATGACGCGATTTTTTTGACAAAATTTTTTTCAAAGAGCGGACTGCTAGAACTTTGGATAGAGAAAAAGAAAGAAAGCAAAAACTAGAACAAGATAGAGTGATAGAATGAGATAAATATAGAGATAGAGGAAGCGGAAAGGGAACAGAAAGAGGGAAGGAGATAGAAAGTCGGAGAGGGATAAAGAGAAGCAGAGAAATAGAAAGTGAGAGGAGGAGAGAATAAAAGAGAGAGGATAAGGGAGGTGAGGAGAGAGAGAGGGGAGTAAGAGATGAAAACTTCTTAAATGTAATTCAGATAAATCAAGGGTTAGGCAGAGCAACATGTGCTGGGTCAGCCAGTATTTTATGAAATACTACCTGCGATGATCGGCCTGTTACATCACATATAGCCAACTTCACGTCTTCTTGTTGTACAATTTATTTCTTTCTGAAGCCTTCTGCTTCATTTATTTTTACTTCCAAATAAAACATTATTTTTTATGTTTGCTTATATGAATAAACTACATTTTCGGGGGTTAGGGGGCTTATAGAATATACACGCGGCAGGTATGGCTGTCGTAAGAGGGGACTAAAATATTTGATTAGAAGGGATGTGTAGTGCAACCCTTTCAAGGGGTTGCTTATAGCTTCACCAACCCAATTGTCAACCTCACCTACTCGTGAGGACTCCTGTTTATTTAGCACCCAAGGTTCTGGCGAGTAGGCATGTCCTTGAAGGTTCAATGTGGTTCTATTAAATCGTTCCGGATATGGTCGGCCTCAATGGTGCTTATTGCCGGAAAGGCAAAGGACCAACAACATAGATAATACTCTCCAAAGCCTCCAGGGAGTGTCTTTATCGCAACTACACAACATACGATCAGGTTTTTGTATGTTATGCTGGGTAGGAACAACAATAACTAACCATGAAAGTGAATTGCTTTTGCAAAGCGGGGATTGCCCAATTGGTTGAAACTGTATTGAAGCATTTTTTACAAGCAATTTTATAATTTTTTTATTTACTAATAAAGGCTATGGTAGCGAATGGAAAATGATGCACCGACTCAGAAAGTATTCTTATCGGAACCAGCCCACGAAAGCAGGGGAAGAGGTCAGCCCTCGCTGTGCTAGAAGGACCATTTAGAAGGCGACTTGAGCAATTTGTTGGACGGTAAACCCCGTTTAAACAGTTAAGAGCCAATTAAGAAAGAAGAAAGCGTTTGGTCGAAAGCTTTTAACAGGTCGAGTGCCACTAGAAGTGTCCAGTTACAATGTGGAAATCTGGACTAAAGGCGTTTGTGGCATTTGGTTCAATGGTAGTTAAAATATTTTTTTATTAAAGTAAGGTTATGAACAGTATATTATTCTCTATAGGCGGAAGGTGGGATTTCGGGTGACTGGTAACTGCCCTTGGATTCAGTAGAGATAACATTTTGCTGTCTATTTTGATACTTCAGAAATGTCAAAGTAACTCTCACACAGCCAAGGTGTACACAATCGGCATGGCACTGCCTGCTACCTGGGCCTATGGAGGCATTCTCATCCCATCATATGTTTTGTGTTTCAAGCTCTTTATTTACATTATGTTCTTTAATCTCTATATAGATGGAAGCAATTATCGAAAGAATGCAAGCAGAATCAACTGGTGTAGTGGTGCGTACCGTCAAAGCGTTTATGAGCAAAGTTCCATCAGTGTTTACCGGTGCAGATTTGATTGCTTGGATAGTGAAGAATTCTGATGTCGAAGACGTAACAGAAGCGTTACATTTTGCTCACTTACTTGCCTCGCATGGATATATTTTTCCAATCGATGATCATCAGTTGACAGTGAAAAATGATGGAACATTTTATAGGTGAGTTTTTAACCTAAATGCATACATTTTTAATTGAACAGTTTGAATGTGTGACACACAGTGAGAGATGTATTCTAGGTGACGCTCACCGATCACTAAAAGCGCGTATAACGCTATTAGATCAGCAAAAAGATAGCACACTTTTAGGCGCAATATGTTCAAAAAGGTTGTTTAAGAGTTTCGTTGTTCTTAGGCCCGGTTTTCAGTAGTTAGTTAAGCTAAGCTTAAACTAAGTTTGCTTAAACTCTAGTCAAATTCAAACTCCAGTTAAACTACTGAGACATTTTTCACTCACAGTTTAAGGCCGTCTTCGGGGTAGGCTTTTTAATTTGTAGATACAACAGCTGGATTATAGTTCTCCAGTTGATATCCAACTTCATTCTCCAATCACTATCCAACCTTTGAAAAATTTTGTAAAATTTATAGTTCTCGAGTTGATCTCCAACGTCATTAGCATTTTTAAATTATTATCCAACCTTTGAGAGATTTTGAGAATTGTACAGTTCTCAAATGAATATTCAACACGTTTTTTATTTTATTTTCGTGAAAATACTGTAATATTGGAATCTTACACTTGAGTCCAGTTAAAGAACCACAAGTTGGGAACTATCATTTTTTCAACTTAAGTAATAGCATTTTGCGCTATATAAAAAAATCCCTCTTTTGCTGAGTACACTATGATTCCCAAGTTGGGCCACTGATTCGTACCAACTCTTGAGATTTTAAGGGTATTGTAACCAATTTACTTGCAAATCCTCTTATTTGCAACCTTCTGCTAAGTTCGAATCACTAAACTGTTGAATAAATAACTCCAATATTTAATAATGCAAAATGGCCTTTATTAAAGTACTTCACAATAAATAACTTTACTATTGCCCGACAGATAGCGTGCTTAATCGAAAACTGATTTAAGCGCCTCTACTATTACTGCCTTTTATACTCTTTGATTTCCTCGTTGCATCTTCTAGGCGCTTCTGTTCTAGAATCTACTAGTTGGTTATCTGTTATAATTATAACTACAGATGTACGTGTACAGCTCGTGTATTTGTGAGCGACATTTCCCCAATTATAATTGCATATCTCAAATAAGATATCTGCATGTGTTTGTGCGTTGTGTATGTGTAGACCTAATGATTGAATTATTGATGTGCAAGCAAGTCACTGTTTAGCATCGGCTTAGAGATGGCAGTACCCTTAGTGTTGCTAATATTCGTAACAGTATGCTAGTTATCAGCATGAGATCTAATCGTCCTCAAACCCTAATGCTTGTTGGGTATATTCGACGGCATTCCTAGCGAAGGCAAATCACCGATAGGTTAACTAGAGTTTAACCCTGCCAGATCGGCCGCTTAAGCTCAGCTTACAGTAGACTGAAAAACTACAGAATAAGTTTAAGCTTAGTTTAACTAACAAACTCAGCTGGACTTGTACTGAAAACTGAGCCTTATTGTCATCTAATTATTTCCTTTCATTTCAAAGATTTCAAACACCCTACTTTTGGCCATCAAATTGCTGGGAACCCGAAAATACAGACTATGCTGTGTATTTGTGTAAACGTACAATGCAAAATAAAACAAGATTAGAATTGGCTGACTATGAGGCGGAAAATTTAGCAAAATTACAAAAAATGTTTTCACGCAAATGGGAATTCATTTTTATGCAGGTTAGTGAATGAAACTATTTTTCTTTTTTTAACTTTTTACATTTAACTTTTATTTTCTAACCAACAGGCGGAGTCACAAAGTAAGGTGGCGAAAAAACGTGATAAGTTGGAACGCAAAGTCTTAGACTCTCAGGAGCGCGCTTTCTGGGATGTGCATCGCCCAATGCCTGGTTGTGTTAATACAACAGAAATCGATATAAAGAAAGCATATCGGCGCGGTGGTCATGGGTCTGGCACATCCGGTGGTGCCGTGGCAAAGAATCCTGTTGAACAGGTGACACGTGTTATTGCGTTACGGAAGCAGAAGCTTGAGCGGCGTACAATTAAAGTGTCAAAAGCAGCAGAGGCGTAAGTTATACAGAAATGTCTTATGAAATCTTGACCCTATAGAGCTTCTAGTGTTTTTAAAAAGGATAAAATTATTTTATAACATAAACCCTGTTACTCAACAGAGTGCTAATTTTGAGATGGTGTTGCCCTGGTAACACTTAATTTAGAATAAGTTTTTAATCGTTTTGTGATTCAATCAAGACCGAACTGCTGAAAGGATTTCGATGTAATTTGACACAGAGATAGACAAGAGTGGGTTGTTATATTTTATACAGTGAGGGGTGGGGTCTTTTACCACTTGTGCAAAGTAGCTTTTTAATTATTTCTGGCCATTATAACTTCAGTATATTGACTTTGAAGAGCGTATACAGACTTTATAGAAGTATTACCGTTTTGGGATAGTTTGCGGATAGATCCTTCTTGAGTATGAGCTATAAGTGAGCCATGTTTCATAGAAATAAGGTCAGCCATAATTTCGTTCAAAAGTTGTGGTGTGATTGAGTCACAAACATCTGGTCGTACCGACAGCGAAACATCCAGATATTTATACACCTCAACATGTATAGTTGATGATTCATACGAGTATATGTAGATTAGGATTTACGGGAGAATTTCAGACTCATTCCGGCACTATTTCCCGAATATTTCACGGATGTTTGGGGTCGAGTAAATTTTTCGGTTATTCTTCAAATCATTGCGGAGCTATTTCAGGGTGGGCCATATTGGGATGAGTTTTTTGATGAATTCGCGGCTCTTTGGCCCAGTTTCGGATTATGTTCTGGAAATTTTCTAGATTGCTTCATGGCAGTTAAGAGACAGTTTAAGGATTGTTTTAAGGTCCTTTTTGCGGCTATTTTAAGATTTTTTGGATTTCTTCGGAACCGTTTTGGGATTATGACACAGATCTTCTCGGGAATCATATCGAAATGATATCGGGATATTTTTGAACTTTCGCCGAATCATTGCGGGAGGGTTTTCTGAACTATTTCGAGAACATTTCGTAAAAAAATTGTTTAAGCGAAATATATCGTTCCTGCTATGAATTATTACGCGTTTATCTCCGGACTCTTTCGCGGTTGTGTGTGCTATATTTTCGCGATGATCGCGGGATTGTATCAATAATATTTTCTGAACTATCTCGGGACTCTTTTCAGGATTATATCCATCTTATTTAACATAGTATAATATCTTTGATCATTCCATTAGAGTTGTGCTTCATGGGGAGGCCTAATTTTATAATAGGTTTAGATTTTCTGATAAGGTTAGTTTTTACTGGCCGTCCAAAATGTTTGCATATGTTAATGATTACTAATTACCCACTTTATTTCTTGTAATCCAGTCTGGTTTCCTACTACGAGCAATACAATGAGTTCGATTACTTTATTACATTACCAGAGTTGCCCAATCCTTGGCAAACCGATAGCACAGAAATGTGGGATGCGGAACGTAACTCGTAAGTATATTAATTGAAATACCTATGGACGTATGTATGTATGTTTATTGTGTTCACCGAGTAACCTGAACAGTCACATACCACAACTCCAAATTATGAAAAATTTACTAAGGAGGGATTTAAAAATTTTTGAGAGCTATTTCAGCTAAACTTCCCATCAATCTGCACAGTATCCTGCTGATATTTTGTTATGAACGTAATTTCCATGGTGGTCTATGATATTTCATAAATAGGTTGTCAATGCCATTTGCTTAATTTGACATAGTTAGGAAGCCTTGATCAGCCATCACTTTCCAAAGGAATAGAAAAATCTGATTTGAATCTATTTAGGCTTGGAATTATCTAGGGATCCTGTCAATTCATGTATCCACCAGGTAAACAGAGTTAAAGTCGTATTGTTTCCAAACCCGGGGAAGCTCGATCGACTGCCTTCGTCGTATCGAACAAATAGCCTCAATTATTTCGTTTTAAAGGACATGGACACAAGTTTTTATCAGCACATACCAGAAAGTCAAACTAAAGAAACTTCCTCTATATGGGAATCAATTTGCCCCCTTTAGAGATTATCAAGAGATTAATATTAGCGGCTACCGTTTACATAGAGACGAGTTCTTTTCTCTGCCGATCCAGATTCTGTTTAAATTCATTGCGGTTATCTCGAAAAAAGGCATACCAGTCGTTTAATATTGTTCTGATGACCATTTTGAGCTCCGCTTCCTTGGTCTGCTATCTTAAGGACACACGCAAGTAATCACTTATTTGAGCAAACCCCACAGGACGGTTTGTTTCGGCACAACAGGTGCTATGAGAACGGCCTATGTTGATGCACCTAGTGCCTTAGGAGGAATACGTCCCTTCGCTTTTGTTATAGAGAAAGATCGCGTACTTGAAAATTTTTAGCAGGGTATGCCAACAAAGAGAATCATCCTCGTGCGTTTTAGTCTCAAACAACTAAAATAAAACAAAAATCAGGTTAGGTTCCCGGCATAATAAGCTGCTAAGCAGCGTTTTTCGTCAATAACATTTCTGTGGGCTAATCACCACGTGCCACTACATTCTACGATATAACAGAAGTAACCTAAGTCTATCCGATTGCTCAAGCCTTATCCTTTTTACATTGACAAATGAATGGCTGTTCCATTTCTTTACGATAACGGTTATCTCACCATATGGAGGCTCTCTTGTATAAATGGTGTCCGTGATGTGGACTAAAATGCTCTAGAAGGTACTTAAATACATTAAAAGTCTACACATACAGTAACATCGCGTGGAACCATAAGCTGTATTAGGCGGCAAGTGTCGAGGAACATGCGCAAGTGGTAGAAAAATGCTCATAGAAGAAAATATATAAATTAGGTCGTCATTGGCAACAGATTTAGGAAGGGGAGCTATAGGAATAAATGGCTGATCTTATTATGTTAGGTTAGGTTAGGCTGAACTGGCCGGTCCATGAGGACCTCACATAGACTGAATGAGTCCGTAGTGTTGCCATAAGTTTCTTTTAACGACCAAACTGAAAAACCCTATCAAAAACTAGGACCTATGTTATAAAATAACGAAGCAAGCTTCAAGGGATGCGCCTTTTTTAGCTAGTTCATCCGCTTTTTCATTCCCATCTATTCCCAAATGCCCTGGGACCCAATATGGATGTATGCGTCTCCCTGTCCCGATTCTCTCCAGGGACTGCTTACACTCTAATACGCATTTAAATGCTGTGCTATGCGATATTATTGCCTTAATTGCTGTTTGACTGTCAATATAAAAGTTAACACGATTGCAGCTTGGGCTATTTTCTTCCAGGGTTTCTACTGCTTTGGTTACGGCTAATATTTCCGCTTGGAAACGCTACAGTAATCCGGGAGCCTGTAGGATCTGTTTATTTCCGGATAAGCATAGTATACCGCAGACCCTACTCCTTCCATTACTTTGGAACCATCTGTGTACACATGTATCGCCTCGTCCGCCATTTGAGCACACCTGCGCCAACCGTCCACCTCTATTGTGGCCTTAAGATCGCCCTCGAAGCGCAGATAGGCAGTCAGGTAGTCCGTTCGTATTGTCATTGATGACGCTATACTACTATGGACGTATGGTCGGCGCTCAAGCTGCCCGAGGCACCGAGCCTGGTTGCAGTTGTTCACGCTATGCTCTTTGCTACCAGGCCTACAGGTGGAATGTGCAGAATGGCATACAGTGCAGCCGTCGGGGTTGTTTTCAGGGCTCCCGTAATGCTATGCATTGATAGTCTGCATACCCCCTCTAATTTTTTGAGGTAGATTGTTTTTTGTGTGTCTTTCCACCAAACAAGAACTCCATAGTATAGAATAGGGCTTACAATCGCTGTAAAACCCCAATGAGAAGGAGAGGGCGATAAGCCCCACCTACACCCCAGCATTGTTTTACATGCATAGAGTGCCGTTGAGGCCTCCTTCACCCTCTCCTCCACGTTGATCTTCCATGACAGCTTACTGTCTAGGATGATTCCTAGATATTTTATGCAAGGTTTCTCCTGTTCCCTCCTAACTTACGCCTGATCCAATTTGGGACCTTGTACCTCTTTATAAACAAGACCATATCCGTCTTCTCCGCGTTGACTTTCAACCCGACATTTGATGCCGAGGTATGAATATCCCGAAGCACCCGGTCCATCAAAGAGCTAATGGTTGGAAGGCAAGTCCAACGCTCTAAAGACAAGCCTTCATTTAATGGGAGTACCTATCTACTACAGTTATCAGATTTCAAATCACCAAGTATGGTAGCTCCTAGAAAACTTCTAGTTTTAATGCAGAGGAATGTAGTTTTATAACATAAGCTTGGTGCTTGGTTCTGATAACACTATGGATACACTCAGTTCAAATGTTTAAACTAACTTAAATAAAGCAAGTAAAAACGGGACTGTCTTCGGCTGTGCCGAAGACTTCATACCTTTCATGAATGGGGCTGAACAATAATCTTATCCCGCTCGTAATCTCCGAATAATCGGATGTATAAGATAAGAAATATATAGTGAACAGATCTACATACCTTAACGATTTTTAAGATAAATATAAAATAAAAAATAGGTAGGTACTTTGTGTGAGGATGCAAAGTTTCAGGTTTTTTGTGGTCTGCGTGTAAAAACTATGACTACGAATAACGTATTTCAACAATATATGACGTTAACGTAACTATTTGATGAAATTTGATGAATTTTGAAGCTTCTAGCCGTAAAAAGGGGGCAAAAATTAGAGTTTATATGGGGTATATAATATATATATCACCGATCTCTATGATTTTTTCAGACAACAATATATGCTATATACGTAAGCATTCGTTGAAATTTGAAGCCTCTAGCTCTTAAAATAGGGCAGTAATTACGAAAAGTTCCTTATCTGAACAATCGGTTGTGAGGGATATATACTATATATACGACCGATATCATCAATTTTTTCAGGCAACAATACGTGCAATATACGAAAGTATATGGTGAAGTTTGAAGCTTCAATCTGTTAAATTGGGTAAGATATTACAAAAATACTCTTTTTCTGAAAAATCGGTTGTATGGAGGATATATGCTATAGTGGTCCGATCCGGTCGGTTCCGACAAATGTCTAATCGGACACCCAAATACACCCGCTCACCAAATTTTATCAAGATATCTCAAAAATTGAGGGACTAGTTTGCATACAAACAGACAGACGGACAGACGGATGGCTAAATCAACTCAGCTCTTCAACCTGATTATTTCGGTATACTTAATGGTGGGTCTATCTATTTTCATTTAAGGACTTACAGTTCTCGGTTTCGTGACGAAATTAATATACCATTTCATTTTCATGAAAGGTATAATTAAGAGCATTATTATGCATCACTACTCCTTTACTCATAATTTTGTAATCACTTACAGAAAAGAAGTTCCGTTGCGCCGTGTTAAACGTTGGGGCTTCAGCTTACGTGAGTTACTCAACGATCCAGTTGGACGTGAACAATTTGCAAAATTTCTCGAAAAAGAGTATAGCGGTGAAAACTTGAAGTGAGTTTCAGTTATTAAATAATATTCAAATTTCATAAAAAATATAAATATCTAAATTTTTTTCGAAAGGTTCTGGGAGTCGGTACAACAAATGAAAACCCTACCACAATCCGAAATCAAGGAAGCAATAAAAAAAATTTGGCATGAATTTCTTGCACCTGATGCACCGTGTCCAGTGAACGTAGATTCCAAATCAGTGGAATTGGCACGCGAAGCAGTCAATGCTGTTAACGGTCCAAATAGGTGGTGTTTTGATGTGGCCGCTGCGCATGTCTATCATCTGATGAAGAGTGATTCATATTCACGTTACTTACGCTCTGAAATGTACAAAGATTATTTGAATTGTTCGCGAAAGAAAACTAAATCAATACCAAATTTATTCGGCGTTAAACGTTAAAAAAATAATAGAGAATGAAAAAACTGATATGATTTCTAGAATGCTAGGGCAGCGACATTATAGAATAACTAAATTAATATCTATTGGATTACTTTACACAGCTATGCAGTTTGACATTGTGTTGAATATATAGCAAAAAAAAATGAAATATGCTACGTTAAGCTATAGGGCAAAAAGTTAGAGAAAAAGGCCTGCTTGCATAGGCATGGCTATTACTGAAGTAAAAAAAAGAGGCTGGATTACTGACAAGCAGGAATTGAAATATGCGTGTTTTTGTTATAGTGGAATATTTTCCAAATTGATTGATTTAATTTTACGGGTAATTGGTATATAGTTATATCTTTTTAACTGATACCAAAGAGGTATGTATTTATGTTTATATTTTCCTTTTATTTTTGTTAAGGGGAATTGTCATAAAATTAATTAGAGAGTTATAATATCAAATAAATATTAAATATATAATGAAAATTTAGTTATAGGAACCAAAAAAAAAACCAATACCGTAAAATATTAGATGATGTTTGAAAATAAAATATATGAAGTATACAAATAACTACTCGCGTATATGCATAAATAAATAGATATATAAATAAGTATACTGCGTATTTACATAATATGTATTGTAATATTAAATAGAGTGTATGTCTGAATGTTGATTGTAATTTTAAAAGCATGCATACTAGAGCGGGTCAAATTGTATTGATGGATTTTTTTTTTCATCAGGAGTATAGCAAAAACGTAATCTACCGATGATTCTAAGAAAAATTGCTGAAAACACCATAGCTCTAAGTCCGATTTCGAGTCCCCCACTTTTGCAAAATAGATATTTTGCCATATGAATATAGGGTTTGGCAAAAAAATCTTCATAGCTTCTGATAGAATTATAGGCAAAATATAATATTGGGCTTACTTTAAAGGTATTTTACGTACATTTCATAATCTGTATTAATATCTATAATGTTTTTGAATTTCGGTAGAGATATCAGGCTTAAATTATGAGAAATTAGCCTAAAATGAACTTTGAACTACTATATTATTATTTTTAACAAATTTCTTATGGAACATTTTTTTTCTTTACAGCTAAAATAAAGTTCAGAACATTTCCAACAACTTTCATTCAGACAGTTTTTCTTTTTTCGAATTCGTTTTAGTAGACAAAAATTTTCAAAAAAAAAAACCTATATTTTCCAGTAATAAGCAAAAAAAATACAAAATTTTTATAATTTTAATGTAATTTATTTAAAAAATTATTTTTTTTTACCTAGAATTGACCTTTTTAACGTATTTTTCAAAACAAAAGTAATGTTGTGTTATTATTTTTTAAAATCTTTTTTGCTCTCCATTCGTGGTTGTTTTTCACGACTTTCTGCTCTCACAGCCATAACACCTTTTTTTCTATAACACGTTTGGAAACAGATGTTAACAACTGTACATATCTTTCTGTTCCTTGTATATGCATTGGAATATTAGGATCATCTAGTGTTGGCTCATCATAATCTAAGAATTGTACCAAGTGATCGCATGGAATATTTCTTGTGAATGCCGTTTCAGATAGTAAATTATCGTCATTCAAATCAATGATATAAGTATAATCTGAAGCATTAAAATTGATATTATATTTTTTGTAGTTGGATCAAGTATTTTTTGTCGATAGTATAAAATTTTTTTGATGGCTCTATCACTATGGCTTTTCTATGATCAAATAACATTGTTGATAAAATGTTTTCTGGATGAGCGTAATATGAATTAGTTTGGATTACACCATCTACAATACACATCCATCACCAACCATCAACACCATCTACAATACACAATCTACAATGCATATACAAGGAACAGAAAGATATGTACAGTTGTTAACATCTGTTTCCAAACGTGTTATAGAAAAAAAACGTGAAGGTGTTATGGCTGTGAGAGCAGAAAGTCCTGAAAAACAACCACGAATGGAGAGCAAAAAACATTTTAAAAAATAATAACATAACGTTACTTTTATTTTGAAAAATACGTTAAAATGGTCAATTCTAAATAAACAAATAATTTTTTAAATAAATTACATTAAAATTATAAAAATTGTGTTTTTTTTTTTTTGCTTAATACTTGAAAATATAGATTTTTTTTTGAAAATTTTTTTCTACTAAAACGAATTCGAAAAAAGAAAAACTGAATTAAAGTTGTTGGAAATGTTCTAAGCTTATTTTAGCTGTAAAGAAAAAAAATTTTCCATAAGAAATTTGTTAAAAATGATAATATAGTAGTTCAAAGTTCATTTTAGGCTAATTTCTCATAATTTAAGCCTGATATCTCTACTAAAATTCAAAAACATTATAGATATTAATACAGATTCAAAAATGTACGTAAAATTCCCTTAAAGTAAGCCCAATATTATATTTTTCCTATAATTCTATCAGAAGCTATGAAGATTTTTTGGCCAAACCCTACATTCATATGGCAAAATATCTATTTTGCAAAAGTGGGGACTCGAAATCGGACTTAGAGCTATGGTGTTTTCAGTAATTTTTCTTAGAATCATCTGTAGATTACGTTTTTGCTATACTCCTGTTTAAAGAATAATTTGACCCGCTCTAATGCATACATATGGTATATAAAAAATGTTCAATGTATTGAGCATATTCAAAAATAAACTGCCAATGCTTATTTAAGTTGCTTTACGGAATTATGTTCTTAAGACTGACCAATTAGCTGTTGCGTAGCAAAAGCACGCCAGTCACTTGTTGTTATGGTCGAGCCACAATGTTTTTCATACATATGCGTTCAACGCAATCGTATGCATTCCAGTAACATCGCCACAATCAGCCAAGGTGTTGCATTTGTAAATATAAAAGAATTTCAGATTTGGCAATTGCAGTTTATTTCGCCTTGCTACGCCTCACGCTTTTGGAAATTTCACGCGCCCAACGCTTTTATTTATTTGTCTGATCAACGCCCTAGATTGATGAGGAATGTGATGACTAGTACCTAGGATCTACCTATTATTTTGAAGTAACTTCTCCCCGACTGTATTGTAACGAATTTAGGGAAAATCCGCTTATTTGAAACCTTTTGCAAACGTTCGAATCGCTATATTGTCGAATAAATAACTTGATGATGCTAATATTCGTCACAGTATGTTATATTTGCAAAAAATATGAGTCAAATACGACCACAAATAGGAGTTTTTTGAATATCTCGATTTTTATTTCTATATGTAATATGTGCTCCAAATTGGACCAAAAATACGATTGTTTTAATATATCGATCCATGCTTAGTGGAGTTTTTTCTTCTTGTTATTGCATTGTCATCGGGTTCTGAACTATATTCCAAGTTTCAAGCTTGTAGCTTATCGAGAACTTACTTAAATTTCAATTACAATATTCGTAAACAACGCTCGCTATACAGAGTCAAGCTAAATGAAACCGTTTAAAATACTTGCTAACATATTTGTTGTGTTCTATTCATTTGTTAAATTGCAGTTTTTAACAGTGAACAATTTTAGAAAAGTAAAAAAAAAAAAAGTTGGAAAAATAATTTCCATTGCAAAATGTGAAAGCACCCAGCCGAATCAAATGCCAAATTCTTCTTCTTATGCTTTGCTTACAACAACAGTTGGAAGATGGATACTTTTTCAGATCAGATGGCGCTAGTGTCGCACGATCTGCCGTTCTCCATACCAAAATACGTGCAATCTACTCATAATGCATAATATTGTGTTAAACGCATCTTTATGAAAAACTGCTTATGTGACGGGTCTTTTAGATATAGCTGACAGCATATCGTAATAGCAAGGGATAGAAAGGGTTCCACATGCCTTAACCTACTGCTAAAGACAAGTTTCAATGGAAACACCTTCTGGCACAGAGCTGCTTTATCTATTCATATGACATGGTCTAGACAGCAGCTAGGGAATAACCGTGAAAACTGTTATTTCGAATACTTCGAACGTCATATCGTCTGCTTTTTGCCGGGTCCAATTTTTTTTTAAATGGACGTTGTGGCAGCGCGCTGCCCTCAAGTGGCCCAATGAAACCAGGCTAATCCTGTTCACGCGATCGATTTATACATATATATAATAACTTTTTTTTTTTTTTTTTTTATTTTGCCGAGTCTTTGATGGGCAGCGGTTTGTCAAGCGTCACGATCTGAGACTGCTCAGCTACAGAAGAAATTTCATCAGCCAAGCGTAATACTTAAAGAGAACAGAAGCAAACGTATTATACATTAATTTAGAGAGGTGAGAACAATCTTTTTTATAGAAAAAAGGGAGTCCGAGCTATCAAATGTGTTTGAGTGAGAGTTATAATCTTGGCATAAACGCCGAAAAGGTTCATTTTGTTCGAAATTCGTTCTACATTGTTTCAGCAGAAGAGGTTTGAAGTGTCTCGATGTCCGAGAGGGAACGCAAAAGTTCACTTCATTCAGAAGGAATGGGCTCGAAATTGATCCATTTAAAAGTTTTGTCATAAATATCACACCAAGCATTTCCCTTCGACTAGCAAGAGTTGGAAGATTGATAAGCTTTAATCGATTAGTATAAGGTGGAAGATTAGTTAAAGAGTCCCATTGGAAATTTCTTAAGGCAAATAGTAAAAATTGTTTTTGTATTGATTCGAGACTGTCTGCATGGACTTGATAACGCGGATTCCAAATTATCGAGCCGTATTCTAATATTGGCCTAACTAATGTTGTAAAAAGTGCTTTAGTTATGTAAGGGTCGTTAAATTCTTTTGACCACCGTTTAACAAATGCAAAAACACCTTTACCTTTATTCACTGTAGCATTAATATGAAGATTGAAACTAAGTTTGGAATCCATCATGACTCCCAAGTCAATAAAATTATTTACAGTTTCTAGACTATAGTTGTTAATTGTATATGAAGCTGGTGGCGAAACTCTCCGAGAAAAACACATGAATTTACATTTTTTGAGATTGAGCGGCATATAATTTACATTGCACCAGGTAACCAAGTGATTTAAATCCATTTGAAGCAAGGAATGTTCCTCAGCCGAGGCACATGATTTGAAAAGTTTTACATCGTCTGCGTACATCAAGATTTTTGAGTATTTAATTGTACCAGATATATCGTTTATGAACAACAAGAACAGAATCGGACCAAGATGGCTGCCCTGAGGAACACCAGAAGAAACATTGATGACCCCAGAAAGTGTATTTTTAAAGATTACTTTTTGCGTACGATAACCAAGATACGAAGAAATCCAACATATAAGACGGGGTTGAAAACCGAGTTGACTGAGCTTATGAATAAGTAATGGGTGTGATACTTTGTCGAAAGCTTTACTGAAATCGGTGTAAATTACATCAGTGTGAAGGCCTTTTCTAAATCCATTAGAAACGTGGGTGGTAAATTCTAGTAAATTGGTGATAGGTGATTTGCCCTTACAGAACCCATGCTGCGAGCTTGCAATTATGGGGGAAATAGGGAATGTTAGGTGGTAGGTAACAATAGCCTCAAATAACTTTGGGATAGCGGATAACTTTGCTATGCCCCGGTAGTTTTCTATTGAAGACCTGCTTCCATTTTTATGAAGCGGAATAAGAAAAGATTCCTTCCATATTGTTGGGAAAACGCCATAAATTAAAGATAAATTAAATAAATCTGTTAGCGGCTGATAGATGTTTGCGGCACATTTTTTAAGAAAGTGTGTCGGGATCCTGTCGGGGCCGTATGAATATGATACTTTTAAAGTTTTTAAATAAGATAATACATCTTCTGAAGATATAAATGGAGCTCTGATTGAATAACATGAATCAATATGGTATGGGTATTCATTAGGTGGAACGTTGGTCTCAATAGAGTAATTTGATTTGAAAAATTCCGCAAAGAAGTCGGCGATCTCTTGATCATCGCTGGAAATATTATCTTGGAATTTCATGGATGATGGAAACCCTTTCACCCTGCGTTTAGAGTTTACGAATCCGTAAAATGCCTTCGGGTTGCAAGTTATATTTCTTTTCATTTTACAAAGATAAGCTTTGTAACACTTTTTGTTCAATTGAAAATACTTGCAGCGTAGAATCGAGTACTGTAAGTAATGGTTATGTAAACCCGTCTTTTTGAACAACTTGAAAGATCGAGACTTTTTATTCTTTAAAATTTTCAGCTCTTTAGTGAACCATACTTGGCTTGTATCGGAATGTACACAAATCCGCTTAGGTACGTATTTTTCAAAAAGACAGTAAATGGTATTGTAAAAGTGAGAAACGCTTTGCTCCACATCAGCATTAAATGTTGGCCACACTATTCGAGATAGATCACGATTTAATTTTTTAAAATTGGCCTTCGCAAAGTCGAAGCGATAACTGGAGTCGTATCGTTTATTTCCGCTGTTACAAGCATAATTTACAACTTCGTAAACTATTTTGAGGGAAGGGTGGTAAGCATCTTCAGGTTCAATAATGGGTTCGCATCGACTAATGGAATATTTAGATTCATCATCCACAAAGGCTAAATCCAACACTCTTCCGAATTTATTCGATTGGATGTTGATTTGTTGAAGGCACAGCTCAGACATTCCGTCTAGAAATTCATTGTTGGAAGACTTTGACGAAACTGGTACGATATTAAAGTCAGAGATGCACCATGATATGTGTGGCATATTGAAGTCACCCAAGACAATAATGGAATCGGAAGGCTTTAGCATCGAATTAACAGTTCTTAGCAAGGAAATGTGATTCATATAAACGGACAGTTCAGAAGATGGCGGGATATAACAGATGGCCAAATAAATGTGGATATTTGCTAGTTGTGTGCGTATGCACAAGAACTCAGTTGTATCGGTGGCGGTTACGCAAATCTCTTCAGATGGTATTGAAGAGTGTACAGCAAGCAGAACCCCACCTCCAACCCTGTTCAGGCGGTCATTTCGATATATCTGGTAGTCATTACAGAGGATCTCTGAGTTAAAAACATGAGGTTTCAGCCAGGTTTCGGTTAAAGCAATTATATCGTAGCTTGAGTTAAATGATTTTAAAAACAGTTCTGTTAACTTGGTGTTTAAACCTCTAACATTTTGGTAAAGTATATCTAAAGCAGATTTTTCGTTCAGTTTTTTGACTCAGTGTTATTAACAGGGATCTTTGCCAAGTTTGGAACACTCTTATTCCGCCTATATTCAAATTCCCGCACAAGTGCCCCAGAGGGCCAAAAATCGTTACTCAAGATAGTGTCAAAATGGTCAATAGGTACATCTAATCTAAAGGAAGATACGTTTCTTTCATAACTAAAATTAAATTTCCGAATTGTTACGTCATGGGTTTTCCTTTTTGAGAAGATATACGATTTCAGATCCTCCTCAGTAGTATCCCTGTCGAATCTTGACACGAATATCGATTTTTTAGGAGGGACTACAACCAACTTCCTAGTTCCAGGCTCAGTCGCCTGAGAACGGTTTGCAGGTTCAATATTTTTTCTAGCTGCTAGTTTTGTTGGAGGTGCCTTTGATGTTGAAGGCTCTACTGTAAGAGGACTTGGAGATGCTAAGTTTATTAATTCTATCGTGCTAGGTGTAGGAACGATTGGGTTCTGGATGTTTTGAACGGGGTCTAGGGTCAATACGCCAGCCGAGACATCAGTTCGTTTTCGTTTGCTGTCACGACTGTCGAAGCATATATCAGAACAAATTTGATGCAAGATTAATAAAACATTAATGGAAAATGAATTGGAGCTGTACTCAACACATCTACAGTTAAGCCAATCATTCCGACTTCCTGACGCATGCAGTGTATTTCAGGCTGAGGTCTATGACATAGACAGAGCAGCAAAGCTCCTTCAAGATAGTCTGGTCTCCTGCACCGACGTAGCAATCTTAGTTGACAGCCAAGCCGCTTTAAGTGCATTAGAATCCAACATGATAAAATCGGAAATCGTGCGGAGGTGTAGAGCCTCACTGGCTTCTATGAGTCATCTCAGTGTCTCCCTTTGCTGGGTCCCTGGGCACAGCGGTATTGAAGGGAATGAACTCGTAGACGAGATGGCTAGAAAATGTTCCGATTTAGACGTAAGTGAGGTGCACAACTCCATGCGACCGTCCGAGTTATCTCCTGGGGAGAATCGAAGAATATTAATTATTCCTAAGTTTTAGTTGTGGTATGCGCGATTTTAAGTTAATTGTACAATAGTTTTTCTCTGTGTGTATGGACCAAAAGGGTTGATTTTGAATACTCAAGGTCCTTATGGCCATACTTGGATAGGAAAGGCACCACCTGCCTTCTCAAATGGAACAAATCTGCGGTGAGGGTACTTAAGGGTGTCATCACATGTCCTAGTAACCATCGCCGTTTGTAAAGCTTGGAATTTTTCTCTAATATCAATAGCAAAAACAATTGTATAAAGCAATTTGAGCATTTTTACCAGTATGTATCTTTAATATATGTTTATGGATGGTGCTGCAAACGTGTATCATCAGAGTCTTCCGTTGCCTAGACAGTTAAGACAGCTGGACCACCATGGTGATGACATTTTTGGAATGGGACGTTGATGACTAAATGTGGTTAAGCTGTAATAACGTTCATTCGTAGAAAATATCAGTAGGCTTCCCTTTTTCAAAAACCATGAACTTAAACGAAATAATTCCGAGGATTCGATTTTCTTAATTTGTTCCGTATCTGCCATACTAGCCTGATGTTACAATTTTTAGATCAGGAATAGTTCCCCCACAATTGGACTTAAGAGGTTGGTTACATGTTGGCTGTGTTTTCGACTTTACATTTTTATATAGTGAATCTTGCTCGGACGTAGCCGAGTACGTGCCACCCCATTTCATCGCATCAGAGCTTTTATAACATTGCAGCTAGCTTAATAGAAAGCTAAAAGTTATTAGTACAACTTTGGTGAAGCTCACCATAGCTTAGCTTTAAGCACATCTCTTGGAAAAGTTTCACGCATAAATATATTTATGCTCGTGTAAGCAGGCGTACCCTGCAGGAAAATCAACTACTAGTAACGGAGATTTCTGATTAATGCTTGAAACACAATGCCCTGACGCCGCGAAATAAAAGCGACGAACTTCGCCCGGTCAAAAATAGAATCCCCGTAATTACATGAGGGTGAACACAATAAAAGCGAAGAGCGAAATTTACGCGACGTCATTTTGCGACGATAGATTTATTTCTATCGTCGCCGCCGCACAGTTTTTCGTGTAGAACAAGCTAGCTGGACAAAATTATTTTATGAGATTTTCCGTTTCATATGCAGTCATTTATTACAACTACGTCATTTTTTCAGCCATATGTTCTTTTTTTTTTATTTTTTTCCAAAATTTTACTTCATATGCATACATTTGCTTATTTCATATACAGTAACTCATGTGAATAAGTGACATAGATCCAAAAAAGTTTGAAGGACTTAAGAATATTACTTTATTGTACTTAAATTGAATGGAATACAAATCTCAATACTCTAAAAAATTCTAAAAATTCGGAAAAAAAATAAAAATTTTTTATGAAAATTCGTCGAATTTTTTAAATATAATTTAGTTTTTGTTATAGATCGTGACAAATTTTCTTATGGGAAATTAGTTAAAATAAATTTGCGAAAGCGAAAATTGTAAGAATTATCCAAAAAGGGGTGTATACTTATTTATGTGAGTGACTGTACATATGTACATACATATTTTGTATTTATTTGAGTATTTATCCTGGCACTACAATTTTTACAGAATTATTTTATAGTACCAGTTAAGAATGTAAAAGTGAATTACAATAATAATAATAACAATGTAAATAATTAAATTAATTATGTGAAAATTACTTATTACAAAAACTTAAAAGTAAAGTATCATACAAAGTAGAAAAGACAATAGATTTAAATTGAATAAAACCTGATCCAACAAAAAGTTATAGGGTAGGTTATCTTTTATAATTATGTTATTATTCGCTATCATCACTTTCATTGGATGAGTCACTTGTGTAATAGTCATGAACATCAGCAACACTACTGTGAAAGCTTGAAACAACTGGGGTATTTATTGACTCCTCAACATTATCGGGGGACAGTAAATTTAAGACTTCTGAAGTCAGACTTTTAAATTTTTTCTTAGGTATCTCCCTAAAACTGTTAACTAAAGCATCCGATGTTATAAGCAACATATTCATATTCGTGGCTTCACGCGACTGCTTTTGTGTGTTCTCAGCCCTGAATAGTATCAAATCTTTGTTACGGCGTTGACCAATAGGTAAAATTGCTGATTTTATAATATCAATACTATGCACTAAGAATTTATGAACTGTAACAGGCATATTTAACCATGGATAGAGATCTATGTACAGTTTTTTAGTCTCGACCACAAATTTTTCAAATTTTTGGATATTTTTATTGTACCCAGATGCTAATGCGCGAAGGAGAGTGCCGAATCTTTTGATGAGCGTTACATCCAATCCCGTAATCTCAGCACTAGCCTCAGAATTTTCGAAAAACCTACGAGCAGTGTTGCCGTCATTGGTATTGCCGAAACCTGGTTTTGGTTTATCTTCATCAATCCATTGTATGTACCTGTTTTTTTGCCTTGGTGACTGGTGCGGTAGGTTGTGGCAGGTTGAAGTCAATGATATTTGCCTTTTTGCTTTTGGTGTGATCTAGTTGACCTTGCGCGTTTATTTTTGTATGTTTTATGGCTACGTGTTTGTTCCCTGTACCAGGGAATCGGTTTTGCCATTTGTAGATCAGCTTTAAAGGTTCAAATATCTCGTCGGAGCTGGTAGGTACATACAACCTATTTGATGTGTAGAGATAACTAAATCTACAAAAAAAAATTTAAAATAGATGTGCAAAGAATTCGCAATGGTTTTTCTTTCGACTATTAGAGAATACTTGCGACTATAACATATGTAAAATTAAGCCCGGATGTCCGCGGATGTATGTAACTTTTTTGTCCCTAAAGTTAAAAATATAGGGAAAAAATACCTTTTCTTCTTAATAACGGAATGTTAAATATATTGAAAATACTCTGATTGTGAAAGAATTACTATTAAAAAATTTTACTTACCTTCGAGATTAGAATCCATCAAAAAAATTATGTAAAAGTGTTCACTTAAAAGAAATATGAATCTTAATATTCAACAAGAATTTTGAAAATTAATCAATGCATTTTTTTTTTTTTTTTTTTTTTTTTGTTTTTTTTTAAATGGACGTTGTGGCAGCGCGCTGCCCTCAAGTGGCCCAATGAAACCAGGCTAATCCTGTTCACGCGATCGATTTATATATATATATAATAACTTTTTTTTTTTTTTTTTTTTTTTGATGGGCAGCGGTTTGTCAAGCGTCACGATCTGAGACTGCTCAGCTACAGAAGAAATTTCATCAGCCAAGCGTAATACTTAAAGAGAACAGAAGCAAACGTATTATACATTAATTTAGAGAAGTGAGAACAATCTTTTTTATAGAAAAAAGGGAGTCCGAGCTATCAAATGTGTTTGAGTGAGAGTTATAATCTTGGCATAAACGCCGAAAAGGTTCATTTTGTTCGAAATTCGTTCTACATTGTTTCAGCAGAAGAGGTTTGAAGTGTCTCGATGTCCGAGAGGGAACGCAAAAGTTCACTTCATTCAGAAGGAATGGGCTCGAAATTGATCCATTTAAAAGTTTTGTCATAAATATCACACCAAGCATTTCCCTTCGACTAGCAAGAGTTGGAAGATTGATAAGCTTTAATCGATTAGTATAAGGTGGAAGATTAGTTAAAGAGTCCCATTGGAAATTTCTTAAGGCAAATAGTAAAAATTGTTTTTGTATTGATTCGAGACTGTCTGCATGGACTTGATAACGCGGATTCCAAATTATCGAGCCGTATTCTAATATTGGCCTAACTAATGTTGTAAAAAGTGCTTTAGTTATGTAAGGGTCGTTAAATTCTTTTGACCACCGTTTAACAAATGCAAAAACACCTTTGCCTTTATTCACTGTAGCATTAATATGAAGATTGAAACTAAGTTTGGAATCCATCATGACTCCCAAGTCAATAAAATTATTTACAGTTTCTAGACTATAGTTGTTAATTGTATATGAAGCTGGTGGCGAAACTCTCCGAGAAAAACACATGAATTTACATTTTTTGAGATTGAGCGGCATATAATTTACATTGCACCAGGTAACCAAGTGATTTAAATCCATTTGAAGCAAGGAATGTTCCTCAACCGAGGCACATGATTTGAAAAGTTTTACATCGTCTGCGTACATCAAGATTTTTGAGTATTTAATTGTACCAGATATATCGTTTATGAACAACAAGAACAGAATCGGACCAAGATGGCTGCCCTGAGGAACACCAGAAGAAACATTGATGACCCCAGAAAGTGTATTTTTAAAGATTACTTTTTGCGTACGATAACCAAGATACGAAGAAATCCAACATATAAGACGGGGTTGAAAACCGAGTTGACTGAGCTTATGAATAAGTAATGGGTGTGATACTTTGTCGAAAGCTTTACTGAAATCGGTGTAAATTACATCAGTGTGAAGGCCTTTTCTAAATCCATTAGAAACGTGGGTGGTAAATTCTAGTAAATTGGTGATAGGTGATTTGCCCTTACAGAACCCATGCTGCGAGCTTGCAATTATGGGGGAAATAGGGAATGTTAGGTGGTGGGTAACAATAGCCTCAAATAACTTTGGGATAGCGGATAACTTTGCTATGCCCCGGTAGTTTTCTATTGAAGACCTGCTTCCATTTTTATGAAGCGGAATAAGAAAAGATTCCTTCCATATTGTTGGGAAAACGCCATAAATTAAAGATAAATTAAATAAATCTGTTAGCGGCTGATAGATGTTTGCGGCACATTTTTTAAGAAAGTGTGTCGGGATCCTGTCGGGGCCGTATGAATATGATACTTTTAAAGTTTTTAAATAAGATAATACATCTTCTGAAGATATAAATGGAGCTCTGATTGAATAACATGAATCAATATGGTATGGGTATTCATTAGGTGGAACGTTGGTCTCAATAGAGTAATTTGATTTGAAAAATTCCGCAAAGAAGTCTGCGATCTCTTGATCATCGCTGGAAATATTATCTTGGAATTTCATGGATGATGGAAACCCTTTCACCCTGCGTTTAGAGTTTACGAATCCGTAAAATGCCTTCGGGTTGCAAGTTATATTTCTTTTCATTTTACAAAGATAAGCTTTGTAACACTTTTTGTTCAATTGAAAATACTTGCAGCGTAGAATCGAGTACTGTAAGTAATGGTTATGTAAACCCGTCTTTTTGAACAACTTGAAAGATCGAGACTTTTTATTCTTTAAAATTTTCAGCTCTTTAGTGAACCATACTTGGCTTGTATCGGAATGTACACAAATCCGCTTAGGTACGTATTTTTCAAAAAGACACTAAATGGTATTGTAAAAGTGAGAAACGCTTTGCTCCACATCAGCATTAAATGTTGGCCACACTATTCGAGATAGATCACGATTTAATTTTTTAAAATTGGCCTTCGCAAAGTCGAAGCGATAACTGGAGTCGTCTCGTTTATTTCCGCTGTTACAAGCATAATTTATAACTTCGTAAACTATTTTGAGGGAAGGGTGGTAAGCATCTTCAGGTTCAATAATGGGTTCGCATCGACTAATGGAATATTTAGATTCATCATCCACAAAGGCTAAATCCAACACTCTTCCGAATTTATTCGATTGGATGTTGATTTGTTGAAGGCACAGCTCAGACATTCCGTCTAGAAATTCATTGTTGGAAGACTTTGACGAAACTGGTACGATATTAAAGTCAGAGATGCACCATGATATGTGTGGCATATTGAAGTCACCCAAGACAATAATGGAATCGGAAGGCTTTAGCATCGAATTAACAGTTCTTAGCAAGGAAATGTGATTCATATAAACGGACAGTTCAGAAGATGGCGGGATATAACAGATGGCCAAATAAATGTGGATATTTGCTAGTTGTGTGCGTATGCACAAGAACTCAGTTGTATCGGTGGCGGTTACGCAAATCTCTTCAGATGGTATTGAAGAGTGTACAGCAAGCAGAACCCCACCTCCAACCCTGCTCAGGCGGTCATTTCGATATATCTGGTAGTCATTACAGAGGATCTCTGAGTTAAAAACATGAGGTTTCAGCCAGGTTTCGGTTAAAGCAATTATATCGTAGCTTGAGTTAAATGATTTTAAAAACAGTTCTGTTAACTTGGTGTTTAAGCCTCTAACATTTTGGTAAAGTATATCTAAAGCAGATTTTTCGTTCAGTTTTTTGACTCAGTGTTATTAACAGGGATCTTTGCCAAGTTTGGAACACTCTTATTCCGCCTATATTCAAATTCCCGCACAAGTGCCCCAGAGGGCCAAAAATCGTTACTCAAGATAGTGTCAAAATGGTCAATAGGTACATCTAATCTAAAGGAAGATACGTTTCTTTCATAACTAAAATTAAATTTCCGAATTGTTACGTCATGGGTTTTCCTTTTTGAGAAGATATAGGATTTCAGATCCTCCTCAGTAGTATCCCTGTCGAATCTTGACACGAATATCGATTTTTTAGGAGGGACTACAACCAACTTCCTAGTTCCAGGCTCAGTCGCCTGAGAACGGTTTGCAGGTTCAATATTTTTTCTAGCTGCTAGTTTTGTTGGAGGTGCCTTTGATGTTGAAGGCTCTACTGTAAGAGGACTTGGAGATGCTAAGTTTATTAATTCTATCGTGCTAGGTGTAGGAACGATTGGTTTCTGGATGTTTTGAACGGGGTCTAGGGTCAATACGCCAGCCGAGACATCAGTTCGTTTTCGTTTGCTGTCACGACTGTCGCTGTTAGCATTAGCAGCTGAATCGGTAATACATTTGAAAGTTTTAAACAAGTTTTCATAATACTTGAATTTATCCCCCAATGTAGAAAGTTCCTTACCGATTTCGGAGAATACGTTTCGGGTATGTTTGAAAAGCTTAAAAAGATCCACTTCGGTGGATCTGCATTTCAAGCACGACCAACGCACACCCTTGTTATCGTTGATCGCATCACACACCCTTGCTGTCAAACTAGCGCACTTCATATGAGCAAGCTCATCACAAAGCCAGCACGACACGAAACGCTCGGTATCACCTTTCAATTGGCAGTTAACAAAATTGCAAGACATTATAAGTTAAAGTAAAATTGATTAAACAGACGGAGGCAGTGAAAATAGTTTGGAGATCACAGTAAGAAAATCACTGTTTGAGCAGTTTGAAGATCACTGTATGTGCAGTTTAAGATCGCTATTAACTGACGCTTAACAACACACAATGCAAACAGCTGTGGCAGTGAAAAGAAAATGAAGTAAATGTGCACGAGCAAATAACAATTGAAAACTGAAAATATGTAAATGCCAATCAAATGCAACAACAAATATGCAAAGTGACTCGGCAAATATGTATGTATGTATGGATATACACACTTTATCAATTATTTTTAAGATACAATTTATTTTAGTAAAGGAAAGCAGAACTTTAAATTGCGAATGCAGTACACAACGTGTTTACACTTATTTTTAGCACAATAATTATTTAAACAAACAAATTTATTTATTTAAGACAAAATAAGGCACAGTAGAAATCAAAACACAACTTCACAGCTTGACGTTCGCACTTTCTTTTTTACGGCCACTCCTGCCTTCTTACTTCAATTACTCAATATATATGAGCAAATATATCAAAAAAAAAAAACAAAAATCCCGTTATTTTGTTTGTTTTCTTTCATTTCTCATTACACTTTTCTTGGAATAAGAACTTTGTTTTTGTCCAGCTAGCTTGTTCTACACGAAACACTGTGCGCCGGGCGATGACGACAAACATCCCAAGGATTGGTGCTGTTCATTTTTTTAAGTACAAATTTTTGGTTTTTTTTTTACATATAATTCTTAATTTTACTGCCAAAACCGGTTCAAAAAAATTGGGAGGGATATCGAAAGACGTGTTTCGGCATCATTATTAATAAATCGCCAACTATTGATTAATATTATTTAAAACTAAAAGGTAATTAGCACAAACATGTGACAAATTTTCGTTTTTTTCAATCAATGTGTTCAATAACCGGGTACGTGCGCTGTCAAAAATTTAAACTCATGCAAGCTTATGGAACTAATGTTCGCCCTCCGGATTAACACAGCTCTTAACATTTTCGGCGTGTTTTAGCAGTAAAGTGCTAAAGAAAAGAATTAAACAAGTTTTAATTGTTTTCATCTTCATTTCTAAATAATGGCAACTCTGAATAAACAGCGTCAATTTCGCCCGGCATTGTGTTTTAAGTAGACGAAATGTCTGGGCGTAATTTGTAAAATTTCATCGCCCGACGCGGCGTATATCGTCGTCGCTCAGCATTGTGTTTCAACCATCAGAGCCAGTGTGGCCAGGAAAAAAAATTCTTTGGGGCTAGAGTCTAGAAAAAAAGGGCTACAAAGAGCTAAATTTCTTCAAGAAAATCCAAAACCCGTTGCAAAAAGAGCTAAAAGTATATGTATATTTTTCAATGTAAGATTTCACATTTATTTCAAATCAAACTTAAACAAAGTTATAAAAAAGATACAGTAAACTCACAACAAAAAAATAAGGCACAATAGAGGTACATAAATAATACTGTTTTTATAGGTTATTTTATATTTTTGAACAACAAAATACGTTTTATTTTTTAACTTTTGTCTTGGCATTTGGCGGTAAGGTATCATTAAAAGGTAAGAAGTATTTTTCACACTACTACAATGACGGCACGGCTATAGGTTCACAAAAAACACGACTTGCCAAAATGTTGGCCGATGAAAATTAATTTAAATTTTTTCCAATTTTTTTATTCAATTTTTAACGTCCTACGGGTGGTGGAATCACTATTAAAATACATGTGTGCGATATTCAAGTTTTTGTTGGGACGAGATATATTTGAAGGGCCTTAGACTTCAAAATCTATGATCTCGTCCTCAGAAGATGAATTATTATTATTTCACCACTCATAAATATTTTTTGTGTTCAGTTATTTTCCACTGCATTTGTAAACTCGTTATTTCATCAGTGCTATACTTGTTTTTTTCATTTGTGAAATATGAAAACCATTGAGGTTTTATAATTCTCAATGTGTTTTCAACCGAAAAGAAATCTATTTTGATAAGCGTTTCTATATTGTGCGGCAAACGTTGCTTTAATTGCTCTAATAATTTAAGAAGTCGCGACATATATTACTTCTCTTTCTTTCAATAAATTCGTCTATACATTTATCTTCTTTTTTAGTTCGTATATATTCTTCAAAGCTATAATGGAAATAACGTACGGGAGACAAAAATGTATTATAATCTGGAGTTAAAGGGTCGAAACTCTTAGAAGGTGAAACTATGCTGTTGCACAAGCTGGAAAAGCAAATGCACAACCTCAGACAGAGTTTATCGATTACAGTTTTTGTTATCAGTTGGTACCGAGTTGCCACATCATACATAAAGAAACAAATACAAAACTTCGACACACATAAAACACAAATTTCACAGTACGTATTGCCGAAATAGATTTGGAGCCAAAAAGGGGCAAACATTTTAAAAAGGGTCAAACAAAGAGCTAGGAGCTCTGGAATTTTTGGAGCTAAGCGCAAAAAAAGGGCTAGATCTGGCTCCAAAAGCACCAAAATGGCAACACAGATCAGAGCTATTGTTGCAGTGCCAAATATAAACGACTTTGATCGTATCTTCATCTTTATCAGTTAGAAAAAACTAAAGTTGAGTAACTGAATATTACAACGAATTTTAATACATAAAATTTAAAACTAGCTCTTCTCATACTAATCCAGTCAATTCACATAGCTGAAACTACACAAATTCGGAATTGTTCAAAGGCCACTCAAAATAGTTTTTCGCAAATATTTCGCTTTCCGCCTTTTTGTTCCGTTACAAAATTGTTACATCATTATTTACAAGCATTGTCTGTAATATTTTTTCTTGAGGTGAACTGTTCCTCAACTAAATTGCGTTGCGAAAAACGCGGACTGTATGGAAAAGTCATCATCCTAGATCAGTAATATATCGTCATCTCCGCGGTAAAAACTTCTAACTTCTTTCAACAAAGTTTTACAGTACAGCGAAAAAACTCAATTTAATGAAAACTTCATAGTCCAGTCAATTTAATGCTTTTAGAAAAATTTTCCGGAACATACTCTTTATTATTTAAAAAAATTCTTCCATAGCACAATGGTCAAATTCAAATTTTTTGGCATAAATTAGAAGGAGTGGTACTAGGCCATTGAAATTTCGCATACAGGTTATATATGATTTAGTTAAGAAATATTCCAAGAATGGATGAAATCGGTCATTCCCCAGGGGTACCTCCCTTGGAGCTATAGTAAACATTTTTGAATTTCAGCTCCAAAAATTGCGATATCTTCACGAAAATTGGTAAATATGTTATTCTCGTAATACGCATCGACGATACCAAAAATAGTTGAAATCGGCCAGTCCTTAGGAGTACCTCCCTTGGACCTATAGTAAAAATTTGCTTTCATAAAATGAAAAATTTGTATATGATAGGCAAAAGTGGTCAAATTATTTTATTATCCAAATATTTATACATATGTTTTTACTGAAACAATTATTTTTATAATAACATTAACTGTACATCTGAAATGAGAGAGAAGTTACAGAATTATTAAATTCACTTGAATATAATATAAAAAGTTATATGTACCAAGCAAATCATTCGAAATCACAGTCTTCCGTATCTAAAACTAAAGCGTTTTCCACAACGTCTGCTTCCGATATATCGGAATCGGAATTATCCGAATCGTATTCAGATCCCCCTGGCAAATGGTTGAAAATTTGAAGCTCACTTGAAGGTGCAAGCAATTGTATTACTTCTTCTAGTAGCTTCTCTCTTTTCCGATATTTTTCTCTAACGGATAAAGACAAGCTGGAAAGAAGGGGGTCTGAAGAATCTATTGCTCTATTGAAAACATCAGTCTTATTATTTTTTCTTGTATTTTTTCTTGCATGTGCATTGCGATCTCTCTTGTATAATTTATTTCGAGCTTCTGACGCATTTTCACCAAAACAACAACAGGAATTACGCAATTTTTTATAATCTGTGAGCCGTGAACTAATATTTTATGAACTGTTGCTGACAGTGGAAACCATAAATATTTTTCCATGTACAAGAAGGCAGTTCTTTTTCAAAAATATTCAAACTTTGTGGTATCTATAGGATACTCACAGGAAATAGCAATTAATATAACTCTAAAGTTATTCAAAATTTCTATATCAATATTTGTAATTAAAGAAAAGAGGTCCAAATTGTTAAATGCTTTCCTGGCAGTATTGCCGTCATTTGATGTTCCACTACCATTTGCTTTAGGCTTATCTACATGAAGGCCCATTTCTTCCCAAAACCTCTTTTGTACTTCTTGTTTACGAAGTTGGAATGCTTTTTTATCTGAAGCTTCCCTTATTTGCCACTTTTTTAATTCGATTCTATAAGCAATGTGTACAACGAATTCAAATACTCGAATCCATGCATGTAGTGGGCTAATATCATATCTAAGGGATGTAAGTTTGGGTTTGAAAACATCAGAATTAAAATTTTTAGTTGTTACGAATTGTTTTGGTGTAGCACCACATATTGGGCATTTTTAATTAGAATTGGTGTTTGTTATAACATTTAGTACTTTTCCATCAATCAAAGTCATATGCAAATCACAATTGACAATAGATTTTTCTCCGTTATCAAGGTAATATTCAAATGGATTTAAATAAGATATTTGCATATCTAGCTGACTATTTTCTGATAGAATTAGAGCTGTAGATTTTTTTGCTAATTGCATTTTTAATGGCCTGCAAAACCGCACTGATTGCATAGTGCGATTCCTCTAAATAGTTTTGCCAGAACTGTCCAACATTTGTAAAGGTATAATGGTAGTTACAAACAGTGATTGGTCAAAAAGTTGAGGTGTACTTATCTCAAACCTTTGTTTAAACATACTTTGTCCCGTTGTACCGTCAAACCCATAGCTAGCAATTAAAACAACATTCGAAATTTCTGCCATGACGTGCAAAACATCTTTTTGGAATAAAAGAATGCGTCGTGCGGTATGGTCTAAGAGATTTTGCAGTGATACTTCTGCTGAAGACTCCGACACAGATATCTCCTTAGGCCGGCAAAGTAGCTTGCATTTAATTACTTCCTCATAGCTTGGATATATATTGCAATTCCTTTCTTTATTTAACAACCTCAAGTTGATATATTGTCTTTTGCTTAAATCATTTTCAAGTAAAAATCCGAGAGCTTCTTCCGGAGTTAGTGGAACTGCTTCGGGTTTTTTGGAGGTAACAGCTTTTCTTATTTCGCTTTGTTCTGCTTGATGTGCAGTTTTCTTTAAAATAAATGCTAAATCACTCTGTTTTCATTTTTTTGCCGCAACAGTAGCTGCATGAATCAAAAAATCAACATCGTCATTGTTTTCAAAAGAAAGATCACTTGCCAGCTTCCTCTTAAGCCGATCTTTTGCATCTGTGTAGCTAACCTTTGGTCGTCCTGCTTTACTTGAACAGGGTTTTTCAAAATCATACTCAGAAATTTCAATAATAGTTGTTGCGGAAACCCACTGGGGGTACTTCTCTTTAAATCTATTAACCATACGATTACATTTTGATAATTTTTCGCTAACATATGCTAATAAATTTTGTATTTTTTTTTCTTATTTCATCTTTTTTCTTTAAACTTAACTCATTAGTATAAATTTTTTTAAAAACCCAATCCAAAACAACATTAGTTTTGCGATCGCCCTCTATCCAAACTCCAAGCATTTCTTCGTGTTGGAATTTAAAGGTTGCTGAAAATTACAAATATACTTAAATGGGGCAAAAACGGGCAAATGTTACATACATGATTTTAAAGAACATACTCCAAACTTCCACTGAACATAAAAATCTGGAACAATACGGGACAATACACACAACTTTCACTCCACAGAACACAGGTTAATACGAAATTTTCGGTTAAAAAAGCTATTAAACAAAACTCCACACTATACAGATATGACACAATAAACCACATTTTTTTTTCATTAAGTTAAAAAATAGATACCTTTCTTATATTCTTGCATTATAAATTTATTTCTTTTTTTTTCCTTTTTAACTATTATCGAACAGCTGTTTTCTTACAATATTTTACTGAACTGTTTACAAGTTTGTTGATGCTTCAGAAGCATCATGTTTTACAGCTCATATTTAGAACAGAGTTGTCATATCCAAATAATTTTTTGTATATTTTACACCACTGAAATGTCTCAATTAATACTGCGTACCTATTTTTTTGAAATAAGAAAAAATAATTTTGGATTTATGCCAAAAAATTTGAATTTCAGACCATTGTGCATAGTTAACTTGAAGCTTCGAAAAACATACGCAGAACATACTTTGCCACAGCCAAGAATCCTCATTCGAAGTTTAAAAATTTACTGTTCAGTCGTGATGTTTCCATTCGGCTTAAACATCAATCATTGGATTGATACTATTGCTTCAGCAGCAATTAAATATCTGAGGCGATATTGATAACGCGTCTTCCGTTGATATAGCATTTTTAGGTCACATAAAATTTTTTCAAATCAAGTGAACCTTTTTTAAATCAAATGAAACTTTTTTCAAACCAAATGAACCTTTTTTAGATCAAATGAAACTTTTTTCAAATCAAATGAAACTTTTTTCAAATGAAATAATTTTTTCCCCTAAAATCAAATAAAACTTTTTTCAAACCGAATGAAATATTTTTCATATTCGGCTTATACTAAGGTAACTGCCAATGTATTTGTGTGTATCGTCTGTAAGAAAATTGAAATGAATTAATTTTTTCCTATAAATCGATAACTATTTAAAGTCAAAGTCCGTCACCTTTTTCCCGCCAAAATGTACTGAATGTATGCTCTGATAGGAGTTTTTTAAAACAAAGTATGAAGTAAGGCGTTCTTACAACAAAACTTGAAAAAAGTTGTTAATCAAAAGTTTTATGAGGTAATGCTTCTTCCAATTGGCAGCTGAGTTGGGGATTTGTGAAGGTCGATAATTAACTTTTAATAGCACAATAGCTTTTGGATGTAATAGCAAGATTCAAATCCTGTGCACTGAAAGAAATGGTGCTAGTAAAATCAAAAAATCGGTTCTGTTGTTCTTGACTTAACGGAGATTCGGTGATATTGATCGAATTATGGATAATTCGACCAAGTTCTTTGTCAAGCGAAGAAATTAGTTTAGTCATTTCAACAGAAGAGAAATTGCCGCTCTTAAGTTAACAAAATTCTGTAAAATTGACAGTTTCCTAATCAATCTAACTGATTTTTTTCTTAACACAACTGATCTCACTGGTCATTTCAACAGCGATCAGCAGTCAATACATGATCAAATTTCAAAGAGAATTTTACGCTCACTGTGCTCTCTTCTTTGTACTTATGTATGCTGTGTCCTATATGTATGCACATATTTGCGTATGTATATGGCGGCCGCCGTGGTGTGATGGTAGCGTGCTCCGCCTACCACACCTAAGAACCTGGGTTCGTACCCCGAGCAAAGCAACATAAACATTTTAGAAATAAGGCTTTTCAATTAGAAGAAAATTTTCCTAAGCGGGGTCGCCCCTCGGCACTGTTCGGCAAGCACTCCGAGTGCATTTCTGTCATGAAAAGATCTCAGTGAAAACTCATCTGCCTTTGCAAATGCCGCAACATAGGTACTTTCGTACAAAGCTGTACGTGCTGTGTTCATTTAACTACTAAAACGGTCAATTACGAATCAACGATTTGTGCGCAGTTGATTCAACATCTTATTGCGATGGATAAAAATTTACAGAAATTTCGGTTGAATTGACCCGTTTTCGGTTGATTTTACCACTGTTTTTATTTCAGTGTGGATTTCATAAGCCAAACACAGTTGCATTTCATTGAAAAAGATTAATTTGACTTTGAAATGGTTTTTAAACGTGATGGAATTAATTTCTATGTTACTCGATTAGGAGGCCGATAGTCTCATCGGTCTGGGAAGTCTGTCAACTTTATTCTACTTAATAGGAGTTCAGTTACCAAATAGAATTAATTTTCTAACTTTACGACATGAAACTGCTTTCTTTCCCACAATTGTGTAATATTTATATACCAAGCCTATTTAGAAATCGCTTAATATTTAATATAATCATGTGATGTTGGTGTGATCGTCAAGTCAAGGTATCATATGATCACTAGTTATCACATCACTTCAACATTATTAATACATACATATATGTATATACATTCGTGCAAATATACGAAAGGCAGGTATCATATATAAATAAAAAAAGCACTAAAAAGCACAGCAATACAGATCAAACAACCCATAGAACAAAACGTACTACATTCAATGCCTCAAATAGAATCACGCCTCAGTTAATATTCAGTGCTGTTTGAGTATTGTTGTACAGTAGAGATCGCGCGGTTCGATGCGATGTATGTAGTATGAATGAATAGTCCTAAGACAACATCGTAAAACAAGAAAAATAATAAAAACTAAGAAAAAGTTGAATTAGATATACAATACACATACGCAGGCTGTACTCACTTAAAAGATCAAGCGAATGTATAGCGATAGAAAGAATATTTGCATAAATATAAAATTTACGTTGCCCAAATGCAATGAATGAAATAAACGCATTCATTTAGGCGGCGTTTTTACGTATACTCAGGCAAATATAAAAAACGATACAAAAGAGAAAAGTATATAAATGAAAACAAAAATAAAAAAAATCAATGAGAAAACTATCTTGCAGATGCGAAAATCGTGTTTATTCAGAACCACAGTGATTCTTTTCTTGATCTTTTTTTTGTATGAAAGTAACTGCTCGTGCTTGTTATTACCGGTATTTCGATTTGAAATGGAGAAAAGGAATGACTAATAGAGCTTATGAGACAAAAATGTAAAAATAAGTACTTCATCAGAATAAGAAATCGAAGTAAGAAAATTTAAAGTTTTAATAAACCAAACAACAGAAAGTAGGAAAAGACCAATAAGATCAGACGTGCTTTAGCGGAAAGTGTTGAAAATAGTTGTGAAATTTAAATTTTTGTTTAAAACTTTTTCAGTGATTGAAGAAAACTTTTAAATTCGCTATTTGGTTGTTTTTGATTATCGACACAGAAACACTGAGGTTTCAAAAATTTGTAGATCACCGATCACACAAAGTTTAACAGCAATCGCTTTTCATAGCTGATCAACACACAAACAACTTACATGTCAAAGGCTACGTGCTAGCAAATCGTTATACCTACGTTTATAAAGAATCTACCTTTTAGAAACGCTGAAGAGGTTAACGCTGGCGACTTGTACACGATCCACTGAAAATTAAATTTAAAGTAAAAAAAAAAATTTAAGAGAAAAAACGATTATCCCGGCACTCAGCTTCGCAAATTATTGTAGGAGCATAACAAGCTTATCTAAATAAGAAGAGCGTTTTTTTTTTTTCAATCTATTAAAGTGCAATAGCAACAACAAAAACAGCTACTACAACTACAACAGCGCAAGCAACCGGCGATTTCAGTGTGATGGTGAAATCGTCGCTAAATAATTTTTATCAACAATACGTTTTTGACTGGCTGGATTATTGGCGATTTCAGTGCAGCGGCAGCGGAAATTGCAGCCGGAATAGCAATAGCAATTATAGCAACATAAACAACAACATCAATTTAATGCGATATTTTACAAGGCAAGTGATTATAACAAGACGCCTACATCAAGCGCCATAGCTAAGTGTGGACAAAAAAGTAAGCAAATAGAACAGCAAAATATTGTGAAATAGAAGCAGAGCAAAAGCATATACGCAGCAAAACGTAAAAGATTAGAATAACAAAATAAAAAAATTGCTCAAAAAAGTAAAACAAAAAACGAAAAAATTTTAGAAACCAAACGATTATCAAAAAAATATTGAAACAAATTCTGCAAACGAAATTAAAAAAATTTGTAATAATAAAATCAAACAAGATATACGAAAATTTTAAGAGAGAATAATGAAATATGTATGTGAATTTAACTTACATAATAAAGCTTATTAAAATCAAACACTCAAAATCTTAAAAAAAAAATCAATAAATATTTAGAAAAACGCAGATGAATAAATAAAAAATTGTAAAGAAAAATATAAAACAAATTAAGAAAAAACAAGAAAACTCCCAACAAAAGTTCAAAAAACTTGTTTAATATTCTTGTATCAAAATTTAAAAAATATATATACATATTCAAAAAAACTAAAAAAATATATTAAACGAAACTAAAAAAATGTATATAAAAAAATATTTAAAAACTTAAAATTTTACCTTTACCACAAAATTAATAAAAAAATATATATAAAACATTTTTTAAAATCTTAAGAAAATAACTTAAATCAAAACTATTCCTGCTAAACATTCTCTTAAAAAACTAAAAAACGTTAATAAAAATTTATTATATTAGACACATTTTGAAAACAAAGCTGTATAATTTATAAAAGATATATATTATGCTATAAATAAAAAAAAAATTTAAAAATATTATTTAAAATCAAAAATTTGAAAAAATTTAAATCAAAGTAATTTGCTAATTTGCTTACACAATTTATTAAAAAAAATATTAATAATAAAATAAATAAATTGCATTATTTTCAAAAACAAAATAAACTGACAAATTAATTTTTTGCAAGTAATAAAAAAATCATTAATAAAAGAAACAGATATAAAAGGAATCCCTTAAAAAAATTATTTATTGTTACACACAAGTTTTAAACAAGGATTTAAAAATATTTAGGACCTTCAAAATATAAAGAAAAATTTGAAAAACATAAAACAAGACAAATTTTATCAAGCACAACAAATTAAAAAATTGTAATACATGGAACTCAAAAGCAGAAAAAACACACAAAAAGTAGAGCACAACAAAAACAAGCTAAAAAAAATTTGAGTAGCGTCTAATAAAAAACAGGCATATCACATGCCTGCAAACCCAACAGAGTGAGAAGAATATTGAAAAAGAAAATAAGGCATGAGAGAACGTAAAAAAAATACAATAAACAACAAAATCTAACCACGCAAACGCTCAGAGCATAAGTAAAACAAACTACGAGCAAAGCAAACAAAACGGAAATAAAGAAAAAAATTCGTCAAACTAGAACGCAACGAAGCAAAGCATAAAAATTGGAATTGAAAAAAATAAATAAATAAATATTGCATTTTATTTGCCTTTGAAGCAGCAGCAAAAGCGAAAAGTGATCATCATTGTTTGGCAATTTTTCTTGTTTTTTGCATTCAACAACAAAAAGGGAAAAAATAAACGTATTGGAGGCCATTAACCCACAAACGGCGAGTGATCAAAAAAAAAAAACCAAACAAACGAGCATACATATAAAAAAAAATACGAAAAAACAATTCTAGAAAATTTTAAAATAAATTTTAAAGAAATTATAGTTCAATACGTTCGCAATACGCACTCAGGTCGCACATGCTTATTGGAAATTTAAAATTTTTTTAGCATAAAAAATTAAAAAAAAATTGGTCAGCAACTGACGAGGTCAAATATAAATGCAAGAAAACTGACCTAAGTCAATGCAAACTATAGTGAACCGTCTATTCACAATATAAAGAGCACAGCTGCGTACATGTTAATTTTTTATCGAAAAGGAAAAAGAAAATTTTAAACGCTTAACTAATAAAACGAAACAAAGTTTTTCAAAAACAATAAATTATCTGTGATTACCGGCAAAAACAAACTAAAACTTAATTTTTTTTTTTTAACAATCCATTCGTATTTATTAGGTTGAATAAAATTAAAAAAAATCTAAAGCAGAAGCACAGCAAGAGAAAGGAAGAATATTCTGGTGGAAAAAATTGTATTGGCAGAAACGGGAGTTTTTTTTAAATACCATCAAAGTGAGTAGTAGTTTAAATTTATTTATTGGTGATTCAATTAGCATTTAAACTCATATTTATAATTAATCGCCCCATTTTTTTTTTTTTCATTTTATTACATTTTAAAATATTTTGTATATAAGTATATAAGTACTAATAAATAAATAAAATGATAAATTTGTATATATTTTCTGAAAGTGTGTAAAAATGTGTTCCATGTCCCGTATTTGTATATAAAACTAACCATCCTCTGGTATAACTTTATTTCAATACTTAAACACATTTTACGAAAGCTCTCTACACATCAGCAGCTTTGATCTGCTTTCTTGTTGTAATTTTTTGTGCTCTTAAGCCCTTTTCACCATCATCGGTTAGTTACTTATTTATTATTAATCGAAATTCTCATGACAGCAGCAGTGATTGTCACTTATGGTGTTTTCTTTTCTACACGAAAATTTCGCCTTTACGCCAACCCTTCAAAAAGTTGTGTTCTGTTGTAAAATCAGCTTAGCCTCAATAGAGGGCATTATTACCCTAAAAATTGCCAAAAATGCAACATTACTTGCCCTCGCTGCCATTGACGGTGCAGAAAATAGCCCTGTCAATTAGCTGATGAATCACACGAAGCTGAAACGAATGCTACGAATCACACGAAGATGAAGCGAATGCTATATATGTACGTATGTGTCGCATCATGCCTCACTCAAAAGCAATTTGCGATCACAGTTGATAGCGAACAACCACACGAACTGCATTTTTTTGTAAACATTTTTACAATTTTTGTTCTTTTCAAGTCACGCAAGGTGGCAATGAACATTTTAAGTGACTACAATTTCACAGTGCGAAGTGAGAATCTCAAAAATTTGTGCCCTTGAAAGTGGCGACATTTTCGTGTAGAAAAGAAATCACCATTAATTACAAGGAAAAAGTGTAAACAAAAGTCAGCTGTTTTATTGGTTTGCGTATATTTGCAATCGATTTTGCGATTAATTCTATAAAATATGCTCAATTATTGGTAGTTGGTCACCCTATGTTGGCGAAAAGGAAAATGTGAAAATCCTATGCATGGCAGAACCAAACTGGTGACGGCCGGAAATCAGCTGATTGGTACCTTTTTAGTATGATTTGACACTTCAACTTCTCGCGCAGCACGGTTTTGACATAAGTTCATCAAATTACAAAAACAAAGTACTTGGAATTTTAATCTATGTTTGTATGTACATATGTCGCCCTGCCGCCACTTTATATGGATCAGATAGATTCGACTTTTATGAAATTCGAAGTAAACTCAAAAACGAGGACAATGTTTCGGATTATTATACTCAGTTGAGCAGAGCTCACAGAGTATATTAACTTTACTTGGATAACGGTTGGTTGTATATATCAAACTCATCAGTATCGAAAAAAAATTCGATTGAGCCATGTCCGTCCGTCCGTCCGTCCGACCGTCCGTCCGTCCGTTAACACGATAACTAGAGTAAATTTTGAGGTATCTTGATGAAATTTGGTATGTAGGTTCCTGGGCACTCATCTCAGATCACTATTTAAAATGAACGATATCGGACAATAACCACGCCCACTTTTTCGATATCGAAAATTTCGAAAAATCGAAAAAGTGCGATAATTCATTACCAAATACGGATAAAGGGATAAAACTTGGTAAGTGAGTTGAACTTATGACGCAGAATTGAAAAGTAGTAAAATTTTGGACAATGGGCGTGGAACCGCCCACTTTTAAAAGAAGGTAATTAGAAGTTTTGCAAGCTGTAATTTGGCAGTGGTTGAAAATATCATGATGAAATTTGGCAGGAACGTTACTCTTATTACTATATGTATGCTTAATAAAAATTAGCAAAATCGGGGAACGACCACGCCCACTTTTTAAAAAAAAAATTTTTTAAAGTAAAATTTTAAAAGAAAAGTTAATATCTTTACAGTATATAAGTAAATTATGTCAATATTCAACTCCAGTAATGGTATGGTTTAACAAAGTACAAAAATAAAAGAAATTTTCAAAATGGGCGTGGCTCCGCCCTTTTTCGTTTAATTTGTCTAGGATAATTTTAATGCCATATGCCGAACAAAACATTACCAATCCTTGTGAAATTTGGTAGAGGCTTAGATTCTAGGACGATAACTAGTTTCTGTGAAAAAGGGCGAAATTGGTTGAAGCCACGCCCAGTTTTTATACACAGTCGACCGTCTGTCCTTCCGCTCGGCCGTTAACACGATAACTTGAGCAAAAATCGATATATCTTTACTAAACTCAGTTCACGTACTTATCTGAACTCACTTTGTATTGGTATAAAAAATGGCCGAAATCCGACTATGACCACGCCCACTTTTTGATTTCGAAAATTACGAAAAATTAAAAAAAATGCCATAATTCTATACCAAATACGAAAAAAGGGATGTAACATGGTAATTGGATTGGTTTATTGACGCAAAATATAACTTTAGAGAAAAACTTTGTAAAATGGATGTGACACCTACCATATTAAGTAGAAGAAAATGAAAAGTTCTGCAGGGCGAAATTAAAAGCCCTTGGAATCGTGGCAGGAATACTGTTCGTGGTATTACACATATAAATAAATTTGCGTATCCAACAGATGATGTTCTGGGTCACCCTGGTCCACATTTTGGTCGATATCTCGAAAACGCTTTCACACAAACAACTACCACCACTCCCTTTTAAAACCCTCATTAATACCTTTAATTTGATACCCATATCGTACAAACAAATTCTAGAGTCACGCTGGTCCACCTTTATGGCGATATCTCGATAAGGCTTCCACCTGTAGAACTAAGGCACACTCCCTTTTAAAATACTCATTAACACCTTTCGGTTGATACCCATATTGTACAAACGAATTCTATAGTCACCCCTGGTCCACCTTTATGGCGATATCTCGAAAAGGCGTCCACTTATAGATTTAAGGCCCACCCCTTTTTAAAATACTTATTAACACCTTTCTTTTGATACCCATATCGTACAAACAAATTCTAGAGTCAGCCCTGGTCCACCTTTATAGCGATATCTCGAAAAGGCGTCCACCCATAGAACTAATGCCCACTCCGTTTTAAAATACTCATCAACACCTTTCGTTTGATACCCATATTGTACAAACGCATTCTAGAGTCACCCCTGGTCCACCTTTATGGCGATATCTCGAAAAGGCGTCCACCTATAGAACTAAGGCCCACTCCCTTTTAAAATACTCATTAACACTTTTCATTTGATATCCATATTATACAAACGCATTCTAGAGTCACCCCTGGTCCACGTTTATGTTGATATCCCGAAAAGGCGTCCACGAATAAAATTAAAGCCGATTCCCTTTTAAAATACTTATTAACACCTTTCGTTTGATACCGATATCGTACAAACAAATTCTAGAGTCACCCCTGGTCCACCTTTATGGCGATATCTCGAAAAAGGCGTCTACCTATAGAACTAAGGCCCTCTCCCTTTTAAAATACTCATTAACACTTTTCATTTGATATCCATATTGTACAAACGCATTCTAGAGTCACCCCTGGTCCACGCTTATGTTGATATCCCGAAAAGTCGTCCACCTATAGAACTAAGGCCCACTCCCTTTTTAAATACTCATTAACACCTTTCGTTTGATACCCATATCGTACAAAGGCATTCTAGAGTCAGCCCTGGTCCAGCTTTATGGCGATATCCCTAAATGGCGTCCACCTATAGAACTATGGCCCGATCCCTCTTAAAATACTTTTTAATATCTACCATTTGATAAAAATGTCATACGAACAAATTCCAGGGTTACCCAGGTTCATTTTCCAACATGGTGATTTTCCCTTATTTTGTCTCCATAGCTCTAAACTGAGTATGTAATGTTCGGCTACACCCGAACTTAGCCTTCCTTACTTGTTTTTAATTTGTTTTTATAATTTGACACCGCATCCCAACCCCATTTGGTTTGAGAAAAAATTCGATATGGAAACGATTCGAGACAGTAAAAACACTCTGAAGAGTCAAAATCTCGTTCTCAGTAATTCAGTATATTCTCTCTCTACAAGTTTCCCTTTTGTGCAAGCATTTTGTGCTGATGATAATAGTTTTTCGATCATATTAGGCTTCATACACACATATATTAATCTCTCTATCGTTTTGAATATGAAATATGTTAAAATAATGGACCTTTTAACTACTATGGTATTATTCGCTCTGTACTTGCAGTACAGGTATTGTCTCCCAGTTCTTCCGCATCATATCCCAATGGATGATACGTGACTCGTCACTACTATAAGAACAATCCTCTGTGTCTACCTTTCTTCATACGGATACTATCTAAGGTTTGTCGCATTCAAATTTTCAACATCCCAACATCCCTCTACTCTTTCAACGCACTTCGCTTTTGAAACTTTTGTTAGCTCAGTTTCAGATGCTTAACACAGAAGTTGATTATGAATTCCCCATTGAAAATTTTTCGAGCAGAGTATAAGGGTTATGGTACTTGTTAAATGGTAATCTTAAGGACTTCAATGCTCCTTTTGGCTCTTTATTTTCTTAGTCAGACCAATTATGAAATATGCTTCCTTAGAGGAGGAGCCACCTTATCAGATTCATTGCAATAAAATTCGAATACTTAAACGCAAAAATAATGATGTTTATCGCATTTAGATACCTATCATGGGATCCACGAAGTTATATCTCTCCCCAGAACAGCTGTTTAAATAATGTCTAGGTATTCAACAATATAATATCTGTATTTGTATATAAGGGCGGCCGCCGTGGGGTTCAGGTAGCGTTCTCCGCCTACCACACCGAAGATCCAGGGTTCACGCCCAGCAACGCAACATCAGTCTTAGAAACAAGTTTTTTCAATTAGAAGACAATTTTTCTAAACGTAGTCGGCCCCCAGCAGGGTTTGGCAAGCACTCCGAGTGTATTTCTGCCATGGAAAGCTTCTCAGTGAAAATATATCTGCCTTACAGATTCCGTTCGGAATCGGCATACAACATTAAGTCCCGTCCCGCCCATTTGCAGAAAAAATTAAAAGCACGACGCAAATTGGAAGAGAAGCTCGACCTAAAACTTCTTCGCAGCTCATCGCGCCTTGCATTTATTTATTTATTTTTATTTTTATACTAAAGCTTTTAATTAGTGGATTAAGTTCGGCCCTTGCAATACTCGTACTAATTAACTTTGTTATATAAAATGTTTTAAACAAAATAAATTATCAATTATTTCTTCTAACTGGCTCTAGGTCAATAAATTAAACAAGTTGTTGTTGTTTTTGTTCCAATATATTTCGATCTCCAACGGAGATCGTCATCGGGGACTACAATAATAAATAAATAAACACTTTATTTTACACAATTTATCACAGGCAAATGTATATATATGTATGTATAAACATATTAGCATTACTGCAAACATACATACATGAGTTGAGATGTTAGGTGGGCAGCGTCTGTTCGAGATGCTGTTGTTGAACTGATTTTCGCGAGTCAAGTAAGTGGCGGTAGATGTGTGCACACATTTCAGAGTCTTTCTTGTAGTTCAATCTTTTGTTCTCGTCCGTGTCTATTATGTGAAGCATCTCCAAAGTAAAGCGTTTGTTGTAATGCTGTTCTTGTTGTAGTATGCTCACAGCGTCAAAGTCTGGTTTATGTCCGCTCTCCGCACAGTGGGCCGCAAGTGCTGTTTTATGTGTATTGCTTGACAAACAAAAATAAATTATAATAATTTATAAAAAAAAAATAATATTTAACTACGGAAAAATGCTGGATTCACTAATTATTCAGCTAATTTGCTTACTAGTTTCTAAAATATCAACAATTGCAATTGGGGGAAACAAACAAAATATAATTCTGACTCATCTGGCTACTTTATCAACATTCCTTTGGAGTGGGCGGCGTGCATCTATACCCAAATGCTTGGTTTTCATTATATCAAAATAAAATTTTAATACAAAATTTGCCATACCATTGGAAAATTTCAGTTTTCGCAATTTAATTGTTCTTTGTAGTCAAAACGGACGGCAAACCTATTTGGTCTGTGGTCAAATTTGACGTAGTGAAAACCAAGCATTGTTGTAAATTGAATTTTCTTCGCTATTGGCTTGGGTATTAATGTCAATTGATAAAAGTTTGTACAGAAATATCCACATGCTTGTCTTTTTTAGGTTTACAAAAAACTATAATGGCAGACCATGTTTTAACTGATAGCGAATTGTAAGTTGTTATAGATTCCATAATGCATGCTTATTTTACGTTTGCTTATCAAACCCTACTCCAAGTCAGATATAAAACAAATTTTACGTCGATTTTTTCGCATAAATTGATTCGCAAATAAATACGAAATCCAAAAATGCCCACCTCTGTTATACACCAGCGAACAGAAGAATAGCAGTGGCAACTTTTTATCAAATTCGTCACCTGAACTCTTTTTTTATTATATTTTGATTTAAATTTTAATACTTAAGAACTCGCTTCTGAATTAACCTATAGAAACTACAATGGCGTAAACTTAAAAGTGCTAAATGAAGGGGCCTCTCGTTTTAAATGAAGTGGATGTGTATCTTTTTCTAAGTTAGATGAAAAATTACAATTTTTAATAACCTTGTTAATTACATGCTCAAATTGCTTTATAATTTTGTTTTTGTTATTGATATTAGAGAAAAATTACAGTGTCAATAGCGCGCGCCTATAATTATTCCACACAATTAGGATTGACAAGCATATAGAATAATTATGCACTTAAATGGTGAATATCAATTGCAAAGCGAGCAGCGGGCATTCATATGGCTAGTGCCTTTACACTAGTATAGAGTATAAATTTTGGAGATTTCGAATTCAATACTCAGCTCCCAAGAAGCTAGCTGATGAAGAAGTGATATTTAGAATCATGTCATAGTAACCATCGCCGTTTCTAAACTTTGCAGTTTTTCTCTAATATCAATAATTTGTTTATTACCTTTTTAAACTATGATTATAAAAGGCCACGATTTACTTCACAGATTTTAAGATAAATAAAATTATATGTATTTAATAAGCGAGCTTTGCTCATATTGCTTTATACAATGGTTTTTGTAATTGAATTAAAAAAAATTGTTATTTAAATTAAATTTAAGAACAAATCTTTTCTAAGAATAAGCTTTTATTACTTGTTGATAAAACGAACTAAAAAGTAAAAAATAAAACTAAAGAAAAAAAAAACTTTTTTTAAAAATAAGCTTTTATTATAAGTTTAATTTAAATAACAATTTTTTTTTAATTTTTAGTAGGATAAAATATTGTTTAAATTAGTTATGTAATCTTTACTTAGTTATTTGTAACGTTTCTCATCCTATCCATTTCTTTTAATGCATCAACATTACAAGGTTTCTTCGAAGTCAACTTTGAACAGTCAAGTTCTTCGATTCGAAGACCTGCTAAAGACCTAACTCGGCTTAAAGCCACATACGCTTGACCAGCAGCTAATAATTTGCAGCCTAGATAAATAACAGCATGATCTAAAGTAGTTTCCTGCATTTTGTGCACAGTTCCAGCCCACGACAAGACAATCGGGAGTATTTTTCTTTCAACTGTGCCGTGATTCAATTTACAAGGAAATTGAACTGATTTAGGCTGTATTATGTGAACGCCATCGTTACCAAAGTCTACGCGAACCGATGGTATATCTTTATGGTATAGTTGAGCACGTATGTAATATGGCCATATAATTTCAGTGATGTGAGCTATTGTTCCATTTACAAGTCCCTTAGCAACGTCAACGTTAGATCTCAACATAACTTTAGCACCAACAAATATTTCTAGTTCTTTTGGAAGACCTCCTGTTTTGTTAATGTCTGAGTTTATTATATTATTTACATCAATCTGATCATTGTTCCATCAATCAATTGATCTTGCTAAAAATCAGTTAGCAGCTGAGTGAAAGAAAGTGTGCTTTTGAAACGATACGTTGAGCCAACTGTCAACAACCAATCGATAAAAACGTTGAGTGAATAGAGCGGAAAATTTTTAATGCTCACTTATTTGTCGTAAAGTTGCAACTGTGCATTCCAAGAAGTTATCACTAATCAACTTCGCCAGCAGTTGTGCTTTTGGAATGCGCCCCATGCTTTGTTCAACTCATTCAAATGAATTTGTATATATGTGCATACACATGTTCACGTGTTCTTGCAACAACAAAACGTTAAATACATACATACATATGAATATACAGATTTTCGAGAAAACATATCGTATGTGTTTGCCAAAAGTGGCTTCACTTCGTATATCAGCATCTTCGGTTGTCAGATCTATCGCGTTCAACGCTAACGCGGTGTCAGGATGAAAAAGACTCGCAACCAAATTACTGATACCAATCGCTACGTTTAAATAACATTGACTGAGTATGAGTACACGATTTTTTATATCATGATGCGAAAATATTGGGGCATATTCATAATCGAAATAAAATGTGACTAAGTTAGTTGCAGCATTTTTGACCGAGAGCACATATAAAATTGTGTCAAACAGTGCTAACTAACTTAAAATCATATTGTATTGTGACTGTGCTTATGTCGCGCTCAGTTTACAACTACTGATTGCAGATCTCTGCTCTGTGGGTTAAATCTGTAAAACAAAATCAAGTACGCAGAAAAGTATGCAACATTGAGCGATTACAGCCTAACTTCTACGTTCGTTGTATACACATACACAGCGAAGTTACCTCGTTCTTGAGCCGCTGTAGGTTATTCACCATCCCTCTAAACAAAGGACTAAGGCTTTTATTCCCTTGTGAACACAAATCTTTACCATTAACTCTGTTATCGATTAATTTATCGAATTCTCGCAAAGTAATATTGCATTGTCATCAGAATTATACATGTGTGCAAAATTTCAGCTCAATCGGACACCGGGAAGTGTATCAAATTTAACTTGCAAGATTTGATTTCAAAGAACTGCCAAGTGAAAGTAAATAAAAGCTTAGAAAAAGTGACAGAGCTTACGAGGAGTGAAAGCGTTTTCCCAAAGGAACCCGCTGGGAAGCTTAGCGCCTTTAACGGAATCAAGCCACCTTTTTATTCGAATTGCTAAGGTATCTAATGCCTAAAATGATCACCCTAAATGCAACGCTGACTTCAATGCTATGAACTCATATTTCTTAAGATGTCACACTTATATCAGCGACACCATGCGGTTCATAATAACGAAAAGTCTCATTAGCATACAATTTTTCAAACTTATCATTTCTTAAGCCATATCTTTGCTTACTCATATATTAAATTTCTGCGATCAGTGGGTTTCCAAGTCAATGGAAACTTCCAATGTTATTCCAGTTCCTAGGTTTAAGTATCTGGATTCTTGAAAAGGCTTTAGACCAATAAGCGTGCTGCCTCTTTTACCCGAATTATATGGAAATCTACTATCAAAGCAGATAACTGAGGATATCTTATAACAACGATTTGTTATCTGAGGTTCAATCAGTTATCAGACGGGGCATGCATAGCTTTGCTACATCCATGTTGAAGATACTTGAAGACATACATCCAGCTAACGATAATAATGAACTTACAATATTAGTACTTTTAGACTTCTCAAGAGCTTTTGATATGGTTGATTATAAAAAACTACTTCGCAAGCTCTAAGCTGACTATAATTTCAGCCTTCATGCAATAAAGTTAATGCAAAACTATCTCTGCCAGTGATAGCAAGTTCAATGCTATAATAAATTCTAAAATTTAAAGTTAATAACGTCTGGTATTCCACAAAGATCTATGGCAAGACCAACATTGTTTACACTCTTCATCCACGACATAGTCACTTGTGCCACAACGCCTCTAATCATCTTTATGATGACGATGATGTGTATGTTGTCGCTTCCGATCGGACTAACCGAAGACATATTTATTAGGCTAAGTGGTGATTTCAGACACATAGGTAACTGGGCTAACTCAATTAAACTATCTCTTAACGCTTAAAATGTAAGGCAATAGCAATTTCGACAGATATAAGCAGCCGTCCTGAAATTTTGCTTAATGGGGGTAAAATACTTTTCCACGATGTATTTACGAAACGGAAATGTGAAGCTTCTCAAGGCCAAAATAATGACATATAAATTTTAAAAATCGGACGTCAAATAACCAAGTTACAACGGAAAAACCTTTTCGGCTGTATTTCGAAGGATAACAAAAAAATAAAAATTAATTTTTACGAAACCCTCTTAACATAATCTTTAGATTTAGGGGCGAATATAAGCAACGTTTTTTTCGACCCAGTCTAGTGCTCCGCCTACCACACCGAAGTTTCTTCACGCCCCAGGCAAAGCAACATCAAAATTTTAGAAAACAGTCACCCCTCGGCAGTGTTTGGCAAGCACTCCAATGTACTTCTGCCATGAAAAGCTCTCTGTGAAAACTCATCTGCCTTGCAGATGCCGTTCGGAGTCAACATAAAACAAGTATCTAGGTCCCGTCCAGCCAATTTGTAGAAAAATTAAAAGGAGGAAGACGTAAATTGGAAGAGAAGCTCGGCCTAAAATCTCTTCGGAGGTTATCGCGCCTTACATTTATTTATTTTTTATACTAAAATGAAACTTATCAAAAGGTCTTATAATAGCTCATATTTCTTACAGTCAATTTTTTTCCGAGTTTTCTATCTTATAAGAAACTATGTCCAGAATTAATATCGAAGAAAATCTAAAATACCTTTTGGAAAAAAAGCTGTGAAAAATAAATGCGAATTTTGAAAGACTAGACCTTGTACTTTGTTAAACTAAAATTGAAGGGGCTGCAAGGCTGCATACTCAAAAAACTCTACATATAAAAAATTTTCAAATGTTTTAGGAAAGGTTTTCGAGATTAATTTACATACTTCCATCTGCAAAAGGCATGGAACTTTGCTTCTTAAAATATCGAAAACAAAAAAGAACAATTTAATTGACAGGATTTTATATTTTATATATACAATTTTTATTTTCGCTACTGTATATAATTTTTTTACAATAACAAGTTAAAAATACATATTTGCTTACAACAAAACAATCGACCAATTGTTCGCATAATTAATCTGTTAGCGTTAATCAACCTGTCAACACCTTCTGATTAGCACTTCCAGCTAAATGTTAACAGCTAGTTTATATAGCCAAATGTATAATTCTTCTTGATAACAGTAACGTGAATAGGTATATTTCTGGGTTTGCTACACATGCAAATAGGGGTATTCGCTTGTCTGGCAAGCTGCACGGATTGCATTTATTGTTTATAACCCATGCAATACCACGGAAGCACCTCTTTGTGGAGTTATATCATGCAGAATTAACAAAATTCAAAATATTTACATAAAAGATAAATACCACGAAATGAAAAACACTTGCTATGTTTTTTCGTCAGTGAAATGAGAGGATTGAGAGGAATACCGTTGAAGCAGGGTTGCATTTTCATTTCCTACGATTTGTTGCACGAAAACATTTATAGGCCTGAGCATAACATAAAATTCCAGGCATTGCATATAATTTCTGCGTATATGTGCGTGTTTTGTTGTTGTGAATTTACAATCCGTGCAATATATGCATTCCGTGCAACCCATGCACCATTGACAAAACAAAGCAAATCCCCCTAATGTATTCCAATTCGATAAGATTACCTTATGTTCGCCCTTGAACCTACACTGTACAGATGTTATTACCCTTGCCATATGCAATCCAATGCAAATGTATTTTTATTTTTATAAAAATATTCTGAAATATAAACATTCAGGGATTTCACCCAAAGTTTCTAAGAATTCTCTGCAAATATTTATATAAACGAGAAGCACCTTAGTTAATAACAAATATCTAAATCAACACAATTTTTCCAATTCTTTTTTTTTATTCCAAAAGAGTGTTGTTTATATCAGCAATTTGTTTGTGATAAAAGTAAGCACACGTAAGCTGATCAAAGATGGATTTAATCTAAAGAGTAGAGGTCTGATTACATTGAAGACGGCGGGTCTGTTCTCCACACGAAGTAGAAGTTTCCAAAGACTGCCCTTAAATTTAAGCTTGTGATAAGAAGGACTGTTTTTTTTATGCTTGCAATTACAGTGGAAAATATTGTTTTTATTGTAACTCGATTATATGACATCCGACTTTCAAACGTAATGTCGTTATTAAGCTCACTTGGAGAACAACGTAGCAACGGGTGTAGTTTCGAATAAGACCGATCCCGAATCTGAATAAGTCCTATCGAAGATTTTAATGAGCGGAAGGGAATGCCTTCCCCTAGTTCTGGCAAAGGCTGTACAGTCAAGCATAAGGTGTTTCGGTGATTCACCTCGTCATCCGCCATGCGGCGGGGGGTTTTGAAATGTTGAGACGTACCGCATTTACTCCAGTGTAGATGCGCCTTGGTGAACCCAATGTTTTAAGCAGACGGCTTGCTATTCACTTGCAATCAAAATGATCTCGTGACCCTGCAAGAGGTTATCCGCCAAGCGTTAGCGTAGCTGACTCGAGGCCCAATTAAAGATATGCAGACCTATGGCTATGGGTATCCTGTATTCTTTTGTTCTGTTCTGTTCTTTTGTACCCATGAGTGCTAGGAGATATGTATAAAAACTGCTAGGTATATTTGCTATGACCCGGAACCCAGATGATATTTATATTAAAATAGTTTAGCGTAACCGCAAGCGAGCTCAGGCATCGACATACTACCACAGTTGAACTTCGGGTTTTCATAGCTAACCTCCGCTCGGAGGACGCTGTGGTGCTCAGGCATATTAAACTTGCGACTTACATCGAAATTATAAAAGAAAACGGATCCTCCAAACTTTGCGAACAACTTCAACCCATCCGAGAACAGTAAAACAGTTCACTGTCGCATATTAATTAAAAATAAATAAATAAATGCAAGGAGCGATTATCTCCGAAGAGATTTAAGACCGAGCTTCTTTTCCAATTTGGGTCGTACTCCTTTTAATTTTTCCTACAAATTAGCGGGATGGGACCTATATGTTTTATGCCTACTCCGAACGGCATCTGCAAGGCAGAAGAATTTTCACTGAGAAGCTTTTCATGGCAGAAATACACTCGGAGTGTTTGCCAAATCACTGTCGAAGGCCGTCCCCCTCTTAGAAATTTTTTTTTCTAATTGGAAAAAATTTAGAAAAATGCTGGGAGACTCTAGTTGACAAGGCCCCATGCCATGTCAAGCAAGATCGGTTTGACTATCATTTCATAAAGCCAGTGTACTACCCCTTGGGGACAGATGGCCCCCTGTAGCAGTTCAAGGCAACCGAGGACTTTCTAGCCCTATTCACCACATTTGCTTTCCAGTATAACCCCCAGATATTTAGCCTAATCAGAAACCGGATATGTTGTACATCCTCGTAAAAAGAACCAGCTTCGTTTTTTCAGGGTAGATGGTCAGTCAATATGACTCTCCCTATCTACACACCGAGTGCAGATAGCCCTAAAAAATATGGCGCAGGGTGTGAAAAAATTTATCTCTGACAATGATTGGCAGATCATCTGCATAGGACATCACGCGCAAGGCACTGCCTTCTAGTTCCAGCAGAAGCTCGTTTACCATCACAACCCATAGTAGAGGACACCCTCTGTGGCTTGCCTCTGCATTACTTTTGCTCGATTATGGCCCCTCTCGACTCTGCTGCGACAATTCTGTTGCACAGACGTTTATTAATGCATTTAACCAGAGCCCACTCGACTCCTAAGCCTACAGGACACTACCACTGGTAACAGGTAAGACATTGTTAAACGCTTTTTTAATGTCAATAAAGACGCCAAGATCAAATTCTTTGTGCTTTAGGGGCCCCTCTATTTGCTTAACAATCGAATAGAAAGCCGTTTCTGTTGACTTGCTCTTACAATGGGCATGCTGCGGTACTACAAACATACTACATGTTCCTTTTGTACAGATCAATAAGCTGCTCCAACGGTTTATGGAGAAACGACGAGAAGCCGAGAGGGCTTAAATCCCATAGGTGATACCTGACTTTGGAATAAAAGTAACCTCGACCTGGGTTAAAGAATTTGGTAAGCGGCCTCGCTTAAGGCAATTCGTGTAAATGATGGCCAAACCAGTGGCGGAGAATCCCCGAAGAACATTTTTCGGAGAGCTTAAAATTTGGGGGCTGTGTTTTGCGAATTTTTTTTACCCTATTTACTCCTTTCATTATCAAACTTTAAAGTAATTTAGCATTTATCAAACAAATCTTATTTAAAATATTTGATATGCAGACAAATATAGGCGATCGTCAATAAATTAAAAAGTAGCAAACGACCAGCAATATAAAATAACTATTAAGTAATACTACATATGAATATATTAACAATAATAACTTTAATTCGTACTGAGCAGATTCAATTTGGCAAGCTGATTTCAATGCTTGTGTGTCGAAATGTTTACTATCAAATTTGGCGCGTGTGAAGTGTCGCTTATATATATGTATATCTACGTCTACATATGTAGCTGGTAGGGCGCTTCAAAACTAATTGTGTTTCTTTTTTGGGACAAGTGTTTCAGATGCCAAACTGGTATCGCCTCATACGTTCACGTATGGTAAACCTTTTTCACCTTTAAAGTAAATATAAGAATGTCAGACTATTTGTCGAAAGATCTTATTAGTACGCTGTTACTTGTTCAAATATGTCTTTAACCCGAATAACAATTTTAGAGCTATTGTGAATTTAAAAATAGATTCTGATGACGGATCATATAACACGATACGTGCTTTGTTTTATTCCGACTACGAATGCCAAGCCAAGGCAACTGAATTGTCGCTGCCAAAATATACGTAGAGGATTTGCCAACCACTGCAGAGAGCTTTCTTGTTTGATATTAAGAATACCCCAACTGTCTGAAGTATTAAAAACTCTTATCACATATTGAACTTAATAGTCTGCCACGAAGCCATTAGAAGTTGAAAAAATTCGTGGCGCATTCATTTGCTTCAGATGTCAATTGAAAAATTGTTTTCGCTGTTGTTGTTATTGCTGTAGCAGTGCTGCGCCCCATCCAATAGGAGTGACCATTTACAAATTGCCAACAATATCGTCCAACGGAAGTCCAAGGAAACTAGCAGTTTCAACAGGATTGGCCCAGAGTGAGAGGGCTGTTAGAGGCGTTGGTTCCACATTGCAATTAAAGAGGGGGGACACATTGCAAGCAGGACATACATTATGTTCTAGATAGGTCAGAGTTTAACCTATTATAGTATCCAGATCGAAGTTGAGCTAGAGTGACGCGCGTTTCCCTAAGGAGAGTGCGTTCCTCTTTTGCGAGTTCAGAGTATTTTTCATTAAGAACTGGGTTCGCCGAGCAACATAGAAGTCCAATACTTTTTGTAGATATCACTGAGGGCCTGTGTGTGTTTTTTTTTTTTTTCTTCATACGGTTGTGTTCTCAGGCACCGCATTTCCTCCTAATGCTTGCTGAGATGACTGATTAAGCCCATGGGAAATGTGGCCTCTTCAAGCAAATGTCTGTTGAATGCAAAGGTTTCGGGGTATACAACCAAATACGTTTGTTCAGCATTTCATTTCTCTCCCTAATGGGAAGTACTTTCGATCCATTGTGTAGGTGGTATTCTGGGCACATAAGAAGACGACCTGTAGCAATTCTGAGAGCTGTGTTTTGTCAGCCCTCTATTTTCTTCCAGTGAGTAACCTTTAAGCTTGACGACCATATCGAGGACGCGTAGCATGCAATCGGCCGCCGAATTGCTTTGTTAGTGGTAATGAGCGTCTCTTTGTCTTTACCCCAAGTGCTGCCGGCAAGAGGGATCTTAGGCACACTTCCGGTTGTTTGGTCGCCTAAATGTAGATCCTGATCAAACGTCACACCCAGTATTTTTGGGTGCTGAATCAGTCGGTAGCGTAATGCCATCGACGTGGATGTCCAATATGGTCGACATTTGCCGTGTACATGTTGTAAATGAGGTCGCCGATAATTTTGCCTGTGAAAATTTTAGGTCTCGAGAGGCGTGATCCGGGAGAAAGCTGTTTATATTATTACATAGCTCGTCACGGCCAAATGTATAACAAAAATGGAATTAGGCGGGCAAGCGAGGGAGTGACGGCTTCGCAAAAAGCAACAGTTGCCATACTTATTGATTAGTTATAAGTTTTAGGTACTCTTATTTATGCGGTATTATAGGGTCTACATACACACACACAATGCGTGTGACTCGCGAGTCAGCTGTGTACGCCTTGACTGGCCGCCAAAATCAAACTTTTTTTGATTTTCACGTGTCAGTCAGAGTCATGTTTGTGTGACTAATACTAAAATATTTTCACTAGCACATCGATACTGATTCTTGATTCTGGCTCACTGTCTGTAGACCCTGTAAGGAAACAAATTTTAGTGACACACTTGTTAAATATGGAATAGCCTAGAAGAAATTGATTTTCGTTGTTCTATGTAAGAATATCTCGAAAACACGAAACAAAGCAAAAAGTCTGATTCGTTATTCAGATTGAGCGAATCGAAGAACTTTCGAGGGGAAAAAGTCATTTCTGGGTCTGAACTTTTTTCAAATTTTATCCGTCCGTATAAAAAGCTATGTTTACGTTTTAGTTAAACAGAAAACATATATTTCTACGGTACCGATGTTTTTGTATGTTGAGAGCAATATTTCATAAATCGAGTGTGAACTCAAACGAACCAACCTAATGTTTACATAACACGCTTATATTGAAATTCTTTACGTTCCTTATTTAATTAGTTGTATGCTAATTTTTTTTATCAATCAGTCTCACTTTGTATGACGTCAGAAATGGATAACTTTATAATAAATATAAGCCTTCAAGTCAAGATTTTTTTTTTATAAAAACGCATACATTTATACAACGTATTTAACTAGAGGGCTCGACAGATGTTCTAAAACCTAAACAGGTTCTTGGCTGCTCAAATCAATATACACATAAACAATTTATTAAATATTTTCAATTTTTGTTGTTATATCGGCCTATTGAATTTAAGATCGCGGGTTCGAATCGAGCTCAAGGCCTAACAATAATTTTTTATCATTATTATTGTTATGATAAATTTTTTCTTAATTGAAAAAATTTTTTTAAATTAGAATAGAAGAAAGAAAAAATTTAGACAACTGCCAAAGCTCGTTGTATAGATCCATTTCGGGAACTGCTAAATTCCTTCATCGGCAACGTTTAGGCGCCGCTGCTCTAACCATTCAGCCATCACAGCGATTTTTTGTTTGTCTTCATTAATCCTACTTCTATTCTGGTTCGTGCCAATTGATATTCACAACACTGCGACATCTGTTGCAGAATGGATGTGAAAATTGGACTTATTTGATGGCAATGCTGCCATAGTGTCATATTTTTTGACACTTTTTTCCCCGTGCTCTGGGATGTATTAACAATTTCGATTCGAACCGGCGATCTTAAATTCAGTAGGCCGATATAACAACAAAAATTGTTAATACATCCCAGAGCACGGGGAAAAAAGTGTCAATAAAATATGACACTAAGGCAGCATTGCCATCAAATAAGTCCAATTTTCACATCCATTCTGCAACAGATGTCGCAGTGTTGTGAATATCAATTGGCACGAACCAGAATAGAAGTAGGATTAATGAAGACAAACAAAAAATCGCTGTGACGGCTGAATGGTTATAGCAGCGGCGCCTAAACATTGCCGATGAAGGAATTTAGCAGTTCCCGAAATGGATCTATACAACGAGCTTTGGCAGTTGTCTAAATTTTTTCTTTCTTCTATTCTAATTTAAAAAAATTTTTTCAATTAAGAAAAAATTTATCATAACAATAATAATGATAAAAAAGTATTGTTAGGCCTTGAGCTCGATTCGAACCCGCGATTTATTAAATATGCGATGAGAATTATTTTTGGTATATCTTGTTAACGGTATCAGTTTTAACTAACTATTTAAAGTCCAGTGACATAAATCTTCAAACAACTCCAGCAAACAAGATAAAAACTGGTGGTCCTCACTTTTGGCGATACAAATGCCGATTTTTTGATGTCGTGAATCAAACATCCATTAAGCTCGAGCATCCCATTTCGGGATTTCCTCCCGCTTGTTTGGCGATAACTTCGAATAATTGCCCTCTTGAAACAAGGTTATTGTTGCATTTATTCCAAAGGCAGGTAAAAGATCTCATGCGTCACTTAAAGACTTGAAGCCAATCAGGTTTCTCCTAAAAACGTTGGCGCTTATTGATCTGTACAAAGGCAGCATGATTCCTTATGGTTACTATTGGCATTGGAACATTCCTATTTTTTGAATTGCAGGAGAATTGTGGCAGTGGGGTAGGGAGGTGTTATCATCAAGAAAAAGGTAGGCCAACACACTCCACAGGGGGTGTCCTATTTCCACAACTCTGGGTTGTGGTGGTAAACACAGGCTTCTGGTGGAGAAGGTAGTAGCTTCCGAGTTGTGCCTTATGCTGATGACCTGGAAATTATTTTTCAGAGGTAAATTTCTGAACGCCCTGCACCATATTTTGCAGGGCTATCTGGACTCGATGACTAGGTGGCCTGAGTCATGTGGAACAGATACAAGATTCGCGTTTAGGACACTCTCCATTGGTAATTTCTGATGGGAATCACTATCTGGGGACTATTTTGGCAGTAAATTGTCCTGGAGAGCAAATGTTGAGGATAGAGATGAGAAGGCTTCAGCTTCTTTCTACTGTTGCAGGAGTAAGATCTGAGGACTCTCGCCAAGGGTATTACACTGGCTTTTTGAAATGGTTGTTAATCCCATATTGATCTATGGAACAGTGATCTGTTGAGACGCCCTTAACATGGCAAATATTTTTCCAAAATATTGTTATCAGTACAATGTTGAGCGCTGGTTGATATCGGCGTCTCTCATAAAACAACACCTGCCTTGGTATTGAAGATCGAGCTGAACATATATGCGGTGTATATTGTCGGAAAGATGGTTGCAGCCCAGTCGCGGATCAGGTTTCATGGGCTATGGGCTTTCTTATCTAGGGAAATACCACATTCTCATTAACCTTGACTTCATCCCAGACCAAACCTATAAGTTCTACCCAGTGTCTCCTGTGTAAGCTTCAGAACAGTCATCCCCTCGAGAGTGAAGTGGGAAAAAGAAATTATTCTACAGCAGTAGGCTGGTTACGGATGGCTCGAAGTTGGACGGGAAAGTTGGAGGAGAGGTTTTCTGTCAGCAACTCGATCTAGGCTGCAAGGTGAAGTTGCATTATCACTACAGCGTTTTTCAAACGGTGGTGCCCCAATGAAGGATGCGGTGGATATGATGCTTTCCAGTGTTACTACGGTTAGTGACTTCAAGATCTACTCCTATAGCCAAGTGGCTATCAAAGCCCTAAGTTCAACTTTGATGTGGCCGGTATGTGAGTGCTGGACCGCTCTTCCGGTTACGTCCAGTTATTTTAATATTAATATCATCTGTACAATGGAATGATCGAGACAATTCGTGCTAGACTGCCAAGCTACTGCCCGAACTAGGGGAAAGTAATTCAGTCTCGGCTCACTAGAATATCCAAAGGCCGAGATCGATCTTATTCGAAACATCATGGTTGCTATGCAACGGGTTTCTAAATAGCTAAAGCTTATGTCACCGTTGTCCTGTGCGGTACCACAACGGACTGTCTTGTAGTCCAAGTCAGCTTCCCGCTATCGTGTGCTCTCTCGACACAATTTTTGTTTTCCTTTTCTTTTCTATAAATCGCAATTTTCCACCTCAAGGAGTAACCATGGGTTCCTACGCTGTTCACTACTCTATATTTTCAACAAGTTCAAGTGTCGACAAGCTTACTGCAGAAGAAATTTAGAAAATATCTATTCTTTATATTAATTTTTGGCCTATTTTTATTTAACTTTGTCGTTACTGGAGCTCTTCGGCCGATGATTTCAAGACAAAACACAAGTTTTTCTTTTTCTCCTACGTGTTTCGGAGACATTTTTTCATCATCAGGGATACTGTATATTTAACATGAAATATAACATAAAACAAAATAAATATTAACACATTAATTAGAATTACACAATTCACATCACTCTGTTATTAACATTCTACTCACATCTCTTCTTTATCTTCTGCAATCTGAAATTGACACGCACTATCACTGGGCACTGCTTTAACGACATGCAAGGCACCCGAACAGACGTGTCCATACAAATACAGTTCTTTTATTAAAAGGTGCAATAGTATACTATCAGCTACATTCAACTCGACGTCATCAGAGCCATCAGAGAGTCGCTTACCACTAAGGGTGAAATAAACCCACCTGGAGAGCCCTAGTCAATTTGATCAATTTGAGCCTTAAAACTGTAAGAGGTTAAGCTCACAACTAGCCAAACTAAGCTAAGATATGCCTAATATGAGTCGCTTATATGATATTTGTCCAGACTGATACAAAATAGTTCTAAGTACAGCACTTTCGTAACTACAATATTCCTAGACCTCCCGCCAGAGGATCTTGGTAAAAAAACGGCATTAGTTCACAATCAACATATTCTCAGTCAGGGTGCAGCCCCTCTACATCAACAACAATAAACTACTATGACTCTTAACCATTTGTGAAAATTTGGCGCTATATTACATAAGCTGTCCTTCCTTATCAAGTATGTACTAAATAAAAAAGTTGTGCCCAAAACTTGCCAAAGTCAAACAGTTATGGTTAAAATATTCCCATTACATATAAGGTTATTGAACTCTTCGTTTACTGAATAAAAATAAGCGTAAGAAATTTCTTGAGAACTCCAAAGGAAATGTATTTTTAGTCATGTTAGTTGAATGTCTGTATGGTCTGCATGGCAATTAGTCGGCTTCCGCATTTAAATTACTTATTTTACTAATTCGCAGGCGTGAATATCTCCATATGCCTTCAATTTTACAAACTTCATGTGTGAGAAACTTTTACATTATGGTTTTGAGTACTCTAATTGAATACCCAATATATAAGCACTTTATAATACCATAAGAGTCAAGTACCCTGGCACTGAAATAGACATCAAAGTCAATTGGATGATGGGCGGTGGAAAGGAAGCTGAGAAAACAATACTCTACTGATCACATAAAAGACTATCCAGAATAGAAGCTTTGATTGGTCCAAATGATTGTAATCGTTTGAAAAATTAGTGTATTCTGAGACTGTTCAAACCCCAACAGTATCATCTTATAATTGTGCCTACAAGTATCTGCAAATTAAAAACACTTAAAATATTGTAGTATTAGCCATTAACAGCAGTTAGATTCAATTTCAAAGAATTTGAAAGTTTTCCATTTTAATATTTTCGCTCGTTTATATATCTTTCCTACCATCTATCTTTATGGTCTTTTTCATTGGAAAGTTTATGCGTATCAAGCCCGTTTATATGTATGTATTTTTCACATAGAATTTAATGAATGCTTTAGCCCATCCAAGTTCCAGTGTTCTGCTTATTCTTATGTATAAAGTTTGCACAGTTGAAAATATTGAATAGCAAGCAAATTTCCACAAAGGCCTACAAGTCCAAGGTGTGATCGAAAAATACGTCTAATAATTGCAGTATGAACTTGTGTAATATGTTTGTTATGTTAACATCTTTGCCCAAGATATGGGGGAATCAGGAATGTAAGCGTAAGGTAAGTTGTAGGCGTTAACGTAGTATTTGGAATTGGTATGCTATATGGGGCAGTACAGAATGTAAGCGTAGGGTAGTGTGCGGGATTTCTATGGAATGTATGGAGAAATACAGAATATACACATAAGTATGAGTGTATTATATACACTGTAGCTTAATGCTGGATAACGTACTTGATAGAGTTGATTTGCGCGAAATCAGAAAACACATTAAGGCAAGGCAAGGAATGTTATAAAACGGAAAAGATAGGAAGGAAAAGCAACAGGAGGGAAAGAAATGAAAAAAAGAAAAATACGAGAGGAAGAAAATACAGATAAGAAGGAACAGAGGGAAAGGAAGGAAAATAGAAAAATAAGTGGGAGATAAAACAAAGATTAGAAGTCAAAACCGAAGCCGAAATCGAAACTGGACGGCGTGTTTTCAATTTGTTATTGAAGTGCTAACGGTTTCTTATTCATGAGATATCAGTGTTAACCATTTCTTATCGGCGAGTTAACCGTTTGTTATCGCTGTGTTATCGACCAGTATAGACCAGGCATCGATTTGTTATCGAAGTGATTTGAACTAGCTATCGATAACAAAAGTAGTCGAGTAGTTATAGATTTTTTATCGGTGAGTTATCGGTTTATTATGGATGACTTGTCGATTATTTTTCGGCGGCACCGTGGTGTAGTGGTAATATGCTTGGCCACCATACCGAAGATCCTGACATCAAGTCCCGGACAAAGTAACATCAAAAATTTCAAATAAAATGATTCAACTATAAAAAAATATTTTCCAAGCGGCGTCGCCCCACGGCAGTAGTTTGTCAAAGGCTTCTGCCGTGAACAATCATCTGTTTATTGAGTTATTACCGAAAAAAATTGATTATTTATCCTAAATGTATCGATATGTCATCGAAAGTAATCGATTTGTTATCAAAAGGTAATCGATTTGTTTTCGGAGTGTTACAAATCTGCTATGGACTTGTTATCGAAAAGTTATTGATTTGCTGTAAAAAATGTATTGTGTTCAAGAGAAAAGTTCTCCGGAAGATTTATGATCGTGTCTCAAGCGCAAAGGCTTCGCTGGCTAGTTCATGTTATACGAATGTGCGAAGACTAAGAAAGTATTTCAGTCTGGGGTAGGCCTCCACTGTGTTGGAATAGGCAGGTGGAGGAAGACTTAATCTCCCTGGTGCTTCCAATTGGCGTCAGCTAAACAGGGATAGATGGCGTGACTTGTTGCGAAATTACCAAAATCGCTTAAGCGGCAATTAATGATGATAAAACATATGTCACCCGTCGATAACAAGCCGATAAGAAACCAAAATTAAGCCGATGACTTGGCGATAATAAACCGATAGCTCGGCGATAATTGCTTTTTCGATATAACGCCGATAACAAAACAATTACTTGTTGGCATCGATTGTTACCAATTAGATTCTGGTCAAGTCTTTTTGGAGACAAAGTTCTTGAGAAAAAATACTGGGTAGTTAACATGAATACATATGTTACATATTGCACCGAAACCAAAACCTTTTCAAAATTTACAATTTTCCAAAATATTTTATAATTTCGTTCAAATTTATAAGTAGCAATTACATAAATTCCATGACTCCTCATAAATGGCCACAAACTGATAACTAAGCTATTTGTTTTACTCAATTTACAATATGAATGACCAGCAACGTAGCATCAAGTGCAGCATAAAAAGACAGAAGAAACGTACAAAAAAGTAGTTGTTATCGCTATTTTTCACCTTTCCTTTGATCATTTTCATTGCATGTTTGTTCCCTTTGTGCAGGGCCGGATTAATCCTCAACGGGGGCCTATGCAACCATCAATTTGGGGCCCCTTTTTTTCAGGATGTAATGATTGGGAAAAAAAAATAAATTGAATTCGGTTGTAGTGCCAATTAAGCGGCACCAGACGGAATTGACTGCCATTGAAGCGGTAGCCAATTGATTTGCTTTATTAAAAAGTTGTTTCTTTTATACAAAATTTCTATAAGCTAAAATACCTACTTACACTAATACTTACAAACTAAGTGTATTACATACATATACATTCAGTTCCCTGGGAACTGCATTCTAAGCATAAATAAAATTAGCTGTGGAATCTGCAACGCAAGCATAAGTAAATCATGTTCATAATTTGTATACAGGTAAAGGCTTGTGGCGAGCAAGCTTTAAACAGTAACATATCAAGGTTCAAGTTACCAGACAGTGCACGGCGTAGTTACCGTGGCATGTAGAAAATATATGTTTGTACGAATGAATGAGTGTGTCAATGAATCTCAGGCCGTACCAAAGCGAGCTAAAATATATGTATGTACAAATGTATTAATATGTATGTAAGAGTCAATGCATTTCAAGACATTCCAAAACGGGTCGAAATATATGTTTGTACAAATGAATGAATGACTTAATGAGTGAATGCTACAACGTCCGTTCCCTTCTTTTTTCGATCAAATCAATCAAACTTATATCTTTCATAAGCATTTTTATAATTGGTTTTCGGCAAATTCATCAATTATATCTTCAATATCGATTTTTTCAATAAATCTGACGCAATGCAAAGTATACCTAACATCTCGAGTCGCTCTTGTCGCGTTGTATCTCTTTCAGCAGCTTTGATTCGTTTTAATTGCGAGAAGGATCGTGCGGCAGCACAATTTGTGGTCATTAATGTTAACAAAATCCGAAGAGCTATTTCTGTGCTAGGAAATACATCGGCTAATTGATCTTCCATTAGAATTTTGAGTTTTTTGTGCATCAGTGTATCTGGAGTTCACGTAACTTTGGAATTGTTTCATTTCAATGAAAAATTTTTCCAAATCTCTAGTATAAAAACGAACTAAGTTATTTATAGCTTCGTGGAAGTCTCAATCACTTAGAGAAAAGTTGATGAGAAATGCAAATCTCTCTGAAACGTCCATATACACTTTCGCACGTCGTTTGATTTCGCTGTAAAGACTGTCATTGATTTCGCGGAAACCTTTTGTCCTAAAATCATAGCGAGGCGAAAATTTTACTTCTGGACTTCTGGAGCATTTTCGTCATTAGTTGGTTTTTTCTACGTCGAGTACGTTTTACGATTTCTGTATAACTTACACCAGGTAATGATTGTTTTGTTTTTTCCTCGAAATCATTGAACCTTTCACGGAATGAAACTAAACTCGCTTCTAACAATCCGAACAAAAAACCACACGTTTGCAAATCTGCTTTTTCACTTTGCAATGACTTGCTCACTGAACGCATTGCAGTCAAAATAGACTTCCTTCCATAAAATCAACATGAACCCAAATTCGAATTTTTGCATTTTATTCGCGATACATGTCGCCTAATAACGAGTATCAGTATTTTGTGATTCATCCTCAGCAGTGATTCGAGAGCCTCTAATATGATATCAAATGAATCGTAAACTGCATTCGTCGCATTCGAATGTGCTTCCCAGCGTGTAGTTGAAAATGTCTTCAAAGTTTTCTCATTGTTTATTTTATTTTTTAATAAGCCCCAACGATAGGTGGAAGTGGAAAAAATTATATAATGTCATCATAATGGCGAAAAAATCGACTGCATAAAAACAGTACTTCACAGCATGCTCATCAACCAAATTAAGGGAATGCGCGGAGCAGGGAACATAGATCGCATTCTCATTCAAACTCAATATTCTTGCTTGCACAACTTTATACTTCCCGGACATGTTTAATGCGTTGTCATATCCTCTACAATTTAGAATATCTAAACCACAGTCTTCAGTAAGAAAATTTAAAGTTTGATCCGCTAGACTTCCACCAGTATGACCTTCCAACTGAAGAAAAGTTATAAACCTTTTTTTTTATTCAATATACTCTCCTTTCACTTCGATACACTTCTTTACACGCTCATACAATTTGTCAAACGAGGCGGAAATGTCCTTTTTAGGAACCTTGTCTTGTTTGTCGGTCGTCGCCTTTTGAATGCGGTCAGTTGAGTTTTATTTATTTGTTCTTTCACTCTCTACAATTTTATGTTTGTAAGAAAATTTTGGAAGTCTTTTTCATTTTTCGGGGGTCCCATAAAATCGGGGGCCCTAGGCAACTGCCTATTCTGCCTACCTGTTAATCCGGCCCTGCCATTGTGCATTGCTTGCCGTAAAAATTGGAAAACTTGTGCGCCCGGTTACCACAAGACCGGCCATACCAGATATCACTTGTTTAGGTTACTAGACTTTTTTTTGTCAAGGCTAAGTGGTAGCAATGTTATGATTACATTTTTTGTAAATTTAGCAGAATGTGACAGAATTTGTAGGTCTTGGCTCAATTTTTACAAGTTAGATTAGACGTATATATGCGATTGTATGTAGCATTTATATACTTACACATACTCTTATGTACGATTAAAATCGTGGTCATTCTCATTTCCGGATCTTGATATTGCATTTAATGATTTCAAGAACGCCTTTAAATTGTTTGTTGTTATCAATCTTAATGACGTTATTAATGAAGCTATAAGTACTTTAAGGCAGTCTTTCAAAACTTACAAGAAATAATCGCAGCGGTGTTATCATTCGTAACTGAGGGCCAAGTACAGCAAATACTTAAGGAAAGTTTTGATGGGCATATAGAATTGCATTCAATACGTTGTTCATGGTACAACTTTTGTAATATTTGTTAAACCTTGTTGTGCTCAAGTCGCTTAGGAGCAAAGTAAAAGGAGCTGATAACAATAATCAAAGTAACTAATGAATTGAATGAATGAATCTTGGAAAGTGACATCAGCTGGCCTGTTATAATGGGCAGTTTATGCGGAGAGTCACATTTTGAAAAACCCGAGGCATCAAATTCCTTCGGATTTTTTTTTTTGAAAGCTCTACAGCGTTTCGGTAATGTTTGAAAAGATGTCCAACTGCATTTTTGCATGAAAAGCTTATGATAAAAATCTTAGCGGATGCCAGTTGTTTATATGAAGCTTCATATAACTCTCGTTTGAATAAAAGAAATAATTCAGCATAAAAATTTGCAATTTATCATGCGAAACAAGTAAGGCATTCTAATTTGCGGTGAAACCAACCATTATATACCTGGCTGCGAATTTTTAAAATCAACGTGTTGCGTCGAAACGAAAGCTATACACTTATTTCTGATCTATTACGGCCGATGGGGTGTCGAACTTCGATCAATCCGTGAACCAGACCAGACCTCTCAGTCAGGGCCATTATAGGGATTCCCTGTTTCCCAGTGTCACCTGTCCATAATGGACCCTTCAAAGTTCCGTGAGATTCTGAGCTTAGGGGACATTACTTCACGCGGTTGTAATTTGGGATTTTCTAAGAGTTTTCTTATTACTTTCATATGCCCTATCATGTTTCCTGGCTTCAACTCCGAAATATTTTGAAGTCTTAGTGCGCCTAGTGTTGCCTCTTTCTCTATCAGAATAGGGAAGGGAGGTATTCCCACTAGAGCACTAAGTGCATCAGTTCTCATCGCATCCGTTATGCCAATGTACAGGTAACCAGAATAGTCAAGAAAACCTAAAAGTTTTGTTCATAGACCAAACAGAAATAAAGTCAGCTTATGAATAAACCTATGAAAAGGGGGTTTTTGGCCCTTAACTTTAGAGTTTGAGGGTATACATTTTGGAAATTCTGAGTAAGTGGGAGTGGAAGGAGTATATTTTCACTGTCAAACAATGCAATTGATGTTACATGATGATGCACTAAAACGCAGTTTTCGCAAAAAGCTGAGCTTATTTTAGCTCACAAAACAAGCATAAAAAAAAAAAATTTGAGGTGGTCTGGCTTGGAATTAAAACATAGTCAAGACCGTGAGGAGTACATTTGAGTCGTTTTATGTAAATTTTGAACGAAGTGAGTTGACGTCGCATTATTGATGAGAACAATACCAGTATCACATGCTTTTTTTTTGTGTAATAAACCAAAGTGTACCCGCAAGGATGCTTCAACTGTCCCAAAGTTGTCCCGAAACTATAGTTTCTAGGGGTTAGGGGGTACGGGAGTTGATGGGTTAACAGTTAAGTTAGTTAGTTAGGTTAGTGTATTTTTTGTGCTTAAATTATGTTAAAACTTGCGTTAAAATTTGTGGTGTAATGGAAGTGACCTACTAGAATTTTGTGAAGCTCTGCTGCTTTCCACCGAAGTTCGCGCATGCAATATCTTTATTCTTCAAAAATCTTTGTATCAGTTGGCAAGAAACAGGATAGAAGTAGAAATAATAAAGACAAACAACCGCTGTGATAACTGAATGGTTATAGCAGCGGCGCCTAAACGTTGCCGATGAAGGAATTTAACAGTTCCCGAAATGGATCTAAAATATAAAAATAAATGTAAGGCGCGATAACCTCCGAAAAGATCTAAGGCCGAGCTTCTCTTCCAATTTGCGTCGTGCTTCTCTTGATTTTCCCTACAAATTGGCCGGACGGGACCTACATGATTTTATGCCGACTCCGGACGGCATCTGCAAGGCAGATGAGTTTTCACTGAGAGCTTTTCATGGCAGAAATACACTCGGAGCGCTTGCCAAACACTGCCGAGGGGAGACCCCGCTTAGAAAAATTTTCTTCTAATTGAAAAACCATATTTCTAAAATTTTTGATGTTGCTTTGCCCGGGGTTTGAACCCAGGGCATCCGGTGTGGTAGGCGGAGCACGCTACCATCACACCACGGTGGCCGCCATGGATCTATATATATTCTAATTAAAAAATGTTTCAATTAAGAAAAAATGTCTCATAACAATAATATGTAATTATAAAATAATTATTGTTAGGCCTTGAGCTCGATTCGAAACCGCGATCTTAAAATTGGCAAATGTAATATCATTGATACAAAACTATTTATCGTTAAGATATAGTTTATTATTCTAGTTTACGACCCAATTAAACATATTTTATAAAGAAGTGGGCGTGGTCCTTAAAGGTCCAGTCTAGGTATACACTGAACCAAAAACGTACATGTTTTCTTAAGAAAAAGTTTCATATTTTTTCTTAAAATTTAAGAAAAATTGCATATAATTTAGGAAATTTGCGTATTATCTAAGAAAAAATTCGTAATATTTATGACAAAACTTCGTTCTTATTATATAAGAACCATATTCATTAAAATGCGTGAATAAATTTGTTGATTGTATTTATATTCTTAGATTGTATGAATACGGTTTTTGGAGAGGTTTTCGATGAACATTTCTTAAAATATACACACTTTTTCTTAGTATACATGTACTTTTTTGGTTCAGTGTATTATTTGCTAAATAAACAACTTTTTCTGTTTTCCAAAGTGTTATATATATAAAAAGTGGGCGTGGTTGTCATTCGATTTTGCTCATTTTAAATAGCAATGGGGGATGAGTGCCAAGGAACCCATATACCAAATAGATATCTCAATATATACTCAAGTTATCGTGATCACAGACAGACGGACATGGTTAAATCATTTCCTTTTTTCAGCCCAAACATTTTGATATATGTAAGTCTATATTTATATCGCTTCGTTTATGCCGTTACGATCAACCGTTGCACAGTGTTTCGTGTAGAACAAGCTAGCTGGACAAAATTATTTTATGAGATTTTCCGTTTCATATGCAGTCATTTATTACAACTACGTCATTTTTTTCAGCAATATGTTCTTTTTTTTATATTTTTCCAAAATTTTACTTCATATGCATACATTTGCTTATTTCATATACAGTAACTCATGTGAATAAGTGACATAGATCCAAAAAAATTTAAAGGACTTAAGAATATTATTTTATTGTACTTAAATTTAATGGACTACAAATCTCAATACTCTAAAAAATTCTAGAAATTCGGAAAAAAAAATTTAAATTTTTTATGAAAATTCGTCGAATTTTTCAAACATTTTTTAAATATAATTTAGTTTTTGTTATAGATCGTGACAAACTTTCTTATGGGAAATTAGTTAAAATATGAAAATTCGTCGAGTTTTTCAAATATTTTTTAAATATAATTTAGTTTTTGTTATAGATCGTGTCAAATTTTCTTATGGGAAATTAGTTAAAATAAATTTGCGAAAGCGAAAATTGTAAAAATTGTTCAAAAAGGGGTGTCTACTTATTTATGTGAGTGACTGTACATACATATGTACATACATATTTTGTATTTATTTGAGTATTTATCCGGGCACTACAATTTTTACAAAATTATTTTATAGTACCAGTCAGGAATGTAAAAGTAAATTACAATAATAATAATAACAATGTAAATAATTAAATTAATTATGTGAAAATTACTTATTACAAAAACTTAAAAGTAAAGTATCATACACAGTAGAAAAGACTATAGATTTAAATTAAATAAAACCTGATCCAAGAAAAAGTTATACGGTAGGTTATCTTTTATAATTATGTTATTATTCGCTATCATCACTTTCATTCGATGAGTCACTTGTGGAATAGTCATGAGCATCAGCAACACTACTGTGAAAGCTTGAAACAACTGGGTTATTTACTGACTCCTCAACATTATCGGGGGACAGTAAATTTAAGACTTCTGAAGACAGACTTTTAAATTTTTTCTTAGGTATCTCCCTAAAACTGTTAACTAAAGGATCCGATGTTATAAGCAACATATTCATAATATCTCTATTCGTGGCTTCACGCGACTGCTTTTGTGTGTTATCATCCCTGAATCGTCTCAAATCTTTGTTACGGGCTTCCTGTGCTTCCTCAGAAAGTTGACCAATAGGTAAAATTGCTGATTTTATAATATCAGTACTATGCACTAAGATTTTATGAACTGTAACAGGCATATTAAACCACGGATATAGATCTATGTATAGTTTTTTAGTCTCGACCGCAAATTTTTCAAATCTTTGGATATTTATATTGTACCCAGATTCTAGTGCGCGAAGGAGAGTGTCGAATCTTTTGATGAGAATAACATCCAATCCCGTAATCTCAGCACTAGCCTCAGAATTTTCGAGAAACCTACGAGCAGTATTGCCGTCATTGGTATTGCCGAAACCTGGTTTTGGTTTATCTACTATCAATCCAAGTTGTGCAGTATTTATATTACATTCAGGTATTGGCGTAGATGCTACCAAATGGGGTTGTTTTGTGTAGCGTTCCTGTGTGGTTATACCTGCATTAGAATTGCTTTGTATGTACCCTGTTTTTATACCTTGGTGACTGGTGCGGTAGGTTGTGGCAGGTTGAAGTCAGTGATCTTCGCCTTTTTGCTTTTGGTGTGCTCTTGTTGACCTTTCGCGTTTATTTTTGTGCGTTTTATGGCTACGTTGTTGTTGTTGTTGTAGCAATGCTCGCCCCACCTAATAGCCGTGACCGATCACAAATTGTCATCAATATCCTCTAACGGGAGTCCAAGGAAACTTGCCGTTTCAACAGGGGTGGACCATAAGGAAAGGGGTGTTAGAGGCGTTGGTTCCACATTACAATTGAAGAGATGGTTGGTGTCATGTGGGGACACATTGCAAGCGGGGCATACATTTTGTATGTCAGGATTGATTCTGCATAGGTAAGAGTTTAACCTGTTACAGTATCCAGAACGAAGTTGAGCAAGAGTGACACGCGTTTCCCTGGGGAGTATGCGTTCCTCTTCCGGAAGTTTTGGATAATTTTCGTTAAGTACTGGATTCACCGGCCAATTCCCGGCATAAAGGTCCGACGCCTGTTTATTGAGTTCACCAAGGACCTGCTTGTGTTTTTTCACTTCATACGGCTGGGTTCTCAGGTGCCGTATTTCCTCAAAATGCTTACGGAGATGACTCCTTAAGCCCCTAGGCGGTGCTGGTTCATCAATCAGATGTCTGTTGGGATGCCCAGGTTTCTGGGTATTCAACAGGAACTGTTTGGTCAGCATCTCATTTCTCTCCCTGATGGGGAGTATTCTCGCCTCATTATGCAGATGGTGTTCTGGGGACATAAGAAGACAGCCCGTGGCGATTCTGAGAGCAGTATTTTGGCAGGCCTGTAGTTTCTTCCAGTGGGTGATTTTTAGGCTTGGCGACCATATGGGTGACGCGTAGCACGTAATCGGCTGGCTAATTGCTTTGTATGTAGTCATGAGCGTTTCTTTATCTTTTCCCCAAGTACTGCCAGCGAGGGATTTGAGGATTTTGTTACGGCTCTGAATTCTCGGAACAATTGCGGCTGCGTGCTCACCAAAATGTAGATCCTGATCAAACGTCACACCCAAGATTTTGGGGTGTCGGACAGTCGGTAGCGTAGTGCCAGCGACGTGGATGTTCAAAATGGTCGACATTTGGGGCGTCCATGTTGTAAATAAGGTCGCGGAAGATTTAGTCGGTGATAATGCCAGGTTTCGCGAGGCGAAAAAACTGGAGAGATCAGGGAGGTAGCCGTTTATTTTATTGCATAGCGTATCGATCTTTGGGCCTGGGCCTGTGGCCATTATTGTGCAGTCATCGGCGTAGGAAACGATTGTGACTCCTTCCGGTGGTGAAGGTAGCTTAGATATGTAGAAATTAAACAAAAGTGGGGATAGGACACCACCCTGTGGCACCCCCTGTTTAATTCTCCTTGGTTTTGATGTTTCGTTTCTAAATTGCACCGATGCCTGCCGACCACCCAGATAATTTGCGGTCCACCTTTTAAGACATGGGGGAAGGGTAGACCCTTCCAGGTCCTGCAGTAACGATCTATGGTTGACCGTATCAAAAGCTTTTGATAGGTCTAGCGCTACGAGTACTGTTCTATGGTGGGGGTATTGATTTAAACCGCAATTTATCTGGGTTCTAATGGCATTCAGCGCGGTGGTAGTGCTATGGAGTTTTCTGAAGCCATTCTGATGAGGGGCTAGCTGCAAATTTGCTTGGAAATAAGGGAGCAGAATGGCTTCAAGCGTCTTTGCCACTGGCGATAGGAGAGATATCGGACGATACGACTCACCTATGTTAGCTGTTTTCCCAGGCTTTAGTAGCGGGACCACCGTGGCCATTTTCCATTTCTCAGGTATGACAAAGGTGGAAAGAGACAGATTGAAGACATGTGCTAAATATTTGAACCCCTCTTTCCCTAGGTTTTTAAGCATGGGCATGGCTATGCCGTCTGGGCCTACTGCTTTGGATGGTTTAGCACGACCAATGGCGTCCTCAACCTCTTTAGCGGTGATGGTGATTGGTGACGCGTTGAATTTGTGTTTATGTGCGCGTCTATTGGCTCTCCGTCTATCTTTGTCGACCGTAGGATGCATTATATATTGTCAGCAGAAAGCGCTCGTGCATTTTTTCGCGTCCGACAGCACTTTGTCGCCAAAGGCGATGGAAACTTTGTCTTTGTGCTTAGTCGGATTCGATAGGGACTTTACGGTGGACCAAAGTTTACCCACACCGGTAGAGAGGTTACAACCTCTTAGGTGCTCCTCCCATTTCGCCCGCTTGTGTTCATCTACAAGCAATCTGATGCGTTGGTTTATATCCCTTATTTGGGGGTCGCCTGGGTCAAGCTGTCTTATAAGGTCACGTTCTCTCGCTAAGTTTGCGGCCTCTGCCGGGAAGTGGGGCCGGATTTCGGGAATTCTCCCGCGGGAATGAAATGTGCCGAGGGGGGTTTAACGACCTTACGGAAGGCACGCTCCCCTTGCGGGCATAATTCGGGATAGGGAGGGCAGCTAGGCGGCTGTCTGTAAAGGATTTATATTCTTCCCACTTTCCTTTTTTGAAGTTTATGAAAGTGCGTTTTTCAGTGACCATGAAGTCGGCGTTACGCTCAAGCGAAATAAGTATGGGCAGGTGGTCGGATGCCAATGTTACCATCGGCTGCCAGTTGACGCAGTTTACGAGTTCTGTGCTCACGATTGAGATATCTGGCGAGCTGTGACAGCTTCCTACCATACGTGTGGGGGCGTCTCCGTTTATTGTGCAGAACGTCGTTTCTTCTATTTGATCCGCCAACATCTCACCCCTACTGTCCGCCCGCAAGTTTGAATGCCATAGATCATGATGGGCATTGAAATCGCCTAAGATAATGCGATTGTTGCCAGTGAGTAGGCCCTGATATTAGGGCGGTATCCACTGGGGCAACAGGTGGCAGGAGGGATGTAGATGTTGATGATTTCTAGGTTTGCATCGCCTGACCGGACAGATAGGCCTTGACGTTCTAAGACATTGTCCCTGCGGTCGATGCCAGGATAAAATATACAATATTGCACAGAGTGGTGTATGATAAACGCGAGACCGCCTCGATTTCCGCTTTCGCGGTCTTTCCTGTGGACGTTATACCCAGAGCAGGTCTGCAATGACGTAGACTACGGGACGCCCTTGGGCGTGAACAGCAAGGAGCCACAAAAGATTTATAAAAGTTACGTGGACGTCGGGTTTTGGGATCAAGCCCAGAACAACCTGTCCGATGCAACCATCCCTTGCACGAGACACACTGAACAGAGTATGACCGTCCTAAAAAGATTCTTTTCCGGCAGATGCAGCAAAACGATTTCTCAGGACCGGGGTCAGGAGACGGACGGTCGATGCCTTCCCGGAGTAAGAGAATATGGAGCAGTCCTGCTGCAAGGAGCTGCTGGGAGGATGACAATTTGTGGGAGGGACGAAACAAATTAGATGGGGTCACACTGGCTACGTGTTTGTTCCCTGTACCTAGGAATTGGTTTTGCCGTTTGTAGATCAGCTTTAATGGTTCAAATATCTCGTCGGAGCTGGTACGTACATACATCCTATTTTATTTGTAGAGATAACTAATCTGCAAAAAAAAAAATTAAAAATAGATCTGCAAAGAATTCGCAATGGTTTTTTCTTTCGACTATTAGAGAACACTTACGACTATAACATATGTAAAATTTAGCCCGGATGTATGCGGATGTATGTAACTTTTTTGTCCCTAAATTTAAAAATATAGAGAGAAAAAAGCTTTTCTTCTTAATAACGGAATGCTAAATATATTGAAAATACTCTAATTGCGAAAGAATTACTATTAAAAAATTTTACTCACCTTCGAGCTTAGAATCCATCAAAAAATTATATAAAAGTGTTCACTTAAAATAAATATGAAGCTTAATATTCAACAAGCATTTTGCAAATTAATCAATGCATTTTACGGCCACTCCTACCTTCTTACTTCAATTACTCAATATATATGAGCAAAAATATCAAAAAAAGCAAACATCCCGTTATTTTGTTTGTTTTCTTTCATTTCTCATTACACTTTTCTTGGAATACGAACTTTGTTTTTGTCCAGCTAGCTTGTTCTACACGAAACACTGTGCGTTGGTAACGTTAATATACTATGTGTGCAAAGCGCGCTGAGTATAATAAATTATAAGCTCAGCGATTACGTTCTATTATTCGTTCACGTGTATCATCATGCCAAACACGAAACAAGTAGTACCATCACTCACTTATGTTATAATCTTAAAACCATATTTTTACGTATACAATGACGAATGTTAAGATTTGGACCCCGGATTTCAAAGTTTTTGGATATAGAAAAGGTGATTGTTATGACCACCAAATTTTACTAATTTTCAATACCAGTTGCGTTCGAAATTATATTTAGATATGTATTTCAATTCATGATATTATGACACGCTGTTTATCAGCACAACTAAATATATTATTTATAGAAATAGCTTTAGCCTTATTTTCTTTAAACGAACCGAATGTGCAAAATATTAATAGATTTATATGTAAATTTATGTTGTTGACATAGTTTCTACAGCAAATACAGAATATGTAAACACACTACGCAGACGACGTCCAACTGTATATAAGCTGCCCTAAATCGACGCTAAACTCTTGCATAGATGATCTTAACTATAACTTGGAACTTGTAAGTGAATGGGCCAGTAAAAACGGGTTGGTTATTAACCCTGGCAAATCAAAGTGCGTGGTCATCCAGAGAAAATATTTTGATCTTAACGAGTACGACCTTATACTACTGAATAAATCTGCTATACCCTTTGTCTCCTCTGCTAAAAATCATGGGATAATATTCAACAGAACTCTGACTTGGAGTGATATTATCATTCATACTATTGGCAAAGTATATGGCATGCTCCGATCGTTTTGGTCTACTCAAAATTTCACTCCACTTGATGTTCGATTACTGCTGACTAAAACATATCTATTGCCTAAACTGTTGTATGGTTGCGAACTCTATGCAAGCTCTGGTGCTTTGTGTCATAAAAAACTCAATGTAATCTGCAATAACATCACACGTTATGTCTTTGGTAAAAGACGTAACGATCACATTTCAGAGTGGGCGCTGAAGATATCTTCGATTTCATTCGACAACGTACTAAAGCTTAAATGCCTTACAATGTTACATAAAATTTTAACCGTAGAGGAACACCAACCTCTCAGAGAACGGCTTCAGTTTACTCATTCGACAAGGTCCTGTCATACATTAGACACAATACATATATATCTGAACATCAATTTCTGGTATTTGCTGTTCGCCTTTGGAACCAAGTTCCGTTTCAACTCAGGAGTATAAAGAGCACATTGCATTTTAAGACTGCACTACATAGATTTTATACTAATTGAAAATAATCGTTTCTTTTTGGCTTTCTGTTTCTACATATTACGCTAATCTTAATCTACGAAACCCAAGTATTTTTTCTATTTTTCGCCCTCTTTCTCATCTTTAAACCTCTAATAAAGTTATTCTTTATTTTCTTTGTGATAAATATGTATTAAGTCTATATTATTAAGCTATTATATGTTCCACTGATTTACAATTTATACTCAGAATTCTAGCACTAAAATATAACCTATGGTTGTTGTGTTAGGAATGATTAAATAAATAAATATATAAAAAAATACTAATATAAGCGTAAATTTATCTTAATACCAATTCAAACGCTTAATAAACTGTGAGCAAATTTTGTTATCTTTTGGTGTTATCACTAACCTTTATATATCTATCTTTTCTAAATCCTTCAGATGCTCACCTTTTAATAATTTTATTAGTGTGCTAGTCTTATCATTTCTATATTTAACTTTCCTTAATACTTTATTACCCACTTTATTTGCAAGTACATGTCTTTATTTATTGATTTATGCATTTTTCCAAGTATTTAACTGTAAAGTATTTATACGAAACTCATGACCTGCATATGCGTCTTTCGCTATATTTTTATCATATACCATTGAGCTAGATCTAGATTGCATTTACTTGGATAAGATTTATCATGAAAAAGGGGCAAAAATCAGGGTCTGTTATGATATGTAGGGAAATCAAGTTTTCACTCAAACATTAAATCAAAATAGCTCTGAAATCGTGAGTCCGACTATCGACATATGTAAACTGGAGACTTTGCGTACTAGTTCGATTTATAATTTACGAACCGGACCCGTGCGTATCTTGCGCAACAAATGTAAATTTCAACAGAAATCAGCTGTTCCATCAATCAAACATCTATTAACTTCGCTGCCATCTGGCGAATGTTAGCAATTGCCGGTAATGCAGTGTTAGTTCTAATCAAATATTCACAATAGTGCCATAGTACAAATAGATTTCTTTGTTTGCTCACAATCGTTTATTTTTAACAAATGGTTTTAATAGAATATAGCTAAACAAAAGCACTACGACTAATAATGCCCGAAGCTCGCTAATAGCACGAATCCCCAACTTTACAAACGAAACTTTATTTATAGATTTGGATTCCAAATAAGAGCAAAAAGGGGGCCTGTACATAAAAACAGCAAATAGAAATAATATATAAGAACATAATTTGTATAAATAGTTTGGCAGTTTCATATTTATAGCTTGAGTGAAGAATGGAACCCGATACGAATCGTAACAAACGATTCGGGCCCAGATCAGAAACATAGAGCACGTAGACACCGAAGGCTCAAACAATTTTTTCAAACTAGGATAGAGGACGAAGCGTTAGATAAACTCAGTAATTACAAATCTACCAAATCGAGTTACAAATATCGTAAGTTTTCGCCGATTTTCGAAATGCCCCACAATATAGACTTCCACTTATCAAAATGATCAGGATGAAAAGGAAATGATTTAGCCATGTCCGTCCATCCGTCTGTCTGTGATCACGATAACTTGAGTAAATATTGACATATCTTATTGAAATTTGGTATATGGGCTCCTCGGCACTCATCTCCAATCGCTATTTAAAATGTGCCCACTTTATATCTATCTATATATATAAAAAGAAGTGTACATTTTGATTGTCACTCCATAACTCGAGAACGGATAGAAAGATTTCCATGAAATTTTTTGGAAAGATACAGGAAGGAGAGATGACGGTTAGTTGATTTTGAAATCCCAAATCGGTTTAGCCATCCTTGAGTTATGATTTTTTTTTAGAAAAAATTCAAAATCTAATATATAAAATTCTTCTGTCACGGTGTTAGAGGCTTAACTCCTCCGAAAAGGCTGAACCGATTCTCATGAAATTTTGTGAGCATATTGGGTAGGTCTGAGAATCGGCCAACGTCTACCTTTTTTTTCGCAACGTGCCTAGGGTCATTAGATCAAAACGTGGACCCGGGTACCCCTAGAATGTGTTTGTACCATATGGACATCAAATGAAAGCAGTTGATGAGTGCTATAGTGCAGGATAATTTTCATACAACTGGAAGGCTAGGGTCTCGAGATATAGCCTAAAACGTGGACCCGGGTACCCCTAGAATGTGTTTATACAATATGGACATCAAATGAAAGCAGTTGATGAGTGCTATAGTACAGAATAATTTTCATACAACTGGAAGGCTAGGGTCTCGATATATAGCCCAAAACGTGGACCCGGGTACCCCTAGAATGTGTTTGTACAATATGGATATCAAATGAAAGCAGTTGATGAGTGCTATAGTATAGGATAATTTTCATACAACTGGAAGGCTAGGGTCTCGAGATATAGCCCAAAACGTGGACCCGGGTACCCGTAGAATGTGTTTATACAATATGGGTATCAAATTTAAGCTGTTGAAGTGCTATAGTAAAGGACAATTTTCATACAGTTAGAAGGCTAGAGTCTCGATATATAGCCCAAAACGTGGACCCGAGTACCCCTAGAATGTGTTTATACAATATGGATATCAAATGAAAACTGTTGATGAGTGCTATAGTACAGGATAATTTTCATTCAATTAGGAGGCTAGGGTTTTGAGATATAGGCCAAAACGTGGATCCGGGTACCCCTAGAATGTGTTTATACAATATGGATATCAAATGAAAGCTGTTGATGAGTGCTATAGTACAGGATAATTTTCATACAACTGGGAGGCTAGGGTCTCGAGATATAGCCCAAAACGTGGAAAAGGGTACCCCTAGAATGTGTTTATACAATATGGATATCAAATGAAAGCTGTTGATGAGTGCTATAGTACAGGATAATTTTCATACAACTGGGAGGCTAGGGTCTCGAGATATAGCCCAAAACGTGGGCCCGGGTACCCCTAGAATGTGCTTATACAATATGGATATCAAATGAAAGCCGTTGATGAGTGCTATATCACAGGATAATTTTCATACAACTGATAGGCTAGGGTCCCGAGATATAGCCCAAAACGTGGACCCGGATACACCTAGAATGTGTTTTTATATTATGGGTATCAAACTGAAGCTGTTGATGTATGATTTAGTACAGAGTAAGTTTTACACCGCTGGGTGATCACGGTCTCAAGATATAGGTCAAAACATGGACCCGGATACACCTAGAATGTGTGTGTATTATGGATATCAAATGAAAGCTGTTGCTGAGATCTCTAAAGTTCATTGTGACATTCGATTTAATCGCATCAACCTGGCAAAACTGATACATATGCATGCGAAGCCGAAATAAAGACAAGAATTAATAATACCCACATACCTATTTACATACGTCCTATTCGTTTTGCCTGAAATTTCGTACATAAATTTGCCTATATTAGTATTTACAATGCTTTTTTCCGGGAAGTATACCAGAGACGGACTGGGACTGGGATTAGGACTAGGACTGGGGCTGAGACGGAGACCCGGAGTGGGACTGGGACTGAGACCCGGAATGGAAGTGGAACAAAATATATACCACCCTCTGGGACTGGCAATAAGAGATGAAGAAGAAGGAGAAAAACTTGAGAGAAGTGAAAAGAGATAAGGAAACTGAGAAAGAGATAGAATGAGACGAAGATGGAGATGAAGCAAAAAAGACGGAGGGAGGAGTGAATAAAAAGATTAGGAAAAAGTGTAGAAGAGTAGGGCAGAGTTAGACGGAAAAAGCTTATTAAAATGTATGGCATATAGGCCAAATTTAGGGCAGAACAACGTCTGCCGGGTCTGCTAGTATATATATATATATATATATAGATATAAAATAAAAATAAAATATATATTAGGGTGGGCCAAAAAATCGATTTTCGTTTTTTTCAAAGGGGACACAGATTTTCGAATTCCTGACCATAAATGGAGTATAATGACCAAATATGAGTTTTTTATGTTAATGGGAAAGCGTGCCTCATCGACGTTTTTTGTTTTCGTGAAAAGCTTTTATGTAAATGAATATATCTTCTCACCCAAAAATCGTACAGCCAACTTTTACCCCAGCTTCTACAAAAAAGGTCTTATAAATTTATTTCATTAATGTGATCATTACAGAGTTATTCGAGGTCGAAAATTGACTAATTTCTGAAACCCATAAGGTTTTGTTAAAAGTTGTGTTAGCTCAGAAACAGCAAAATATTAAGTAACGAATTTTAGATATTTCAATAGGAAATTTCACGGTCTACAAAAAAGGTAAAATGCATTTTTTTCATTTACCAAACCATAAAAGAGATATTCACGGTTAACAACGGAACATTTAAAATCGGCATTAAAATTGCAGAATTTGGATGTTAACATTTTGTAGTTGCCTACATTGCTGCCCATATCTGGTTTGCAAAAACAACAAGAACCGAAAATAACCTGTTTTGCAAGTGTCCTAGAGATGATTTAATGTATTTAATATTATGAATTAATATTATGATGTATTTT